>NW_026606135.1:2071875-2762500 GCF_029834395.1 Sorex fumeus | reverse complement strand
AGAGAACCCAAAGGTAGCTTTTTTTCCCTTTACTTTTTTGGGGTACTCCTCCAGCAGCATTTAAGGAGCCTTGGAAATTACTCCTGGCCTTATCGGTCAACCCAGTTGGGTGGTTCAATGCTAGCGCTCAACATTATGGATCTCTGTTTAGGTCCTATGGTTCCAGGAACAACCAGTGGCCATCAGGGACCCCCTGGAGTTGTTTGGGGTCTTCCAGGGCTACACCTGGATGTGTTGGGCGAGGGGGAGAATGTGATCCTGGGATAAAAACTTGGTTTTTATCACACGCAAAGTATGTGATCCCGGTTGAGCTAATTCCCAGATTTCAAAAGCAGTGTTCCTGTCCTACTAGGCAGGAGAATTCATTCTAGACATTTCTGAATTGTCTGTGATGAAACCTTTATTCCAAGCAGCATTTAGGAGATTCCGGAGAGCCCGGCAAGCTACCGAGAGTATTCGATATGCCAGACACAGTAACAACAAAGTCTCCAATGGAGACGTTACTGGGCCCGCTCGAGCAAATCGACGATCAACGGGAGGGCCTTTACCTTTACCTTTACATAGGAGATGACATCATCAAAGAGCTGCTCCAATCAGCCCTGCAACTCAGTAAGTCCTGGAGTGGGTTAAGGGAAGGGGAACAGGGAAGAGCAAATGAAGAAAGGGCCCTGGACTGGGGGTGTGCCAGTGGCAGGGCCTGAGACAATGAGGTGAAGACCAAAGCTAGCAGGCAGAGAGCTCCTGGTCTGATGGCTCCCAGTCGCTGAGACAGTTGGGAACAGATGACCCTGTAAGGGACAGGCCCCAAAATGGACCACCACCAGAATTAATTTAGCTTAGCTTAATAGGAACCTGCATTGCAAAATAACTTGTTTTTCAAGGAACAGGTCTAGATAAGCTTTTTCAGATCCGCTTTATAGGAGCCTGCACTGCAAAATAACTGGTTTTTCTACCCCTGAGCAAGGAATTCAGATACAGGTACTCAAGGGTGGGGGTCAGACCAGATAACCGGATGTCTCTCATAAGACCCATGTTGCAAGACCCAGGACTGCCTTAAAAACCTGTCAGTTCCTAAGCACCGACGCAAAATGCTGATCTTTAAACTATAGGCTAAGAAGTGATGTACCCTTAATTGGATTGGTTAGGAAAGCATATGTTGTTACAAATCTATTGGCTATGAAATGCGCGGGCTTTGCTGCAACGGCCAGTGAAGGCCTATATAAGATTCCCTTTGAAGAGGTTCGGGGTCTTGCCTCACCTAACTGACCTGCGTGTCTGTGTAGGCGGCTTGACCCTGGCTAGCCAGTCTTACAATAAACCTTGCTTGCTGTTTGCAGTCTCTGGAGTCTCTTTGTCGTTAAAGGGAGATCACGATCTGCGCCCTAACAACCCCACCCGTGTCTTCCTTCAGAAAAGAACTGCAGCAGGAACCTGAAGCTGACTTCTCTAGGTACGACCAGGGAGCAACAATACTTACTTGGTGGGATTAAGGCAGGGAGACACTCAGGAGCAAGTCTGGGGAAGTTCTGCTTTGGTTTTTGGATCCCAGCTTGTGCTGAGGGTCTACTCCCAGTGCTGTTGAGCTCCGGAGACCTTGTGGAACCGGGATTAAACCTATACATCCTGCACACAAAGCCTGTGCTCCAGCTTCTGGAACTAGCTCTCCCCCCAAAAGAGATTCTTTTTACATTTTTTTTAATGAAGCCATTGTATTGCAATAGGAAAGTTATTTTATTTCTTTTTACCTTTACTATTTCATTAAAAAAATTTTTTTTGCCACACCTGGCGGTGCTCAGGGGTTACTCTTGGCTTCTGCACTCAGGAATCACTCCTGGCAGGCTCAGAGAACCTAGTGTGATGCCTGGGATCAACTCCTGGTTGGCCTCATTGAAAGCAAGTGCTTACCTGCTGTACTATCTCTGTGGCCTCATTGTTGTCTTTTTTTTTTTGAGGGGGGCGGGGCCGCATACCAGATGGTGCTGAGTCACTTCCATTGTTGAAGGGGAACTATGAGATGCTAGGATTTGAACCCTGGCCTCCTACATGCAAAGCGTCTGAAGATATCTGTGCCACCAAAGAATTTAGGGTGGGGGGATAGGCATGTCAAGGATAGAACCTTGATGGCTCCAATTCTGAAAGGAATATTTAAACCTAAGCCTGGACAAATTTCATGGCTGGGAGACTGAAACCAGTTGTAAAATTGGGAGATGACTTTCACTTTGCAGGGCCGAGTTAACAGAAGATACTCAGTGAGAGTATCTGCAAAGTCAGAAGGGCTGTGGCTTCTGTGGGGGGAGAGATAACACTGGGAACTGCCAGGGATGGGACCTCACGGTTTTATCAACAGGACCTGAAGTCCAGTGGTCCTTAACTCACTGGTGGGGGCCTCCTCAAACTCTTGGGGGTTGGGTACAAAACTGTTTTTCATTGTTTTCTGTTTTTTTTTTTTTTTGGAGGAGTCACACCCAGCTGTGCTCAGGGCTTACTCCTACCTCTTAGCTCAGAGGTGACTCCTGGTGGGTTTGCGGGCTGGGGGAGGGGGTAACCACCTGGGGTGCGGGGGGATGGAACCAGGATCCAGCAGTGTGCAAGGCAAGTGGCCTTTACCAAGACTCTTCACTTCCTCTCCACAATTCCAGGCGTGCTGTACCGTCAGAACTAACCCCCCAATGTTGCAGAGAAAAGGGCTAACTGCCAGGGTGAGCACGCAGGACCTTGCTGGTGCAAAGGTTGATTTTTGCCATTCCCTTTTCCTGAAAAAAAAAAAAAGAAGAAAGTATTGATTTCTTCCCATTCACTTTTCCTGGAAACCAGGGCAGCCCAGGGCAGAGAGACCAGCACCCTGTTCCCAGGGTAGCTAATTCCAGGTGGGTGCGGGCCCGGATTGTGCTACAAGGTGCCGTGGTTCTCAACTGCCAATGCGCACCCTCATTTCCTTTTTTTTATTTGACCACACCCTGCGTAGCTCATGGCTAACTCCTGGCAACACTCCTGGCTCCGGAATCACTCTTGGAGAGCCTCGGGGCCCAGATGGGGTGCCAGGATCGAACCCCGGGGTGAGCCGAGCAGAAGGCGAGCGCCCTACCCCTGAACTATCTGTCCAGCCCCCGCAATTCCTTCTTGAGGTCGCACTGGACACCTCCCCACTGGGCGCAGCCTGCAACAGGCTGGAAGCTGGCCGGGGATGGGGAGATGGTTGTGTCCACCTTGCTGGGGCTGAAGCTCCGCTCCTGGTCGCCGCGTTGCCCTTTTGGACCGCAAGGCCGCAGACCAGGAGATCAAAGCCCAGGTGGGGGCAGACGGGCCAACCTCTCCGCCGCCTCAAGCCCCACGCTGAGCTCCCGGGCCCGGCGCGGGAAGGCAGAGCTTGCACGCACGGGCCGAGGCCGTACCAGCGCGTTCTCCCCCGCAGGGGCCTGGGGCGCGGGGGGCGACCCAGGGCGCGTGTTGAGTATCAGGACCCGCCTGAATCCCTCGCCCCCGCGTCCTTCCTCTGGACCCGCGGCTGGACAGCTCCGCGGAGCCCAGGGGCCATCGATCAGTCCAGGAAGTGGCCGCCAGGTCAGCGGCACAACAAAGGCAGCCCCGGGCCGTTGCTTCTTCTGTCTTGCAAATGCAGGGTCCGGCCCCGGGGCAATGCGGGGCGGCCGAGTGGGGGGCAGGAAGAGAGGGAAGCCTCCGGAGACGCCCCTCCCCACCCCCGCAGTGCGGGGTGTTCATTTGAAATGTTAATGTCAGAGGCTTCCCTCCAGGCCCGGATGTGTTTCCTTGAAAGCCGGCCGAAGTCCCTGGGATTCCGAGAGAAATTGATGCAAACGGCGGGTCCCCGCGGCTGGAGCCCGGGAAACCTGCGTGGAGGTTTGAGCGCAGAGGCAGGTGTCTGCGGACCCACGAGGCAATCTACAGCGGCGGACGCTCGCCCGAAAGAAAGACCCCTCGGCGCGCCGATCCTTGGAGCCGAAGACTTTTTTCCAAGCACCTGGCCCCTATCTGCCACCCTCTCTCCTCCCAGGCCGTGCGCGGGGCCAGCCGAGGCCTACCCGCCTGGGCACCCGCTCGGCCCGGCAGAATCCAGGTCACAGGTGCCGGGCGCTGCGGCGCGCGGGCGGAGCTAAGCCCAGGCCCGCCCAGGTCCTTCTGGGCTCCAGCCCGACCTGAGGCTTTGCTGGGACTTTGGATGTCCTCGAATAGCCCTCACCACCCAGAGGTTGGGTGTCACTGCTTTGAAGGCCGCAGCGTCGGAGGAACACAGCGATGTCGCACTGGATGCCTTTTCTTTCTTGTCTTTTTTTTGGGGGGGCCACACCGGGCGGTATTCTAGGGTTGCTCCAAGGTCGGCCCTTTGGGTCGTTCCCAGCGTGACTCTGGGGACCACGCATTGCAGGGGATCTAGTCTGAGCCTGCATTCTCTTTTGTGTGTGTTCCTGTAATTTGTCAAGGTATTGCCAAAATATTTTCAGTCCGGTTTCTTGCCCTGCCCCTCTGCCTGTGATGATAATAACACCGGCAACTACCTAGGAGGACTGGTATTACCAGGCAGTGTTCAAAGCCCGCTGCTTAGATTAACCTGTGATGAAGTGATGCAAGTCATTGACTTAATTCTTTCTAGTACATCACCTGCCCCCTTAGGGTTCTTGTGGGGTGAGAACAAATTGGGACTGTCCCCCCTCCAAGGTTCTCAATTGTGCAGCTAGGATCCCTAAGTTCCTGGGCTTCTGTTGATGAGAAGGAATTTTCCTCCTCAGCATTGTCATCTTGTCCCTTCTCCAATTCCCCAGACTTCAGTGTTCTTGACTAATTCATCCAAGCCAGCACCTCCTGATCTTCCAAAAGCTTTTGACTCAAGCTGAGAAAACCAAATAGAGAACTGATCATTTTTTTTTTCAACCCTGGGAACCAGCACCACTCAGAAAATGAAAGAAGTCGCACAAAGGACAGAATTCTTTTCCACTCTCCTGGGAGAGAGCCCTCTGCCCAGGGAAACTTCCGAATTGCCCAAACTCTGAGGCAGACCTGGGTGTATACAAAGGGATAGGGGGTTGACGGAGGAGCTTCCTAACTACCCAACGAAAGCCCTAGAAGAAATCCCAGCCCAGGTTACTCCTAAGTATTTCTTGAAACCCCAGTCCCTCCCTTCTCTGTGCCTCAGGGAGCCACTGATACTTCTACAGTGGGACAGAGGTAAGGGGGGGGAGGGGAGAAAGTTTATCACAGAGGAACTCCTCTTCATTCTCATCAGACAACCCCAGTGGCAGGGTGGAAACATTGCAAGTCGATTCTGTTGAGTCAGGTGTTGGGGCCCCAAACTGGTCAAGTTTAGTCTTTGAGAGACACCTGTTTGCTTCTCTCTTGGTGCTCACAGGAACATGATCTGGGTTGGATTTACCTAGAATTCCCCATACTAAACCATCCCTGATTCCTCTGAGTCTGCTTCTGTCTTGGTGGCATCCCTGAAGTCTCAGCTTAGATCATTACTCCTCAGTCCAAGGCTGAATTTATTATTATTATTTTTTTTGCCAGGAAGGACAGGAGGATAGTAGGTTCTTCTGCTTCGCGTGATAGTTTGGGTCCAGTATAACAAACAATTGAGGTGTGTGACCCTTAGAGAAAGACAAATACCAGGTAAGTAGTCAGTGACCTGAGATATGTCATTGTCTCCAAAGAGTACTCCTTTGAACATTCCTGAAAAGGAGGTGCTGGCCCAGAGAAAGAGTTCAAAGAGCTGCAGTGCAGGCTTTGCATGATGGAGCGCTAGATTTGATCTGGTTTAGCAGCTGCCCAGCACCATTGGAAGGAATCGCTGATGGCAGAACCGGTTAAATAGCCCCAGCGCATTGCCCTGTGGGGGCCAAACAACAGAAAAACTAAAACCAAAAGGAGTTGTAGACAAATCTGCTCAGTAAGCCTCCTCATTTGTGTATTCACAAGCATTCCTGAAGCTTCCACTCTATGAGTGAGGGAGGGCCTGTAATGTCACAGGTATGCTGTCTTCTGCCCTGGAAGTGAAATACCTGAAACCAAATAACCCTGGCATCCTCCGGGCTTGGGTGAGCAGCGGAGAGGCAGATTGGCTTTCAGAGCAGGTGACAGCCCAGAGCCTCCCTCCTGGCAGGCAGCTCACACCACCTCCCTGCTGGGGTGCATCCGCTCCCAGTGAGGTACCCCCTGCCTCCTGCTGAGAAGTGAGAAGGTGAGCCCACACACATCTGCACCGACATTCAATAGCCTTGTGGTGCCCTCACTTTTTCCATCTCCAGGATATTAATTCCTAGCCGGCTATCAGAATTCCTTTACAACCTTTTCAGGATGCATATGCACATTCATCATTTCATTTTCCAAATGTACTAGGAGGCCCCAAACCACGGGTTTCTGGATCTACTATCTACCCTTTCTTTGAGGGGTGGGAGCAAGGGGTAGCAGGGCTTACTCTTGGCTCTGTGGTCAGGGGTCACTCCTGGTGGTGTTCAAGGGGCCATTTGTGGTGACAAATTGAACCCTGGTTGACTTTGTCAAGGGTCTTACCTGCTATACTCTCTGGCTCTTTTGTATTTACGTGTGTGTGTGTGTGTGTGTGTGTGTGTGTGCTTTTTGGGTCACGCCTGGGGATGCTCGCGGGCTACTCCTGGCTTTGAACTCAGGAACTAGTCTTGATGGTGTTCCACCCCATATGAGGGATGCCAGGGATCGAACCTGGATCAGCTGCGTGCAAGGCAAATGCCCTACCATCTATTCTATCTCTCCGGGCCCTGTATTTATTTATTTATTTTGCTTTTTGGGTCACACCCGGCGATGCACAGTGGTTACTCCTGGCTCTGCACTCAGGAATTACCCCTGGCGGGTGCTCAGGGTATCATATGGGATGCTGGGAATGGAACCCGGGTCGACAGTGTGCAAGGCGCAAACAGCTTACCGGCTGTGCTATTGCTCTAGCCTCCCCTGTATTTACTTTTAATGCAGAATTGGTGGGTATAAAGAGGATGATTGGCATACATGGGAGGATATGAGTCATGAAAGGCTCCATAACTAGAGAGGCTCCAGTCAGAGAGGGGTCTATATGAGAGAAGAGAGAAAAGAGGTGGCAGGAAATGGGATGTGGTAAGGTGGCAAACAGCCATGAACGCCAATGAATAGAATATGAGTTTAGACAGCGGGGGAGTCAACAAGGTTTTCAGAGGAGAGATAGTACAGAGGGCAGGGCACTTGCCTTGCCTCTGGCTACCTCAGTTTGATTCCCAGCACCCCATAAAGTCCCCTAGCCCTGTCAGAAGTGATCCCTGCATGCAGAGCCAGGAGCAAGCTCAGACCACTGCTGGATGTGACCTCTAAACCAAAATATATACAGTGTATAATTATGTATTTATAATATATGTGTATACATAATGCATGTAGAATATATGCATTTATTATATATACTATTGTGACAATGCTATACAGTATATATAATGTATAATATACATGTATGTATGTGTAAATGGGCTGGAGCGATAGCACAGCGGTAGGGTGTTTGCCTTGTGAGTAGACGTCCTGGCCGAGCTGGGTCCGATTCCTCTGCCCCTCTCGGAGAGCCCGGCAAGCTACCGAGAGTATCTCGCCCGCATGGCAGAGCCTGGCAAGCTTCCCGTGACGTATTCAATATGCCAAACACAGTAACAACAAGTCTCATGATGGAGACGTTACTGGGCCCGCTCGAGCAAATTGATGAATAGCGGGAGGACCGTGACTGTGATGTGTAAATATGTATGTGTACATATATATGCGCATATATATATGTATATATATCAGAGAGGGCTGAAATGCATGTGGCAGCCCTGGATTGAGCCCCTGCTTGCATAGTTCCGAGTATCCAGCATTGAGATTGAGTAGGGAGGAGTCCTTGAATACTGCCAGGTCTATTATCACAACAGTTATTTGTGGGATCACACCTTGCAGTGCTTGGAGAACATTCTTGGTGTGATCCGTAGGGACTTCTCATAGTGATGCTGGGGCAACAGTGCAATGCAGGGGATTGAACCGGGGGCTTCCCATATAAAAACATGCTCTCCAGCTCCTTGCGCCAACACTCCAGCCTTATTTCAACATTTGATCAGTGTAAAAATGATTGAGGTATGGGGTTAGAGAAATAGTATGGCGGGTTAGATGCTTCCTGGCAGCAACTTAACCCAGGTTGGAGACCCAGAACCACAAATGGTCCTCTGAGCCCCACCAGGAATGTTTCCTGAGCAGAGCCAGAATTAAGTTCTGAGCACAGCTTAGTGTGATCCAAAAGGTAAGTGGATTGTGTGTGTGTGTGTGTGTGTGCGCATGTGTGTGCGCGCGCGCGCGTGTTCTTTTTAAAAATAGGACTGAGATGTTATATTCATTTTCTTTGTATCTAGGCTTTGAAATCTGGGATTGCATTTTGTATTTTTGGCACAACTGGCTGGACAATGCAGTACTGTGCTTGGGGGTAAGGACAGAGTAGAGCATAGAGTGACAAGGTCTCTGCCGTCACATGGTTGATAGTTCAGTGTGGGAGACAGATAATAACTGAGGAGAATGGTAAGTGTTACTGAGAAAACATACCAGTATTATTTTGAGGCTGAAACACTGATTTAGATTGAGGCGGAGAACCAAATGAGGAGGCATTAGCCACTGATTATTTATTGCCACAATAATGCTGTATAACAAACCACTCCAAAATTCAGAGGCTTCACATAATAACTAGTTCTTGTTCATTAGTCTGAGTCAGTCGGGCAGTTCTTCTGGTTCCGGGTGGGCTCACATATGCAATTGTGGGCACCTACAAGCCAGGCAGGTGGCTATGCTTATTCTAGCTGGCTTCTATCTTTGGGGTCTGCTGTATGTTGACTGGTGTGGGATGACCTCAACTCTTTCTCATCCTCCAGGTTTCTCATCCTCCAGTGGGCTAGCCCAGGCCTGTCCGCATGGTGGACGCAAGGACCCTAGAGAGAACGTGGAAGCATTCAAGGTTTCTTACGGCTCAGGCTTAAAACAGTATCACTTCTGCCACATGTTCTTTTTGGCCAAGGCAAGTTTACAAGGCCAGTCCAGATTTTGGGAGCACCCAAGAATACATATTGTAGAAGAACATACAAGAAGGGATGGAAAATGCAGGTAATGTTTGCACAATTAACCTCCTGTACCACTTAGAAAGCTGTCAATATTCTACCAGGAAGTGATCACAACTCTAAATTTGTATGTGCTCAATAAAACACTGGGAAATGTACCCTGGTGGAAGGATGGGTGTTGGAACACTGTATGACTGAAACCTAATCATGAACAGCTTTTTAAGGGTCTATCTCACAGTGATTCATTAAAATAAATCTTGGGGGGAAAATATCATAGCAGTATATCATAAACAAATGTATATAAATAAATATGAACATTAAAAAAAAAGCACTCTCTTGGGGCTGGAGCAATAACACAGCGGGTAGGGCGTTTGCCTTGCATACAGCCGACCTTGGTTCGATTCCCAGCATCCCATATGGTCCCCCGAGCACCGCCAGGAATAATTCCTGAGTGCAGAACCAGAAGTAACCCCTGAGCATCACCAAGTGTGATCCCAAAAGCCAATAAATAAATAAGTAAATAAATAAATAAAATCATTTAAGAGAAAAGACCCAGGAGTAAAGCATACTAAAGTTTACTTTTTGTTTTTGTTTTAAACTGAATCACTGTGAAAGAGCATTACAAAGCATTTCAGTCAAACAATGTTCCAACATCCATCCCTCCACCAACGTAATATCCCAGCATCATTGTCTCCCTTTTCCCTCCCACCCCTTCAAGCCGCCTGCCACCTGCCTCTATGGCAAGGCACCTCTTTTCTCTCTCTCTCTCTCTCTCTGTTAATTTAGGCATTATGCTTTGCAATGCAGATGCTGAAAGGTTATCGTGTATATCCTTTTATCTACTTTCAAGACTCAGTTCTTGTCCAGAGTGATCATTTCCAATTAGTATTGTCATAATGGACCCTCCTCTATCTTACCTACCCTCCATTCTCCACATCCTTTTGGTAAGTCTCAATCACTGACCAGTTCTCCTGGCCCAGTTCTTAGTTTACTTTCTGAGTCTGACCTACTCTTCTAAAAGGTATACAGCAGTGAATAACTATTCTCACAATTTGGATTCTAGTGGAAGGAAACACAATAAAGTTAATTAAAAGGGGCCAGAGCGATAAAGGTTCAAGGGTTGCAGTGCATACTTGGCATACAGGAGGCCCAGGGAGAATGTATCTTGCTTGTCTCACTGTTTCTTTGCCTATTTCTACTCTGGAGAAGACAGTGTTCTCTCCTCTACACGTTCCCTGCAGAAACCCATGGGAACCATTCTGGAACCTTCAGCCTTTTTTTGGGTGTGTCCTCCCCCTCCAAAAAAAAAAAAAGCTGGTCTGTGAACAACTAGATGTCTATCATCACAGAAAAACCACCACCGTGGGAAAGGGCTGGGATCCCAGAGCACTGGGAGGGTTGGATGAGTCGAACTCCCAAAGCGTGGTTAGGGGAGGCATTTCTGAGATCCCTGAAGGGAACACAGAGTCACGTGCACACCCTGCACACCGTCAGTGTAAGTGGAGGGAACAGCACGCACAGAGGCCTGGAGGCAGGAGCTGGTTGGGCAGGTTCTAGTAGTAGATAGAAGGCAGGTTTGGCAGGGTGGGAAGGGCTAGGAGTTGTTGGCACCGGAGGCCATGATAAGAAATTTGGAATTTAGTCTAGGTGGTTGGAGGCTCCAGAGAGAGACTCGATTGGGGGGCGGGAGGACTATTATCAAGCATTAGATGTAGAGGCCTCTAGGGAGAAGAGGGTCGTTTGAAGACAAGGGTCGGGTGGCTAAACCTCTCCGAGACTGCTGAGTACCCCATCCCTGTCGATACCGTGTCTCCAGAGAATTTCCCTCGCTTTGTCTTTCAACTACCTACACAGCAGCTGATCTCCCCCAAGGATGTCACCATCTCCAGAGAACAGATTCCAATTATCCTGGAAAACAAGGTAATTGGGATTGTAGTAGCATTCATCTCAAGCCTCAGAATGAAAACCTATCTGAAACAAGAACAAAAGCTAACTGCAGAAATTACGCACCCCCCCCACCCCCCGCCTTCCCACTGGGAAAAGCCCAGGGAACGATTTATGGAGCATAGGATATGTGAAACTACTGTTAGTCTCTAGTCCCTTTCAAGATATAATCTTACCAGAAATAAATAAATGAGTGTTTAATCAGCAGATATTTATTGAGCTCCTACTATGTGCTACATACATATCTAGTTGCTAGGGAAAAAAGCAGAAAAAAAAACAAAGATTCCCTGTCCAAGAGGAAAGAGAAAACATCAAGTATGTGATACTAAGATACCAAGTATGTGATTTACTGGACAAAAAATTTGGGAGAAAATAAAGTAAGAATAGCGAGCATTTGGGAGACGTGTTATAAAATAGGCTGGTCAGGGGGAGATTAATGAGAAAGTTCGAGGTGCCCAGTATGGGCAGGGCATAGAGAAAGGGTGGAAGAGTATCAGCGGTGAGGGCAGGGCCTGGCCCACACCTAGAAGGGCATTGCAACACAACTACCACGGCTTATGATTTATCATTTTATTCCATGGTAGATGACAAGGAAAACAAATTCTTCTAGACAATGTAGTAGTTTCAGACTTCTAATTCCCTGATTTCTGAATAGTTGTAACATGTTAGCTTGCTCTTCCAGCCTGAAAGAAGCATCATGCATGCTTGTTTGTCTCAATGTCTCTTTGTTTCCTTATTTCTACTCTGGAGAAGACAGTGTTCTCTCACCCACATGTACTTTTCTCTTCTCCCCTCACATCTTTCTAAATTTCAGTAAAAACTTAAACAAAACAGCTCTATTTAGCAACTCCAATTCTGACCATACGTGCCAGGGCTAGAATAAAGCCACAGCAATGGTCAAATTCTTCTGTTAGTTTTCTGGGTAGGCTTTCCCCCATATGAGTTCACTTGAGTGGAAATCAGGTGGTGGGATTACATCTTCCAGGTAGCAGACTGCAGGGCAGCCTGTACATCAAAGGGTACAAGCTTGGCTCACACTCATGATCTGCTTTTGGCAGAACTATGACATTTAATGGGGAGAATATCAGATCTCTGAGTTTGCAGAGGCATTACAGTGAAAAAAAGAAAAGCACTTAAGTGTCAACCTGGTGCACGTGTAAGGCTATATTTGTGCTACGAATGAAACCCAAGACCTCACACATTGGAAGACAGGACTCTCCACTGAGCTCCACTGGCCACTAGTATCGGTGTATATGAAGCAGTTTTGAGTACAATGAATGTAATTAATCTAGGGGAATGGGCAGGTGGCAGCATGCAAACTAAAGGACTCTCGCAATCAGAGGCAATGAAATAAAAAAAACAAAAGCATAGAAGTTTCTTGTTCATGTCTTCTCCACATTGGGGTCCATTTTGCAGCCAGTTTGCTCACTCTACTGTGGCATTCACAGCCATAGCATGGAAATGAGGTTAGGCTTCTTGGGCATTGCTTGTCTCAGTGGAGCCAAGGAAATAAATGGTAAAGGTGGTAGAGGAACCTATAGACCCAGAGTCTGGACTTCTCCAGGAAGGGCTATGGAAGGGGCAAGATCTCAATTAGTGTGGGGTTGATAAGACTAAACAGATTCAGCACAGCACTATTCAGTATATCTATACATATATATATACTGATATATATATGTTCCAAATACACACAGGCCCCAATTTTCACTTTTCTGTGCCATTTTTTACTGGATTCCAGTGTCTATCAATGGCCGCATTCGCGGCCGCGCAACATCTTATTATGACATCTTATTATCTCTTTCCTTCTTTGGACAAACTGGCAGGCTACCTAATGTAGCCTGCCCACACGGCAGAGTCTGGCAAACTCCCCATGGCGTACCAAATACGCCAAATACCAGTAACAATGATGGGCCTCATTCTCCTAAAGAGCCTTGAATATAATCTCAGTGCTAGGGCGAAGGAAACGTTACTGGGGCCTGCTTGAGGCAATCGATGAATAACAGGATGGTCGTGATTCGTCGTGATCAATGGGTACAGTATGTGTTACACATGTGCAAGACCCTGGGTTCGATCTTAGCAGCCAGGAAGTGAGGTGTTGGTGGTGCGGAGAAAGAAAACGTCTGATTTCCTCAGTGATTGCAATACCTTGAGCTTGTCAACCTCTGCATTTCCTCCCTTCAAAACCAGGGATGCAGATGGTAGAGGTATCATGTCTCTACCTAGGAGATTCTTAGTGATCTTCTCCTCCGTCCTAATAAAAAATATGGTTGTTCTCAAATGCTATTGGTTAAGATTGTTCTTTTTTGGGGGGTTGGGCCACACCTGGCTGTGTTCTCGGCTTACTTGTGAAGAGGAAGAGAAAGAAGGGGATGAGGGGGACCACATATGGTGCTGGGGCTCAAACTTGGGTTGGGCAAGCGCGAACACCTGCTGCACAATCTCTCTGGCTCTGATTTATTATTGGGGAGTTGGGGGAGGAAGAGAGAGTTTGAGCTATCATGGGCAGTGCCCAGGGGACTACTCCTGGCTCTGTGCCCAGGGATCATACCTTGTGGAATTCAGGGGACCACATGACGCTGGGGATGAAACCCAGGCTTCCTGTGTGCAAAAAATGTGCTCAGCATTTTGAGACATCTCCCCAGCCCCCAATTACGGGTATGCTTTGAATCAGTGCTTGTCCTGTTTTAGATGGTGATGGTGGGGGCATTGTGCTAAACCCAGCTGTGTTGAGGGACCATTTTTTGCTCCCTGCCCCGGAGGATTCTTTGCTGTTGCTCAGAGGACCAAATATGATGCCAGGGTTCAAATCAGGGATATAATTGGGGTCTGCTGCATGCAAGGTAAGCAACCGCCTTACCTCCTATACGATCTTTCCTGCTCTGTGCTGGTCCTTGAATCCGATCATCTGGGGTGGAATTCTGCTCAAATGCTGTTTCTGACTCAGTGGAGTTGAGGTGGGCAGATCATATTCCCAGTAAGCTCTTAGGTTATAGGGTATCCTAATGACTAGGAGCACAGCCAAAGTCCTATGAAGGCTACTATATAAAAGGATTGCAACAGGCCCTCCCGGATGGCCCATTAAAAACCAAAACCAAAGACTTCCACCTCAACTTTAGGCAAAGTCACTGACTCTGCCAACCGTCCAGTAGCAGCAAGGATGGGCTTCATGAGGTACCATCTTTTGATTCTAGAGGGTTCATGCTCTGCTACAGGAAAATCTTGCAATTCCCTCTACTGCTTTGGACTTTTTTGATCTTAGCCTTTGCCTCTGATGATAATTACCCCTTAATTAGCACCCACCACAGTGTCATCTAAATAATTATAGTAAGTGCAGCTTGCACCTCTGCCCGACATTCTTCAAAGGAACTACACAACAAGATTCTATGCTTATTTGGTAGCCAACTGGTAGAATACATGGCTTTTCTGTGAGGGCCTGAGTTTGGTCCCCCACATGGAAAAACCAAACCCCAAACACAAATAAAAGTCCTGTGTATCCTGCCTACAGTGGAAAACACAGACTGGCTAGGACTTTCATTCACATAAATTACCAAAGAGTTGATTTATTTAGAAACAACTACAATACTGAAAAGGTGTTTGGGAAATTCTTATAAATATCAAAATGTAAACCAGCACCAAAAGCAAAATAGTTCAACCACGATAAAAATAACCAACAACGAATTTTTCTACGGAGAAGGGCTTCGGGTTTCTCCACCATTTGATGTTTGTTATCAGTTTCCAGATGATGTTGAAGGTAACTTCTGGGTGCATTTAAATAAAAATTATCCATTTGTGGTCTTAGGGGCGGACTTTTCACTGGAAGCAATTTTCTAATTTCCCAGGTGGATCTCTGTTAGCCGCCCACCAAACAACAGGGCCATCTCCGCTCTATGAATCAGGCGTCTGGGCTGGCTGTCTTTCTCTGTAAGGCGTTTCCCACAGCTGTCTTAAAAAAAGAAAACAACCAAAATTAAAGCTTCCCAGCTTTCTGATTAGGTAATACACTGACGGGTGAGGGAGAACACCTTGCAATAGCACCAAAGCTTGGGTAGCGAAAAATCTTCTTTCCTCACCATCTCTCCCTCTTTATCCTCCCCCAGGTCGATGCCTGCCTCATTTCTGAAAACATTTTTATTTTTATTTTATTCCCCCTCCCCTTGGGTCACACCTGGCTCTGCACTCAGGAGTCACCCCTGGAGGTACTCAGGGGACCATATGGGATGCTGGGAATGGAACCTGGGTCAGCCACGTGCAAGGCAAATACGCTACCCGTTGTGCTATTGCTCCAACCCCCTGAAAACTTTTTTTTTTTTTTTTTTTTTTGCTTTTTGGGTCACACACCAGCGATGCACAGGGGTTATTCCTGGCTCACACACTCAGGAATTAAGTCCTGGCGGTGCTGGGGGGGACCATATGGGATGCTGGGAATCGAACCCGGCTCAGTTGCGTGCAAGGCAAACACCCTACCCGCTGTGCTATCGCTCCAGCCCCTGAAAACATTTTTATCATGGAAAGTTTCAGGTATTTTTATTAATCACACGACAGCGACATCTGAAAAAAAAAAAAAAAGGAAAACCAAAAAAAAAAAAAAAAGGAAAAAGTAAAACCAACACCAAACCTCATCTTTCATTTTTTGCAGGAATTTTTCAAAGCCAAATCCTCACCACCAGATTATCTCACCTTTCAAAACTTGACTCTTACCCTTCGAGACTTAATTATATCTTCTCCGCCCCCCCCCCCAACACACACATTTCCCATCAACATAACCACAATTAACTGTCACCACAAGGTTATCGATAATTATTTATTTCTGCGGTGCAGGAGGAGGGGACGGAGCCCAAAGCTTTACACCCGGGTGGCACTGCACTCGACCATAACCCCTGCCCCAATTCCTTAACCGTCGCCCGATTCGGAGGGTCCGAGGAAGAGCCAGAAGGCTTAGGAGGAGGAGGAGGAGGGGGAGGAGGAGGAGGAGAAGGAGGAGCGGGAAGGGCGTGCATCCCAGGGCCTGGGCGGACACCGCTCGCCGTCCGTCCAGCGCCTGGAGGAAGACTCGGGCCTCCCCGTCCCCGCCGTCGTTACCTGCCGCCGGGCCAGCGCCCCCCAGGCCGGGTCACGGGCGGCTCCTGGCCGCGTGCTCCTCGCCCCTCGGCTCCGGGGCGGCGGCCCCAGCAGGCCGGGCGCAGCTGCGCGCCCCGCCGTCCCCAGACGCCGGCGGGTCCCAGGAGGGGAAACGATTGACACAGCTGCTTGCACTGCGCCCCCCTCCCCTCCCCGCCGCCCTCCCGCGGGGCACCTGCGTCTCCCGGCGCTGCGACTCGGTTCCCGAGCCGGGGCGGCCGGGGAGCTGCCCGCCAGCGACCCCTCGGCCCGGGCCGGGTGGGGGACGTCCGCCGCCACCGCTCCCGCCAGCCGCCGGCGGCCGCCCCCCGCCACCGGCCGCCGCCCGGGACTACAACTCCCGTCGGGCCCCGCGGCCGGGCCAATGGCGGGCGCCGGCGCGTGCGGGGCGCGGCGCCTGCGCGGCGGTTTGAGTAAACGGCCGCGCCATTGGCTGCGGGGCTCGGGCGGCCGCGCGGGGCCTGTGGGAAGCGGAGTGACGGAGCGAGCGGCTGTTGGAGGAAGGAGGTGGGGGGCCGGGAGCGCAAATGGCGTTGAGATGGTTCAGGGCCCTGTTCAAACTCCAGCGCTGACCATTCACCGGCGGAAGCGGCGGCGCAGGCGGCGGCGGCGGCGGCCCAGCGGGCTTCCCGGGCCGGCTCTGGCGGCGGCGGCGGCGGCCGGGCACGCTTGAGGCCTGGGCTCGGCCGGCGGCGGCGGCGGCGGCAGCGGCAGCGGCAGCGGCAGCGGCGGCTCCGGCTCCGGCGGCTCCGGCGGCTCCGGCTCGAGGTGGGGAGGGAAGTTGCGGTGCCGCCGCTCCTCCCCCCTCCCCCCCGCCTCCCGCTCCGCCGGGTTTCCTATTTACCGGGCGCCGCGCCGCGGGGTCCGGACGGTGGCGGGGAGCCCCCCCCGGGCCTCTCTCGGCGCACCAGCCGGCCCCCGCGTCGTCCCGCGCCCGCCCGGGGGCCGTTGGGAGCCGGAGGAGCGGCGGAGGCGGCCCGCGGCCAGAGCACCCGCCCGGCGCCCGGGGTGAGTGAGGGCTGGGGCGCGCGGCCGTGGGGGTGGGGGAGCGGGAAGGGGGAGCCCGGGGCCGCTCCCGGCCGCTCCCCCACCCCGCCCGTCCGCGGAGGAAGTTGGGCAGGGAAATGACCCCCCCAAGAACTCTTTGCTCCCCCCCCACCACTCTTCTCTCTCCTTTTTATTTGATTTGATTTGATGTATTTTTTTTTTTTTTTTTGCGGGGACGACGGTGACGACGGCGGCGACGGCTTCTTGCCGGCTGACTGTTGGCTATTTTTTTTGTTTTGTTTTTTCGCCTTCTTCTTGCCCGGGTCAAGTGTGCGGGGTCCGTCCATCGGTCCTTCACCTCCTTCCTCGGGCCCTTGGCCGCCTCCCCGAGGCCTTCGGGCCGACCCAAGGGGATTCGGTGGCAGGAGGTTTCCGGGGCGTCGGAAGCGACATCCCTTTCCTGGGGGTGGGGAGAAAAGTTGCGTGAGCCTCCCGCGGGCGGGGGACGGGGGCGCCCCTGGGTGCAGCTCCCGCCGGCGCCCCTGGGTGCTCCGGGTTTGTCCTGTCCGGCTTCTCAATCGCCCCCACCCCCCTTCCTCATCCATGCAAGCCCCCGACACCCTGGGGGAGCCGCAGGACGCCGGACTCAGACTCCGAGGGGGGTTAAGTGCGAGGACTTTTAATTTTCCCCCTCTCTCCTTTTTTTAAAGTTTTATTTATTTATCCCAGCGCACTTCCTTGCACCTTCGACCTGGCTCTTTTTTTTTTTTTTCTGGTGGTGGTGGAGGGGGGAAGCTTGAAGCACAGGCCCGAAGACTGAAAGGACATAGCAGTGATTCTGTGTTTTTTTCCCCTTCTTTCTTTTTCTTCTTCCTCTTCCTTTTTTTTTTTTTTTTGATGAATCCTTTCCCCTCCCCAGTTGGAATAGTTAGGAGACTGAGCACGAAGAGCTTAACGTCGTTGAAATAGGCTTGAAATGTGATGTCAGCTCTGTCTGCCCACTTTTGAATTAATGTACTTGACGCTTTAGGCTTAGGTAATGCCGTTGCAACAGTCTTGTCTAGGGACTTTATAAAAAAAAAAAGCGTTATGGAAAACTACAGAGGAGATCCAAAGTAAGGGGGGTATTATATAATGGATTGCCCTGCACGAAAGGGTCGGAGTCGTGGACACACTTTCTGTACCCTGTGAAGTGGGGCTCCCTGACATTTCATCGGGGCTTTCAGTGCTGTCCGAGAAAGACATGGAGGCTTAGAGGAACGATTTTCTTACCAATTAAAATAATGAACTCAGTATTAAATATTTATCTACGGGCTTGAAACTTGCAACGGTGAATAACTTCAGGGATCATTTTTCCAATGAGTTTTTCTGGTGTGAGCCTCAGGAGCCCACGTCTAGATTTTTGGTTTGGCCTTTAGTCAGCGTTTTATAGGTGATTACTGTGTAAGTGTATCCAAAACAGACTGGCTTGGTTGGTGTGTGTATAAGTACAGGCGTTTAGTTTTGCTGTCTTGCAGGAATAAAAAGAAACGACTTTTTTGGGGAGCTGTCAAATACCCTTAGTTTTTTTTCAGTCTTTACTGAGACAGTAAGATTCTGTCTGTAGTGAAAAGCTGCAGTAACAGTGGCTGTAGAGCTCCCTTGGGAGAAAGTTTTGTGACATAGTTAAAATCTTTTTTTTAAAAAAAAATTTTGTCCCTCACCTATGTTTCAGGTCTTGAAACAAATGACAGGGTTTTCTTTTTTCTCTTTATGCACATGTGTGGCCAATTTAGTGTTTGGTCAAATTGAATTGTAGGTCAAATTATTTCAGTTGTGTTGTAAATTTCAAACTGAAGAGATTTCCCCACCCCCAAGTTCCTTGTTCTTCATCTACACACTTTTTGCATCCTATCAGTATGTTGATATTTAAACTTTAGAAGGTAATAATATGAGAAATCGATAAGAATCGTTAGTGCTTAAAAAGTACTGTAACTTATTTTTTAAAATGTTAGACCCTTGGGGTCAGATAAATAGTACTTGGGGTAGGGTGCTTGCCTGGCAGGCAAGTTCAGTACCCTGCACCCCGTATGGTCTTCTGAGCACAGAGCCAGAAATAAGCTCTAAGCACACAGCCAAGTGTGGCCCAGAAAAAAAAAAGTCTGACTCTTTACTGAAAAATTTTATTCTAATAGTATATAGATAAGCCAGATAAATTAAAATATTCCTTACAAGGGAAAGAGGGAAATAGTTAAATGTTTATATTGCTTCATTTAATAATCCATGACTCTAGAAAAGTAACTCAGTAAATGAGCACAGCTCTGTAGGGAAAACGGCAATAGAATAAATGTGGCTTCCTGCATTCAGGGAGATGACCAGCTAAGGAATATTTTTGAACTCACAGTTCAGATTATATCAGAGCAAGAATCACTTTTAAAGTTGTATTAACGACATAGGTTCTAGTACATGAGAAGAGAGCACCACACTTAGCAATTTCTTTTTCCCTCACGTAAGTGCTCTGAAATTTCAATTAATTACTTGAACATTTTTGAGGTCCAGAAAAAAAAATGAACTTTCTGTGCTTATGATTTTATGTTTCGGTGATCATTCATATTTTTAAGAGGTAAAGTTGATGTTTATGACAATAGTTAGACTCATTTGAAATTAAAAAACATCTGTTCCATTATAAGTTGGTTTTGTGGGTGCTGTATTTATGGGTTGGCTAGTCATTATGCTTTTTTACTTTGTAACTAGTATGTGAAAATGTGTTATTAGAAAAGGTTGACATAGAAGAATAGAGTAAAAAGAACCTCCTTATGCCTACACCCCATATTTACTTAACCGTTATTAGAGATTCATATTTTGAAAGTTGAAAAGCCATATGGGGAGAATCCTAGGTTCTTATTTTTATATTCAGCATTAATATTTGGTCATTACATATTTTCTCTCTTTTGTTTCCCACAGAGAATATGAAACAGGTGTCAAAATGACATCCAGATTTGGGAAAACATACAGTAGGAAAGGAGGAAATGGCAGTTCAAAATTTGATGAAGTCTTTTCCAACAAACGGACCACTCTTAGTACGAAATGGGGAGAGACCACATTTATGGCAAAATTAGGGCAGAAGAGGCCCAATTTCAAATCAGATATCCAAGAAATCCCGAAGAAACCGAAGGTGGAAGAAGAAAATACTGGAGATCCTTTCGGATTTGATAGTGATGATGAGTCTTTGCCAGTTTCTTCAAAGAATTTAGCCCAGGGTAAGGGTTCCTCTTATTCAGAATCTAATGAAGCTGCTCAGCTGGAAGACGTCACTTCTGTACTTGAAGCTAATAGCAAAATTAGTCATGTGGGTGAAGACAGTGTTGTAGCTGATAAGTGCTTACATTTCGAGGATACTTTGCTTGGCAAAGAAAAGAGCACAAACCGTATCTTAGAAGATGATGCAAGCAAAGGTAGCTGTGCTAAATTAGTGATTTTGGGTAAGTTTTTAATTTCTTTATTCTGAGCTGAGAGTTTTGTGTCAGACACTTCCATACATTCGAAAATGTTGTACTTCTTGGGTATTTCTGAATTTATGATGGATGGAGACTGTAGATAATTTTGTAAAACATTGCAGGAAATTAAAGATGACCATTGGAGGCTGAAATTTTATTTCAGCAACACAGAAATTAATGTTTCCAGAATATTACGATACTTTTGGGACATAGTCTCTGATAAACCTCAAGTTCTCCAATAAGAAACAACTTTAAGATATTTTATTTTAGAAGACAGTCTTTTTTTGGGGGGAGGGAGAAGGTGTGTGAAGGTGTCACACACCAGCAGTGCTTAGGCCTTAACCCCTGGCTCTGCTCAAGAATCACTCCTGGCTGGGTTCAGGGGACCATGTAGGATGCCGTAGATCTAACCCGAGTTGACTGTGTGCAAGACAAGGGCCCGATCTACTGTATTATTGCTCTGGCCTCTAAAATATTTTTTTATTTTTAGACCTCACCTGGTGATGTTCAGCGCTTATGCTTGGCTCTGTACTCAGGGATCACTCCTGGTGGTGCTCGGGGGATCATGTTGGGTGGCAGGGATGGAACCTGGATCTGCTGCATATATGGCAAGGCCAGCACCCACTGCACTAGCTGTCCACCCTTGAGAAGTATCTTTTTATTGTGGTAGGCCAACAAATACAACAAAGTGTCGTTGTAACATTTTGTTACAGAAGAGGAGATATTGTTAGAGTGTCATTTGGATCATTAATGATATTGGTGAAGGTTAAAAATGTTAGGATGTTGCCCCAATTAGGAGATACTGAGGCAGAAATACTGAAGAATTGAATTTGATTTCAAACTGAGATTAGTTTGGAGTCAGTTGCAAGTTACTGCTGTTAAAAGATTTTATTTTATTTTATTTTATTTGGCTTTTGGGCCACACCCAACAGTGCTCAGGCCTTATTCTTGGCCCTGCATTCAGGAATCACTCCTGGTGGTGCTTGGGGAACCATATGGAATGCTGGGGATCAAATCCCGGTTGGCCATGTACAAGGCAAATGCCCTCCCTATCCACTGTACTCTCTGCTCTATTAAAAGATTTTAGTCTGTAAAACCATCTGCTATTTTTAAAAATTTGCTTTTATTTACACTTACTTGGTGGGGCACATCTGTCATTCTCTTGAGTACCAGGGATTAAACCCTTGGGCTTTAATAACCCTTTGAGCCTACTTCATAGCACCAAACCCAGCTGTATATTAAAAACTTAAATTTGTAAATCTGACATCTAGTATTGTTCATGCAACAACATAATTTACTAGTGCATCATACTCAATTTCTATAATCTCATTTACTGAGATTTGTTGTAAATGATGAAAGTGCAGTTAAAAAACTGAGGAGCTGGGCTGGAGAGATAGCACAGCGGGTTGGGCGTTTGCCTTGCACGCGGCCGACCCGGGTTCAATTCCCAGCATCCCGTATGGTCCCCTGAGCACCCCCAGGAGTAACTCCTGAGTGCAGAGCCAGGAGTAACCCCTTGCATCGCCAGGTGTGACCCCCACCCAAAAAAAGTAAAAAAAAAACTGAGTAGCTAAGATTGATTGGGGGTTGCTGGGGAGAGGAGTGCCTTATTAGCAGTGGAACAAGGATGATGCTGTAGTTGGAAAAACCTTAATTCTTCATTTATTGGCATAGTGTAGGGGTATGAAAAGTTACATTGATTACATTTGGGGTAGGGGTAGGGATGGTGAGAAGCAAACACTCCTCAGTGCCCAGTAGTTAACTACTGGCTCAGTTCTTGAGGATTGCTCCTTGTCGTATTTGGGAGACCATGTTATGCCAGGTGTTGAAATTGGGCCTGACACATGGCAGTGTATGTCTTTTTCTGCGCTTTGGGGCTTCTTCTCATTCCTGATATTTTTTGTTTTGTTTTGTTTTTGTCCTGCACTGCATGGTACTCAGAACTTACTTCTGGCTCAGGATCTCTTCTGGGAAGGCTCAGGGGACTGTATGGGATGCTGGGGATCAAACCCAGGTTGGGCTACATTCGAGGCAAGTGCCCTACTCACAGTACCAGCTCCAGCCCCCTGTTTTGTTTTTTCCATTGGGACTTCCCCCAGCAGTGCTGAAAGTGTGGCAGAGGGCCCACTCTGGTAATACTGGGCTTTGTGGTGCCAGTGTGATAGTCAGGCTGTAGGCAGGAGGGCACACGTGGTGGCAGGAAATGAACTTTAGGTCATGCCTACTTAACAAAACCCTAAGTAGGCATTTGTTTTGGGTGGGGGGATGGTGTGGGACTTAGACTTGTGGTACTTTAGGGTATTGTTTCCACCAGTGTCTGGGCGGGGGCAGGTAGAGGTCCATATGTCAGGAGTCTGACTGGTTGGTCACATGTAAGACAAAGAATCTTAACCCCTCTGCTAGCTCTCTAACCCAGTACATTTACTTGAGCTATCTCCTCTGCCCTTTTTTTTTTTTTTTGACTTCTTGGGTCACACCTGGCAATGCACCGGGGTTACTACTGGCTCTGCACTCAGGAATTACTCCTAGCGGTAGCTCAGGGGGCCATATGGGATGCTGGGAATGGAACCCGGGTCTGCCGCGTGCAAGGCAAATGCCCTACCCGCTATGCTATCGCTCCAACCCCCATCTCCTCTGCCCTTGATCTCATTTTGAGAGAAGCAAAATTTTCTTAGTACTGCATTCATTTTTCTTTTTAATTTTTATTAGTGAAACACCATGAGGGGTACAGTTGTAGACTTAAAAATTTTTGTGCTTGGGTTTCAGTTATACAATGATCGAATACCCATCCCTCCACCAGTGCCCATTCTCCACCACCAATGGTCCTAGTATCCCTCCCACCTTCCATCCCCCCCATCCACTCCACCTCTGTGGCAGGGCATTCCCTTTTGTTCTCTCTCTCCTTTTGGGTGCTGTGGTTTGCAAAAGAGGCATTGAGTGGCAATCATGTTCGGTCTAGAGTCTACTTTCAGCATGCATTCTTAAGAGAAATTTGTCCTTTGGAGACTTGATAGGAGTTGCCTGAAACAGTTTGATACAAGATTTTGTCTTGCATAGCTTTATTAAACAGACTGGATAATTTTTACTTTTTCTCACTCTTGGCTGAGAGGATGAGCCAGCTGTTATTGTCATTCCCTTAATCCTTCTGGTAAATTCTGATTTGGCTGTCCTTAATGCTTTGCCCACATTTTTCCTAAGTCAGTGTTCATGACTTAAGGCTAGGTTAAATTTTTATTAAAAACCAGCATATAAGGATGGAGAGAGCTGAACAGACTGACCTGGCTCTTCATGGTCCCTGAGCACCACTGGGTAGCCTCTGAGCACCACCGGGTCTGGCCCCTCAAAAATAATTAAAAAACAGTATTGAAAAGTTTACCAGGTTTGTTTCTAAAAATTATTATAATTACAGAACTTTTTTAGCCAACATCAGTTTTAAGTCTATTATTTTATAGATGAAGATCTGAGAAGGTGAAGTTATGACGGTCAGAGTAACTTAACTGAGGTCAAAGAGATTAAGGCACTTGCTTTACGTGAAATGGCAGTGTGCCAGTGGTTAAAGTTTTGCACGGTTTGCCAAATACCACCACTCGGTGTGCCCTCCCAGCGCTACCATCGTTGCCCCAACTTATCTAGTGTGTGAATTGAAATGTGATATGTGTTTAGTCATTTTTAACATTTGAGTGCCTATTCTGTGTTTCCCACTCTTAGACTTTGGGATCCGGTCAATTCATTTTAGTTATTTAGTACGCACATCTTAGAATCACTCCCTGATAGTTAATCCATATCTTATAGTTTCTCTCTGATAGTTAATCCATAATGTGGGAAAGAGGTTTTGTGGTGGGGGGGCATGGGAGGGTGATGAGACCAAAGAGGTGGTAAAACTGGTCGAAGAAACAGACATATTATCCTTCGGAGACTTAAAGGTATCATTCGCAAACAGAAGATATAAACAGAATGACTGTTTAGGAAGAGGGGGAACAGAAATTTGGACTTCAAATACTCATAGGCAGCAATGGCTCTTGTAGCCCCATCTATTTTTCCAGAGGCCAGTTGAAGTTTGGTGGGAACTGGAAACAATTATTTGTAGAAAAGAGATAACTAGCTTCCCACTCAAAAGTAGCTAAAATGCCATGAATAGGGATTCTAACTTCATTATCAAGGTTCTGTGAAGAGAAAATACATATTAAGCTAAAGAAAAGTACATGTTCAACAACGTCCTGTCCCTCTTGTTCCTTCACAAGATTTTCTTAGTAGGAAGGCTATTTATTTTTTTCCCTCCAACGAGCTGCAGCAGTCCTGGTAGCACCCTTCACGGTAAGAAGGAAAATCAGAGTACTTTTAACTGTCGTAGATTACTTTTTATTGAACTATAAAGTTCAATTTTAATGTTCTTTTTTTGGGGGGTGGAGAGGGGAGGGAGTTGGGGCACACCCTGCAGTGCTCAGGACTTCCTCCTGGCCCCTGTACTCAGGGATATTATATTACTCTTGCAGAGCTCAGGGAACCATCTGAGGTGCTGATTAAACCTGGGTCGAGCACGTGCATGAGAAGTGCCCTACCTTCTGTACTATCTCTCTAGCACACCTCCTCAGTTTTTTGGTGCCTTGGGCTACAGGGCTGGAGTGATAGCGCAGTGGGTAAGGCGTTTGCCTTGCACGCACCCGACCCAGGCGACCCAGGTTCCATTCCTCTGTCCCTCTCGGAGAGCTGGGCATGCTACCGAGAGTATCTTGCCTGGCAAGCTACCTGTGACGTATTCGATATGCCAAACACAGTAACAACAAGTCGCACAATGGAGACGTTACTGGGCCCGCTCGAGCAAATTGATGAACGACGGGAGGACAGTGCTACAGGGCCACACCCAGCATTAATCAGGTCTTTTGGCAGGGCTTAGGACCATATGGAGTGCTGGGGATCAGATCCAGGTCAGCCATATGGCAAGGCAAGCGCCCTATCCACTATATTGACTCTTCGATGCCCCGGTTTTAGGTTTGTTTGTAAGTTGAATATAGTTCTGGGAATACTTCTGTATCTCTCCCCTTTAAAAATGTGAATATTTTCTTGTGACTAGATTTTTCTTTTGCATTGTGGCTGTCAAATTGTCAGTGCCTTTACTTCTGACTTTGTGCTTAGGGGTCATTCCTGATGTAGCTTGGGGGACCATATATGGTGCTGGGGATTGAAAGCCACTTGACCTTGTACAAAGCGAACACCTTACTACTGGCCTAGAAAACATAATTTTAGTTGAAATTTAGCAACCCAAATTTAAGGTTTTGATTAAGGGTTTTTCTAAATCTGAAGCGATTGTTAACCTTCTTTGAAATTGACCTTTTGAGAATGACAAAAATTTGTATTTCAGATAGTGTTTGTACATTTTACTTTGTTCTCAAGTTGCTTGCAGGTTATGTTCAGACATTTAAGACCCTTTAAGAAATTGAATGCCAACTAGAGCCGTAATACAGTGGGTAGGAATGTTGCCTTGCACACCACCGACCTGGCATAGATTCCTAGCATCCCATAGGTCTCCTGAGTCCTGCCAGGGGTCAGCCTTGAGCACAGCTGGGTGAGGCCCAAAAGAAAAAAGAAATGGATATCAAGTTTGTTACCTAGTACAAGTTAAATTTTATGAATTTTTTTTTCCATAAAAATTTTTGAGGGCTGGAATGGTATTGCAGTGGGGAGGGAACTTGCCTTGCATGTGGCTGACCCAGGTCCAGTGTGGTTCCTTGAGCCTGCCAGGAGTGATTCCTGAGCACCACCATGTGTGGTCCCCAAACCAAATGAAACCTTTTGAGGGATTCATCTGCTTATTCTTCAGACCATATTTTCTACTGTATTTTCTACAACTCATTAGAGAAAAGTTTGTTTGAACCCAGAGTTATCATTTCCCCTCGCTTGGGGTGTGAGGGTGGGGGTGTGTGTGTGTCCCGCACCAGGTGGTGCTCAGGGCTTATTCCTGGCTCTGTTCAGGGTTCATTCCCCGTTGTAAAGCATGCTCACTCACTCTTCGAGCCATTTCCCAGGACCTGTAACTTTGTGTGTGTGTGGGGGGGGGGGGGGGCCGCACCGGTGGTAACATTGGGGTGGGTATGGGTGTGTGTGAATGAAGGGGGCCCACACCGGTGGTAATCAGAGCTTTTTCCTGGGGGACCTGTTACGACCAGATGCCGGGGAATTAAACCCTGGCCGTCTGTAAGGCATGGGCCCTACCTAATCACTGTATTCTCTCTGACCTTCTAACATTGTTTAAAATGTATTTTTACGGTAGGAGATCAATTTTTAGGCATCATTAAAATATCTTATACTTAATAATAGCTTTTTTCCCCTCAAACATTTTTGGTTTTTGAGCCTCTTCTTGCAGTACTCAAGGCTATTCCTGGCTCTTTGCTCAGGAGTGACTCCTGGTGATGTTTCGGGTGGTATGTAAGTGGTGCCAGGGACTTGAACCAGGGTCCATGGAATGCAAGACAAGTACCTTAACAGTTGTACTTACTATCTCTTCACACCCAAGAAATGTCTTTTTGTTTTGTTTTGTTTTGTTTGTACCGACTACTGCCTGCAGTCCACAGGCTTCATGCAGTGATAGATGTTTTC
This sequence comes from Sorex fumeus, assembly GCF_029834395.1. Classification (NCBI taxonomy): domain Eukaryota; kingdom Metazoa; phylum Chordata; class Mammalia; order Eulipotyphla; family Soricidae; genus Sorex; species Sorex fumeus. The sequence continues at coordinate 2,735,313 of NW_026606135.1, read as the reverse complement.
CAAGAAGATGCTTACTGGGTAAGGGAGCCAGAAACAAGTTTACAAGCTATGGAAACTACAGGAAAAGCTTGAGTTGCAAAAATATCTAATTCTGAGAATATTGTTTTACTGTGAAACTTTCAGACACAAAAACAATGTTTAAAGCTCACATACCCATTTTCCAGCTTCAGTTGTTTTTAGTGTATTATTAGTCCATCTATTATTTTCTGTGCTCCTTCAGCTGTGCATTTTTCTAATCCTTTTTTATTTGGATTTTGGGCCACACTGGACTCTATTCAGGGTTTATCCTGGTTCTGCACTCTGAAACCACTCTTGGAGGACTCCAGGAGCCATATGTGATGTCAGGGATCGAGCCTGAGGCTTTTTTTTTTAAACTTATGTTTTGGGGGCCATACCTAGTGGTACTCAGGACTGACTTATGGTTCTGTACTCAGGGATCGCTCCTGGTGGGGCTCGGGGGGACTATCTGGGTGTTGGGGATTGAACCTAGGTCAACCGTGTGCAAGGCAAGCACCCTGCCTGCTGTGTTAGCTCTCCCACCACCCCTGCTTGGCTTATTTTAAAGCAGGTTCAGAATTTATCTGCTGGTAATTTAGTTACAGTTGCTGTCAAAGGCAGTGGGTTCTTAGTTGTGCCCACTGTTCCTGTACGTTCCTATATTCTTCTTCCCAACCACCTCCAAGACCTCACACATGGAAGGCAAACGCTTTATTATTGAATCTTCTCCTTTCCCCTCTCTTGTGCTGGTTAGCAGGACATAAAAATTTGCTCTTTTGAGAGTACTCTTTAGAGTGTGGAATCTAGGACAATGTGTTAAAAGAAGGTTTCTCTTGCCTTTTATGTGGAAATGCTTCCATATTTTATCTTTGTGCTTCTGGTACAGGTTTTTTATCTGGACTCTAAAATGTGCAAAGACTTATATTTCCATTTGGCACACTTTCCTTGCCAGCCAGCTGGGATTCAGTCTACACATCCTGCCAAATATTGAGATATCTACAGCATAGGCTCTTAATTTGCATGCCTGATTTTGTAGCCAATAAAATTTTCCCATTTATTTAAAGCTATACTGAATATATTTGTAACTTAAAGGGATAGTAGTATTAGGATAAATTGAAATTGTCATCTCCTCTTGGACCAAATATCAGTGATGAATTGAGGGTATTTTTTTAGGTTTTGGGGCCGCACCTGGTGGGCTCTGGGGGAACGTACCGAGCGCCAGAGATTGAACCCACGTGGCCATGTGACAGGCAAGCGCCCTACTACTCTACTACTTCTCCAACCCCAGAATGAGGGTTTTTAATGAAATGTGAAAGTATAGTGTCAGCAAAAATCACTTGCCAATGCATGTGTGTGTTTTATGTTTGAGCATACTTATCATACAATAAAGTTTTATTTTTGGGGGGTGAGGAATGATGATGGTGCAGCAGCATCTCTTGTTGCTTAAGGGCTACTCCTAGCATGGTGCTTTGGTGTCATTCCTGGCAGTGTGTGATATTCAGCTTTGAACCCTGACCTCCAGTTGACAAAGCACGTGCTCCAGACCTTTGAGCTATCTTTCTAGCCCCTAAAAGTTTCTTGTAAGAGAAATAGATAAGCTTTTTTAAGTTCTTGACTGATCCCCTTTATCACTAGGATTTTTTTTAAATACCTTTTTCATGTACAGGAATGAACACTTAAGCATGCTTTTTTTAAAAAAAATCATTTTCATTAACTTGTTTACAATGATTGATTAGATTCATTTCAACACCAATTCCACCACCATTACACCTTCCCACAGTTATTTCAAATTTTTCTACCACCACACAAGCCTGCTCCACAGGCAGATGCTAAATAATTTATTTTGTATTGCTTGTTATGAATAGCATGAAATGTCGCATGACTGCAGTAGTGGCCACGTGCTCCTGGAATTCTAAAATTTTAAATAATTAGGGTCCGGAGAAATCTCTGCAGTGAGCTATTCGGTTCTGAGATTCATTTGTGTCTCTGGATCATGCCGTTAGTGCACTTAAAATGGCACTTGGAGACAGTTCATGGACCTGACAGCCAGGACCCCGAAGAAGTGGCCTGTCCCATCCTTTGAGACCTGGAGTTTGCAGTCACTGGTCCCACATACCTGGGTTTTTCATTGGGTTCTAGAGGCTTGCGGCTTAAGCATGCTTTAAATGGGATGTGCTTTACCTTTGAACCACATCCTTAAGTCTGTCAATTAATGCTTAACAGCAGTGTAAGGAGGCTCTTTTCACATTGTATAGAAGATAAAACGCAATTCAGAGAGGTTGAATAACTTGAATTATTAGTGGGAGATTTGGAAAAAAGATCCAGAGTTTTCATTTTATACATCACTGCTGTATTCTAATGTGAGTGAACATAGTTCTGTATGTAATAGTAATATATTTCCGGGCCAGAGTGATAGGGTTGTGGATAGGGTTCTTGACTCCCATGCGACCAACCCGGGCTCAATTTCCCTATCAGGAATGATTTCCTTGAGTACAGAGCCAGGAGTAAACCCTGAACACTGCTTTGTTTCTCCTCCTCCCAACAACAAAACAACAGACTTGCTAGAAATACCTTTGACAGGCAACAGACTATTGTTAAGGAAGAACTACTTGTCTTTAAATTTTCTTTTTGGCCGTACCTGGCAGTGCTCAATTCAGGGATCAACCTAGGTCTTCTCTGTGCAAGGCAAGTGTCCTACTCAGTATGCTCTCTTCAGCCCCTACTTTTAATTTTTTTTTTTTAATTTGATTTTTTGTTTGTTAGTGCAGAAGGAACGTTTGGAGAAAGTACAGAAGATGGTGCCCTAGGCTTTAGTTGCAGAGAAGTTAGAATCACTTGATTTCTTGAACCCAGTCACTTTATAAAACGAACAGTACTATTGTTCTGGGGGTTTTTGGTGGGGAGGTGTGGCTGGGAAAGAAGGGGCCCTCTGCACCCTGGATTGCTCAGGAACTTTTCCTGGTTTTGTGCTCAGAGGACCACGTGTTCCCAGGAATTGAACATTATGCTCTAGCCTGTTAAGCTAGCCTGTCTGGCCCCCAAACAGTATGGTCCAGGGACCTTAGAAGGAAAATGCTGGAGGAATAAAATACCGGAGTCAAACTTTTTCTTTTGCCCACCTCAGTGTAAGGTAACGATGTTTGACAGAATCTTGATACTGAGATCCAAGGGGAGAACAGATTTGGTAGAACAAGTGTTACATACCTGGTTTGATAAAAGCCAATTGTAATTGTAAAAAAATTCTAAAAATCTAATTGTAAAGTTCAGTGAAAATTATTATAAAAAATTATTACATGTACTTTTATTATGACAATAGAATATTTCCATTACCTCAGTAGGTCTTTCAAGTTTATTTGTCTTCAGTCCTTTCTTTTTCCAACCCCTGGCACACAGAGAACTGTTTTCTGCCCTTTTTGATTTTGCTTTTTGGGCCATTCTTGACTGTGTTGGGGTGGGTGTGGGGGGACAGCATGGGACCATGCGGTGTTGGGAATTGAACATAAGTCTACTGAAAGCTGTCTATCCTCAGTTCTTTGAGCTTTCTGGCCTCTCTGCCCATATTTTTTATTTTTTCCAAAATATCATATACTTGATTTTTATACAGCATGTGGTCTTTTCCACCTTGATTTATTTCATTTCACGAAATACCTAAAATTCTTGTTATTTTGGGCCACAGTTGGCTGCTTACTCAGGCTTAACTCTGGTGGGATTCCGGGAATTATATGTGGTCTGAGCACACTTCCTGGTGTGATCCCAAGACCCCATTCTTCCCCGCCCTCCAAGAAAAAGGGACATCCAGGGAGATTAAGCCCATAAGGTTGGAATGAATGCTTTGCTTGTAGAAACCCTGAGTTTGATCCCTGTGAACTTCTGAGAGTGGCAAAAAATAAATAGTGATAATAAACTGTGACTAATGGGCAGATTGAATAGATAAAAGAACATACTTAAAGGTAGTTCACAGGTTATAGAATATGACACAACTATAAATTACCTGAGAGCTACCACAACTCTACAGCAATTCAGGCTAAGCTTTTAATCTTTTAAAGTAAGACTTTGTTTAGGGCCATACTATACCAAACAATGCTCACAGCCAGCTTGGTGTTCAGAGGACACTCCAGGCAGTGTTTGGGTGATGATGTATCACCCAGCCATGGACCTGGGGCTCCTGTTGGCAAAGTCTGAGTTCCAACTAACTAAGCTATCTTTTCAAACCCAGTGGAACTTTCCTTAGGAAAATTCGTACTCGCAGCTTTATCAATACTTCCTTAGATTCTTTCATAAAAGGAACATACAATAATCTGCAATGGGGGTGGTGAGTACATTAGTTAAAGGCACTTGACTTGCTCCCCACTGACTTGGATTCTATCCCCAGGACCCTGTTTTGTCTCGTGAGCCTGTGGGGAGTGATCCTTGAGTGCAGAGCCAGGAGTGAACCCTGAGCACCATCAAGGGTGACCCCAAAACCAAAAAAGGAAAAGCATCAAAAAACCCACTGCATCTGAGGCTAGAGAGACAGTACTATGGTTATGGTGCTTACTTTGTGTGTGCCCAACCTCAGTTTGATACCCGGCACCAAATACGGTGCTCTGAGCACTTCATGGTGTAGCTCAAAAACTAAAACAAAACAAAAAAGTCCCCTATTTGAGTTTAAGTAAGAGGGCAAAAACTGGGTGTGTGGAAAGTTATCCGTATAAGAGTTGTAGTCAGATGATAATGCCTGTTAATATAGTTGGATTTTAACAATGCATTGTTGGTACTTATATTTTGTATATTTCATAACATGTAAGAGGGAATTTAGCATAATGAAGAATACTTGGAATTTGGATGGATTGAAATTCATCCAGAAAGTTTTTTGACAAGTGTGGGGTTGAACCAGTTTCTCTTTCTCAGTGGGTGATGCTGCCCCCTGGGGGCTGCTAGAATGATGGGGGTAGGAACTTCAGGTACAGTTGTAGGGTGGCTTTTCGCTTGTTTACTTAAAGATTTCCAGGAGAGTGCTTAGTAATTCCTTCACACACACACACACACACACACACACACACACACACACACACACACACACACACACACACCCCGTCCCCGAAGAGTGCAGTAGGCCAAGTTTGGGAACCTCTGCAATAGGGAGGTGTCAAAATGGTTGTCACTTAATTTTTTTAAATCTAATTTTGCTTATCTAAACAAAATCTCACTTGAAATTAAAAACCCATGGCCAGAGGGTTTATGGTGCTTGCCTTGCATGTAGCCAACCTTGGTATGATCGTGGTGCCACATGCCCAGGTATCCCCTGGTCACCTCTAGTAGTGATCCCTGAGCATTGAGCGAGGAGTATAACCCTTCTGAATACCTCAGGTGTGACTAAAAAGAAACTAAGTGTTCACATTAAAAAAAATACATATATGTATATGTAGGTATACACATGTATTTACATATATGTACACATAGGTATACATATATGTGTACACATAGAATATTGTGGGGCCACACCTAGCACTGCTGGAGGGACAGGATCCACTCCTGATCGTGCTGGAGCATAGTGGAGAGCCATCCAATGCCAGTGATTAAACCCAGGGCCTTAATGGTTTATTTTGAATACCAGAGCTTGCTGGACTGGAGTGCATCCCTTGCATGCGTAGGTCTTGAGTTCAATCCTGCTGCCATACAATCCTCCAAGCAAAGCTTAATGGTGGCTCTGTTGGCCCCCAGCTCCACATGACCTGAGCAGGCCTAGTACCTCCCAACTGGTGCCTAACGTACCAAGTGCAAACTGCAGTGACATGGTCATTATGATCTTCAAGGACTGCAACCAAGACTGACCCTCAGTCATTGCAGTAGCAGTGAAAGGGTTGGGAGTTCAGTCTCTTCATCTGAAAAAAATGAGTTAATCTCAGCTTGGGATATTGCTCAAGTGGTAAGGGAAAGAGTTGAAAGGAGGAATAGCTAAGAAAAGTGACACAGGACAAGTTTCAAGATAGAGATGGCATGTGTGGGCCAGAAAACCCCCAGCCCGGAAAAATACAAGTGTTGCTAAAATGTTTTTATTTGTATTGCAAAATTAAAAATCTGGAAGGCAAGGTAGTACAGAGGGTGGGACCATTTCCTTGCTTCCAGGAGTAATCCCCTGCGTGTAGAGCCAGTAATAAGCCCTGAGCACCCCTGGGTGTATCCCCCCAAAAACAGAATGAAAACATGCTTTTTGGGGTGTCTCATAACCAGCGCTCAGGGGGCCAGAGTTCACTTTGTCCAGGCCAGGCAGTTAATGCAGAGCTGCTTAGTGTCAGATTTCGTTAGGGCCAACTCAGCACTGCTCTGGAGGCCTCTGGGGCCATTCCCTATGGTGCTTGGGTGCCATCTGGTTCAGAGTTCAAACTTGACCCCTGACATGTACTTTATATGCACTCTAATCATTGAACTCTCTCCTTAGCTTCTCTACTAATTAATGTTTAGGCTTTTTTTTAAAAAAAAAAGTAAATATTTTTATTTAAAACAGAATGATTTTCAAAGTTGTTCATTTTACAGTTGTTTCAGGCATTAAGTGTTCCAACATCATCAGTGTGACCTTCCCTCTACCAATGTCCCTATTTTCCCTCCCATCTCCAGCCTGCCTCTGTACATACACGTTTACTTTATATTACTCATTCCAACAAAACTTTAAGAAATGACAAAGAGAATGGCCAGAAAATAAATCAGTAAGAGCCAATTTGTGACTGCTATATAATTTTAACTTATGTAAATACAGAGAATAAAGCTCCTAGTACAATATAATAAAAAGCTTATTCTCATTTACATAACTAAGTCTTCAACTTTGGAATCTAAAATATATTGCATTAAATTTTGTATTTGGATCTCATTATGGTACTCATATCTTGTCATTAATAAAAACGACAAATTCAATATGTTTAGAGTTTATGTGAAATAGGTAAGGCCTATTTGTAAATTTTTTTCTTTACACTTTTATATAAACACTGGTTTACAAACTTGTTAATGATGATTTGGTCTGGGCATTAAATATTCCAACATCAATGCCACCGCCATTATCCTTCCCTCTACCATTATCTCCAGTTTTCCTGACCCTTCAAGCCTTATCCAATAGCAGGCTCACAGTGATTTATCTTTTATTGTTGTTTTTTGCTTTTTGGGTCACACCCGGTGATGCACAGGGGTTACTCCTGGCTCTGCACTCAAGAGTAACTCCTGGCGCAAGGGACCATATGGGATGCTGGGAATTGAACCCGGTTCGACTGCATGCGCGGCAAATGCCCTACCCGCTATGCTATCTCTCCAGCCCCAGTAATTTATTCTATTTTAAGCTCTTTTTGTTTGTTTTTTTTTGTTTTGTTTTGGGGCTACACTTGGCAGTACTTGGGCTTACTCTTGACTCTGTGCTCAGGAGTTATTCCTGGTGGGCTCTGGGGACAATATGGGTTCCAGGGGATTGAACCTGAGTTTGCTGACTGTAAGCAGACAAATGCCTGCTGGATTATTTCTCCAGCCCCAACTTCTAAGTGTTTTCATTTGGAAAAAGAAAAACAAACAAACCCATAGTACCTCTGAGAAAGTATACCTAATGCAATTATATGTCATTCTGAATTGATCCAATTGCTTTCAGTTGGATCAATTCAACACTGCTGAAATCACTGAGTTTAGGGTGACAGTCACTTTTAAGGGACTTAATGTTTGGAGAGGTCAGACTAAAAGACAAGAGCTACATACTGAAAAAGTGGAATGGGAAATGTCAGATTAAAGCAATTTCTTTATAGTTTAAAATTATTGCAGTTGGGGCCAGAAAGTTAAGTGTAGTGGGTAAGGTGCTTTCCTTGCATGTGACTGACCTGGGTTCGATCCCCGGTATCCCATATGGTCCTCTGAATGTTGTCAGGAGTGATTCTTAGTGCAGAACCAGGAATAACCCCTGTGCATCAATGGTTTGACCCAAAAAACAAGAAGACAAACTTACGTAATTTTTTTAAAGAAAGATTATTTTAGTTGCTCAAGAAATCAAAACTACATTATTATCCAGTTATCCCACTTCTGGATGTATATCTGAATGAAATAAAATCACTTTCCAAAAGTGGGAGAAGAAATTACTCTCCACTGTTTGTCAAATATACTCCTGTGGGTTTTTGTTTGGGGACCACATCCTGTGGTGCTCGGGCTGCTTCTGGCTCTGATGATTACTCCTGCTGGTGCCAGGGTGGCCATATACAGTGCTGGGAATTTGAACCAGGATTGATATATGTAAGGCAGCAGCCTTAACCTTGTGTGTTATCTCTTCGTGCTATATTAATTTTCACATTATTCTCATGTTTTCATTCTGTAACTTATTTTTCCTTTGTACAGATAAAGTGGAGAATTTTAGTGAGGAACATGAAAAAAATAGTCACCATACTTACAAAAATGCTGAAGACAGTACTAAGAAACCGAATGCAGCAAGTACAGTGGTTTCTGGGTATAAATCTGATGAAATCAAGGAAATAAATGATACTTGGAATTCTCAGCTTGGAAAAAGGTCAGACTCTCCATCAGAAGTATCTTCGGTTAAGGGATCTGTAAGAACTGGTTTGTATGAATGGGATAATGATTTTGAAGATGTAAGATCAGAAGATTGTATTTTAAGATTGGATAGTGATCCTCTTTCGGAGATGAAGGATGAGGATTTAAAAAACCGGTTGGAAGCCATCGAGGAAGACATTGTGCAAAGTGTTCTTAGGCCAAGCAACTGTAGGACGTATTGTAGAGCCAATAAAGCAAAACCCTCGCAAGGAGCATCCAATTTTGATAAGCTAATGGACGGAACCAGTCAGGCCTTAGCCAAAGCAAACACGGAGTCGAGTAAAGATGGCCTGAATCAGGCAAAGAAAGGCAGTGTAAGTTGTGGGACCAGTTTCAGAGGGACGGTTGGACGGACTAGAGATTACACTGTTTTACATCCATCTTGCTTGTCAGTTTGTAATGTTACCATACAGGATACTATGGAACGCAGCATGGATGAGTTCACTGCATCAACTCCTGCAGATTTGGGAGAAGCTGGCCGTCTAAGAAAAAAGGCAGATATTGCAACTTCTAAGACCACTACTAGATTTCGACCTAGTAATACTAAATCCAAAAAGGATGTTAAGCTTGAATTTTTTGGTTTTGAAGATCATGATGAAACAGGAGGCGATGAAGGAGGCTCTGGGAGTTCTAACTACAAAATTAAGTATTTTGGCTTTGATGATCTCAGTGAAAGTGAAGATGATGATGAAGATGATTGTCAAGTGGAAAGAAAGACAAGCAAAAAAAGAACTAAAACGACTTCATCCCCCTCCTTGCAGCCTCCTCCAGAAAGCAATGATAATTCCCAGGACAGTCAATCTAGTGCTAATAATGCAGGTAAGAAACATCTTGAATTCATTTTCAGGCACAAATCAATAGCTTCTTGGTTTCCTCTTTGAGCTTGTTCAATTTTATTAGAAGTAGTTTCTACTTTTTTTTTTTGTGGACAAAAAGCGATTTTTTTTTAGTAATTTTATGTGGGATAGTAGGCTTAGCTGTCTTAGTACAATTGAAACCAAGAACGTGAGATATATGTAGGAGAAATAACACTGATAGGAAAAGGTGAGAATTCTGAGAAAAGAAATCAAGGAACTAGATACTGATTGGGTTCAGGGCCTTGTATGTTTTAGAGCCACAGAGAACCTCTTTGAATGGCATGCTTATGTATTCCCTCCCTTTCCTTCCTTTGCTGCCCTCCATCCAGTGGGCATACTCAGTGTTACTGGGGGAGGAACTATGGTACCAAGGATCAAACCCGAGATTTGCACATGTAAAGCTTGTGCTTGGGCAACTTTTTGAGCCATCTGCCCTGCCCTCAAAGGTACAATATTTTAAATGGTAGTTATCAAATCCCACATTGTAAGGAACCAATGTACAGGTGTGTTTTGGATATGTGTTTTAATTCTGTTATCTGTGTTTGTACAGGGATTACACCAAGCAAGTTGATATTTCACAGTTAAAAATCGCAATTCAGGGCTGGAGCAATAGCACAGAGGGTAGGGCATTTGCTTTGCACGTGGCCAACCCGGGTTCGATTCCCAGCATCCCATATGGTCTCCTGAGCACCTCCAGGAGTGATTCCTGAGTGCAGAGCCAGGAGTAACCCCTGTGTATCGCCAGGTGTGACCCAAAAAGCCCCCCCCCCAAAAAAAAATCGAAATGCAGTGGTGACATAGGATAGATTTTGAACTTTTTTTTTTTGTTCCTTTTTTGGGCTACACCCAGTGATGCTCTAATCCTGGCTCTGCACTCAGGGATTACTCCTGGTAGTGTTGGGGGATATAGGATGCCCAGGGATCCAACTCAGGTCAACCATGTACAAAGCAAACAACCAACTTGCTGTATTATCTCTCTGGCCCCAAGATTTTGGACATTTAGAACTACGTTGATGATAGGGAATATTGTAAAATTAAGATTAATACAGACTTTTGTAGCTGGCCCAATTAATTATCGTTAAAAACATCTTTTGCTTTATGCACCCTGACCCACAACTCCACCCCTAGGGTGCTCAAGGCTTACTCCTGGCTTTGTTTTTAGGGTTTACTCCTGGCAGGACTGGTGGCAAGTGGGTGGGGCACCACATATATGTGCGAGGAATCAAACCAGGTCTGCCGTGTGCAAGGCAAGTGTTCTACCTGCTGTGCTATCTCTTAGGCCCCAGTGTAAAAAAAAAAAGATCTTAAAGAATCTTAAATTCAGGCTCTGGGAGATGGCTTAAAGGAGATGTTTTGTATTCTGGAGCCCAGGTTCAATCCCTAGCACTGCATAACCCTCTGATATTACTGAAGCAGGAGTAGTCTCTGATAGTGGAAATTGTGTCTCCCACTGCCCTCACCCCCCAAAAAAACAATGTTAAAAACAAAAGAAATTTTAAGTTCAAAATTAAGGTTAGATCTTAATCTTAGGAATCATTTCCTTAAACTGGTTTAATAAAATTGGGAACGCTAGTTAAGCCTGTATTCATCCTTAGCAGTGTGGTCCAAATTTGACTTTTCTCAGTGTAGTAGGAATAGTAATGGTTCTCAAGGAGTTGACATTCTTACTGTGAGAGACTGAAAGAGCTTTGCTATAAGAAGCCATTACTGACATGAGTTTTGAAATTTGAAATAGTGACGCGTTGAGTGAGAAAGAATTTATCAAAATCTCCGGGATGCAGGGCTTTATTTATATTTAATCATTTATAGTTTTTCTGTATGGTTTCTGTATGGATTCTTTGTTAGGCAAAGTTCTCCTCCCCGACCCCCCAAAGTTTTTATGGTGAACTTACTCTTGCACATGGATTTTTCTCATAAATTAAACAAGACTACCTGTCTTTCTTGTTTTTTTGACTCCAAAAAAGTTTTGCTTGATTAAATCACTCTTAACAGTTAAGGAGACTAAAACAGTATAGTGGCAGCCTCAGGAGCTTCTAATTGTAAATTATATAAAGATATTATCAAAATTAATTTAGTGTTTTGAATCCCTTTTGAAGGACTGAAATTTATAGTTTTCCTTACTAGTCACTTGGGATCTGACTAGGCAGCCAAGCTTTATTGCTTTCTCAGGTAACTATGTAAAACTTGTGCTCAAGTCCATCTGTGTGGCACTTGGCTCTTAAAGCCAACCTTGATAGCAGTTAAGCTATTCTACAATTGAAAATTTGTGACTAAAGTTGATGTCGAGAGAATATATGACTTCTAAATTCTAAATGTGAATTAGTACTGGGAAAGAAGTGGGTGGCTCAGATGGTAAATCATGTGCAGCCTGCCTGGGTTCAGTTTCCTGGTGGTCACCCGTCACTGCCAGGTTGTGCTTCCCACAGTAAAAATACAGAAATATTAATTATTTTGTTCCTTCCTGATGCTTCAAGCGAGTACCAAGCTTAGGTAAAATTTTGTATTTGGACACTCAGGTGTCCCCAGGGCTACTCCCTTGTACTGTCAGGGATTGATTGAATCTAGTCTTTTCCGAGTGCTTTGCATGCTGTCAGCTCTTTGAACCATCTCTACAGCTCCTCAGAGTAATAACAAAAACTGAGGAAACATTTTATCAATGTGTAAGTTGGAATTTGACTCAATATCATCTGAAACACAAACATTTAAAGAGTTTGGAATAGAGGTGTACTATTTTTTGCTTTGGCAAGGAAAAAATGTAGGTGTTTGTTAATTCTAATCCTTGATTTTGTGTTAAGACTTCTAAGTCGTTGAAGTATGTTGAACTAGGTCATAAATGTCTTACCAAGGATATGCTATGCTCTTTGCTTTTTTTTGTTTGTTTTGGGTCACACCCGGCAATGCACAGGGGTTACTCTGCATTCAGGAATTACTCCTGGCATATGGGATGCTGGGAATCGAACCCGGGTCGGCCGTGTGCAAGGCAAATACCCTACCCGCTGTGCTATCACTCCAGCCCCCTGCTCTTTGCTTTTTATTTATTTATTTTTTCTTTTGTTTTTGGGCCATACCTGGTGATGCTCAGGTGTTACTCCTGCTTCTGCACTCAGGAATTACTCCTGTCTGTGCTGGTGAACAATATGGCATGCTGGGGATCAAACCTGGGTGGCTACCTGCAAGGCAAACTTGCACCTGCTGTCTGATCGCTCTAGCCCCTGCTTTTTATTTTTAACTTTGTGTGTGAGATGTTATTGGGCCTTTATTCTGGACTACATTAATTTAATGGGCCAGCATTATTCAGTGCTTCAATTCTAGAAAAATATTGTATGTAGATATATTGTGTGTGTTTGAATTAGAGCATATCTGTTTAAGTATCCATGTATGTGTATATATTATCTAGGGATAGTCGGGATAGTACAGTGGATAAGGTCTTGCTTTTTTTTTTAAATTTTTTATTAGTGAAACACCTTGAGGGACAGTTGCAGACTTACAAATTTTTGTGCTTGGGTTTCAGTTATACAATGATCGAGTACCCATCCCTCCACCAGTGCCCATTTTCCACCACCACTGATCCCCGTATTCTTCCCACCTCCCACCCCCCCATCCCACCCTGCCTCTGTGGCAGGAAGGCCTTGCATTTAGCTGAGCTGGGTTGTTCCCCTGAGCTCTGCCAGTAGTGATCCTTGAGTGTAGAGCCAGGAATAAGCCCTGAGCACTGCTAGGTGTGACCCTAAATCCCCCACCCCCCCAATAAAAAGGCAAAACATAGCTAGCAGTTACATAAATTACATAAAATTTTTTGTCACTTTCACAAAATAAAACCAGGAACCTGTAATTCAGAATTTAGGGTTTTTTTTTTTTTTTGGGTGGTGAGGTTGGGGTGGGGCCATATCCAGTGGTGGTCAGGGGCTCTGTCTTTGGGGTTACTCCAGGTGGTACTGTGCATCAAACTGGGTTTCGCCACATGCAAGGAAAGCACCTGTTAACCCCTGTATTGTCTCTGGCTCCCTAATTCTCTTGATGTGGGGAAAATAAGGTGAGAATTGGAGAATATGTTAGAGTGAGCAGTTTTGTTTACTTTTTTCTCCCCTTATTAAGTGATAGGTTGTTAGGTAACTTAAAAATATTTAAAAAGCTAGCTAGTTTTGATTACCATTTCAGAAAACTTGGATTTTACAGAGGACTTGCCTGGTGTGCCTGAAAGTGTGAAGAAGCCCACAAATAAACAAGGAGATAAATCGAAGGAAAATACCAGAAAGATTTTTAGTGGCCCCAAACGGGTAAGTAAATCACTGTTGGTGATTTATTTTATTTATTTATTTGTGGGCTCAGCTCTCTCCCTGATCCCTCCTTGTTGTTTCAGCTCCCAGGGCCACATCCAATTCAGGGCCAGGGCCGCTTGAACTCAAGACCTCACACATACAATCCATTTGCTCAACACTTAGGCTGTGTCCCAAGTCCTCAACTCTTTTTTTCCTTTTGAAAAGTCACTAACTTACTAGCAAACCATGTAACAATTAAAAATAGTCTTTTTTTATTGGTGGAGGAGAGGGGACATCTGGCAGTTCTTAGGATTTACCCCAGCAGTGCTCAGGATTTACTCCTGGCTCTGTGCTCAGGTGTCATTACTCATGAGTGGTGCCACAGGATCCATATGTGGTTTGGAAGATCCGGACCAGGGTTGAGTTGGCTGGGTTTGAGGCAAACGCCTTAAGACATGCTGTTTCTCTGCTCTGGTGCCTGTGTTTATCATTTTAAAACCATTATAACCAGCAGTTTGAATTGTGGTAATACATGCTTGCTATTTACAATATGCATTTCAGTGACTTAACATACTACAGTTATGTGCACCCAAAACCTTATCTGGGACAGAACTTCTGCTCATTGAGTAATTTTCCCTCATGCCCCCCAGTCCTTATTAAATTCTATGCTACATTCTGTCTCTACAAGTTTGTCTATTCTCACTATATCATGTAAGTAAGTCATATAACATTTGTGTCTGTCTGGTGTATTTCACTTAGTGTAATATCATATTGAAGTCTATGTTACCAGCATACAAAGTTGATTTCTTTTTTTCCTGTTCAAAGATTATTTTAGTGAATGTGTACATCACATGTACTTGGTAATTTTTTGGTGGGCATATTGACTTTTCAAAAATAATGATAGGAACATTTGTGTTCAGGTATCCATTGAAAGTTTTTTGATTGTTTTGCTTATGTAGGTGGAAATGTGATTTTGGGAGCATATCTTAGGTCTGTGTTTAATTGCTGAACTTGGGCCAGGAATGCTGCTCAGTGGTAGAGTAATTTACTTTCCATTTTCACAAAATCTAGGTTTGATTACCAGCACTTGCCCCCTGGAAATTGCCAAAGTTCATTTAAATGTAATTAAGTGGCTGCACTTTCTTACATTTCCCCAGCAAAGTACTGAGGGTTCCTTTCTCTACATCTTCACCATTATTTACTGAATTAAAACAAAACAAAACAAAACTGTCCTAATTGTGAAATAGAATCTCATTTTCATTTGCAGTCCCTTAATTCTAGTCATGTTGAGTTTTTTCTTGAGTTTATCAATGATTGTGTCTTAAAATGTTGATCTAAATGTTATCACTTATTAGATATATAATTTGCACATATATTTCTCTATCATATGGGTTGTATCTTTATTCCATTGTGTTCTTTGATACACGTTTTTATCTTGTTGAAATCTATTTTCTTTTTTTGTCTGCGTTTAGTGTTACATCCGAAAAAATAATTACCATATTGTCATTTTGCTTTCCCCTGTTTGTTTTGTTTCTGGGTTACATCTGGTGATGCTCAGGATTTACTCCTGGTTTTGCACCCAGGGATCACTCGCGGTGGGCTTGGGGGGGATCACATGGGATGCTGGGGATCGAACCCAGCTTGGCTGCAGCATGGCAAGTGCCCTATCCTCTGCACTATAACTCCACACACCCTTGTCCCTGTGCTTGTTTTTAAGTTTTATAATTTCAGAACCAGAGAGATAGTATTGCAGGTAGGGCTCTTTTGACTTGCACATGGGTTTGATCCAGCATTGTATATGGTACCCTGAGCCCACCAGGAATGATCCCTGAGCACAGAGCAAGGAGTAAGCCCCTGAGTACAGCCTGGTATGCGCTACCCTTCCCTCCCCCCCTAAGTATTTTTATTATTTTGATGTTTTGAAAGGCCTCCTAAGAATTTCTTGAGGGGATCATCTGGGGCCATCTTGGTAATACTCAGTCCATCTGGGATACTGGGAATTGGATCTGGTTCGGCTGTATGCAAGGCAAGCACTCCAGCTGCTGTACTCTCTGGCCCCAAAGTTGAAATTTTTCATTGGTAAGAAGTGCTTAAAGGAAAACTGCAGCACCCGCTCATTGAGTTCTTTGTTTGTTTTGCGGGGAGGGGGAGCACCCACTGGTGACGCTCCGGGGTTATTCCTGGCTTTGCACTCAGGAATTACTCCTGGATGGGCTTGTAAGGGGAACCATATTGGGTGCTGGGGATAAAACCTGTATCAGCTGTTTGCAAAATGAGCACCCTAGCTGCCATTTCTATCTCTCCAGCCCTGTAAGTTCGTATTTGAATGTAGCACAGTCCTCCCATTGTTCATCGATTTGCTTGAGCGGGCACCAATAATGTCTCCAATGTGAGACTTGTTACTGTTTTTGGCCACGGGGAGCTTGCCAGGCTCTGCCATGCAGGCCGGATACTCTCAGTAGCTTGCCAGGCTCTCTGAGAAGGATGGAGGAATTGAACCTGGGTCGGCCACATGCAAGGCAAATGCCCTACCCACTATGCCATCGCTCCAGCCCGTATTTTAATGTACCCGTATATAAAGTATAATACAGGAAATAGTGGGGAAGACACTTGTCTTGCAAGCAGCTGACCCTGGTTATCACTGTGTGGTCCATCAAGCACTGCCAGAAATGATTCTTGAGCACGAGCCAGCAATAAGTGCATTGTCAGGTGTGGCCCCAAAACAAAACAAAAGAAAAATTGTATGTTACTCTTTTAAGTAATAGTGTTCCAGAAAATAAAGTTGCTTGTGCAGCTCACAGCACAGCAAATATATTTTTCTTTGAACAGCCGCAGCACTTTCGCAGTAGAAGTATTTTTATTGTACTTTTTTTTTTAGCTTACAGGGGATAAATTGGGGGGTCTCCCAGCAGTGCTCAGGGACCCTGGGGGCTGCTCCTGGTGATTAAACTGGTCGGTGTTGTGGTCTGGTAGTGCACCACTTAGAGTATTGCTGGTCTTCCAGGTCTACACTTGGGTGGTGGGGAAGAGGTGGAAGCTTGTAAGGCATATGCACACTGCTGACCCCTGAGCTGTCTTTCCAGCTCTGCATACTTGTTTTGTTACATATAATACTGGTATATTCAAGGTTTTGGTTTGACAGAATTAATGTTTACTCGATCAAAGATTCTATCTTACATGAAATTGCTGCTTTTTAAAGGAAATCTGGGTTTTCATCCCTCTCTCTGTCTTTACTAACGATGAAGTTTCAGTGTTGGTCTTCAGAAGTTCCATACTAGGGGCTAGAGAGATAATGGGTAGGTGGGGTGTTTCAGTGTGTAGTTTGTTTGTCTTGTACTCTACCGACCTGGGTTCTATCCTCAGAATCCCATATGAGCACCGCCACGAGTAATTTCTGAGTGCAGAGCCAGGAGCAAACCCTGAGCATTGCCAGGTATGCCCCCTCCCAAAAAGAGTTTCAGACTAATTTTTATCTTGTTTCTATGCCATAGTTTGAGTTGATTTACACAATGTTTTTGTTTGGCTTTGGACCATACCCAGCAGTGCTCTGAGGCTACTCCCTACTTCTGGGCTGGAAGTTGTTTCCTGCTGTGCTGGGAGGATTAGGGGTGCTGGGGATTGGACCTCATGAGCTGTTGAGCTCTCTCTCCATTCTTCCATGGTGGTGTTTTGGGGCCACACTCAGCAGTATCCAGGGCTTACTCCTGGCTCTGCATTCAGGGATCACTCCCAAGTGAGGGTTGGGGATCTTATGGGGTGCCAGGGATAAATCCGGGTCAGTCACATGCAAGGCAAGCATGTACTATAGCTCAGACCATTTAAACTGGATACCATAGTCCATTTTTTAAAATATTAATATTGATTAGGAGATAGTGGTGAACATGTCTCTACTCAGATAATGAAGGGACCTAGTTGGTTTAAAATTAGGTCATGCAATCTAGTGGGTAGATGACTTTTTTTTGTTTTATTTAAATTTTGGATCATACTTCTGTTCATGCATAACTGTTGATAATGGGGAGTCATAAATGGTTCCAGGGATCAAATGGGGAAGTCTGCAGTGTACAAGTCAAGAGCCTTAACTCCTGTAGTATCCAGCCTCTTTCATTAAATTTTAATCCAATATTTTAAAAAATTCATTTTCTCTTTTATTTGGTCTACACCCAGCCGTGCTGAGAGCTACTAGATCCTAGCTCCCTGGGGTAAAACCCAGAGCCTTTGGCATACAAAGCAGACACTCAGCCTATTGGGCTCTCTCCTGTCCCATTAACTCACTAATCTTAACATTGTTTTTTGCCTAAATTTTCTTTTACAATGATAATTGTTCCTGAATGTTTGTTCCTTATTATGCCTTTCCCTCTTTTGCTGCTTCTCCTAGTTGGTCTTTTCACTATAGGGTAGATCTTTTTCTTGTCTCTGTTGTGTATTCATTACTTTATGTTGGTTTAAATATTTGTGTTTTCTCCTTCTTTATCCCTTCCCTTCCCTGTGTTTGGAGGTTATGGTGGGGAGGGAGGGTCACTGCATGCATGTTTGTGATGCTTATCCATTTGGTTGTGTTCACAGTGGTAGGACTCTGCGTTTTGGCTTATGGTGCTTTCTAGGTGTCATACTGTTAGTTACTGTTTCCCAAACTCTGCTTTTCAAGTGACTAAAGGGCCTTTCCCAGCAGTACTCGGTCATCCAGGCCAGATGATTCAATGTTAGGACCTGATGAGACCATGCTGCTTGGACCCATGCTTGGTGGGGAAATGGTGTCAGGGATCACACAGGTCCCTGTCCATGCAAGCCATACCCTTGAGCTATGTCTCAGCCCCATTTGTTGTTACAAATAATAGTAGGCATTATTTTAATACTAGCTTTTTCTTAGATTTGGCCTGTGACTGTTTCTCAAGCAATACCATCATTTTACGTTTCCTTATTTAGTGATGCACTGATAAACTATGTATTTCTAGACCTGCACCCGGGTATTTCTCCAGTAGCCTCATGACCCCTTTTTAATTAGAGGATTATGGTATTTAGAAATAGAGATCTAGTCAGTAAGTTTAGTAAATCTTATGGGTTGTCATTCTTCCAGAACTTTGAGTAGATGGAACTAGCAGTCAAGGATTACAAATATAAGTTCACAGAGTACACTTAATAATCTATGTTTGTTTTTTTCCTTCTATCTCAAACCTGGAGATGTTCAGGGGTTACTTTGGCTGTGCACTCGGGACAACTGGCGGGCTCGAGAAGACCATATGAGATGGCAGGGATTGAACCTGAGTCTTAATGTGCAAGGCAAATGCCTTAGGTGCTTTACTATCTCTCCGGTCCCAATATATCTATTTTTAGAGCTGGGAATTTGTATTGATAAATCCTAATATAAGTCAGTACCAAGTTTTTTATTCTTCCCACTATCTGTGTTTTTTTTTTTTTTTTAATTTTTATTAGTGAAACACCATGAGGTACAGTTGTAAACTTAAAAATTTCAGTGCTTGGGTTTCAATTATATAATGATTGAGTACCCATACCTCCACCAGTGCCCATTCTCCACCACCAATGATCCCCGTATCCCTCCCACCCCCCACCCCCATCCCACCTTGCCTCTGCGGCAGGGCATTCCCTTTTGTTCTCTCCTTTTGGGTGCTGTGGTTTGCATTGAGTGGCAATCATGTTCGGTCTATAGTCTACTTTCAGCATGCATCTCTTATACTGGGAGGATCCTCCCAACACCCTTTATTTGGTGCTCCCTTCTCTATCTGAGCTGCCTTTCCCCTAGCATGTGTGGCTGGCCTCCAAGCCATGGAATGAACCTCCTGGTACTTATCTCGGCTATTCTTGGGTGTTAGTCTCCTATTTTGTTACTTTATATTCCCCAGATGAATGCAGTCTTTTTATGTCTGTCCCTCTCTTTCTGACTCATTTCACTTAGCATGATACTTTCCATGTAGTACCACTGGTAATCCCACTATCCGTGTTTTGCATCACTTACTGACAGAATCTGTAGTCTGATTCTCATTATCCTTAACATATTTGCATATTTGCTCAATCTTCAGTTCTAAAATCCGTTTCTAGACTACAAAAACCATCTTAGCTTTAGTGCACTGCTTTGAATTAGCTAAGAGGTTTTTCTCTTCCTTCCCCATCTTAACATGTTAGAAAATACAAACTTTTAAAGCATACTGTGAGTATTTTACCTAATAGTAACTCACCAGGGATATAGAGAAAGATTGTTGATAGTAGCATTGAGGACAGACTGGAGCAATATGTAAAAGATGAAAGTGAAAGAAGCTTAGTAAGACCATAGTTGGAATGATTGCTCTGTAAGGTTAAACATAGGGATTAGTTTTGAATTTATTTGGATTTAAATACTTTTTTCCTTACTATGTGGCAATTAGCATGCGTTTGTTTTTATAATGCCACTGTATTGTTTGGGGGCCATACCCAGCAGTGTCTAGGGGCTCACTCCTAGCCATGCTCCAATGGACGTTCAGCTCCAGCATGTGAACCATGTGCTTCAGCTTATTGAGGTCTTAGAGACCATTATCCTATTTTCGATCACTGCATACTTTTTTCTCTGCATCTGACTTTTTTTTTTTTGGTCATACCTGGCGATGCACAGAAGTTACTCCTGGCTCTGTACTCAGGAATTACTCCTGGTGGTACTCGGGGGACCACATGGGATGCTGGGAATCGAACTCGGGTCGGCTGCGTGCAAGACAAACGCCCTACCCGCTGTGCTATCACTCCAGCCCCTGCATCTGACTTTTTGCAATTTTCATTTATGTGGTATATATTTCGACTTACTCTTAGATCAAATCTTAGCTCTGTTGCTAAAACTATACTAATATTATTTATAGTTACTAATTACTTAACTAAATATACTTAGTTACTTAATTCATTTATCTGCATTGTTTCTAGTTTGATAACTAACTTTGTATTATCAGCTAACCTTCAGTGCTTGGAAGGTGGTAGTTTACCTGGCTCTCTTAGTTTTACCAGTTAAGTCTTCTGGGTCATGAATTAAACTAACCATACTGTTAGTTTAGTTTCAGTTCTCAAATATTTAAACTTCACATGGTCTAATGCTGGGTCCATCTGCTAGTATCTTTTGCTGTTTCTCAAAGGAACATCCTGGACTTAATTTTTTTCTTCCCTTCTGTCAATTTTTTTCTTCCCTTCTGTCTTTCAATATGATGCTGAATAGTGTGCTTTTGGGCAACTGCATTTCAGTCTAAATAATTATTGTTATATTAGAAAGATAATGTTATTTAGAACTACTGTTTTACAGTTGAGTAATATGTAGTTTTTTAGACTGATTTCATAAAATGAGCTTTTTGTTTGTCAACTTAAAAACAGAATCTTAGGTATTGAAAAGATTTTAAAGGGCAAATAGCCCCACCTTCCACCTATGAGCAGATGTTCCTTCTACAGAATCCTACTCTTACAAACCTAAAGCAGCTTGTTTGTTTGTTTGTTTGTTTGTTGTTTTGAGGCCACACTCAATGTGTTCAGAGCATCCTGCTGGCTCTGCATTCAAGGATCATTCCTGGTGGTGATCATGGGATATAGGGTGCTGGTAATGGAACTCGGGTTGGCCACATGCAAGGCAGCCCCCTACCTGCTGCACTATCACTTCAGCCCCAAGTCAACTTCTTAGTAAAGGTAAAGGTAAAGGCCCTCCCGTTGATCGTCGATTTGCTCGAGCGGGCCCAGTAACGTCTCCATTGGAGACTTTGTTGTTACTGTGTCTGGCATATCGAATACTCTCGGTAGCTTGCCGGGCTCTCCGAGAGGGGCGGAGGAATCGAACTCGGGTCGGCCATGTTGGCCGTGTGTAAGGCGAACGCCCTACCCGCTGTGCTATCGCTCCAGCCCTTCTTAGTATGTCAAATTATTTTACCCATGGTTACCTTTGTTCTGTATCTGAAGATTCACTGTCCATGGTGGGATCCAGTCATCAATCAGACAGTATAGTGTATGATTATTCATTATATTCTGATGAATCCATTAGATATCTCGACAGTAGGATGCCTGTGAGCCAAAGGCTAGCCCACTGGTTTGCTGATCAAGATGATTGGTCAAAGTAGAAGTAAAAAGCTGTCACCTTTGTGAGCCAAAGAGTTGTTGAAGCTGAATGTGTTTTGACCACACCTGAATAATGGAAGGTTCGTTTAAGTTGATATTTTTTCCCCTCTCACAAGTCAGGGCACCTGGCTCTCAAACCTAGGGTTAAAGGATGCCATGGTGCTTTGACCCTTGGTGGAAGGAATTACCTGAGCCATCCTGGTAATGCCTTCAGAGCTACATTCAAGTGATGCTTGGGGAACCATGTGGTGCCAGGGATCAAAGTAGGGTTGGCTTTATGGAAGGCAAGAGCCTTAATCCCTGCACTCTCTTTGGTTCTCCTCTGTTTTGGGTTCTGGATTTTGGCCCACGCTTCCAGTGTGTTGTAGCATGTGGTGGGGTGGTGCGGGATGGGGGAATTACACTTGACAGTGCTCTGTGGATCATTGGGTATAGGGAGTTGAACCCCTACCTCCTGCCTTCAAAGTGTGCTCCAGTGCTTGGAGGTACATCTCTTTCTCAGAATATAGGTTATTGTTTGTTCCTGCCTCAACATTCAGAGATCACTCTTTGTGCTTGTGGGACAATATAAAGTTCTGGGGCTGGAATCTGGGTCAGCTGCATGCAAAGCAAGCACCTTACGTACTGTCCTGTCCCCCTGGAATACAGTGATTATTAATGTCCTTGTCTCCTAATTCTCTTAACTGTATTTCTGGGTCTATTTCTATTCATTTATTTTTCTTATCATGGGTTACATTTTTTCTGTTTTTACTTTTAAGCCATACCCAGCAGTGCTCGAGGCTGTCTCCTGGCTTTTGGAGCAGGGAGCTGGCAGTATTTTGGGGATCACCTATGGTGCTAGTGACGGAACTAAAGTTGATCCTGTTCCATGCCAGACGTATATCCTATATCATATACACATGCACTCTCTTTCTCTCTCTTACACATGTGTGTGCTTTCTATTTACACACATAAAACATTAACATGTTTCCTCTGTGTGTGTATGTGTGTATACATACACACACATATCCATAAAGGAAGTTTGGGGAAGATTCACTTTATTGAGACATATTCCATTTCATCACACCCCTTGTAGGAATTCTGTATTTACTTTGTTGGGTGGGGCGGTAGTGGGGCTCCCACAGTACTTGGGGCCCAGTGACCACTTGGCATGGCTGTGTAGGCCAGGATAACAGGACTACACTGGGCTGTGCTCAGGGGTTGGGGGCCGTGTCCTGGGGATTGACCTTAGGGTCTATGAACTATCTCCTGTAGTCGTGGGTTTCATTTTAGAAATAGTCACTAACTTTCCTTATTTTCCTGCTTACAGAAAAGGTAGCATCTAAGTGTTCTTTTGCACCTGTTTTATTTAGTAGAAACTTCATAATCACTCTATGGGCTTACAGAAATAGTCCTCAGATTATATAAATTGGGTGGATGGTGGGGACCATACCCTCCATGCTTAGGGGCTACTCCTGACTGCTTAGAGTGACCCTGGCAGTGCTTGGGGATCATTGGTGGTATTGGTCTTTGAACTGTGGAAGGTGTATGCAAGGCAAACGCTTTAACCTCTGTATTATACGGCATCTAAATTTTTTTTTAAGTTGGCTTAGGGTGGGTACATATTTTAGAGGTCAAGGGTGCTTACTTTGCACGCCCAAGGTCCTAAAGTTCAGTCCTTGGTGCCATATGGACCCTCATGCTCAGCCCTTCGCCCCCCTAGGTGTACTGGGCTGTGTATGTCTGACTGGTGGATCTCAAGTGCTGCTGGGCTCTAGTAGCACAGTGCCCTAGCGTGTGTTGGTCTAATCCTGCTGGCCAAGTTTCACTGGGAGTGGCCGTTCTGAGTCTCCTTGAGCGCTGCTTGAAGACACTGCGACACTACTGCCCTCCCTCCCTCCCACCCCCTTTTAAAATCTCATGAGTCTGGCTAATGTTCGCTAGGTGTTTATTTCTTTTTTCCCCTCTTTTTTCCTTTTGCTGTTCCAGGGATTGAACCCAGGGCACTTTCACATGCAGAGCAAAGTGTTTATTGCTAAACTTTATCTCCAACCCTAGTCTTATTTATTCTTTTGAAGAGTGAGCACTTGGTTTCATGACCTTTTGTATTTTGATATTTCTAATAATTGATTTCTGCTTTAATATTTTTGGGGGGTTGTTGGAGTGAAGGAGGGTCTGGGGCCACACCAGCAGCACTTGAGCTAATTCTGTTTGGTGATGCTTTGGGAACCTTGTGGTGGTATGGATTCCAACTGGGTTGGCATAGAAGCATCTTACCTCCTGTACTTTCTCTAGCTCATCCTCTCCAATTTTTATTATTATTATTATTTTCATTTATTTATTTTTGCATTTTGGGTCACACCCGGAAATGCACAGGAGTTACTCTTGGCTCTGCACTCAGGAATTACTCCTGGTGGTGCTCAGGGGACTATATGGGATGCTGGGACTCGAACCCGGGTTGGTTGCGTGCAAGGCAAGCGCCTTACCCGCTGTGCTATTGCTCCAGCCCGTCCAATTTTTATTATTTTCATTCTTCTCTTTCCTTTGGGTTTCTTTTGTTCTTTTTCTAGTTTTTTTTTTTTTTCTTCAGCATAGTAGGTGGTTTTGGTTTTTTGTTTTGGGGGGGACATACTGGCGGTTCTTAAGGGTTATTCTGAACAAGACAAGTACCTTACTACACTGTACTATATCTCTAATTTTGAAAGTAGGTTAGTTTATTTGAATGTTTCTTCTTTTCTGATGTAAACTTGTATTCCTGTGAATTTCCCTCTTAATACTGCTTTTCCTGTGTCCTATAGCTTTTGGTAGTTCCCACCTTAATTCTTTTTCATTTTAAAGAATCTTTTATTCCTTGAGTTCTTCTTTGATCCGATGTTTAGATGTTTATCTAATTGTTTATTGTTCAGTTTCTGAGTGAGCTTTTCCTGACTTCCTTTTTTGGGGGGGTTAATTTCCACCTTCATAGCATTATGGTTTATAAAGAGGCTTGGTATGATTTCTATTTTCCTGATTTATGGCCATATTCTGTGTCACAGAGTGTTGTCTCTCCTGGAAAATGTTTCATGTGTGCTGGTGGAAAATTTCTCTTTGGCCATTTAGGTTAGTTTTGGGCTCTTGTATCCTTATTGATTTTCTACCTGATTGGTTTGTCCAGTGATCAGAGTTGTATGTTTCAGTCTTCTACTGCTGTTGTGTTGCTGTTCTGATATGTCTCCTCAGATCTATTAGTAATAGTTGCTTTTAAGAACTTTGCTTTCCTTCATATAGTGCATATATATTAAACAGTTAAGTTTTCTTTATGTGTTGATCCTTAAGTCAATAGATACCACCCTATCTCTTTTTACCTTCTTAGAGTTGAACATCAAATACAAGTATGATATCCATACTTTTAGTTTACCATATGACTGTATTATTGTTTTTTATTATTTATTCTTAAATAATAAAAAATTTCTCGGGGCCAGAGAGATAGTTCAGGGATTAATGTTGTACGTATTTTGCAAGTTTAGATTTAGATGTTGTACGTATTTTGCAAGGTTAGATCTCTGGCACCACTTGCTCTACCACGCTTTGCTGTGAGTGGCTCTGAACTGCTGCGCGGTGACTGGTGATTCCTGGCACCACAGCAGCTCTCATCCTAGAACCCTCTGAATTGCCTGCCCTGTTGACTGATAATCATAGCAGATAGCCGCTGGAGTCCCTCAGCTCTGCGTGGAAACCCCCCAGAAAAACAAAACTATTTTTGTTATTTTGTTTCATTTATTTGCTTTTGTTTTGGGGCCACACCCAGCAATGCTCAGTGGTTACTTGTGGCTCCTCACTCAGGAATTACTCCTGACGGTGCTTGGACCCTCAGGGATGCCGGGAATCAAGCCTGGGTGCAAGGCAAATTCTTAACCACGGTGCTATCTGGCCCAATAAAAATATTTGTCAAAGAATGAAATAGAAAATTCTTGGGACTAAAGATAACAGATCAAGGACAGAGGTGTTGGGTGAAATGTAGAGACCCTTGATTTCAGTTCCCAGTAGCTCATGGTTGCCCGAAGCACAGTTGGCCCTGAGCAAAGATTTACACTAGATTGACAGGCCTCAGTAGTAAACAGTTGTTGGGCACTCTCAGACATAGGGCATGACCCCTCGGGGGCCCCCTCAGGACTGTTTTTGGACTTTTCTTTTTGTAAAATTCTGGTGAGTTTGATCCCCAGGACTGCAGAACATTTCCCCCCTCCCCCCTTTGTAGATTAGGTTTCAGCTTCCCATTGCCCCTCCAAGACACCCACAGTTGTTCATTGCAGTGCTTTTTCAGAACTCTTTTATAGAGCATGCTGATTAAAATACTGGTGAGAGTGTGATTCTGTTCTCATGATCTTGTGTGGGTATGGCTAGATGAATTCTAATCAGCTTACTATTTTTGTCTTCATTTAGTACATCAGCTTCTTTAAAAACTCAAAATTGGCATTGTTTTTTGTTTTTTAAATATTCATATGGCTTAAAAGTAGTCATTTCACTTGTTTTCTCTTGGGAGTTAGCTTAGTAAAAGACACCGTAATGTCATTTATTTTCTTAATTCTGTGTGGGGCTGGGGTGGCAACTCACCCAGTGGGGTAGCGGTGCAGGGAGCGTATGTGGTGCTGGGATTTCAAGCTGGGTTCAGCCACATGCAGGGCAAGTGCCTCGCCTCCTGTAGTATATCTCTGACCTGTCATGAATAAATTCTTTGCTTGATGATTGTGGTTTAAATCTCTCTGATAACCACATAGCTTTGACATTACAGATGATAGTTGAGCCAGTTTTAATCTATTATTTTCATAGAAACTAGATTCTTATAAATGTTCCATATGTCTGTTGCCGGTGTATTTTTTCTTCTTTTTTTGGTGTGAGAGTGTGGTTTGGGCAACGCCCTGCGGCACTCAGGGCGTATTTCTGGCGGGACTCAGTGGGGAGCTCTACTGGGGTGTCAGATTGGACCCTGGTTGGCTGTGTGCGAGGCAAGCGCTTTGCGCACTGTACTATCTCTCTGGCCCTGGTGCGTATTATTTCTTAGCTGGACGAGATTACATTTGAAGTTCTTGTTCATCTCTCTCTGGGGAATTTAATAGGAAAATATGAGTATACTAAATCTGAAATGTTAAACAATTCCAAGTGTTTAGTTTTATTAGAGTATTTGTATTCTTAGTAGCTGTATGTTTGGTTTTTTTTTCTTTCTTTGTTTCCTTTTTAGGTCACACTCAGTGATGCACAGGGGTTACTCCTGGCTAGTGCAGTCAGGAATAACTCCTGGCGGTGCTCGGGGGACCATGTGGGATGCTGGGAATTGAACCCGGGTTGGCTGCGTGCAAGGCAAACGCCCTACCTGCTGTACTATCACTCCAGCCCCATTAGCTGTGTGTTTTAAATTTTCTTATTAGATTACTCTTCAGAACTAACTGGAAAGAGGTCTGTTTAATTAGAGTTTTGACTTGCTATTTTGTTACCTATGTAAAAAATAATCCTCTTGATTATCTAAGCATAGTTACTTATTATCAAGACTTTTTTAATTTTAAAGTATATTCCCTTATTTTTGCTTTGTTTTTGTTTTGGGGCAACATCTGGTGGTGCCCAAGGGTTATTCCTGACTCTGCACTCAAGACTCACTCCTGGGACTTTGAGGACCATATGGGATGCTAGGGATTAGCAGGCACTCTACCCGCTGTACTATCCTTCCAGCCCACAAATTATAGTTGTTTTGTGGGGGCACACTAGTGGTGCTCAGGGGCTATTCCTTTTAGGATCCCTGTGGTGCTTCTGAGGCCATATGTGGAACTGGGGATTGAAACAGGGTTGAGGCCACTGCGGCCTAGTGTATAGCAAGTTTCTTATGTCC
This sequence comes from Sorex fumeus, assembly GCF_029834395.1. NCBI lineage: Eukaryota > Metazoa > Chordata > Mammalia > Eulipotyphla > Soricidae > Sorex > Sorex fumeus. The sequence continues at coordinate 2,707,744 of NW_026606135.1, read as the reverse complement.
TGTACTAGTCAAGATTTTTTAAAAACCAAGAACTTCTGAATAGGAAGTAGTGAGTAATGTGTATTTTTTCGAAGTCAGTTAATCGTCCTGCTTTGAGTATTAAGACTCTTCCTTGAGTATTGCAGTTTTACATAATATGTAATGTAAGTGCCATATTTACTATTGTAAAGTTTGAAAACAACATTGTGATACTCAGGGGTCATAATGCTTAGGACACAATGTGTTGCTGGGATTGAAGTCAGGCCTCTCTCATCCTCAGGATGTACCAGCTCTTTGAGCTGTTCCCACAAGTCTTTGAAAACTTGACAGTGATAGTACATATCTGGTTGAAATAATTCCATTTAAATCAATATGAAAGGACCTGTATCAGTTGTCATTAGATACCTGACTTGGTTGCTAGGGAAATGTGTGTGTTGGGGGGGGGGTGAATCAATACAAAAAATAAGGATCACATTGAATTAACAGTTAAGTTACTACAAACCCTGGCAAGAGGGACCAGAGAGAGAGTACAGTGGGTAGGGTATTTGCCTTGCACGTGGCCACCATGGTTTGATTGCTCCATGTGGTTGACCTTTACTAGCCAGGAGTAGTATCTGAGCACAGAGCCAGGAGTAACCCCTGAGCACAGGTGGGTGTGGCCCCTTAAACAAAACAGAACTCTGGTAAATGGTTAGTTACTTCTCTTGGTTGGTGGTAGCTGCTCTGACCAGTGGTTTTTAATTGCTTGTGGGCAGGCATAAAAAGGTTGAAAATTACCTGCCAAGAGTGTGATTATCAATTTTTCTTTTTTGAGAAATGCCATACATAGTGTAACTTCATGTCTGCCCTTGGCTTGGAATCATGGTAGGAATAAGAGGCAGATAGTGTTGTTCCTGCTCTGTCTAGGATGTATATTTATGTATTTAAGTATTTTTAGAAGAATGCAAAGATACAGTTATATTTTCCCTATTTTTTTTAGTCTCCCACAAAAGCTGTATATAATGCCAGACATTGGAACCATCCAGACTCAGAAGAACTACCTGCACCGCCAATAGTAAAACCTCAGAGTGTCACAGTAAGTGAACTGTACTTTTTAAATTTCCTATTTAATAAATTGAGTAAAATTAGTAACTGTCTTCATTTGTAATTTGAACCCCTCTGGTTTTTCTGTTTAACAATTTACTTTAACCTTCCTTTCCCAAATTTTTGGCTGTGGTTTAATTCATTGGAAATTTTGAGGCTTGTTGATAGGATAGCAGAAATTATTAAATTACTACTTGGTTATAAATACAAACCATAGGAAGAAAATCCTGGGTGGCTTCTTATTCTTGACCCATGTTTCATGGAATTTTATAGTAAATAAATTTAAATACTCCATAGTTTTTTGGAACTATTTGATTATATTCTCTTTTTGTACTATTAAAACTATATTGTAGTTATATCCTGTGTAGGTCTAAAAGTGTCTTTTGAGTGAAAAACTTAAAGTTTTTACTTTTGGCCTTTACACAATTTATATTGTAGGTGATATGGTTACAATAGTTTTTGGTTTTTGTTGTATTCGTGTCCTAAGTTATTATACCCTCCCACACTCCCTCCCCGGCACCACCACCAGAGTGCCCATGTCTCTCCTCCAATGTCTTAGGTCAATGAAAATTTGCTGTTTAGAGAACTTACAGGCATCATAATAATAACTTCTAGTTGAAAACACAGTTGGGAAAAAAAGTGGTTTTAAAACACATTGGAGGGGCCAGAGAGATAGTATACTGTATGTAGGGCCACCAGGAGTAATTACTGAATGCGGAACCAGGAGTGTCACACCTGAGTATCATTGAGGTGTGGTCCAAAAAGCCCCCACCAAAAAATAGAGAGGGAGAGAGGCCCAGGTGATTGTACAGTGGGTAGAGCCTTGCGCGTGGCCGTTCTGGGTGTGATGGATCGTGTTCCATATATGGTCTTTGAGCCCACTAGGAGTAATTCCTGAGCGCAGAGCAGGAGTAACTCTGAGCACAGCCAGGTATGGCCAGAAAACGACATTGAAAAAGAGATTAATAATTTTCTGAATATAACAGTAGTGTGTCTGGATCTGATTCCCAGCATCCCATATTTGGCCTCTCCCTCCCTACCCCCCACCCACCCCCAGTGATTTCTGAGTACAGAGCAAAACCTCAAAAAATTTCCTTGTCTCAAGTTGATCACACTCCTTTTGCTAATACAGAATAATCATATAGTAACTACTTATGTTGGTCTATGGTATTCTGTTTCTAGCCAATACTGTATAGTTTGATTTGCTTTTAAAATTTGTCTTTTCTGTTGTCTTCATATCCCAGTCCTATCTGCTCATCAGTGCTATTTGAGTAAGGAAGAAAATTTTTAGAATGTTTTTGTAGTGACCCTTAAGACATAACAAATGATTCATGTAAGGTTAAAAATGACCAGAAACAGTTCCTAAGTGGTTCTTTTTGTGAAACATATTCACTTAGTAGTGCAAAGAAATGTAAAGTATTCCTTATGAATTTTCAGAGGCCTATCCTTACTGCCATTAAAAAAAAAGCTTTCACTTTATTATTATTTTTTAAGCTATTTTTGCTTAGTTTTGGAGCAATAGCACAGCGGTAGGGCATTTGCCTTGCACGCAGCCGACCTGGCCGAGCCGGGTTCAATTCCTCCACCGCTCTTGGAGAGCCCGGCAAGCTACCGAGAGTATCTCGCCTGCACGGCAAAGCCTGGCAAGCTACCCGAGATGTATTCGATATGCCAAAAACAGTAACAAAATATCTCACGATGGAGACGTTACTGGGCCCGCTCGAGCAAATCGATGAACAACGGGAAGACAGTGCTACATACAGTGCTAAGCTAGTTGTGCTAGGTAGATGGTACTTTAAAAATATATTTCTTTAGCGTTACTAATTTGATACCTTTATTAATAGGTGAGGCTATCTTCAAAGGAACCAAATCAAAAAGATGATGGAGTTTTTAAGGCTCCTGCACCACCACCCAAAGTGATAAAAACTGTGACAATACCTACCCAACCCTATCAAGATATAGTTACTGCACTGAAATGCAGAAAAGAAGATAAAGAAGTAAGCAGCCATATACAGTTTTATTGCATGTGGATAGATTTTTGTGTGTAACGTTTAACTTTTTAAATGCCTTGAACAACTATCAGTACAGTGATAATCATAATTTAAAATCGTAACTTTATTTTACCCTACCACTACAGATGGTCCCCAGATACTTCATTTGGTTGCTCTAAAATGAATTATTTTATGTTTTCTAAAGAACAGCTAGTATGTAGTTTTAAATATGCTAGTTAACAGTTATAAAGAGGTGGATTTAATTTTTCTTGGCAGTTATATACTGTTGTTCAGCATGTGAAGCACTTCAATGACGTGGTGGAATTTGGTGAAAATCAAGAGTTCACTGATGACATTGAATACTTGTTAAGTGGCTTAAAGAGCACTCAGCCTCTAAACACACGTTGCCTTAGGTAAGATCCTAAGCCTTTATTTGATATTTGTGTTTATACTATAGATCATGTTAAAATTTTCCACCTGGGGAGCCCAATTTTTTTTATGGTATTGTTTTAGTCAGTAATAAGTTAAAATGTGATTTGTTTTATTTCTTTTTATTGTTCTCAAGCCATACAAGCAGTGCTCTTGGGTCACTTCCGGAATTGTTAGGGGACCATGCCAGGGCAGGGATTGAGCTCAGGTCTCCCTGATGAGTGTGTGTGTGCTCCAGCTTTTGTGCTATCTTACTGGATCCAAAATGTAATTTCTTTTAAGGAATATTATTCTGTATAGATAAAGGATAATGGATGAGCAAAATATTTTAGAATAATGCAGGTTTTCGTTTTTTTTACATGCTTTAAAAAAGTGTTAACCAGGAGCTGAAGCCTTAATCCAGTAGATGGGGAGTTTGCCTTGCATGCGGTTGACCTAGGTTTGATCCCTGGCTTCCCATATGGTCCCGTTGAGCACTGCCAGGAGTAATCTCTGAGCATTGCTGGGTGTGGCCCACCAAAAAAAGTCTTTAAAGAATATTTTATGTTCTCTTTTAGCCCAAAATGTTTAGTCTTGTGATGATAAATTAGATTAATTTAAGCATGTTTTGATTTGGATCATGTTTTATATGCCAAATGGGTTGACAGTCTTGATTTGGTTGAATTGCCCAATCAAATATTTCTGATTTTCATGTGTCAGAAGCCTTCTGGAAAGGTGATGATGAATGATTATGAAAAATATTTTGGTAGTGCTAGAATTGAATATTAAATATAGGGCTTCCCCACGCAAGGGACTTACTCTACTGCTGAACTATATCCCCAAGCTCTAAATAAAGTATTTTTTAATAGTAGTAGTTTTGTAATGAAGACACTAAAGGTGATGATCATGTGTTTATATAAATTTTAGTGCCAGGGATTGAACCCAAGGGGCTCACCTCTGCAAGGTATATGTCTACTCTACCATTAGACTATGTCCCTAGTAGTGGTGTGTGTGGGGGGCGGGGGGTCGCGGATCCACACTGCCTATCTCCTAACCTGTGTGTTTATCTGTTGGGGGAGGGTATTTGTTTGGGGACCACACATGGTTGTGGTCAGTGCCTAGCATCACTCCTGGCAGGCTCAGGGTACCATATGGGGTGCTGGGGAATGAACTTGGGTCACGGCAAGCACCCTACCTGCTGTACTTACATACCATAGTAGGCCTAGTAGCATACCATATACATCAGTAATTTTTTTGTTTTGATTTTGGTTTGTTTACTGGACCACTCTTGGTGGTGTTTATGGCTACTCTGACATGGTGCTTGGGCACTGCTCTCTGCAGTACTTCGGGGGGAGGTTGGAGGGGAATCATGTTGTGCCAGGGATCTAACCTTGGACTCTAGAGATGACTCAACAGGTGCTCATCAAACTGTAGAGCTATCTCTCTGACTCACATAAATAAATGTTCATAATTTCTTTTGCCCGCGATTTTAATTTTGTACTTCTTAAAGACATTTGACACGCTCCATTTTCATTTGCTTATATTTATTATCACGATCACGATCACGACCACCCTGTTGTTCGTCGATTGCCTCGAGCAGGTGCCAGTAACGTCTTCTTCGTCCTAGCCCTGAGATTTTTTTTTTTAAAGTGCCATATTCAAGGCTTTTTCAGGGTTAGGAGAATGAGACCCATCATTGTTACTGGTATTTGGCATATTGGGTATACCACGGGGAGTTTGCCAGACTCTGCCGTGTGGGCATGTTACATTTGGTAGCCTGCCAGTTTGACCAAATTAGGAATGAGATGATAAGATGTCGCGCGGCCGCAAATGCGCTCATCCAAGTGTGTGGAGCTCATCCAAGTGTGAGGCTCATCCAAGTGTGTGCAGAGTGCTCCCAGCATGGCCTTGGCTGGGCCTCGGTGGTCTTCAGCTGTTGGGCCCTGGTGGAGACAGTCAGGCATAGGGTAGGAGACTCTGTCTTGTTCTCTCCCAGGAGCTGAGTGTGATGATCTCTGGATCCTGGCCGTTGTTGGAGTTACACGGCAGTTGGTGGGTGTAACTGTCTAGTTACTGGCAGGTCCAGTCCCAAACTGTGCAGGCTTGGAGATCTCAGCCCCGGGTCCCACACACCTGGGTTCCTCTGTCAGTTCTTTTATGCGTGAGGCTCATCCAAGTGTGTGGAGAGTGCTCCCAGCATGGCCTTGGCTGGGCCTCGGTGGTCTTCAGCTGTTGGGCCCTGGTGGAGACAGTCAGGCATAGGGTAGGAGACTCTGTCTTGTTCTCTCCCAGGAGCTGAGTATATAGGTATAGGTAAACAAAAATTAATGCACTAGCTTATTTTCCTCTAATCTGATCTGTTTTCTTCTAGTGTTATTAGCTTGGCTACTAAATGTGCCATGCCTAGTTTTCGGATGCATCTGAGAGCACATGGAATGGTAGCGATGGTCTTTAAAACCCTGGATGATTCCCAGCATCATCAGGTATCTTAAATTTTTTTTGGTTTGTGAATTTAAATCTATTTAGCTTTTTAGAAGGTATCTTCTTGGATATTTATATATTTCCCAATATGAATTAAGTTAGTTTTGGGGCTTGGTTTTTGTTTTGGGGCCATACCTGGCACAATGCTCAGGGGTTACTCCTGGCTCTGCAGTTATCAGTCAATTACTCCTGGCAGTGTTCAACCATACGGGCTGCTAGGGATTGAATCTGGATAGGCAAGTTCAAGACAAGTGTCCTGCTTGCTATATTACCTCTCCAGCCTTCAGTTCTGTTAGTTTTGCTCAGAAGAGTTTAATGCCAGAACTTGAGATTTATTTCTCTGCTTGTTAGTTTATACTTTTAAAACACTATTTAGGAACAAAAATGCTAGTCCAAAGGGGAAAAAAAACCCAAACATTCAGCAATCATCGCCAACATTACCATGCTCACATTTAATTCTGTCAAAACTAATTTCTTCTAAGTGGAAATTTTTTTCTCTCTCTTTGGGTCACACCCAGCAAAGCTTAGGGGTTACTCCTGGCTCTGTACTCAGGATTACTACTGGCGGTGCTTGGGGGATGATACGGGATGCTGGGGATTGAAGCCGGGTCTGCCTTGTGCAAGGCAGACGTCTAACCACTGTACTGTTGCTCCGGCCCTAAGTAGAAAGTGTTAAGAATAAACTTTCTGTTTGATACTGATAGCTTGGAAACAACCAATATTGAATTGCAGTCCAAAGTTTATTGTTTCTTTTAATATTTTGCTTATTTACTATTTATAGCTGACATCAAAAAATGTCTAAAAGGAATACATTTCTCATTTTCGTTATGACTTTAATGACTTTTTCTGAAAAGAAGAAATGCATTTCAAAAAGGTTAAGTTTTTGAAATTGGAAAAAAGTCATCACTAATTTTATATAATGATACCTTAATAGAACTTTATTATATTTTGTTAAAGGAGAGTATGTTCTCGACACATTCTAATACGGAATCTTAGGAAATTGAAAGTAATAAATTTTGTTCTGAGTAAGCATAACTCTGTTACCAGGAGTTATAGAGTGTCTAGAGAATTACCAGATTGTAGCATGTAAAGAATCATTAGGAAGAAGATGTAAGAGCTAAGAATGAATTTGCTTTGGGTTAGCAAGATAGCTGAAAAAGCTGAACTCCTGCTTTGTGTACATGTAGGCCTGACTTCCATGCCTGACACTGCTGGGTGTGGCCCAAAACCTAAAACAAAAAAATACAATGAGAGAACAGTATGAACTTTATTTTTCATGGAGTCCTCACAGGACCAAGTCACTAATGTAGGTTTTGTTTTTGTTTTTGTTTTTTAAAATCACTGTGAGATACACAGTTACAAAGCTGATCAGGTTGGGTTTCACTCAGACAATGTTCCAGCACCTCCACTAGCGCACATTTCCCACCACCAGTTTCTCTCCTGCCACCGCCCACTAATGTGTTTTCTTTGGTACAGTTGTTCCTGTGACATCTGGTTTCCACTCATTTGCTGTAAGAATCTAATCACTTAGAACTGTATTTGCCTTTGAGGAGTTTAAGCCTTAGATGATTGATTTTCTGTGCTGTGAAATAAATGTAATTACAGACTATCCCAAATGATTGCGTTTCCCAACATACAGCTTTTTGTATATTTGTTTACTTAGAGTAGACTGCATTCAGGACTTACAGATTTGCAGATTATAATACACATTATAAGCAGTATGTTCTAATTACCTGAATGATTTTGGGAGTACTTTTTGTGGGGAATATGGAGGTCGTACTGGTCAGCAGGCCTACGGGCCATACGCAGTGGAGCTTGGGCAACTGTGGAGTGACTGGACTGGTGGTTCCATTTGAGGGCCCTGAAGTGCCAGGAATTACATGGGTCACTCCACTGGTGCTCTGGGGGCCTCCCAAGGTTGCCACGTACAGAAAAATGTGCCTTCACCTGTGTGTGTCTATGTAGTTTTCTAATTAGTTGATTTTAAGGGAGTGACTCCAAATATGTAAATTGACGGTCTCAGACACGAACTCAGTTTTATCGTGTAGGAAAAATCCGTACCTATTTTTTTGTTTCTGTCAAAGGTTTTGAAATGTTTGTTTAAACCTTAAGCTGACATTTAAGTTTGCCATATCATAAAGAGTAAAGTGTATTCTTTTTTATTTTTTTGCTTTTTGGGTCACACCTGGCAATGCACAGGGGTTACTCCTGGCTCTGCGCTCAGGAATTAGCCCTGGCGGTACTCGGGGGACCATATGGGATGCTGGGAATCGAACCCCGGGTCGGCCACGTGCAAGGCAAAAGCCCTACCCGCTGTGCTATTGCTCCAGCCCCTAAAGTGTATTTTAATATATACACATGTGTGTATACATATACGTACCCACAGAGTAAATTCTATATTCGCTCAAAAATGACCAAAAGCAATATAATTGGCTCACATTTTTCCAGTTTCCATTAGAGAAGGTCTATAGAAAGAAAATTTTAAGTATCAGTGTTTGTTTGAGAAACTGATTTATTGCATTGGAATATTTTAAGAGGAGGGATTTTAATGAATAAAATTTGCTCACTGTTTCTTTTTTTTCCACTATTTCTAATATGTAGATAAATGTCAAAATGATGTTACTAAATTGTCGATAATTGCTTACACTAACTTTAATATTTTTCTTTGATTTGTTGAAGAATCTGTCCCTTTGTACAGCTGCCCTCATGTACATACTGAGTAGAGATCGTTTGAACATGGATCTTGATAGAGCTAGCCTAGATCTAATGATCCGACTTCTAGAACTGGAACAAGATGCTTCTTCAGCTAAGCTACTGAACGAAAAAGACATGAATAAAATTAAAGAAAAAATTCGAAGGCTTTGTGAAACAGTACACAACAAACATCTTGATCTAGAAAATATAACGGTGAGTTCCTTCCCTTATATCAAAAAGTGGTTGGTTTGCTTTCTCCCCTGGCATCAGTGAGGCATTCCAAATTGTCTGGACATTGTGGGAAAGAGCTCATGCTCCCCCTGGGCACTTGAGTTAATTGAGCCGTCCAATTTAAGACCCAGAAAATTTTTAGTCAAAATGTCTATGTGACTTTGGACAAATCATTTAATGCCCAGTTCAGCAAGTTTTAAGGTACCTATAGTTACAATTGCTGTGTCTGAGATTCCTAAATTGGCTCATCTATATTCACATTTCTTGTTAAATCTGCCTTGTACCTTTAAAAAAAAAGATACTACATGTAGACTCTGATTATTTGACACTGCCTTTATTTATATTATTTTTTAAATTGAATCATCGTGAGACAGCATTACAAAGCTGTTTTGATTGGGTTTCAGTCATACGATGTTCCAACACCTATCCCTCTACCAGCAACATTGCCTTTGAAGCATAATTTTTGGCTAGGGTTGTGGTTAAGTGGTAGAATACTTGCTTTGGCTTTATAAGGCCTGGGGTTTAAGCCAAGGCACCACAAACTTTTTCTCCTTTTTTATTTACTTTAAACATTTTACATATGATCCTTTTTTGATATACTATTTTTTAATGATAAAAAGAATACATTTATGCTTTAAGTGAGTGGTTTTGTTTTGTCCCAACCCTCTTTTGTTGTTACTGATGATGGTGGTGTGATGACTGCGGGGCTGTGGTGCTTGTGGATTTTCAGCTGTGGCATTCACACACTTGGCTGCGGAACTCACTATGGTTTGCACTCACTCCTCATACTCGCTGAGGTTTACACTCTTGGTTGATAGAAGATGCCATTATGATGCTTTTTGCAGTCGGATTCCCAGGTGCTTGCAGGAGGGTGCACCCACTGGCCGTAGTGCTTACACATTCCGGCCTGCCTGATGCGACTAGAAATTGCTTTTGTTGCAGTGGAGATCATAGGCACCGAAGCTGGCAGAGCTTTTAGTTCTCACCTGCATAATTGAATAAAAGTGGCTTTAAATCATATTTGCCATGTAGCTCATGATTTTGGGCTTTCTGTTTATTTTTATTTTTGTGTCACATCTGACGATGCTCCGGGCTTATTCCTCACTCTGCCAAGGGATGGCTTGTACCTAGGAGGCACTCAGGGTACCATATGCGGTACCTTGCCATATTGGACTTTGCTCAGGAGCTACTCCTGACTTGGTGCTTGTGGTCATTCCTGGGGATCCAACCCAAGTCTCTCGCATCCAAACCATGTGCTTTAGATTTTTGAACTATCTCCCTAGCAAACATGATTTAGATTCTTTCTAGGAATTTGCTATTAAATAACATGATGATATGCTTGTTCATTGAGTTTTTTTGCCCCATGGTTTATTGGGTTTATGTAGACTATAATTACCAGTATAATAACTCTCCAAAAGTGGGTTAAAATTTACTTGCAGGATTAAAACCAAGTATATTTTACCCGTTGAGGAGCAGGGGAGGATAGCTTAAAGGGCTAAAGCACATTCTTTGCATGCCAGGGCTCCAGTTGTTTTTTTTGTTGTTTGTTTGTTTGTTTTGTTTTTTCATTTTTTGTAATTTTATTTATTGAATCACCATGAGAGCAGTTACAAAGCTTCCGGGTTTAAGTCTCTGTCATACAATGAAACACTCGTACCTTCACCAGTGCCCATTCTCCACCACCAAAAACCCCAGTATACCCCCATCCCACACTCTCCCCTTACCTGTGGGGCAGATGATTTCCACATTACTCTCTTTGATTACATTCAATATTATTATTTGGGATTTTACCCCAACACTCAGATCTGCCGAAAAGGCAACTGTAGACAATTTGTTTTCTATTGCTGGTTAAGAATGACATATGATGTCGCATGGCTGCAGTAGTGGCGGCGTGATTTTGAAATTCCGAAAATTTAACACTTAAATCTGGAGGGATTTCTGCCAAAACCTGCTGGGTTCCGAGATTTGTTCCTGAGTCTCTGGGATCATGGCCGTTAAACTAGAAAGGCCATTCATGGGTGGCGACTTGGGGTCTTGTTGAGACGAGAGGGCCCCAGTTTTGATCTCTAAGACTGAATCCTCAAAACTGATCCATGATGTCCTCCATGCACTGTTTGTTTGGAGTAACTCCCAAGCACCAAGCTAGAGATTTGATTTGGTGTAGTCCCAAGACCAAAAAGATTTAATAGAACTTAACATAGTTTCTAGTGTGGGGGCTTTCTCTGGGGTGCTTTGTCCCATGAGTTCCTTGGCGGTGGGGGTGGGGGGTTGATTCCAGGGATTCAACACAGGGCTATCGCATGTGCTCCGCTACTTGAACCATCTCCCTAACCCTGTTGCATTTGTGTAAAAACTTAAACTGTAGACATTGTTTTACACGGTGACTACCCCTTGCCCCCGCGTATTAGTTTTTTCAATTGATTGCTTAACTTCTTCCTTGAAATACACTGCTGTTCCTGATGTGCAGTGGACAGATAATCTAACCTATTAATAACAAAATGTGTTCATGTATGATTCATGTAACGGAGAACAAATTGCTGAATCTTGTCTGGTTAATGATTTGGCTGTGCTTTAAATCTTTGAGGATCGGTTTTCAAATAAAAACTTTGAATAGACTTTCATTTTCATCTTAAAATAATTTTGATAGAATCAAAACGTGTTTAAAACAATGGAGTGAAAACTATTTGATAGCCTCAAATTTCCTTAAAATCAGTTGACAAATATATAATAGCTCATATAGGTTATTGTAGGAAATTTCCAAGTGTCTGCATAAGATCAGCTTAAAGAAGACATCTTTCATGTCATCAAAATCCCTGGTAGTTAGGGAGTAGCAAAGCTTTGAATAGACTTTTAAAATGCCAATTTAAACTAAAACATAGCCTAAATTAAGAAATCCTTTTTATGCCAATAAAAACATAATAAAAGTTGCCCTATAGCATAAAAGCTTGAATGTATTTTTATATCAACATCCAATTACTATCCTTTCTTTTTCTAAGCAAAAAAGGGCTTCATTTTTGCTGCTATGACTCATGGGCTTAATCTCTCACTCTTTGAGGAACTTAAAATGAGAACTGGGCAAAGTTTAATCTGTTTTGGTTTTGTTTAGTTTGGGATTTGGGGCCATACCGGGCAGTACTTAGGGCTTACTCCTGAGTCTGCACTCAGGGCTTGCTCTTGTTGGGGCTTGGGAACTCTAATGGGTGCTGGGGATCAAACCTGGATCAGCTCCATGCAAGACAAGCACCCAAGCGACTGAATTATCACTTGGGCCGCTGAATCTGTTTTTTATAGTAATCTATTCTAGTTCTGTACTTGTCACTTTGTAAACCAACTTTTGTTTTATTTAGGGTTTAAAGTTCTCTTCTCATTCTGTAACATTAAGATTTTTGCTGATAATGTCTGTTTTGCATTTCAAATACCAAGTTTAAATTCAGTTCGAAGTGGGCCAGAAAGACTTTATATAAACTTATTTCAAATGAAAGCAGCTTTTGTGGGGGGAATCCAGATCATTTCAGCTTTATTAATTGAAGTATTTTATTATGGTGAGGTTCCTTCATTGCAGTAGGAACTAGATTGCTCTTTATTGGGACCTGGCTTTATTGAGGGGAATGGCCACAAACTCACTGGTGCTCAGAGGCAAATCCTGGCTTTGTTTTGGCGATTCAGACCAAGTTCATGGTCGCAGATGCATGCAAAGCCAGGCCCTAATCTCTACATCATCTCTGGCCAGGGACTGGCTGTTTTTTTTACAAAGAACTAAACCTAGAAAAACTGGAGTTTGGTTGTACAAGATTCTTACACTTAAGTGCTTTCTTGTAGTAATCTTGGATCATTGTGTATAATTTTGTTGTGGTGACAATGTAACAAGCTACTGATTCTTAAGACTGGTAAATTTAAAGCTCTAAAATTAATCAGTATATTTATTCAGAATAAATAGAAAAATATGCAGAATAAGAAAAACACAAGCAGGGAAACACTGTAGGAAAATAGGAAAAGTATAATTGTCATTGTTTATTGGTAGAAGAAGACATACAGTTTAGCACTGTAGCACTGTCCTCCCGTTGCTCATCAATTTGCTCAAGGGGGCCCAGTAACGTCTCCATCGTGAGACTTGTTGTTACTGTGTTTGGCATATTGAATACATCACGGGTAGCTTGCCAGGCTTTGCGGTGCGGGCAAGATACTCTCGGTAGCTTGCTGAGCTCTCTGAGAAGGGGCAGAGGAATCAAATCTGGCTGGGACGGGCTGGCTGCACGCAAGGCAAATGCCCTACCGCTGTGCTATCGCTCTAGCCCCTACAATTTACTAATAATAATAATATGTGGAACAATCCTAATACAAGTGTATTGTCAGAAGACTACAAACCAATATAATAAGATAACCATTTCTTAGCCTCAGGTAAAAATTTAAGTGATGATATGCCTTTGAGGGTTCTGGGCTTCTGTCACATCCATACTTTACTCTTTTTTCGGGGGGCCGGTGTCACACCCGGTGATTCACAGGAGTTATTCCTGGCTCTGCACTCAGGAATTCCTCCTGCTAGTGCTCGAGGGACCATATGGGATGCTGGGAATCGAACCTGGGTCGGCGACATGCAAGGCAAATGCCCTACCTGCTGTGCTATCACTCCAGCCCCTTTACTCCTTTTTTTTTTTTGCAGCCTAAATAGATTGGTTTACAATTAAACTATACATATAATTTAGATTCCATAATTTCCCCATTTATCCTCTCAATACTGTAGAAGCATATATTGAACAGCCAAATCATAAACTACTATTTACAATGGGTTTTCACTGAGAATGAGCTGGTGGTTGAAAAAGTTTGTTATACCATTCTGAGATAATTTAGTTTATTTGTGAAAGCACTTATGATACTAACAGCAAAATGGTTTGGTAACATGCAGTGAACTTTTCTAATGAAAAACTATGTTTGGTACTGTTGTCTCAGAATTACTGCTAAATGCTCATGTTCATAATGGTGCTTTTGATTTGTAGACTGGGCATTTAGCTATGGAGACACTGCTATCCCTTACTTCTAAACGAGCAGGAGACTGGTTTAAAGAAGAACTACGGCTCCTAGGTGGTCTGGATCATATTGTTGATAAAGGTATGATGTATATTATTAAAATGTTTAAGTATTATATAAATGCTTTAAAAACAATTGTATCAGTTTGAAAAGATCTAGACTTTCAGTAGCTTAATGCACATACTTGCCTTTAATAAGAAAGGCCATTGACAGTTTGAACCTGAAAAGTTATGGAAATGAAGTAATTATAAAATAGTTTCATACATTTCAGTGTCTCACAGGGCACTTGACTTGTATCCTGCCAATGGGGTTCAATTCCCAGTGTCCCTTTTGGCCACCCTAGCCTGCCATGAATAAGCCCTGAGCACTACTGGTATAACCCAAAAACAAAAAATGAATGTCTCACAGAATTAAATGTAGAGTGAGTACTACTGGGGGCCAGTTATGTGGCTCAGTAGTAGATCACATACAGTGCCTTATGGTCCTGGGTTGATCCTCTTGTACTGCTGGGGAGGAAAAGAGGAAGTAATATCTTAAAGATGTTCCAGAATATCCATAGCTTATTTATAGACAGCGTTTCACAGAAGTTTGGTGCTAAATATTGAGAGAATGAGACACTAACATAACTATTTCTTTTTTCCTAGTAAAAGAATGCGTGGATCATTTAAGTAGAGATGAGGATGAAGAGAAACTAGTAGCCTCGTTGTGGGGAGCAGAGAGATGTTTACGAGTTTTAGAAAGTGTGAGTGTGGGCAACTATTTGGGGAAATTATTCTTATGACTGTGTATTTGGGACTGCCAAATATATCCTGAATTTCACATCTGTTAGTCTAAATCAGAGTTATAATGCCTTCTTTGTACCACAAGAAAAATGAGCAACTTAGTTTTCCCCCTGTAATGCCTTGAATTTGATCCCAGGTCATGTGCGAGCCAAGCACTTTACCGTTGAACCGTGTTCCTACTGGAGGAGCAACTTAGTGTTTAAAGAATATGTATGTTGTTTTAAGTAAAACCTTGTATGTCATTTGTATATATCACCAAATGTTAACGCTATTTATTATTTAAGGTGGAGTTTGCTTTAGTTCATAAATTTGTGGAAAGCAGTAGTTAAATGTAATCCATTTTTACTGTTTTTCCCAAAAAAATTATTTTAGGCACCATGATTTACAATACTGTTGATGAGAGGGCTTTATGCATATGATGTTCCAACGTCACGCTACACCAGTGTCAGATAATTTCCCCTCCAACCCCTCTGAAGTGGGACAAAGAAGTCTGGGAACATCTGCTTAGATAAAAACAGCCGGTCTTCCTCATCCTTCTCTTTTAAAGCCTAGTTTCCTAAACCATGGGTTGAGTAACTGAATGTGGGGATTATGAAAAACGATAAAAATTTGTTGGAGGGGAGAGAGAAAGTATGGGAGTGAAGGCACTTCTCTTGCACCTAGCTGACCAGGTCCAATCTCCGACACTGTATGTGGTGCCTGGAGTAAACCCTGAGCACTGCATGGTGTGGTAACTCTGGCCCAATTAGTAAAGTATTATGTCTTTACAATTTATTAACAGTTAATGTTGGTTTTGTATGCCTGTATATCTGTGGTTGTGTAGAAATTTCTCAGGAGAAAAGGGATGATCGGGATAAAAATTTTTCTCTTTTAGGTAACAGTGCATAATCCAGAAAATCAAAGCTATTTAATAGCATATAAAGATTCACAACTCATTGTCTCATCAGCTAAGTAAGTTTTTCTGAAGTAATACATTATATAAAACATTTGGGTTCACCATAAAGGAAATGCTCTAATCACTTCCTCCATAAAATATTCGCCTTTAGTTCTGTGAATCAGTAGCAGTGCGATTCTGAGAACTAAGGAGTTCAAAAGGATGGAAGTGTGCATCACGGTTCAGGTTTGATCCCCAGGACTGCAAGGACCCCTTTGAGTTCCGTTCCGCCAGGAATGTAGCCTTTGATTCCTGTGCCCCTGGGCCGAGAATCACCAGCAGTGGTCTCAGGTCCCAGTTGCTACTGAGCAAACAAAAATAAATAGAAGCTGATATAAAACAAATCGGTAATGAGTCAGAATGACTGTTAAATGTGGATCCCAGCTTATTAACTTCAGCCCCATGATCTTCAGCACGTCCTTGCTACAAGTTATTTAAATGGAGATAATTTTGTCTGCCAGCTGAAGGTTGTTATAATAAAAGGAATTAGTAAATTTGTTAAATTATTGGTAATTTTAAAATAACGGTTTTGAAAATATTTTAAGTGGCAAATATTTCTTGGGTATTTGTAATACATTAAATATATTAAAGAGTTTATATAAAACCTAGAACTTAAATATATTAGTCCTTATTTTTAATTGTAAACATTACTAGTCTTCTTTTGCTCTTTTATGTTCCCCTCAGTTTTCACATAGTTTTCTCTACTACTGTTCTGTCCCCTAAGAGTTTTCGTTTTAAATGAAAAGCATGTAAATGAAATTCAGAAGTGTGCAATATTAACTTTTGAAAATGTTACCTAGTTCCAAGAGGGTTGTGGGGGGTCTGAACTGTTACAGTGGGTAGGGCACTTGCCTTGCATGTGTTTGACCTGGATTTGATCCCCAGCGTCCCATATGTTTGCCAGATCCTGCCAGGAGTGATCACTGAGCACAGAACCAGGAGTCATCCCTGAGCACTGCCAGGTGTGACCCCAAATAATAATAGAATAATTATATTCCCCAGAATAATAACTTCAGCTATTTAGAAAAATGTAAATTACCAATTTTTTTTAATATAGCAAAATTTAGCACTTAGTATGAGACCACATATACATGTGTACATGATTGAATTATTAGTATGTAACTTATGAACTTAAATATTTTTGTAACGTGGCTACAGATTTAAAATTACATTATTGTTCTAATAGGTAGAAATTATTAGAACAACTATTTTTCTGTAGTGTAATTATTTGTTTCGTCTTCCTTAAGAGCATTACAACATTGTGAAGAATTGATTCAGCAGTATAACCGTGCTGAGAATAGTATATGCTTACTTGATAGTAAGTCTCTGCCTCACCAGAATGTAACTAACCATGTGGGCAAAGCAGTTGAAGACTGCATGAGGGCCATTATTGGAGTGTTGCTCAACTTAACTAATGATAATGGTAAGTAACACTTAATAGCTACTGACTCTATATACATGTAAGATCAAGGTAACCTTGTTTCGTCGTTTTCCTTTTCATAATTATTCGTATAAAGATGAAACCACTCTTGGTATTTGATAGTTTTGGAACCAGTATAGTAGCTTGTCTTGGAAATAGACACGTGTGTGTTTTTAAAATTGCTATAAATGTTTTGACTTTCACTAATCAGATTAATGCTTGTCAACATCATAAAGAAGAATCAAAACAATTCTCATTGTTTCAGAGTGGGGCAGCACCAAAACAGGAGAACAGGATGGCTTGATTGGCACAGCAATGAACTGTGTGCTTCAGGTTCCCAAGTACCTACCTCAGGAGCAGAGATTTGATATTCGAGTGCTGGTGAGTTGAAGTCACTTTCAGAAATGGGTATTTGAATCTATTAAAAGTGATGAGAATGTCATCTTAATTTTGGGCTTAACCAGTTCTGGTTTCTGTAGATTTCTTATCAACTTGCTCTTATTATATGAAAGAAAGCCGTGACACATCCTATGTGAAAATAAATTAGAACTGGAAGTGATGATTAAAAATGAAATGATTCCTTGGGAAGACCATAATCTTACTAGTTTCACGTCATTGTGTAGATTGTAGAAAAGTCACCCGGTTCTTGATCTCAACCTTAGGAAGGAGCCGGAGAGAGAGCTCAAAGGGTTGTCATTGATTTACATGCTGGAGCTAGGTGCAGGGAGGCATTCCATGGTTGTTTCTCCCAAAGAGAGCCTGAGTGGCTCCTCGAAAGAAGAAGTGAAAAAGGAGTCTAGATAGGACAGCAGATAAAACACTTGCATTGAATGAGTTCAGTTCCCAACTCGGGCATCATACATACGTTCTGAGCACAGAGCCAGGAGTAAGCCCTAAGAATAGCTGGGTCTGGCTACAAAGCCTGAAAATAAATATCATATATATTGTATTCGTTTACGTTTAATTCTCACTTGTGGAATGCTTTGATTTTTACAGGGCTTAGGTCTACTGATAAATCTTGTGGAGTATAGTGCTCGTAATCGACACTGTCTAGTCAATATGGAAACATCATGTTCTTTTGATTCTTCCATATGCAGTGGAGAAGGAGATGACAGTTTAAGGATAGTTGGACAAGTTCATGCTGTTCAGGCTTTAGTGCAGGTAAGCATCAACAGCTTCGTCAGCTTAAAAGTGGTTGTTTTCTTGATTGTAACTTCACCTTCCTCTGCCTTATTGTATTCTCACATTGAGAAAGAATTCAGTGGTTTATAGTGTGGCCTTTGCTCTGCTTGACTCTGTGATCTTCCTTAGGTATTGTTAGTAAAACCAGAGGCATATTAGCACAAGTAGATATTAATTATAAGAATCAATCTCCAGAACAGAACTGGTTGCTCTGTTCATTTCAGATTCTCAAGCTTTAACTTACTGATTGCTCTGTGTATACTGAAATATTGGGCCATCATCTTTCAAAGTTTGTGTGGACTGATTTTCTGACTTCAAAATTGTGTCTGAATGTATTTAAAATGGATGGTCCTCAGCTCTTCTACCCACCAAAACAGAACCCATGTCTCCTATCTCTTTATATTTCCCTTCAGACCATATACATTTACCCTTCTGGTGGTGGGGTGGGGACTTTTGGGGCAGTCAAGCCCATTTGGGGGGAATAAACACTATATAATAAACCCCCTGCCGAGCAATGCTTTAACTGCGTCCAGGGCCATAGAGGTAATACAGAGGTTGAGGTGCTTGCAGAATAGGCAGCTCTGGTTGAATTTTTGGCATAAGGTCCCCCGAGCATTGCTAGGCGTGATCCCTGTTCCCAGAACCAGGATAAGCCCTGAGCACTGCTGGATGTGGTCCCAGCTGCCCCCCACCCCAAGCAGAGCAGCTTACAATAACTTGATAGGAATGAGTTATAATTAGGACTCAAATGTTTTCTTTCAAGCATTTTGTTTTTTTTTTTTTTTCTTTTTGGGTCACACCCGGCAATGCACAGGGGTCACTTCTGGCTCTGCGCTCAGGAATCACCCCTGGCGGTGCTCAGGGGACCATATGGGATGCTGGGAATCGAACCTGGGTTGGCCGCGTGCAAGGCAAACGCCCTACCCGCTGTGCTATTGCTCCAGCCCCTCTTTCAAGCATTTTGATCTTGGAACTTCTGTACACTGAAAAATGATTGATGTTGTCTGGGGATTATGTGTCCTTGTCATGGGTGAAGGTTCTGGCTATACTTCCTGGTACCACATGACCCTAAACACTTAAAATGTTGGTTTTTGGCCCTACCGTGCTATACTCAGGGGTTTTTGTGGCTCAGTGCTCGGGAATTACTCCTGGTGTGCTTTAGGGAACCAAACAGGGTGCCAGGAATTGAACTTGGTAGGCAAGCGCCTTACCAAATATACTGTTACTCTGCCACCCCAGTCAATTATTTTTTGTTTAGGGGCCACACCCAGCAGTGCTCAGGGCTTACTCCTGACTCTGCACTGAGTGATCACTCTGGCCGTACTCAGGGGACCATATGGGGGGCTGGGAATTGAACCCAGTTGGGCTGCGTGCAAGTTGAACCCCCTGCCTGCTCTACTGTTAGTCTCCAGTCCTCCCATTCTTAAAAAGTAATTGGGGATTCCAAAGAATTTTTGTTAATGCCATTTAATATTTACTGAATTTGAAATCTTAACAAAATTGTGAAACACAGATGCTTAATCTGTTAACCATTAGAATAATGGCATTATCGCATGCTACAGCTTTTGGGAGATGGCATTTCATAATCATGAGAGAAGCAGTTGATCTCTTTAATGTGTTACGGATACAGTTTTGACTTCATAGGGTCTGCAAAAGGATCTCTGGTGACCCTAAGGGTCCTTGAAGCTGTATTTTTGTTTTGGGCCATACCCAGAGGTGCTCAGAAGCTATTTCTAGCTGTATGCTTCTGGTGGTACTCAGGGGACCATGCGGTGTCGGGGATTCAAGCTCAGTCTCCCACATGGCAAAATATGCACTCGAGCTCTTTTGCACATCTTGAATCAGTTTCATGATATTCTATTATATAAAGTGTAAACAAATTTTCTTAAATTTTTCATATATAGATATACACTCTCCTAAATACTCAGCATATTTTTAAGGTAGTTTTTAATAATTTTGAATTTTTCCCCAAATCATGTCAGTATGTATGTTAAATGCTTTCTGTATACCCAGCATTATACTAGTGCAAGGAAAACAAAGGCAAGAAAGTTTGTGTGTTGGCCTGTAATTTAGAGCTTTTGTCATATTTTTCCAGTGATAATTTTACTAATGTTCATAATAACAGTTGAAATTAAGTTCTGGGTCTTTTCTCTGAGACTTTTTTCTTATCTCTCTTGGATTTTGGGCCACACTGGGAGGGTTTGGGGACTAGTCTCAGTTAGGACCCCAAGAGTCGTGCAGAGCTTGGGATCGTATGTGGGCCTCCTACGTGTAAGGCATGTGTGCCAACCCTGAGAATCTGACTGCTTTTTACTTACTGTGATTCATCTCTAAATTTCTTTTTTAGAAGTCATGTTTCTAACTGATTTCCCGTTAATAACACACTGTTCGGAGTTGATTTATCCTGTTTGCTAGAATTAAATTTGTTGGGTTTTTTGTTTGTTTGTTTGTTTTTTGAAGGTGCCATACCAGGTTGTCCTCAGGGGTCACTCCTAGCTTATGTTTTAGAGATTGCCATTGGAGTTTAAAAACAAAAAAAAATACTAGGGGGCTGGGGGGATCGCTTAGGGACCAGGAGTGCATTCTTTTGCACCCGGGACTTGATTCCTGACACTTTGTGTTTCTGAAAACGGCACCAAAGGTAACCCCCAGTACCTCATGATTAATTTTTTTTGTTGTTTTTGTACCAGTACCAGGAACTAAGCCCAGAGCATGTGCTTTACTACTGAGCCATATTCTTGGCCCCAAGCTTGTGTTTTTGCTTAAATGTCCTATCTTATTCAGATGAAAGAAAAGTGCTATATAACTTTCTGGTTTTATTCTGTCTTTTTCTGGGGCAGTGCCTCACCATGCACCCCCACCCACACATGCACACATACACCACACAAACACACACCTCTCAGCACCTGAAGAGTGCTCCTAGTGGTGCTTTTGAGGACTGTGAAGTGCCAGGATTAAACCCTGGGCTCTAATGCAAAGCTTGTCTTCCAGCCCTTGGAACTTTCTCTGGCCCTGAGGTTTTTACTTTCACAAACTGCTCCTTCTCATCAGGAGTAGATTTATTCAGTTTACAAGATTGAATCCCAGTAGCATTTATACTTTTGTTTTAAACTTCAGTTAGCTGTAGAACAAGGTCTTTTATTGATAGAATTTTTACCAGACAGCCTGCTTTTCTTAAGATCTTAAAAGCAAATAGTACTATATATTTGAGTGCACGCATGTTGCTTGCTGATTTTTATTAATGATCTTCAAAAATAATTTTTGTCAGCTATTCCTTGAGCGAGAGCGAGCAGCACAGTTGGCAGAGAGTAAAACAGATGAGTTGATCAAAGATGCTCCCACCACTCAGCATGATAAGAGTGGAGAGTGGCAGGAAACAAGTGGAGAGATACAGTGGGTATCAACTGAAAAGACTGATGGTACAGAGGAGAAACAAAAAAAGGAGGAGGATGATGAAGAACTTGACCTCAATAAAGGTATACTTGTTTTAACTGGTGTATTCAAATTGAAAACAGTGATTTGATGTTATTTTCCCCTCCAAAACATGCTTTTATTTGTTTGTCTTAATTTTATTACTTAGCAAAGACTAGTTCTGATATTTCAGTGCTTGTAGGATTACTCTGGCTTTGCAGCAGTGAGGCGGCCGCAGGTGGGGGTAAGGTCTCCCTACTGAAGTCTCTTAGCCCTGAAGAGAAATGTACAAACCAGGGGCCATGTGGATTCCTCCAGGATATCCCAAGGGAATCATACATGAAAATCTGCATGGGGCCCCGTGCCGTGAGAATGGGGGATCAGTCAGAAATGCTTGGGAAACACTGGCCGAAACAATAACAAACCTAAAGATTTTTGCAGTTTTTAAAATTGGAGTTCAATTTTATAAATAGCCTTACTTTATAGCTTTATAAACTGAGGTTGGTTTTCATAATTATATTAGTGATTCTCAAACTGATGAGAGCAGGTGGTGAACAGAGCACGAAAAACATCAGTGGTAATGTCTTCATTAATCAGACTTGCGGGTTTTTTTTCCCCTTGTCAGCCCTTCAGCATGCTGGCAAACACATGGAAGATTG
Organism: Sorex fumeus; assembly: GCF_029834395.1. Taxonomy (NCBI): domain Eukaryota; kingdom Metazoa; phylum Chordata; class Mammalia; order Eulipotyphla; family Soricidae; genus Sorex; species Sorex fumeus. The sequence goes on along the minus strand of NW_026606135.1, from coordinate 2,685,464 downwards.
CATTGTGGCCTCATATACAGCGCTGCTTCTTGGGTGCCTTTGCCAGGAGAGTCCAGTAAGTTCATTGTTCGTTACTCTGACATTGAAATCTTGACAGCTTCATTATTTAGTTAATGTATTTGTTACTCTATTTGCTCTCCAAAGATAAAAGCCTTAAAATATTTGAGCTTTTTAACATACCTTCTGTTGTCATAATGATACATTGGGTTAAAGTTTTAGATTGATGGATTACTCAGTTCACATGCTTTTGTTGAAGTAAGCATAATGTAAAATCTGTATTCATCTAACATAAGATGAAGTTTTAATAGACCAGTGTGCATGCTGGGAGGCTCAGGTTGGATCTCCAGTGGTAGAAGGTCCCCTATGCCACCCCCAGCATCCCTGGGAGCAACTTCTGGGAACTTACCAGTTTGGCACATAAGCATAATATAAAGATGGGGAAAAGAAAAGTTATAAAAAGATGGAAAAATCTAGATTGGATTAAGTTCTTAAGTGATGAAACATCAAGTACTGTGATCATTTTTGTTTTTAAGATTTTGCTGCCAAGGTACCGGAAAGATAGTACGGTGGGTAGGGTGCTTACCTTGCATGCAAATGAACAGATTCAATCCCTAGTGCCCTATATGATGCTCCAAGCCCTGCCAGGAGTAATCCCTGAGTGCAGAGTAGGAAGTAAGTCTTGAGCACTGCCTGCTTTGGGATTTGACCTAAAAACAAAGCAAAGTTTTGCTCCCCTCTTGCTCTAAAATCTTGCCCTAGATTAGCTTTCCTTATGGCCTTATGATGGCTATAGTTAGGTATTGCACTATAAATAATCTTCAGATACAGATTGTTGTAAAGAACATTTATAGGGAGGAACACTGGTGGATTTTTTTCATCCCCTCTGATCCTGCTGCCTGTACTCCATTGAGGAGACTCACATTGTCTCATATACTTTGTTTGAAATGCTCATGGGCCAGGAGAATTGTATTTATTTTATATTAGGGTAATCATTAAGAATCATTAATTGAAATTTAAGTATTCAAGAACATTTATAGTTAATTGCTCAGAAGGTGTCATAGGACATCTTTATTGCCTTTTGTGCTTTCTAGAAATCAGAAATTGTGGAGCTAGAGTAATAATGGAGTGGGTAGGGCATATATCTTGCATGCGGCTGACCTGGGTTTGATCCCCAGCGTCCCATTTGGTTCCCCAAGCACCGCCAGGAGTGATTACTGAGCTCAGAGTCAGTAAGACCTGAGCACAACCAGGTGTGGTTCAGAAACCAAAAAGAAAGAAATTAGTCCATAGATTATAGATTGGGGATTGAGGTCAGTGGTGGGTATACCTTGCATGCTCAGCCACTACTCCTGGTCCTTTGCTAGGGGGTGGTGAGTCCCTCTTCGTGGTGTTCAGGGGACATGTGATACCAGTGATGGAGCCTGGGCCTCCCAAATTCAAAGCATTTGCTCAGTGCTTTGAGCTATCTCTTTGGCCCAGATCCAGAGATTTTTTAAGGGCAAATGAGAAACTTCAAAGAGAAGAAGGGAGGGCTGGAGCGATAGTACAGTAGGTAGGGCATTTGCCTTGCTCATGGCCGACCTGAGTTCAGTTTCCAGCATTCTATATGGTCCCCCAACCATAGCCAGGACTAATTCCTGAGTGCAGAGTCAGGAGTAACCCCCGAGCATTGCTGGGTGAGACCCAAAAAGCAAAAAAAAAAAAAAAGAGAGAGAAGGTAGAGGCTCGGCTGAGGGCAATAGGCATAATAATATTTTAAGGTTTAGGTGTATGTGCCCTATGTTTAGTCAGACTTTTTAGTTTCTTTTTTTAATTGACTTGTGTTATTACCATTATTATCTTGGCTATCTTTAACTTCTTGTTTTTTTTGGGGGGGGAGAAGGGGCAGAGCGGGTGGTCACACGTGGCAGTGTGCTCAAAGCTTACTCCTGGCTCTAAGCTCAGGGATCATTTCTGATGGGGCTCAGGGACCCCATATGCGGTGCTGAGAATTTAACTTGGGTCAGCCACATGCAAGGCAAGTGCCTTACCCAATGTACTCTCACTCTAGCTCCCACCTTTACTATATTAAACATTTATATTTGTCTACATTTCACTTGTCTCTGTTTAGATAATAAGATTCTTAAGTGGTGGGGGATGTTTTGAATTCAGAGTACCAGATTAGCATTGTTGTCTTGGGGTTCATTATGACTACCCCCAAAAAGCTTGCTGATAAACATAAAGGGAATTGATTTGCCCAATGTGTACATATAAGAGAAATGAGAAAGCAGGTGGTTGTATGTTTACCATCTGGGCTTTGTGTTAAGACCCAGGAGATTCTGATCTTACATTGACTGTCAGCTGTGCATCTGATTGAGTAAATGGTATCTTTGTCCTTCCTCCTCTCAACTCTCCATTCCTAAAATCTTGTACACTGCTGCTATATATTGTCAGCATTCATATCACAGCGCTCTTAAAAATGGACACCCATCATTCAGTGAGTGATGGCTTTGTTTACTACTATAAGACTCCAAACTTAAAATTTGATTTTCTTTCTTCTGAACCTTTCGTGTGTCCCCTGTGTTCTTTGTGTATCTGCTAAATAGCTCTTGCTTCCTTTCTGTTTCCCCTGAGCAGTTTTCCAGCAATCTCATCGTAAGACCTTCTCAACACTACTCTCGTGTGTCTCCTAGAAATGGTTCAAGGCATTCTTATATCCAATATTCCCTTAACGTAGTAGTTCCTTAACTGTTACTCTTATGTCCTCTACCTCAGTTTACTTTCACTATGCTTTGTAAATCCTCTGAAGTGTAAGATTTGTTATACAGGAGCAAATTCCCCCCTCCACCGCCACCCCTTATAGCGTTTTAAAAATTATTTAATCGGAAAGTTCTTGGGGTAGGGCAGGAGGCTGTATTTATTTCTTAGTTTTGGGGTCACACCTGATGATGCTCAGGAGTTATTCTGGCTTTGCATTCAGGAATTATTCCTGGTGTTGCTTGGGGACCATTAGGGATGCTGGGGATCGAACCCGGGTTGGGGCCTTTGTAGGCCAGCACCTTAAATGCTGTACTGTTTCTCCAGCCGCCAGTTGGGAAGTCCTGAAAACAGGTCATACAGTTTCCTTGTAACAGATTTGGCTACTGCTTGCTGTCAATGAAGAAAAACAGCTTAATTATCTCTTCTGGCATTACTGACAATCTGTTTCTTATAGCTGATAATAAATTACCATTGGGAAGATCTTGTTAATTCCTCATCTACATAAGTCTGTGAATTCTCTTCTTTTGGCCACTCATGCCCCCCCAACTCACACATACTCCACAATGAGCTTCATCATCTTGGGGGGTGTGTGTGTGTGTCTGTGTGTGTAACAAATATGCACATATTTGTAACCTTTGCCAACTCTACTTTTCTAAGGATGCGATGGGGTAGGAACAGGCAGAGAAGCACAAATTAACGAAGTTTAAGGATCTTGCAAAGGTTTGAAAGGATGTGTGTTAAAGACAGCTGCCTTAACAATATTTGATTTGTTTCCTCAGATCAATGTGACCACTGTACGGGAGTATCTGCCAGAAGGGGACTTTTCAATAATGACAGAGATGCTCAAAAAGTTCTTGAGCTTCATGAATCTTACTGTAAGTAACTTCTTCCTGTTGAACTTTCTGTTACTTCTAAATACAGTGCCATATGTTAAGGCAAGAGAAAAGACACTGTGGCCATATTCACTGGAAACAAAAAGGGATTCTTTTAACAATTGTTTTATCATCAAAGCCAGTTTAGTCTCATGTTTGATTGAGTCAAGTATTCCATTTAGGCTGAAGTAGTTAAGTTTTGATTATTTGGAACTTCAGAAAATGTGCAGCATGTTGACTAATTTCACCTCCTCTCCTTTCAGTGTGCTGTTGGAACCACAGGCCAGAAATCGATCTCTAGAGTGATTGAATACTTGGAACATTGCTAGCTGCTTTACCTTTGCTTCAGGTGCTCAGTATTGCTGGAGCTATTCTTAGACAAAGAAAAGTCATGAAAGAAGTCCTTGAAGATATACCAAGAACATTCATCAGTATCGTACATGTTTGGATTTTTAAGGCCACCTGATTTCTTCGTCATGCATTCTGCATTTGCTAATGACAGTTACTACATCAATCTGCAACTATCAAAAATGAGGGAAAAGGTTCAGGCTGTTAACAATTCCATGCAGTATTTAAGTACACTTAACTTTGGCAGAGTTTATACTCTCCCCTTGTTCACTTGCTGTATCCTGGGCAAGTTTTAAGGGGAAAATTTGTGCTGCTGTTAGTGCAACTGCTGTGTATGTTGAGCCACTGTTGTCATGCCAGCCAGGTGCAAAGGCAGCTTAGCTACTGAGGTATCGGATGTTCTGAGGACATTCTAGACAACAGCTTAGTTCCTTTTTCAGGCTCATTTGCTTTTGCTTTTTTGTTGAATGATTCCAATCGTAAATAAAGCTTCTAATAATTTTGTGAAATTTTTTTGTTGTTGTTCCCTGAACTACTACTGTCTATTTAAAATTAGATGGAATCCAAAGACACAAGGGATTAATAGTATATTTTTTTATTCTTGATTTGGTTTGGGTTGTCCAATTATTTTCACTGTTGAGACCATGACCATCTTCATTATCATACCATAATGAGTCATAGCTGTAGACACAAGAAAACAAGTAACCATTGGAGGGGATGTTATATAAGATGTGCCCTGTTAAAGCATAAAGCGCAAAATAGAGAAACCCAGGGTAGTTTACACTTAATGCTAGGGAGGCTCTTAAAAACAGTTAAGTTTTGTGGGGCAACTCTAGATATATTTTCTAATGTTCAGTACAATAAATATAAGGAAGCTAAAACACCAATGTAGAATTCATGTTTCCAGATAAAACGTGTATATTCTTCTATAGAGTGACAGGATCACATGCATAAGCGCAAAGCCTTAAATTGCTGGTTTAGAGAAGATCCTTTTTTAAGTCAGATTCTTAGTTCATAAAGCAGTGTGTTGTTTGGAAGAACAGTCATGGACCACAAAACACATTTTATTTCACAGCATTGCAATTTTTTGTTCTTGTTTTTGTTTCAAACCACTGGTTATACATTTAACATTTTTTTATTAATCAGGCCTGAATATAGGCTTTCCAGACGTTTTTCATTAATACTTTTAGGTACCTTTAAGGTAATCTTACCATGTTCCTTCATTGGATTTGTAAAACTTGAAGCCATAAAAATATTAGTTTGGTGTGTATTGGGAAAATAGCTATAAGTCTAATTTTTACCCACTTAGACTTTGTTATTTCCTTGTATAAACTGACAAATCGGGGCTCTTGTTCAGTGCCAGCTGTAATGTTTTTAATGCAGTGGCTGCCTTCTATGTCTTCCTATTTTTGATAATGCAGATTGTTGGGAAATCTATGAGGAAGTAACTGGTTCCAGGCAAATTGTTGATTCCCCTACCCCTCTCCCCATCCACTTTTGAGAGCATAGTGTGCCAGTGTAACTGGGGAAAGACTGAGATTGTATTTGCCCTGAGTATAAAACTAGCTTAGCGAACTATTTAAAATCATATCAGTAAATAATATCCATAAAATTGAATTAGAGATACTGTGTTTTAAAATACTTTGCTATTTATTAATCATTGGGTTTAGGAAATGGAGCAGGTGTTTTGTTTTTTGTTTTCTTCTTTCGTAAAACTGACGTGTGGCAGATGGTAAACACAGACATTTGGGATGCGAACAATCAGGGCGAACTACATTTTTCTGTTACACTGGTAATCATTTGAGAATTGATTTACCTCAGTGTTTAACAGTTTTTGTTTTGTTTTTAAATAATGACTAATTGTCAAGCACTGATAAGAGATGCAGCTTATGGTGGGGGGTGGGGTGGGGAGAGACCACCTCACCAACTGCAGTGCATTTGTGTGTTTTTTCCCTCAGAGAACTCTGCGTTTTAGGGTACTTGAGGCTGACTTGCAAATTAACTAAAGTTTTAAAGTAACCTTTTTTTCATTGTAAATAATTATGTAAATACTACCAATTGGAAAATTAGAACCGTAGAGTACTTTTCTGAATCCAATCCTATTTTTATTTTATACAGTATTTCTCAGCTGTGATCTTTGGAGCAAAAGCCAACGGCAGGAAAAAAAAATAGTTTGTACGAGTTTCATGAAGTATGTCTTTGGGTTTTTGTAAATAATTTTAACTCAAATAAAATTGCTACTTTCAATACACATGTTGTCTTTAACATAAATCTATTGAACTCTTTTAGAGGAAGAAGTCTCATGAATTTGATAAAAGCTAATGGGAAACGATGTGTTATTTAAATGAACTTTCCACTTTCAACATAGAAAAAAATATAATCAGTTTTTGCACATTATACACTTACACTCATCTGAATATAATGTCAATTACCAGCAGCTTAGGTTCATTACAAATGAATGGATGGTGGTTTGGGGGTTGTGTAGTTACTATGCCAAAGGCATAGTAACTTTAGTTTGAGTTACTTTAGTTTTTTTTGCCCCTCTGATTATGACCCAAGATTTCTTTGCATTTGAGTTTATTTAGTATTTTTCTTCCTAGTTGTCAGCCTTTAAACTTCCTGACTTAAATCTAATCATAGAACTAGATTGGAGGGATGGCTCACGGGGCTGGGGAAATGTTCCCACATTTCCTAGGTTTGCTGTCCAGCACGGCATGGTCCCCCAGCGCTATACTGGGAGTAGCTTAGTGCTGCTAGGTGTGACCCTCAAAATTAGATTGAGAGCCTCTCCTGGTAGTTACTCTCCTGGTGATTCCCCCAGGCCCCCAGACAGGAAAACCTAAGGCACATATGTAAATTTTCTAAAACTAATAACATTAGAACAAACTCCTGAACTAAAATTCATTGCTTATTCACTTAGAAAATGGGGCTATGGGGCCAGAGAGATGATACCACAGATAAGGCAGGTGCCTTGCATGTGTCAGACCTGGGTTTGGTCCCTGGCACCTCGTAAGGTCTGAATGCACTGGGAGTGATCCCAGAGCACACCCTGAGAGCAGTGTGATACCACTACCACCACACATGCTCCCACATCTCCCACCCCCAAAATGGGGCTGATACTAACTTGGAATGGTGAATATGGAATAAGATTGTATGTGTTATTAGCAGTGTTCAAATTGGTATTAGTAAATGATTGACTTTTGCAGGTCAGGAAATTTAAATGTATCACCATAGAATAGAACACTGACTTGGGATTGCCTGGAATAATGTCTCTTTGCATCACTAAGGTCATTGGGATCGTTGTGTTTTTAAATAATTTGTTGTTTGGGCCATACCTGGAGGCTCATAGAGCTTATTCCTGGATTTATTCGGATCACTTGTGGCAGTCTAGGGGACTGTTAGGGTGCTGGGGATTGAACCCAGTTGTCTACCTGCTAAATAAGCTCCCTGTCTGCTATACTATCTCTCTGGCCCCCAAGGGTTGGGTTCTTTAATTTTTCAGTTGGTTGTTTTTTTTGGGTTGCACTTAGCAGTGCTCAGGAGTATCTGCACTAAGGAATCACTCCTAGTGGTGTTCGGGAACAGTATATTGAACAACATATGGAAATCATCTACACCATGAGCAGGTGGGATTTACCCCAGTGACTGCTGAGGTGTCCCTCAGCATCTGCAGATCATAAGCAATTTGATATGTAATAAAGGATAAAAACCATATGATCAGGCTGAAGATAACACCTGGATTAAGGCGTCTGCTTTGCATCTACTTCAATCCCCGGTTCCACATATGGTCCTTTATGCACTCCTAGGGATAATTCCTGAGCACAGTGAGGAGTAAATCCTGATCACAGCCAGGTGTGGCCCCTCGGAAGCAGAAACCCGTTATCTCTACAATGGATGCTAAAAGGCATTCGAATTCATTATCTACTGACACAAAATCTCTAAGTTTGTACAGAGGCAATGTATGTCAACATGATGGCCTGTATGACAAGTCCACAGCTTCCATGATAATTGTGAAATGCAGGAAGCTTTGCTTCTGAGATCAAGAACAAGCCAATGATACCCACAGTTTTTGGTTTTGGGGCTTCACCCCGTGGTATTCAGGACTTAATTCCAGGCTGTTTGCTCAGCAAAAACTCCTGGTGGGCTCTGGACATGATATTGGGCTCTGGGGATCAAATCCAGACTGGCTACGTGCAAGGATGTGAAGATGTGATGAAAAATACAACCTCCCAACTGGAAATCATGGGAACACAATGTGGCATGGAGACTAGCGTTAGAAATGTGCAAGGTGTATTTGGAGGTTGCTGGGAGCAAAATTCTTAAATTTAAAGTAGTTGAGGAGATGGTTCAAAGGGTTTATAGCTCACGTGCTTCACAGGCAGACCTGGGTTTGATCTCCAGCACTGTGTGGTCTCCTGTGCAACTGAATAGGCTCATGTAAAACTGGGACTGGGTCTTAAGTCTTTTTGCTTACAGTCTTCAGTCTTTGAAGTCTCCAGACTCTACCACCACCCTAGTTAAGAGTACTATTGACAACAGTCGGGGATGGGGGCATATTGAGGGGATGGCTCAGAGGCTCCAAGTCCTGCTTTGAAAGTGTGAGGCCCCCAGCTTGATCCTTACTGCTTCCTCCATGCATCGAGCAAGGTCGCTGGTTCTGCTGTCTGGGGGGACCCTCTTCTCCACCCTGTAATATAGTAAGCATCCTGGATGCACCAAAACCAAATGAGTGCAAACACTGCAACTAATGAACTACGCTAGAGCAATAATGCAGCGGGGAGGGAGTTTACCTTGCATGTGACCAACCAGGGTTTGATCCCCAGCATTCTGTATGGTTCCCCAAACACCACTGGCTGTGATCCCCGAGTGCAGAGCCGGGAGTAAGCCCTGAGCAAGCCAGGTGTGAGCCCCAAACCGATATAGATATAAGAGCACCGCAATCAGCCCCTTCCGAGAACATGGAGGCACCACAGAAAACCCAGGCGAGTGCTACATTGGGAACCTACATAAGAACCACAACTGAAAAGTGCAGTCTCTGGCAGTGTCCTGACCACCCTGAGCACTGACCGTACCCCAACCCCTCATAGCGACAGCCACAAGATAAGTAAGGGAAGTACAACTTCCAGAGTTGATTTCCAAAGAGTTTATCCAGGCATCCAAAAAAACATCAGAAGCAGGCATGGAGAATGCCATCAAGATTGAAGCTTGGCTGGTATGTGTTGGTCAGCCGTCTAGGCTGTGTGAGGGACGACAGCTGGAGAGCAGAGCCCACCGCTACATCTGCCACGCTGGCCCCAAGTGTGAGGCCAAAAGCTTCCGCTTCTCTTAGAATAGACAGCAGAAGTGCTTCTGGGAATTCCCGCAAGGAATTTTTTTTTTCTTTTTGGATCAACATCCAGCGACGCACAGGGGTTCCTCCTGGCTCTGCACTCAGGAATTACCCCTGGAGGTGCTCGGGGGACCATATCGGATGCTGGGAATTGAACCTGGGTTGGGTGCATGCAAGGCAAATGCCCTACCCGCTGTGCTATCACTCCACCCCCCCACCAACCCCACCACCCACCACAAGGAATTTCTGACCTGCAAAATTCAAGCTCCGGAAGGGGCATGAAGTGAAGTAAAGCCATTGACTTAACTTTTCAAGTAAAATTGAGTTTTTTTTTTTTTTTAAATCCTCCAGTTAGAAAGAATGCTGTCAAAGTGCAAATGTTTTTATGGTGATGCGAGGTGGAGGGGGAGACAGATGACAATTTGAACCGAAACAGGCACAGTTCCCAAGGTATGAGCCCAGGGGATTTCCTGGGAGAGTTTTTCTGTGATCAAATCCAAGCTGGGTACATAGGGCCAGCTTGATGCAAGGTGTCCCTCGCCATGCCCCTTCTCAAAAGGATGCCAGCAGCCTCTGGAAAGGGATCTGTGTAGAAAGATTCAGGAGATTCCTTGCGGTCCTTGTTGACTTGTGATCCCACTGAGGGCAGCATCAGGATCGAAAATCAGGTTCTCAAGGTAAGAGGAGTGCCAAGAGTCCACTCTGGTGTGAGCTCTTGTGGGATGCCCGCATTCCCTGGGAGGATCAGCGCATCTTTCTGCTTCACAGACTGTCTGGTGCTGCAGACTGTCTGGTGTGTGGAGAGCGCGTGGAGGGCAGGAAGCAGGGCTTATTCACGTTTGAATGCTCAGGGTCCTGATTAAACTAGCTTAAAAATAACTTCTTATTTTTAATCGTGACCAATTTCTAAAATAGGTTCTGCCTTCTAACAGCAAGGAACCATTTAAAATTCTAAGGACGAAAGCAATTAGAAGCAGGAGGACTCCAGGAGGGACACAGTTAAAGAAATTAAGCTGATAGGAGACCTCATTGGTTTGACTGTTTGGAGAAGTAATTTATATGTCAGCTGGCAATTTGGAATGAATTAGAGATAGGGACTTAGAAAATGAAGCAAATTATTAACTGAGAGGTAATAAGAAGTTGCATAGGAAATGTAATCATGGTATAGAATATATCGCCCATCTGGGAGTAATATTTACATAGTTATAATAATGAATATTTAATACTGAGCTCACCCACACTCGTAATGCTGCTATGTTGAGAAAAGAAGTATGTGCACTGCGGTAATGTAGAAGAGGAAAATCCTAGTCTTCTAGGGTACTCAATTAGAAAAGTCACAAAGAAGTAGCAGTGGGAAGCCTCTGTTTTGAGAGAAAAGAGCAGGAAGTGGGTGCTTTGGGAGGACTGGGTATGGGGTGCATTGAGAGGGCCATGGGAACCATTTGTTTTCCTTGTGAAATTTAGACTTTTTAGGGACTGGAGGAACAGTAAAAGGGGTGGGGGTGAAGAAACACCTTCACCTTGGTGAAGAAACACCAAGCCCTGGCACCACATACAATCTGCTGAGCGCCAGAGAGGTCACTTATGAGCACAATGGTCCTGAGTATGGCCCAATGTGGTTCCAACCCTCGCAGCTCCAAATCTAGACTCTTACATTCAATTATAAAAGTAAAGTGATTGGCAGCAGGAACTGGTTTCAGGGTAAAACCACATCCTGGTTGAACCTTCAGACCATGGAACAGTTTCCGAAGCACTTGAGCATGAATTCTTGCTTGATTGGCTATGTGAAGCATCAAATAACTTTTGGTGACTAAACCGAAATAAAAATAGTCTTCCGGGGTTTCGGGACTAGGTTGTCAGTGTTCTAACTATACATCATGGAAAATACAAGAGTGAAAACCAAATATTCCTTAAACACATGTTGCGACTTTTTCTGTTTTCTGTTGCAATCATCCAAGGTGGAAACATCAGCACAGTTTTCATAAAAATAGCTCCTCTTGACTGCAGCCTCACGACATACATGCCAGACCCTTTACAAACCACATCCTGCCTTTAACCTTTGGATCACTGAACAGATTCTGAAATGGTAAACATAAATTATTGCACAGCCTACAGTGTCCAGTCAGAAATAGTTAAGTGGACTAATATTAAATACATTTATTTTTAGGGTTTTAGAAGTGACATACCAAAATCACAGGCAAGAGAAACTAAAATGGAATAAAGCAAAACATTCAGTAAGCACCTGTTATTTTTTCCCCCTCTCATTAAAAAAAATTTTTTTTAAAGAAAAGTCTTTTTTTTTTTGCTTTCTGGGTCACACCCACCCAGCAATGCTCAGGTTACTCCTGGCTCTGCACTCAGGAATCACTCCTGGCAGTGCTCGGGAGACCATATGGAATGCCAGGGATAGAATCCGGGTTGGCTGCGTGCAAGGCAGACTCCTACCTGCTGTACTATCGCTCGAGCCCTAAATAAAATTCCTTTTTCTTTTTGGTTTTTACTATTATTACTTAGTGGGGTGGGAGGGTTGTTTGGGCATGCCTGGCGGTGGTCAGGGCTTACTCCTTGCTCTGTGCTCAGGGATCACTTCTGGCAGTGCTTGGAAGACCATATGTGGTGTCAGGGACCGAACTGGGGTTAGTCTGGTGTGAGGCTAACACCTAGACTCTCACCAGCGCCCCCTCTAATATCTCATCCTACCTCTCTAAATCTAGCTTGACATTTTGATGGTTGTTTTCATGTAAACCACTTACATCTACTGAGCACCAAGATTCATGTGGCACATGAATTTTCAGATACTTTCAGATACTTTCAGAAGAGCTGATGTTTCAGTTAGAGTTCCAGGGCAAAGCTTGAAGAAGTTGTGGAGTGTGAACCTGTTGACTCTTAACTTTCAAGGCAGTGTGAAGTTTCGACTTAGACATTACATAGAATGTTGCCTAAGTACATCTCCCCTTTCATTTAGGATGAAACATAGACCTCTTCTACACAGCAGGTTGTTACGTTTCTGTCCCACCTTCTGCCTGGTAAACTGACTTGACTGTGAGGTACATACAAAGGCACACCTAGTATGTGAAGCCAAGGGTGGTGAAAAAATGAAGAACCAAGGGAGGACAGCTCCCAGAGCCCGGCTCCTGGACAGCTGACCGGCAGACAGAGCCAGTCTCTTAAGCTGAGCCTGTCCCCGCTGAAGCCAGCACGGCTGAGACACATACTAGGCGCTGAGTCTGTGTTTTGCGGGCTGGGTTTCGTTGACTGTCACACCTATAGATGTGGGAACCGTGGCTGAGGACGTGACCAACACAGCAGCTGAGAATCAGTCAAGGCTGTTGGGCAGTGTTCCAAGCTCGTCCTGTAAACAGTAGCCCTGCCTGTGCCTGCAAGCCGTGCAGCGAACAGGAACTTCCTGTCTGAGCTCTGTGGGGTGTTTCCTGGAATAATCTGTTGGATCAGAGAGGCTGATGGTTGTGTTTTATAGAAGTGGTTGTGGACTTTGCATTTGTTTTGTCCACCTCCATTTGCACCAACATTTGGGTTTAATGAAGATGTTGCCTGAACGAGAAAGCCAGAAGGAGTTATAGAGAGCAATAGCATCAAGACGAGGTACCTGTTGAATCTAGAGTTGACGCAGGCTCAAGTCTTCCTTCCATCTCTATTTATTTGTTTTGTTTGCTTTTGAGCCACAACCAGCAGTGCTTAGGGCTCACTCCTGGCTCCGCACTCAGGGAGCACTCTTGGCTGGGCTCAGGGGACTTTATGGGGTGCCGGGGACTGAACCCAGATTGCCCGCATGCAAGGCAAGAGCCTACCCTGCTGTCCTATAGCTCTGGATCCTTCCTTCCATTTATAAAGGCCCTCCCGTTGATCGTCGATTTGCTCGAGCGGGCCCAGTAACGTCTCCATTGGAGACTTTGTTGTTACTGTGTCTGGCATATCGAATACTCTCGGTAGCTTGCCGGGCTCTCCGAATATTTTTAGACCACTTTGATCTCCTAACTATGCACTGGACAATATCTCCATGCACTTCCCTAGACCTCATTTCAAAGAACTACAGAGGAATCTTGACAAAGCCTAAGGCCTGGGTTGCATATTTGTTGTCTTAGGATTCTGGCAATCATCTGAAAGTTTGACAAGAGCTCAGTGGGAATGGTCATTTCCAATGGGTTGACTCTGTTAAGAAGAGTGAATTGAGTCGCCCCGAGGTGGCCAGGAGGAGAGACTGTACCCATGAAACCATGCTCAAATTCCTAAACCCTGAGTTGTGAGTCACACAATGACTAGCTTGAATCTATTCCATTTTGGTACACTTTGTTACGCAGCAACAGCTGACTGATACAAACACTTATTAGGGACAGTCTATGCTAGAATCCAAGCTGAAACCAAGTAAGCTAAGTGGAGGCTGGGGAGGCAGCTCACTGATAGAGGATGGGTCTTGCCAGTGTGAGGTTCAACCCCTAGTCATGCGAAAAACCAACTAAATATATATATATATATATATATATATATATATATATCCAAGAGAATGAAACTAGGGAAACAATGTCCACAATGAAGGTGGTAAGACAGGCACAGAGGGAAGAAGGAAGCAGAGCTCTGGGAAGAGAAAGATCAAGCTAGAGCTAGTTCTGTTGTTGGGGGTTTAAATCAATGAGCCAATCCTTAGGGGGGAATTTGCAAGATATCTGCTCATGGCAGAAGTCAAAAAAAGTATTTGTTGAGTAAACAAATGAATCCATAAGGCAGCTACCTCTGCTGTTAAACTTATCTCCATTCCATCAGCAAAATACATTCCTTTTAACTGTGTCAGCTGGTTTCTTGGTTACCTGGTGAACCATTATGTATTAATACGTGATTTATGTGCTGTATTTGCTAACTGTGATTCAAGTGGCTTTCCTCAAACAAAATGTCAAGGGTTCCAGAATTCTTATACTAGGTATGCTGGAGAAGAGAGATCTGGTTGAAAGGGGATAGATACCAGAAAACTTTTTTTAAAAAAAGGTATGACTTGGGACTGGAGTGCTGGAGTGATAGCACAGTGGGTAGGGCGTTTGCCTTGCACGTGACTGACCCGGATTCGATTCCCAGCCTCCCATATGGTCCCCGAAGCACTGCCAGGAGTAATTCCTGAGTGCAGAGCCAGGAGAAGCCCCTGTGCATTGCTGGGTGTGACCCAAAAATCAAGGAAAAAAAAAAAGGTATGACTTACATAGAGAAGAAACCACAAATCTTAATTGCATAATTGTAACTATAAACTTTGCATATAGTTTATAGTTAATAACTATAAAATTTGCATATGTATAAACCATGCAGTCAGATGAAGAATCTACTCAGATGAAGATCTGGAACTTTTTTTTTAATACAATATATTTTATTTTATTTTTTTCCATTTTTTATAATTTTATTTATTGAATCACCGTGAGAGCAGTTACAAAGCTTTTGGGTCTAAGTCTCGGTCATACAATGAAACACCCATACCTTCACCAGTGCCCATTCTCCACCACCAAAAATCCCAGTATACCCCCATCCCCCACCCTCACCCTGCCTGTGGGGCAGATGATTTCCACATTACTCTCTCTCTACTTTGATCACATTCACTATTTCGATACCAGACCCACCATTATTTGAGATTTTACCCCAACACTCAGATCTGCTGAAAAGGCAACAATAGACAATTTGTGTTCTATTGCTGGTTATGAATAATATATGATGTCGTGTGGCTGCAGTAGGGCCATGTGGTTTTGAAATTCTGAAATTTTAACACTTAAATCTGGAGGGATTTCTGCCAAAAGCCACTGGGTTTAGAGATCTGCTCCTGAGTCTCTGGGATCATGGCCGTTGAGCAGCTTGATGAGGAGCCAGAGAGGCTGTTCGTGGGCGATGACTTGGGGTCTCGTTGGGGTGGGGAGGACAGGCCCGGCTCCCCCCTCTCCATCCCGTGAGGCCCAATAAGTTTCGTCACTGCGGGCCCAAGCCTGACTGTCCAATGGCCTCTGGAGGATGACAGCCACCAAGTCGCCAAGAGGGAGCAGGCGGAGGGACAGCACCCATTCCCCCCTGGGGTGGCCTGGCGACAGTAACCTACTGTGGCCTCTGGACACATTTCTGCCAAAAGCCTCTGGGTTTCGAGATTTGTTTCTGAGTCTCTGGGATCAAGGCCGTTGAGCAGCTTGACGAGGAGCCAGAGAGGCCGTTCGTGGGCGATGACTTGGGGTCTCGTTGGGGTGGGGAGGACAGGCCCGGCTCCCTCCTCTCCATCCCGTGAGGCCCAATAAGTTTCATCACTGCGGGCCCAAGCCTGACTGTCCAAAGGCCTCTGGAGGATGACGGCCACCAAGTCGCCAAGAGGGAGCAGGCGGAGGGACAACACCCTTTCCTCCCTGGGGTGGCCTGGTGACAGTAACCTATTGCGGCCTCTGGACACATTTCTGCCAAAAGCCGCTGGGTTTCGAGATTTGTTTCTGAGTCTCTGGGATCATGGCCGTTAAGCAGCTTGATGAGGAGCCAGAGAGGCCATTCGTGGGCGATGACTTGGGGTCTTGTTGGGGTGGGGGGGACAAGCCCGGCTCCACCCCCATCCCGTGAGGCCCTGTGTGTCTTGTCACTGGGGGCCCAAATGTGACTATCCAGTGGCCTCAGACGGATGGCGGCCACTGGGCCGCCAGGGGGAACAGGCCACAGCACGAAACCTATTCCCACCTGGGTTGGCCCAGCACCGGTAGCCTACTGCAGAGACCAGACTCATTTCTACCTAAAGCCACTGGGTTCTGAGATTCGTTTCTGAGTCTCTGGGATCATGTCCACTAAGCAGTTCAATCAGGAACCAAAGAGGCCTTGCCGCCAATTATATAGCTGAGCCGGATGTGGGTGTGTTTCCCACATACCTAACTTTTGGCCGTTTACTTTCTTGGTAAACTTTGCCCCAAGTTTTTGGGGTCTGGCCAAAGGCACAGCAGCAATTTTGGGGTATCTGGAAGTCTGAAGGCGCCATGAGGCTGCTGAGGCACTCGCCTCATTTCATTATTGTATATATCTTCCTAGGCAATCTTTCTCCACTTTCTGCCTTCTATTATGCTTTTTTTTTTTTTTGGCCACACCTGGCAGTGCTCAGTGGTTACTTCTGGCTCTGCACTCAGAAATCACTTCAGGAGGTCTCAGGGAACCATATGGGGACCTAGGAATTGGAACCTGGGTTGGTGGCATGCAGAGCAAATGCTCTACCCACTGCTGTACTATCACTCTGGCCCCACTATTCTGACTTCTATCGGTACAGGTTAGTTAATCTGACTTTGAACTTCATAACTGCACATACATAAAATATCACAGAATGTATGTGAATGTTCCTCTACTACCTAATCTCGAATCTCCATCTGTATTGTCAACACTTTTTGTTGGATTCCTTTTGTTTGGGGACCACACCCACTACAGTTTCAGGGCTTACTCCTGGAACTGTGCTGGGGGGGAGAGGGTCACTGCTGGAGGTGCTCAGGGAACCCGATGCAGTGCTGGGAGTGCTAGGGATCAAATCCAGATTGGCGGGGCTGGAGCGATAGCACAGCGGGTAGGGCTTTGCCTTGCATGTGGCTGACCCAAGTTCGATTCCCAGCATCCCATATGGTCCCCGAGCACCTCCAGGAGTAATTCCTGAGTGCAGAGCCGGGAGGAACCCCTGAGCATCGCCAGGTGTGACCCAAAAAGCCAAAAAAAACCCCCAAAATCCAGATTGGCTGCTTTCAAGGCAAGGACCTTCCCTACTGTACTATCTCTGTGGCCCTTCAATGAACTTTTTTTTTCCAATGAACTTTTTTTTTTTTTGCTTTTTGGGTCACACCCGGCAATGCACAGGGGTTACTCCTGGCTCATGCACTCAGGAATTGCTCCTGGCGATGCTCCAGGGACCATATGGGATGCTGGGAATCGAACCCGGGTCGGCTTTGTGCAAGGCAAACACCCTACCCACTGTGCTTTCGCTCCAGCCCCACTTTTAACTTGCATTTTCCCCATGAGTAATGGGATTGAACACTTTTTCAATGCTTATTGACTTCATCCTTTTTATGAAGTAACTATGCAGGATTTGTGCCTGTTTTCCGGGTTGTTTGCCCTTTTCTCATTGGCACTAGTGTTCTTTTGTCAGATATAGAGTGAATTGATTCTCCCACCTGCTGGTTTGCCTACTTAGACACATTTTGCTAAAAATAAGTACTGATTTTATTTATTTATTGCTTTTTTAGGGGAGAGACTGCACCTGGCAGTCTCAGGGACTATTTCTGGCTTAGTGCTCTGGTCAGGGGCCACTCCAGTAGGGCTCGGGGGACCATTTGGTGCTGGGAATCCAACCTGCTCAAAGCGTGAGCTCAGTCTGCTGAGACATTTCTCTGGTCCCTAGACTTAATTTCAGTAAGCCAGGACTTCACTGTCTCACTGTCTCACTGTCATCCCGTTGTTCCTCAGTTTACTCAAGTGGGCGCCAGTAGCGTCTCTATTCATCCCGTCCTGAGATTTTAGCAGCCTCTCCTTACTCGTCTTTCCCAACAATTGGAGGCTCTTTCAGGGTCAAGGGGATGAGACCTGTTATAGTTACTGGTTTTGGCATATCGAATACGCCACGGGGAACTTGCCAAGCTCTCTGAGAGGCATATACATGATGTGGTAATTATGAAAAATGGATAGAAAGTGTCTTATGCTGTGTCCGGAAAGTGGCCTGGAGCGTGGCGGACGTTGGGTAGTGGAGGTCGGTTGCTGGGGCTGGGTCCCTTGGGGTGGGGAGGGCTCTCGGCTGCCCCCCTCTGGGGTACCCTGAGTGAAAACTGCCTGGCACGGAGTCCCAAGGTAAGCCAGGACTTACCTTAAAAAAAAAGCAAAAAACCTAAAATCTATGCAAGTTGTAATGATAATAAAATGAATACCTGTAAATCCACCCCAAACTTCAGTAGATCTCAAGTTTGATCTCAACTTTGAAGCATGTATCCTTCTTAAGATAAGTCCTGGGGCTGAAGTGATAGAACAGTGGGGAGGGCGTTTGCCTTGCACACAGCCAACCCAGGTTCGATCTCTGGCCTCCCCTATGGTTCTGCAAGCACCACCAGGAGTAATTCCTTAGTGCAGAGCCAAGAGTAACCCCTGAGCATCACTGGGTGTGACTCAAAAAAAAAAATCCAAAAAAGAAAAAAAGATAAGTTCTTTCCAAATAATCCAAATGTCAGCATATCTACACAGTGGAATACTACACAGCTACAAGAAGAGGTGCAATCTTGTAGCTCACTGCATTCATACGATATTTATAACAAACAAACATAAACAAAACAACGACCTCCTTCGAGTCATGAAGTAACTCTCAAACATTCCAAAGAATGGGTGACAACACATTTATTCCTACTGTGCAAGTGAATCAGATTAAAAATATTTAAATTTAAATCTTGCTTTTATATATTTGATCTACTTGGGATTGATTTTTTTAAGGGAGGGATTTGGGCCAGTCCCCCCCAATAGTACTCAGTGCTTATTCCTGGCCAGGGGTTTCTCCTGGCCATATCTGAGGTCTATATGCAGTGGATGAAATCAAAGTAGGGTCTGCTGCATGCAGGGTAAAACGTCTTCCCCCTTGTTCTCTCTCTCTCTCTCTCTCTCTCTCTCTCTCTCTCTCTCTCTCTCCTCTCATTCCACACATTTAAATATTTTGTGGGACTTTT
Source organism: Sorex fumeus (assembly GCF_029834395.1). Taxonomy (NCBI): domain Eukaryota; kingdom Metazoa; phylum Chordata; class Mammalia; order Eulipotyphla; family Soricidae; genus Sorex; species Sorex fumeus. The sequence goes on along the minus strand of NW_026606135.1, from coordinate 2,666,490 downwards.
GGGGGGTGGGATGGGGGTTGGGTCACAACCCGGGGATGCTCAAGGGTTAGATATTTCTGGCTCTGCTCTTGGGAATCATTCCATGCGGTGCTTGCGGGACCGTATGGGATGTTGAAGATTGAATCCAGATGGGTCGCTTGCAAGGCTAGCACCTCACCCATTTGCACTATTTCTCTGGCCCCATTTTAAATATTTTGACTAGCAAAATGAAAACCACAGTAACAAAGCTGAAGCTGCTTCTTCTTCCCTATTATTATTATTAACTTTATTTTGCTGGCTTTCTGGGTCACACCTGGCAAGACTCAGGGGTTATTCCTGGCTCACACTCAGGAATCACTCCTGGTGATGTTGGGGAGAACCATATGGGATGCCGGGCATTGAACCCGGGTCAGCCGCGTGCAAGACAAATTGCCTTACTCGTTGTACTATCTATCGCTCCAGCCCCTGACTCACTGGAAAGATTTAGGAAGATTTTCGGTCCCAAGGAGGAACAGAAAGAGCAGCGCCCAGCAGCACTTTGACAAGCGACAAGTGGGGAAACCATGGGAACACTTCTAGGGGCCCTGGGGAGGGTTCCAGACTCCGCCCCGCAGTCCTTGGGGAGGGCGGGGAGCGAACCTGTCCTCTCAGCTCGTGGCTGCAGCACGCAGCAGTGCAGGCGCTGGGAGTCGTCAGCAAGCCCCCCTGGCTTCTTCTCCACTGGTTCCTGCGGCGGCGGGATGCTCAACGAGGAGGTGGAAGGAGACTTCAGCAAGAACCGGGAGGCGGCTAGTGGTCTTGGCAGCCTAGGGAGGAGCTTGGGGAAAGAACGCTGAGGACAAAGGTTGAGGAGAGGATGCGGCTTTAATGGGGCTGGGGGGTGGGGGGAAGGATGCTACTTTAATAGGGGTCACTGGGGGCGGGCTGTGCTGGGATGAGGGGAGGCCAGTAGGTGCCTGGAATCGAACCTGGGGCTCTAGCACGCTGTGGCCCAAGCCCGGCCGTGGAGCCGCTTGTCCAGCAGAGGGCGCTGGGTGGGCCGGGAGGCCTGCTCCTTTCTAGGGCTTCCTGCAGCCCCAGAGTGGACACCTCCTCCCAGGCCAGAGCCCGGGACTCGCCCTTCCGCCCTCGCCTGAACCAGTTAGGAAGCAGCCGGGGTGGGTGGCGGGCACCTCGCCCAGCGCATCCCCGCGTGCACTGTGCACGGCTGGGCTGGCAGGGCACGGGGAGGGCGGAGTAACGTGGCAAAAGTCCCGCTCTACAGTGCTCCGGCTGTCTGAGGCTTCACCTGGGGGGCTTGGGAGGTGCCTTAGGCCCAGATACTTCTCCAGTCTCGGGCGCTCACCCCACCCCCCTCCAAAAGTGGGTATTCGGAGAAGAGGAGTCAGGGGGCTTCCCCTGGTCCCCAGCAGGGACCTGCAGCCCTTGCTAAGTTCTTTTTGTTTTGGATCATACCTAGCTGGTGCTCAGGGGTTACTCCTGGTGGTGCCAGGGATGGAACAGGGTCGGCTGTGTGCAAAGCATCAGCTGTGCCCTTTGCCCTGTCTCTCCAGTCTCTTGCAGTGTTTTGCTTATTTTGTTCTGCCACACCAGGTTGTGCTTGGGGCTTGCTCCTCCCTCTGTGCTCAGGGATCACTCCTGGCTCAGGGTGCCAGGGAATGACCTTCGGTCCGCCGGGTGCAAGGTAAGTGCCCTACCTGCTGTGCTCTCGCTTCGACCACCCGCTGTCTGAGGGGTCACGTGGTACCCAGGATCAAATCTGGGGCTCCTGCCTGCCTTGCGCACCCAGCCTTTCGGGCTCTGTTCCCAGGCGGTCCCGCAGTCTGGCGCCCACGGCCAGCCTTTCCCTCCTCTCCCACGTTCTGTCCCTGAGCCCGAGTTCCTCTCCCCCTTGACTTTTATTGTTCCCATCCAGCTTAATTAATTTTGTTTGCACTTCCAGCTGGTCTGTTTATGATGGAGTCTGTTCTGGGAAGAGTGCAGTCTGAGGATTCACTGACTGTTACTTATTTTTAATTGACTGAATTACCATAAATGACGGGCTGGAGCGATAGCACAGCGGGTAGGGCATTTGCCTTGTACCGGTCAACCCGGGTTCAATTCCTCTGCTCCTCTCGGAGAGCCCGGCAAGCTACTGAGCGCATCTCACTCGCGCGGCAAAGCCTGGCAAGCTCCCCGTGATGTATTCGATATGCCAAAAACAGTAACGACAAGTCTCACGATTTATTGTGAGACGTAACTGGCGCCCGCTCGAGCAAATGGATGAACAACGGGAGGACAGTGCTACCATAAATGGCAAAGTTACAAAGTGACTCATGAGTGAGCTCCAGGCGTACAATGATGGAGTACCATCCCCTTCATCAGGGCCCCTTCCCTCCACCAGTGGCCCCATTCACAGGCCTTTAGACTTAGGCAGACTCCTGTCCCCTCACAGTAAATGGAGCCGAGCCCCTGCCAGTCCCAGCTGCGGTTTCTTGCTGGCCCCGGGCCCACACCCCTCAAGGCTCTCCTGGGCCATGGCAGGGCTTCTGCTCTCCCTGTGATTCATAGCAGGTATTGTGGCACTGACCACCCACTTGCATTCTGCAGATAATCTGTTTTGCCTTGTAAATATTCCCCTTGGAGTTTGGCTTTAATATCTTATTGCGTTGTGTTTGAGGAGTAATGGAAGATAAAAAAATATATACCCAGATCCTCCAAATTCCAGTAGGCGGGGATCACACCCACCAACTGGCCCCCTGGCGCCGTGTAATCCCATCAACGGCCAAGACTCAGAGACTATAAAAACCAGCTCCCTGAACCGTGCGGCCACATTTGCGGCCGCACGACATTCTATTATGACATTTTATTATCTCATTCCTACTTTGGACAAACTGGCAGGCTACCGAATGTAGCCTGCCCACACAGCAGAGTCTGGCAAACTCCCCGTGGCGTACCCAATATGCCAAATACCAGTAACAATGACGGGTCTCATTCTCCTAAAGAGCCTTGAATATAATCTCAGGGCTAAGATGAAGGAGACGTTACTGGGGCCTGCTCGAGGCAATCGACCACTGCCACCACCTTTGTCTTCTTTCCAGAAAAATTTAGTTTTAGAATAATTTTAATGAAAGCAACTGGAAAACCAGAATTATTGGGAGGAGATTTCTCAAGCAGTGCTCAGAGGACTTGGTGGTCGCTTGCAGTGAAACTTGACTAGTGCTCAGGCCTGGTGGTGCTGGGGCGCACTGGAGCCACACCCAGTGGAACTGGGAACCCTTATGGTGCTAGGGCTCAAACCAGGGCCTCCCACATGCAAGGCCTGTGCTCTGCCCTTTCATCTCATTTAAAAAAAAAAAAAACACTGTCCTCCCGTTGTTCATTGACTTACTCGAGTGGGCCCAGTAACATCTGCATTTTTGAGACTTGTTACTGTGTTTGGCATATTGAATACGTCACGCGTGGCTTGCCAAGCTTTGCCAGGCGGCGAGATACTCTGGGTAGCTTGCTGGGCTCTCCCAGAGGGGCGGAGGAATCCAGCCTGGCTTGGCAGGGCTGGATACGCGTAAGGCAAATGCCCTACTGCTGTGCAATCGCTCTAAAAAAAAAAAGTAACAAAGAGACCTGAGAGTAGTTCAGTGGATAGAGCATCTGCCTTGCAGGTGTGAGTCTGAACGCTCACGTCCAGCACAATCACAATTGTGTGTGTGTGATCTCAGGTACACAATAGCGAGGTGTGTGCCAGTGCCATACACCAATGTATGCCCTAGGACGCAGCTAGGCCAGGCACATGGTCATAGCATCAGTGTGTGAGACCCCCGTCAGGACAACAGCAAGGGAGGGGCCAGAGATCAGGCTCAAATGTTCCCGTGTCCAAACAGAACCCCAGATGCAGCTGTCCGCTCGAGACCTGGGCTGGCTCTCACTGTTTCCAGGGATGTGCTAGCTCCCGGCTCAGGCAAGAAGGTCGGCCTATCTGCCCGCCTTGGTGCTGCCACGGGCCCGAGAGGGCCGGCCAGCAGACTCGGAGGAGAGCAAGGCCCTGTGAGGGTTGCTGAGAGGGAGGGGAGAAGCAGGCTGCCAGCTTGGCTTGACTTAACCAGAGCGGGGGCCTGTGATTGGTTCACAGAGCCCGGAATTAGGGTCAGGTCGGCCAGTTTCTGAGGTGGGGCCCCTACCTAACAGGCACTGCACTGCACTGTCCTCCCTGTTGTTCATCGATTTGCTCGAGCAGGCACCAGTAACATCTCACAACAAATTGTGAGACTTGTTGTTACTGTGTTTGGCATCGAATACGTTACGGGGAATTTGCCAGGCTTTGCCGTACAGGCGAGATGCTCTCAGTAGCTTGCCAGGCTCTCCAAGAGGGGCAGAGGAATCGAACCCAGGTCGACCATGTCGGCTGCATGCAAGGCAAACGCCTTATCCGCTGTGCTATGGCTCCAACCCCCTACCTAACAGGACAGCTAGAAAATTATTTTACTCACTGAGGTTTTATTTATGGGTTTGGGGTGAGAAAAGTCCCACTGGAGGGGGAAAATTCTGAGGCCTGCGCTATGGGTTGAATATTTATGTCCCCTCCAGAGTCAAGTATATAAACTTGGGATTCCCAGTGTGAGGGGATATGGTGGTGAGCCCATGGGAGGTGTGGAGGCCAGGAACCCAGAGCTCAAAGGAATGGGATTAGCACCCTTACGAAAGCGGCCCAAGAACGCTTTGGCCCCTTTTCACCTGTGAGGACACAGCGAGAGGTGCTGCCTGCAGGCCGGAAAGTGGGTTGTTACCAGACAGCGATTCTGCAGCACCCGAGCTTGGGCGTCCCTGGCATCTGGAAATGTGAGACGTCATTTCCTGTTGTTGACATGCTTCCCTGTCTGTGCTGTTGTCGCCAGGCAACCCAAATGGACTGAGACAATTAGATTCCAGAAGGTCTAGAATCAAAATTTGGCTCCTGGGCTGGAGAGATAGTACAGTGGGTTGTGCCTCGCACATGGCCGATGGGGTTCGATCCCCAGCACCCCATTTGGTCCCTGGGCCCCACCAGCAGGTGATCCCTGAGCACAGAGCCAGGAGGAAGCCCTGAGCACTTCTGGGTGTGGCCCCAAACAAACAAAACCCCACGAAAATTTGGTTTCTAAAACCTCCAAGAAAAAAGCCAAAATCTTGTCCAGCCTGCTGATGTTTCTTTAGCATCTCATAGGAGCAAACTAAAACTACCGCAGAAATCTACAGCAGCTACCATCAGCATCCTTTATACTTTAGTTCCAGAAAGGCACCGAATACATTCTCCAGGACTTCGATTTTATTTGACTGGCCTCTTGCATCAGTGCAGTGGGATTGGTTGGTTCCAGGGATGGAACCCAGGGCTCCTCTATGCACTCTCTCTCCTGAGTCATCTTCCTGGCCCCAGAGCTCTGACTTCTGTGACTGCTGCTGAGTTCAGACTTATCCTTGTGGTACCACAACACTGTGTGTATTTTATTTATTTTTTGCTTTTTGCGTCACACATGGCGATGCACAGGGGTTACTTCTGGCTCTGCACTCAGGAATTACTCCTGGCGGTGCTCAGGGGACCATATGGGATGCTGGGAATCGAACCCGGGTCGGCCGCGTGCAAGGCAAACGCCCTACCCGCTGTGCTATCTCTCCAGCCCCAACACTGCGTGTATTAACATACTTTGTCTTTATTTTAATAAAAAGAGTTTCTACACATCTCAAAACCGAAACCAAAATGAAAAGGCAAACTATGGAATATGAGAAAATGTTTGTAAATCATATATCTGACAAGAGGTTTATACACAAAATATGTAAAGTACTCATATAACTCGATAGAAAAAAAAAGTTATTATCCCTTATCCTGAGGGAAATGCATATCAAAATCACAGTGGGCTATCTTCTTACCTATTAGAATGGTATTGCTAAAGACACAAGAAATAATGTGTTGGGGTTTGGTGTTGGAATGTTGCACGCATGGAACACTATCATGGACAGTAAAATCATGATGACTGAAACAAAGTTGAAGAAAGAATATGTTGCCTCCCCCCCCCCCCCCCCCCCACACACACACACACAACACGGCCCTTTGGCCAGTGTGATAGCTCCCCCTGGTGGCTCTTTCTGGATCTAAACTGGTAGAAGGAGAAATCGATGCTTATAGTAAAATCTGCTGAGTGCATGGAAGAACTTTGTCACTGTAGTTTGAGCTGGGCCAAGGGATGGTGGTGCTGGGGACCACCAGGGCCACTCAGCAATGCTCCAAGGAGTCTAGGGCTACACCCAGTGGTGCCAAGGAGCCACACACAGGTGCTGGGACTTAAACCTGGAGTCCCCGCATGCAAAGCACACGCCCCAGCTTTGGAGCCACCTGTCTGGCTCCAAACGGCAAACTCTTTTTTTTTTGTTTTTTTTGTTTTTTGTTTTTTGTTTTTTGCTTTTTGCGTCACACCTGGCGATGCACAGGGGTTACTCCTGGCTCTGCACTCAGGAGTTACTCCTGGCGGTGCTCAGGGGACCATATGGGGTGCTGGGAATCGAACCCGGGTCGGCTGCGTGCAAGGCAAATGCCCTACTCGCTGTGCTAGCTCTCCAGCCCCCAAACGGCAAACTCTTTCAAGTATACCTGGAAATGTCAGTGACCTGCCGGAACTGTACACCACAGATGTGATCCTTTTCATTGGACAGGTGAGAAAATAGGGCCAGGCAGTGGGTAAGCCATGGCTCCAAATCAGAAACAAAACTGAAAACAGATGAGAAAGCAGAGACACTAAAACTTGCCACTAAAAGGCCATAAAGGAGGCAGCAGCTGGAAACACTAACTAGGTCTGACATGATTGTCATGGGCTCATCGCCACAAGGCTCTAGTGTGGCAGCTGGGGACAGGGACTGATAGGATCAGCATGGGATGGCACAGCAACAGGAAGATGTCACTCTGGACAGCTTCATTTGCTATCGCCTTTCTGGTCCTGTCCTTACAGACCTTGCTCCAAGACGGAGGCTGGTTTTCACATTTTATCTAGCCCCGAGCGCAGGAGAGGGAGTAGGACTTCACTAGGTACAAGGACCCAGTGAAATGTTTGTCACTGTTTTTGTTGGCTTTATTCAGCACGTGTGGTGTGAGGAGTATAGGTGGCGTAACTAATTTCGCTAGGTGCAAAGACATGGATGGAGGAAAGAGATCCTTGGCTTCACTGCAAATCTGCTGAGCAGCTTCTCTTGGTGATGTTGTTAGGAAAGTGAGTCACGTGGATCCAGCCTCAGAATTGCAGAGCTGATTGGTACCCAAACTGCCCCTGGACCAATCTCCCTGTCCCCATATCCCTGCTACAGCAGCCTCCTACCCCAGCTGCTCACACTGGAGTGCCTGTCTCAGCCTCTCTGCTCCCTCAGGGTCTCAGACAATGACTTCATTCCCCTCTGCCTTCAGTACTATTCCAGGGCATGAGGACTCCCTCTAGTCTCCATCCACTCTCCTGCTCCCGGTTATCCCAGGTGCTGCCCCTGACTCATTTCTCAATCTCCCCTATCATAAAACCCCAAGCTTCACATACTGGGATTTGAGCCTCAGCACCCAGGAACATCCCCTGAGCACTACTGGGTGTGGCCCAAAGAAATAAAAACAATCCAATTCAATCCAGACCAATCCATTTCATTTCATTTCATCATCCTGTTATTCGTCGATTGCCTCGAGCAGGCCCCAGTAACGTCTCTTTCATCCTAGCCCTGAGATTATATTCACGGCTCTTTAGGAGAATGAGACCCATCATTGTTACTGGTATTTGGCATATTGGGTACGCCACGGGGAGTTTGCCAGACTCTGCCCTGTGGGCAGGCTAGATTCGATAGCCTGTAAGTTTGTCCAAAGTAGGAATGAGATAATAAGATGTCATAAAAGATGTCCTGACAAGATGTCACGCGGCGGCGACATCCAATCCAAACAAAATCAGTCCGATCCAAACAAAACCAAATCAATCTAATCCAATTCAATCCAATCCAAACCAAACCAAACCAAACCAATCCAATTCAAAGCAAAGCAAAGCAAACCAATCCAAAGTAAACTGCAAGCTTTGCTTAACAGACAAATCTGACCCTGTCTGCTAACAGGCACTTTCAAGAAGTTTTAGTCCGCAGACCTCAAGTCCTCTTCCTCCCAGAGATCCTCATTTCAGCTGCACAGCCACATTGTTGTTGTTGTTGTTTTTGTTTGTTTTTTTGCTTTTTGGGTCACACCTGGCGATGCACAGGAGTTACTCCTGGCGGTGCTCAGGGGACCATATGGGATGCTGGGAATCAACCCGGGTTGGCCACATGCAAGGCAAACGCCCTACCCGCTGTGCTATCTCTCCAGCCCCCGACACTGTTTTTAAGTGTTGGAGGTAAGACACTTGCTTCCCCAGTTTGAATCCCCAGCACCTCATATAGTCCCCAAAGCACTTCCAGGTCACCTCCACTTCCAGGCGTTTATTACTGATTCCCAATACTATGCAATCAATCATTGGTTTAATTATTTAGTACTAGAAAAAATCAGGGGTATATTTTACCCCAAGGCTGTGCCATCTCCTTACCAAAAGGACACCTGTTCATTGCCTCTCCCCCTTCCCCTTTTTCTAAGTTTTTACACCGACCCCAGTCTTCAAATGCTCCCGGACGGACGCATTTTTTTTTTAATTTAAAAAAGTTTTTTAAACTTAAAATCTTATCTGTCTTGTCCGGATTAGGACTCATTTTCAGGTTTTCCCTTGAATGTCAGAGGTCCTTTGCTCGGATCGGCGTTCATCTCCCTTACCTTCACCCAGGGTCCCGGGCTCTGTGTAGGTCGGCGGGCACAGCTGCATCAGAGGGAGGAAGGCACGGGAGGCAGGAGCTGGAGACGAACTCGGGCGTCGAGCCCGCAGCTCCGCCCGCCGCCCGCCGCCCAGGTGCGCGCAGCGGGCTCTGTCGCCCCCTGGCGGCGGCGGCGGGTCTGGCTCCCTGAGACGCAGGAGAACAGGCAGGGGCCGCTAGACGAACCCGGGTGGGGGATGGATGAGCCCGGGCAGGGGATGGGCCGGGGGTCGAGTTCACGGTTTGCCAGGCTGGCGTTGCATGTGGAATGAAGAGAATCTCACCGCCTAGGAGCTGCGGAGACCGCTAGCCTGGAGCTTGGGGTCGGGCTTCCTAGTACCCACCTGCCCAACGGCTGTTCGTATATATAGTTTTTTCCTTTTTTTTTGATTTTGTTTTTGAGCAAACCCGGCAGTTCTCAGGGATTACTCGTGGCTCAGTGCTTAGGGATCCCCTCCCCTGGCGGGGTTCTGGGGGATCATACGGGGTGCCAGGGATTAGAACCCTGGTTGGCCACGTTGCAAGGCAAGCTCCCTGCCCCGTACTACATTCCACCCTGGTCCTCATCCTTCTCTCCGAGACGTGTGTCTGCGGGAGCAAACGGTTTGCGATTCCTGGATGCAGATCGTCACCTATGCCCGTCCTCTGTGCAAGTCACCCTAATTCCTCTCATGATCAGTGACACCCCCTTCTAAGTGTCAGGCACCAATCCCTGTCCTGAAGGTATTATTATTATTATTATTTTAGTATATTTGTTGAATAAAGCCAACAGAAACCCAGCCCGCTGGGGACTTAATTGTCTAGTGTGGGGAGACTGATGACAAATGAAATAAAAAGAGCTCAAGGAAGTGCAAGATGTTCGTGACAATTCCTTAGGGGCGAAAGTAAAGTCGGGACAGAGGGTTGCAATTTTAAGCAGGGTGGTCTTCATGGAGAGGGGGTCTGTGAGTAGAAACTTGAAGATGTGCCCTGTGTCTGCAGAAAGGGCTTCCTGCAAGCAGCAGCTTCAGAAGCCTCACGGGATGCCAGGTGGAGCAGGCTTAAAGGGCTGGAGAAAATGCTTCCACGTGGGAGGCCTGGTTTGGTACTCTGCACCATGTGCTCCCCGAAAGACTGACAGGTGTGGAGTCTGGAGCAGGGATGCCCTGGAGATCGGAGGCACTCTCACTCCCCCAGCTCCCCCCGCCAAAAGGTGTTTCAGTTAGGGTTTCAGTAAGTCCAGAGGGGCAGAAGGAGACCTGGTGAAGACGTGGGCTTTTTCTCTGGTCCACAGGGGTGAACAGATGATTGATGGACACAGTAACCCAATCTCCCTGCTTGCTCTGTTGAGAAGGAATTCAGGCAACAGGGAGAAGTTCTGGGACCACATGAAGGCTGTCGCCTGGCCGCAGAAGCAGGAGACTGTTGTGATGGTGACTGGGGCCAACGGTAAGATGCAGATGACTTCGGAATCTGCCCAAAGCTGCGGGAATGTCCACGGAATCGAATGTGGTCACACTAAGGGTTCTGAACATTTGAAAGGATTCATTATCCAGACCAGCTAGAGCGATAGCACAGCGGGTAGGGCGTTCGCCTTACAAGCGGCCAACATGGCCGACCCGAGTTCGATTCCTCCGCCCCTCTCAGAGAGCCCGGCAAGCTACCGAGAGTATTCGATATGCCAGACACAGTAACAACAAAGTCTCCAATGGAGACGTTACTGGGCCCGCTCGAGCAAATCGACGATCAACGGGAGGGCCTTTACCTTTACCTTTACCTGATGTCAGTAACAAGGCAAACCCTTCCCAGTCCTCCTTCTCCAATCATAATTGTTTCCTTCTGCCTTGGAATTAACCAACCGCTGCTGTAATTTCACCAGTGTTTTATTTTATTGACTTTTGGGCACACCTGGTGGTGCTAGCACTTATCCTGGCTGTGCTGTCAGAGGTCACTCCTGGTGGGACTCAGGAGACCATTTGGGGTGCCTGGAATTGAACCTGGATTGGCCCAGTGCAAGGCAAACACATCACCCGCAGTCCTATTACTCCAGCCCCTCACCAATGTTAAAAAATAGCAAAATTTGAAAAGTTGAAAAAAAGCAGCATACCAGTTAGCAAACTCCTAAACCATTTTGACTGTTACTTAATTTAATTTTTAGAAAATTGAATCTAAGTACTTTCCCATTTTCATTGAGGACTAACTGAAAAATTAAAACCATAAGATGTTTCTACTATAGAGTGAAATGGTGTGATAAACATACACACGGTGAAAGGATTTCATCCTATGAATTCACTGACTTCATATTCTCTCATATTTACTCTTCTGATGAGAATATTTAAGTTCAACTTGGCAAATTTCAATCATGCTGTACAGTGTCACCGACGATCATAACCATGTTATACCTTGATCCTCAGACGTTACCCATCTTATAATGGAAAGTTTGCTTCCCCACCTCCCCCCAAATTTAATTTTGTTGAAGCACCATCAACGGCCAAGACCCAGAGACTATAAAAACCAGCTCCTGGACGAGAACAGTGCAGTCTCCTGCCCCCGCGCCTGACTGTCCTCGCCGCTGGGGCCCCTTGGAGGGGAGCGGGTTGAGCTTTCCTCCCCGCCCCGACCAGGGCTCCAGCAGCCGAAGACCTCCAGGACCAGCCACCACCATGCTGAGACCACTCTCCGCACACATGAAGGTACTGGCAGAGGGACAAAGCCACGCGGGTTCCGGGGCCGAGACCTCCAAGCCTACTCGGATTGGGGCCGAGCATCCTACACCCAGATCCTCCAAATTCCAGTAGGCGGGAGTCACACCCACCAACTGGCCCCCTGGCGCTGTGTAATCCCATCAATGGCCAAGAGCCAGAGACTATAAAAACCAGCTCCCGGAACCTCACAGCCGCATTCGCGGCCGCGCGACATCTCATTATAACATCTTATTATCTCATTCCTACTTTAGACAAACTGGCAGGCTACTGAATGTAGCCTGCCCACACGGCAGAGTCTGGCAAACTCCCCGTGGCGTACCCAATATGCCAAATATCAGTAACAATGACGGGTCTCATTCTCCTAAAGAGCCTTGAACATAATCTCAGGGCTAGGATGAAAGAGACGTTACTGGGGCCTGCTCGAGGCAATTGACGAATAACAGGATGATTTGTGATTGATTTGTGACCGTGAATTACAAAGTTATTCATAGTTGGGTTTTTGACATAGTGTTCCATCTGTGATCCCACCTCCGGTGTCAATTTCCCTCCACCAGTGCTCTCAGACTCCCTCTCCAACCCCACACAGCCCAGCCCCAGCCTACCATCTTGACAGGTACCTTTTTATTTTATTTTAATTTTTTTAGAGCGTTGTAATTTACAAAGTGAGTCATACTTGGGTTTTCAACATGCAATATTGCAGCACCAGCCCTAATGTTCCCAAGTTCCCTCCCATCTCTGTGCAGCCCCTTCTCCCCGACCAGCCTGCCCTCTTGACAGGCACCTTTCTAAGTTCAATTGTTAAGTTTGGGTCTCTCTCTCTCTCTCTCTCTCTCTCTCCTCTCTCTCTCTCAGCAAATTTAATGACTCATTTTTATTTCATTTTATTTTTAAATTTGTATTAGTAAAATACCACGAGGTACAGTTGTAGACTTACAAATTTTTGTGCTTGGCTTTTAGTTATACAATGATCGAGTACCCATCCCTCCACCAGTGCCCATTCTCCACCCCCAATGATGCCAGTATTCCTCCCAAAGTTTGGGTCTTTTGATTTCAGTGTTGTAGACTCTGTGGTTCGGATATTTGGCTCTATCATTCCTTAACACCACCGATGTACTTGACTCCCCTGGTCTGGCCCCTGTTATTTCTCATCTGTCTCTTATCCGCCTCCCCTTCACTCTTGCTTTCCTCTGCTTCCTATACTCTGGGACCAGAGGTGATCTGGATGTCTCCCCTTTAAAACATCGCGTACCTTTATCCAGTAGCTATAAATACCCCATGTGAGTCATATCATCCTGCAATTTTTTAAAAAATTCAATTTCCTTTTTTTTTTTTGCCTTTTTGGGTCATACTCAGCGATACTCAGAGGTTACTTCTGGCTCTGCACTCAAGAATTATTCTTTGCAGAGCTCAGGGGATCATATGGGATGCCGAATGCCAGAGATCCTACCAGGTTGGCTGTGTGCAAGGCAAATGCCCTACCCACTGCACTATCGCTCCGGCCACTCATCCTGTGTTTGTCCTTCTTCTTCTGGCTAATAACATCATTTAACATGATGTCTTCCTTGACAGGCACCTTTTAAGATTGGTTATTAAGGTTTGAGTCTTGTGATTTCAGGGCTGTTGACTCTGTGGGTCAGATATTTAGCTCTGTCATGCCTGAACACCACCTTTGTACCTCAATCCCTTGACCTCTGCCCCCGTTGCTTCTCATCTATCTCTTCTCCCCTTCCCCTATACTCTATTTGGAAAGTTTATTTTTTTTTAAATCAACTTCTGTTTATGTCAACTTCTACCTAGTTCCCAGAAATCACTTTTCTAATCTGTTTCAATAATTTCAAATTTTTAACATGAATGTGACATTTATTTTCATTTGAGTGGCCTTATTGAGACGTAATTGTTGCACTGTAATATTCACCTGACTGAGACCTGAGTGAGGAATGGGGATGAATCTCCGCTGTAGAGCCCTGCATATGTGAGACCCTGAGTTCGACTCCTGCCTCCTCAAAAAGTGGGGGTGAAAGTCAATGCTGCTTTTTAAAAAATATATTTACAATTTTGTATAACCATCTGCTGAGAGGAACAAAGGCATGCGGGTCCCGGGGCTGAGATCTCCAAGCCTACTCGGATCGGGATCGGGGCCGAGCATCCTCCACCCAGATCCTCCAAATTCCAGTAGGCGGGGGTCACACCCACCAACTGGCCCCCTGGCACCATGTAATCCCATCAATGGCCAAGACTCAGAGACTATAAAACCCAGCTCCTGGAAGAGAACAGCACAGAGTCTCCTGCCCCCACACCTGGCTGTCCTCGCTGGGGCCCCTTGGAGGGGAGCGGGTTGAGTTTTCCTCCCCGCCTCGACCAGAGCTCCGGCAGCCAAAGACCTCAAGAACCAGCCACCACCATGCTGAGACCACTCTCCGCACACATAAAGGTACCGGCAGAGGAACAAAGGCACACGGGTCCGGAGGCTGAGATCTCCAAGCCTACTTGGATCGGGGCTGAACATCCTCCACCCAGATCCTCCAAATTCCAGTAGGTGGGGGTCACACCCACCATCTACCCCCCCCCCCAGTGCCATGTAATCCCATCAACAGTCAAGACCCAGAGACTATAAAACCCAGCTCCCAGAAGCGTGCTGCCACATTCGAAGCTGCGCGACATCTTATCATCTCATTCTTACTTTGGACAACCTGGCAGGCTACAGAATGTAACCTGCCCACACGACAGAGTCTGGCAAACTCCCCATGGCGTACCCAATATGCCACATACCAGTAACAATGATGGGTCTCATTCTCCTAACCCTGAAAGAGCCTTGACTATGGCACTTTTTAAAAAATCTCAGGGCTAGGACAAAGGAGACGTTACTGGTGCCTGCTCGAGGCAATTAACGAACAACAGGATGATGGTGTCCGTGTTGTATAACCATAGCTGCATTTTATTTTAGGACGTTTTCACCACTCCTTAAAAAAATACTGCCTCTGAAATAGATCTGCTTTCTGTTTGCCTAATCTGAACACTTCATATAGATGAAATGATACAATATGTGTCTTTTGGGGGAAACAACCTAACATTTATTTATTTGTGGGCCATATCCAGTAGTATATGGGGCTACTCCTGCTTCAGTAGTCAGGAGTCACTTCTGGCTATGTTCAGGGGACTGTGAATCGCCAGGGATTGGGGATCCCACATTTAAAGCATGCACCCTCATACTTTGAGCCATCTGTGTAAAACATTAATCTAAAACATCGAAGCCATTTGTTTTTTTTTGCAGTGCGAGAAATCAAATCAAGGTTATTATGCAATAAGGTAAATGTTCTACCATTGAGTTACATGCCCTAACCTTTAAAATACTATTTTTTTGTTTTCTTTTTGTGGGGAGGGGTCACACCTGGAAATGCTCAGGGGTTATTTCTGGCTCCACACTCAGTAATTATTCCTGGAGGTGCTCAGGGGACCATATGGGATGTTGGAGATCGAACCCCGGTAGGCTGCATGCAAGCAATGCTCTTCCCCACTATATTATCACTCCAACCCCCCGTTGAAATACTTTCTATTACTACTTTTTGAGTAATAACCAGGCAAAACAAAGAGTTATTAATCAGAAGTTCTTTTCATTCAAGACATTGGGTATATTATACTATTCCCTTCTTGCTTGTAGAGTTTTTTCATTTTTCATTTTTTATTAGTGAATCACCGTGGGGTACAGTTAAAGACTTACAAACTTTCATGCTTGCGTTTCAATCATACAATGATTGAGTACCCATCCCTCCACCAGTGCCCATTCTCCACCACCAATGATCCCAGTATCCCTCCCATCCCCTCCGCCCCATCCCCCCGCCCCACCCCACTTCTGTCTTGCTTGTAGAGTTTCTTCTGAGGAATTTGAGGTGAATTTTATTTTTTTTTAATATGTAGACCTTTGCTTCTCTCTTGCTGCTTCTAGGCATCTCTCCCTTTGGTTCTTACCATTTTTAGAAATTTTTATTTTTTAATTGAGATTCTGTTGTTTACGATGCTGTTAATAATGGTTTCTCATGCACGTGATTCCAGCACCCACCGCCAGTGTACCCCCTTCCTCTCCCAAGAATCCCAACACCCACCCTCCCACCCCCACCTCCAACACTGATTCTCATCATTTTGATCACCACGTGTCTCAGTGTTCTTCTGTTTGGGCTTTTGTGTTTGGGTTTCTGTGGGCTTCCAGGATGTGCGCTGCCTCCCTTTTTGGTTTTGTTTTGGTTTTTTGGTTTTTTTGGGGGGGTCACACCTGATGATACACAGGGGTTACTCCTAGCTCTGCACTCAGGAATCACTTCTGGTAGTGCTCAGGGGACCATACAGGATGCTCGGAACTTAACCCAGATCGGCCACATGCAAGGCAAACACCCTACCTGCTGTGTTCCTACCCCTGTCTCCATTTCTACCCTTTCTACCCTACTCCAGTCCCTGTCTCCCCCTTTTTTTTTGCATTTTGGGTCACACCCGGCGATGCACAGGGGTTACTCCTGGCTATGTACTCAGGAGTTACTCCTGGCGGTGCTCGGGGGGACCATATGGGATGCTGGGAATCGAACCAGGCTCGGCCGCATGCAAGGCAAACGCCCTACCCCCTGTGCTATCTCTCCAACCCCACTGTCTCCCTTTTTTGATTGGGGAATCTTCTATTATTTCTTCTTTTTTTTGTTTATTAGTGAATCAATTTGGGCTACAGTTACAAACTTACGAACTTTTGTATTTGCATTACAGTCATACAATGATCGTTTACCCATTCTTCCTTGACTATTATTTCTTGCACCAGTATTCCTTCTCCTTTCTCTTTTCTCTCATCTGGAATTCTTAGAATGAGAATTTTTTTTTTCTTAATGCAGTCCCGTAAATCTCTTGTTTTCATTGTTTAAACTCATTTCCTTTTTCTTTTTCCCTCTACCTTAAAATCACCAATGCAAATGTTGGCATTTTCCATTCTGTTTTCAAGACTAGCTGCTGATTTTTTTTTTGGGGGGGGGTGCCACACACAATATCCAGTGCATTGGTTTAGGGGTTGCTCCTCATGGGGCTTGGGGAGGACCATGCAGTATCAGGAACTGAACCAGTGATTCCTGTAAGCAAGACATGAATACTGGCTCTCTGATTTCCACAGTTCAGAGATTGTATTCTTACATTTATTTATTCATTAATTATTTTAATTGCATTTTTCTTATTTTTGTTTGGGGCCACACCTGACAATGCTTAGATGTTTCTCCTGGTTCAGCACTCAGGAATCACTCCTGACAATGCTTCGGGAGGACCATATAGGACTCTGAGGATCAAACCTGGGTCAGCCGCATACAAGGTAAGCGCCCAACTCACTGTACTATCTCTCGAATCCCTTTATTGCATTTTTAAAACTCACCTATTCAGATCATTAATTTCTCTTTGGAGCTTTTTTTCATACTTTCTTTAAAACTTTCTCTAAGCTTAATGGTGATCTCTTCTTTCGATGTCTTCATTTCATTGAACATTGACAGGAAGCCTTCTCTGGGTAGTTTAGAAAGTTCTGAAGAATTTTTTTTTTTGGCTTTTTTGGGTCACACCCGGCGATGCACAGGGGTTACTCCTGGCTCTGCACTCAGGAATTACTCCTGGTGGTGCTCGGGGAACCATATGGGATGCTGGGAATCGAACCCGGGTCGGCCACGTGCAAGGCAAATGCCCTACCCGCTGTGCTATCACTCCAGCCCCATTTCTGAAGAATTTGAGGGTCATTCAGGCCTTTGTCCTTGTCCATTGGTGATGGAGGATTACTTCATTTCTTCGTTATGCCTGCACTATGTGAAGACTTAGGGTAGAGATTCAATCCTGAATAATGGTCAAGGGTTCACACTTGCCATGTTGGGTCAATGCAGTGGTCTTGAGAGTGTGTAGTCCCAGATGCCCACTGGGATTTGTGATCATGCATGACCTATAGCAGTTACAATTGCTGCTACGAATTCAAAGCCACAAGCTCACTTCATCAATTGTACTCTAAGCTGGGCAGGCCAGTATTACAGTGCCTGTAACCCCAAGCAGCTCTAATATCACTTAGGGTTTTTGTATTTGCTGGTGGCTGGCTGTCGGTATGACCAAGCTCAAGCTGCTCTGGAGAATGTAAAATTCTGTGGTCCACCATCAGTTTGACATCCAAAAGGGTTCAGAGCTAGTTCGCAGGGGGCTGCTGGGGGCCACGTATATCTGGCCGCCAGCTCAGCTTCTGTTGGAGTGGAGATCTAGGCTCGGGTGCCAACTTTGGACTCATCTGCCCCTTTTATCAGAGCCAAGTTCTGAGCTGTCAGTTTCTCCCTCACCACTCCCCCTTCCTGGGGCTCATGCCATAGCTCTGTTCCATAGTGGCAAATCTCTCAGAGGGGTGGCTGGGTCCTCTGGTGGATTTCCTCTCAGTGAGGCCTCATGAGGGCATTTTCTGTCTAATTGAGGCTTTTTGTGCTCATCGTGTCGATGCTCCACGAGCACTCACTGCCTTCTATTTTCAGTCATCTGAATTTTTGTTTGTTTATTTTTGGGCCACAGCTGGCGTTGCTCAGGGGTTTTTCCTGGCTCATTACTCTTGGAGGTGCGTGGGGGAATCCTATGGGATGCCAAGGATCAAACCCAGGTTCCGTGCAAAGCAAGCTCCCTACCTGCTGTGCTATTGCTCTGGTCCATCAACCATCTTCTTCTTATTTTTTTTAATCGAATCACCGTGAGTTGCAGTTACAAAGGTTTCATGTTTGAGTTTCAGTCATGCAACGATAAAACACCCATCCCTCCACCAGTGTACATTTTCCACCATCAATGTCCCCAGTATCCCTTCTCCCACCACCCCCCAGTTTCACACAACCCCCTTTCCCCCCGTTTCTAAGCTATCTTAATTAAAAAAATGTTAGGCCACAGCCACCCCAGCAGCCACACCCACGTCTCACTGCCACCCACCATGTAAGCTCACGTACCGGCCCTGTTCCAGAGACTCATAATTAAATCTCAAAAGAGATCAACTAGCAGCAAAAATTTCTTGATACCTAGTTCTGGCTGAGTCCTCTGGGGAGATCTCAGGAGGGGGGTGGGAAAAGTTCCTGCCCTACCAAAGTCCCAAAACCGCATCCACACCCCAAAAGGTACCACCACCACTGCGCCTTTGACCAGACTGCCCAGTGCATGTAAATATTCTGGAGGCACCCATGAGTGCGTGCACACATGCGCACACACACATATACACACACACACAGACACACACACACACAGAGAGAGAGAGAGAGAGAGAGAGAGAGAGAGAGAGAGAGAAGAAAAAGTTTCTGCCATAGAAGGGAATTGGGGGGTAGGGAGGGAAACTGGGACTTTGGTGGTGGGAAGGGTACACTGGTGAAGGAAGGGATAGGTATTGTTGGAACATTATATGACTGTAGACCCAATCATGAAT
This sequence comes from Sorex fumeus, assembly GCF_029834395.1. Lineage (NCBI taxonomy): Eukaryota > Metazoa > Chordata > Mammalia > Eulipotyphla > Soricidae > Sorex > Sorex fumeus. Next base: position 2,647,596 of record NW_026606135.1, on the reverse strand, counting down.
GACTTTCTGTGTATCTCATTGTGATTCATTAAAAAATTAAATAAAATTTTTTTTTTTAAAAAATTCTGAATTTCTCTAGAGTGTTTGACATCTCCAAACTCTTTAATACTAACTTCCCAATAGGAGCACACCAAGGTCGACGCGAATGTGGCATGGCAGCCAACCAGTCTTGACTAACAAAAGCCTTAACCCAGAAGTTTCACCGAACAACAACAGCTCAGCAAACCCTCAGACAAGGGCTTAATGGCTCCATGATGAGTTACAAGAATGTTCACAAATTTTCTCTTACTGAAATATTTTTTTTATCATTCCATTAACCATTTAGTGGTAATAAGCAATATAAAATAAATTATTGTGGGCACGCTTGAGGGGTGGTTGGGAAATGGAGACAGTGGTGGAGGGAAGGTGACAGTGGTGGTGGGATTGGGGTTGGAATATTGAGTGCCTGTAACAAATCACAGTGAACCACTTTGAAAGCCACAGTGTTTAAATAAAGTAGCACTATAGCACTGTCCTCCCGTTGTTCATCTATTTGCTCAAGCGGCAACACAAAATTTTGGGTGGTCCCCTGGCTCTGTGCTCAGCAGTCACTCATGGTGGGGCTTGGAGGACCATATGAGGTTTGGGGATGGAACCCCCAAAGAGTGTGCAAATCAAGCACTCTTTCAGCCCCTACTATCTAATCAGCCCCACAGCCAACTTGATTTTAACTTTGCTTTTCGCAATTCCATACATATGCAGTATCATGTGGCACTTGTCTTTCTTAGTCTAGCCTGTTTAACTGCATTTGAATTGAACCCTAATGACTGTAGTCACTTTTTTTGGTTTGATCTATTTGGTAACATATTCTGTTGTGAGCACCACTTATGCTCTTAGCATAAGTCTTAGCTTGTTTCATTTTCGTAACTGCATAGTATTTCATTGTAAGAATAGGTAGCACTGTAGCACTGTCCTCCCGTTGTTCATTGACTTTCTCGAGCGGGCCCTGTAACGTCTCCATCATTGTTAGACTTGTTGTTACTGTGTTTGGCATATCGAATACGTCATAGGGAGCTTGCCAGGCTCTGCCGTGTGGGAGAGATACTCTCAGTAGCTTGCTGGGCTCTCCGAGAGGGACAGAGGAATCGAACTCCGGCCAGCCTGGCCAGCCACGTGCAAGGCAAACACCCTACCGCTGTGCTATCACTCCAAATAAAGAATAGGAAAATTTGGTTTGACCGCAAGTGTTGGCTACCACAAATGGTCCTGTAGGGAACTTTTCCATGTATCAGTTTAATACTGGTGTCTCCAGGGGATAGTGGAATCACTGGGTCAAGGGGCGTGTGTATCTTTGGTTTGGCTAAAGATGTTATCAGTCTCTTCCCTTAGTTTATTATGAATTTCACTCCTGCATTAAAATTGTTTTTATTACGTATTCCTGTACTTTGCTGGGCATACAATGGAACATTTTATCTGTAGGAATTACTGTTAGTCACTGAATTATGTTTTTGGAAATCGTATTTCATGCTGTTTCAACTGGGCACGGTCTTCTCAGAAGTGTTCCATCTGTGTCTGAAAAGAAAGTATAATCCTCCCACATGAGGTGCTCTATATGTGTCCATTGGGTTAGATAAGCGAATACCTATATTGCTTTACACAAGAATCCTGACTGAATCTTAACTGTATTTTTCATTATGAAGGGACCTGTGTTCAGTTCTCGAGCGCTTGCTATTTTGGATTTGTCTCTTCCTTTTAGTGATATGTAATTTTGGGTCTTACATGCTTTGATTTTTATTTTTTGTTTATGGGCGCTTGTTTGTTTTGCTTTGGGGCCACACCTAGATGCTCAGCAACGGACCTTATGTGGTGCTGAGGAGTCAGACCAGGGTTGGTGGGTTGCAAGGCGAGCATTAATGCCCTACCCGCTGTGCTATCGCTCCAGTCCCATTGTGCTTTAATTTTGTTATCTTGTTTATATTTCTTCTCTTTTCTCCTTTCTTGGGCTTGATATTTTGTCATTATATTTGCCCCTGAAATGATCATTTCTGTCTTCTAAAATTCAGCATTCTTACCTTACCAAAGTCTACAATTACTTAATATTTTTTTTACCATATTTCTACACAACACATGTATTTTAGATGAAAAAATCTAAATTAAGGGCTGGAGCAATAGTACAGCAGGTAGGGTGTTTGCCGTGGATGCGGCCGACCCGGGGTTTGATTCCCAGTATCCCATATGGTCCCCTGAGCACCGCCAGGAGTGATTCCTGAGTGCAAAGACAGGAATAACCCCTGGGCATCAACAGGTGTGACCCAAAAAGCAAAAAAAAAAATTTAATTAAAAAATAGATTAAATAAATTTCATTGCTATTATTAAAATAGTATTTATTTATATTTACCTGCACATTAAAATGCTCCTTGCTTTTCACTCTTCCTTCTGTATAGTCCATCCCAACCACCTGCCATCATTTTCCTTCTGGTTGAAATACCTCTTTTAGCATTTCTATTAGTGAATATCTGCTTCTGGATGAACTCTAAAATTTGTCTGAAAAATATTTTTTTTATTGCCACACTTGAAAGATACCTTTTCTTCAATCTGGGGTTCTAGGTAATAAATGCTCTTTCAGGGCCTGAGTGATGCTGCAGCTGGTAAGGCGCTTGCCTTGCATGAGGCCAACCTTGGTTAGATCCCCAGCACCCCATAAGGTTCTGTGATCACTGCCAGAAGTGAGTCCTGAGTACAGAGCCAGGAGTAACCCCTGATCATGGCTGGGTGTGGCTCCCAAACAAACACAAACAATAAATAACACAAAACAAAACAAATAAGTGTACTTTCAGCTCATCAAAATTATCTTTTCACTATTTTCTATGTGTGTGTGTGTGTGCGCGTGTGTGTGTGTGTATTTCCACTATTTTTTCTGTGTGTGTGTGTGTGTGTGTGTGTGCTCATGCCTGTGAACACTGTTGAGTGATCAACTGTTAGTCTAAGGAATCAGTTTGCTTCTAAGATTTTTCTGACGTTTGACTCAGCTGTGTCTAGATGGCGATTTCTTATGCAGATTTGTCGATTTCCTATGTAAATTTGCCCCAGAATTTCCAGGGCACAGAGAATGGATTTTAGGAGTTGAGAAGGCCGGGGAGATAGGATCTAATAGGAGATGTGTAGTGTCTGTTGGCAACTGTCCAGGACCTCTCACATCTTTGAGCCTCAGTTGATAGTTCTATCAAAGAGAGTTGATAATTTTTTTCATTAACTATCTGTAAAGGTAAAGGTAAAAGGTAAAGGCCCTCCCGTTGATCGTCGATTTGCTCGAGCGGGCCCAGTAACGTCTCCATTGGAGACTTTGTTGTTACTGTGTCTGGCATATCGAATACTCTCGGTAGCTTGCCGGGCTCTCCAAGAGGGGCGGAGGAATCGAACTCGGGTCGGCCATGTTGGCTGCGTGCAAGGCAGACGCCCTACCCGCTGTGCTATCGCTCCAGCGATATTCATCTGTATTCATCAGTAATCATTTATTTAGCACCCTAAGGTTCCAGACCCTAAGCTGGGCAGGGGGTACACAAAGAGAAGCCCATGCTTTTAAGGCTTCCCGTGAATTGGGAGGCAGACAGGAGTGTGAAGAGGGGAGGGTGCAACAGCCAAAGGCAGTTCAAGGAGGAGCCAGAGACAGTTCAAGGAGGACAATGAGCTCTGCAAGGAGTTGGGATTTGGGTCACAAAGACTCGGTGGGTGAACATGGTCTTGTCATAAGAGCTGAGAAGACATCCTGAGCAGAGGGAGCAGCTGGAGTTAGAGCTGGGAGGCAGGAAAGGAGACTTCTATTAAACAGTTAGTAACAATTAGTGTTACTAATTGTTCTGCGTTGGTCGCCCTCTGCAGGGATGCAGTTTCCCCGCATTAGTCTTTGATTGCTAGTGAGTGGGAAACAGGCAGAAAGTCAAGGCAGCTTGAGGGTGGCAGGAAACACTCTCTCTTCCCCCATCTTATCTCTGCTTCTCTGCCTCCCTCTAGCCCACTTCCCTGAGAACCTATCTTACCCGGACCCCCCCCCCCTCCCCCCCAAGACTATTGATCTTTGTTTCCTGTTAAAGCCTTGGGCTCTGGGCTGATTCACCTAGTTTGCACCAGGAAGCTGGGTGAGGTCTTGTAAAAATTTGAAATGCATGCTGAAGGTAGACTATAGACCAAACATGATTGCCACTCAATGCCTCTCTGGCAAACCACAGCACCCAAAAGGAGAGAGAGAACAAAAGGGAATGCCCTGCCACAGGGGTGGGGTGGGATGGGGGGTGGGGTGGGAGGGATGCTGAGAGCATTGGAAGTGGGGAATGGGCACTGGTGGAGGGATGGGTATTCGATCATTGTATAACTGAAACCCAAGCACAAAACTTTGTAAGTCTACAACTGTACCTCATGGTGTTTCACTAATAAAAGTTAAAAAAAATTTTTTTTTGATAACCCTTCTAGGCCCAGTTCCTCAGGAGAAGGTCCTGGGAGCTCTTTCTCCACCTTTAATTGTGCACCATTGCTCTGCCAGAAGAGAGTCTAGGGAAGGGTTTTTATTTTAAATAAAAATCAAATGAAAAGATTCGGGGAAAATGTACAGTGGGTAAGACACTTTCCATGCATGCGGCTGACCTGAGTACCTGAGTTCTATCCCTAGCATGTCATGCGGTCTTTGAACACTACCAGGGTGGTCGCTGGGCAGAGTCAGGATTCAGTGCTGAGCCCCTCCCGATGTGTCTGTCCTCCCAAAAAGTCAAACTGAAAATAAAATTTAATCTTGATGATAGAAGAACGCTTGACAGAAGTCACCATTTTAAACGTTTTTTTTTTTTTTGCTTTTTTGGGGGTCACACCCAGCGATGCTCAGGGGTTACTCCTGGCTTTGCACTCAGGAATTACTCCTGGCGGTGCTTGGGGGACCATATGGGATGCTGGGGATTGAATTCGGGTCTGCCACGTGCAAGGCAAACGCCCTACCCACTGTACTATTGCTCCAGACCCCTAACTGTTTTTTAGAGGACCGTTCAACCCGTGGCAGAAGCACCCTGCACTGTTGTTCCACTGCCAACGCTCTCCCGGGTCTGTGTCTTTCGTGCTGCTGTGCTTGCTAGCGGTGAAGGACGTGACTTACTTCAGCATGATTCATAACGTCCACATTGCCTGAGTACACTAGACTGAAATACTCTCTAGATAATTACGTTATAGGTTTCATATTTGCACATATCATACAGCATTTGCTGCCATCAAATATAAAACCCACGAAATTAATTTTCAAATAAATTTTGAGTAAAACAAACATCACAGAAGTGCTGAATTGGCTATTTACCTAAAGCATTTGAAATATTTTTTTTAGTACCCCAGAAACAGTAACTCCCCCAATCCCCCTTCTTCCTGTTCCCCCAGTCCTTACCAACCCTCATTCTACTTTCTGTCCTCATGCATTCGAAGCTTCTAGGAACTTCATGTGAGTAGAATCGTGCAGTGTCTTTTTTTTTTTTAAAGATCTTTTTATTTTTTGTTCTTTTTTTGGCCACATCTTGTAGTGCTCAAGGATTACTTCTGGCTCTGTGCTTAGGGATCATTCTTGATGGGAATCAGGGAACCATGTGAGATGCCAGGGATTGGATCCAGGTTGGCTTCATGCAACATAAGTGCCTTACCCCTGTACTATCATTGCAGTCCCTTGAATTTATTTTATTCATTTATTTATTATGAGGATTTGGGGGCCAAATCCAGCAGTGCCCAGGGCTTGTTCTTGCCCTTGTTCTGTGCTCAGTGATCACTCCTAGGGATGCTCAGGGAATCATATGCAGTTCCAGGAATCGATCCTGGTTCAGCTGCATCCGAGGCAAGTGCCTTACCTGCTGTATTATCACTTCAGCCCCCATGCAGTGTTTTTTTTTTTTTTTTTTTTTTTTTTTTTTTTTTTTTTTGTGACTAGCTTATTCACCCGGCATAACGTCCTCTGGATTCATTTATATTGTACCAACGTGTCAGAATTTCTTTCTTTTTTAAGCCTGAATAATACCCCTGGTATAGATACAGACATATCACATTGTGTTTATCTAATCATTTGTTGATAGAGACTTGGGTTCCATCCACTGTTAAGCAATTCTGAATTCTATGAACATGTGTATATAAATATCTTTGACAACCTGCTTTCAGTTCTTTCCAGTGTACATCTAACAGTGGAATTGCTGGGTCATATGGCATTCTATTTTTAATGTTTTGAGGAACTGACATGCTATTTTTCCAATGGGACTGCATCTTTGTATACAAGGTTTTTCCACAACCATGCCAACACTATTAATTTTGAAAATAATATTTCCCCTAATGAATGTGAGTGGTGTGTTTTGGTGTTAGTCTACAGTTTTAAAATCTGTGACCATTGTTATTTTCCTGTCTTTGTTGTCATATTGGCTGTTATTTGTATGCATATCATCTTGTATATAAAGAAATGTATATTTAAGCCCTTTGCCCATTTTTATTGTTTTGATTTGTATTATTTTTACTTGAATAAAGTAAGGCTTTTTTATGCTGAAGAGTAATCTACTTTTTTGTTTTCTTGAAACATTACAAGAACACAAAGCCGTAAACTGTTATTTTCAATTCATAATTCCAAAAATGTTTTTTTCCCACCACGTCATAACCCCCTTTCCTGCTCACAACCCACAACGCTTCTCTGGCAATGTTGCACTCTGAGAGGTCCACAAAGAAAGACTCACTGGAACTTTATTTCCAAACGTTTGTTTTAAGGAACTCCTTAGAAACTGATGCTCTTTTTTGGGGGGGTGGGGAGGGCACACCCTGGATTATGCAGCCTGTGTGGTAAGTGATTCACACAAAAACACGTACACCAGCCCTCTGAGCTGAAAATGTGCCTTAAAAAAAAACAAAAATAAATATTTATCAAAGTTATCTACAATAAAAAATAGATTATCTGGGGAAAATCTTAGTGTTAAAGCGATCTCAATTTCTTAAAACTTGAGACTATTTTAGTTTTCATGTTTTTTTGGTTTTGGGGCCACACCTGTCAGTACTGGGGTTCTAATAGTACAAATCAAAACAACAAAAAGGGCAAAGGGCTTAAGTAGACACTCCTTTATCTATAGGATGATAAACATACAAATATCTCTTGACTTAGTAGTGCAGAGAGCAGGTGGTGCCTGCTCCAGCTATGAGGTATCTCCCACTCCTAGAAACTGGAGACTTTCTATAATGAAAATACTTGCTTCACTTATCACTGAGCAACAGCAAATAGCCCTGAGCTCATATTTATTTCAGGTAACTCTGAATATGTTCTTAGTTTGAGAAAGGCTTATCCTATCTGAGTGTGTGGGGTGGGGGAGGGGGAGGGTTGGGTTTTACTAGGCAGTGCTTAGTGCTCTTGCCTCTGTGCTCAGGGATCACTCCTGGTGGTGCTTGGGGGACCATATTCGGTGCCAGGGATTGAACCAGGGTCAGCTGCATGCAAGTTATGTGCTGCAGCCCTTTGAGCTTTCTCCCCTGCCTGAGAAAAAGATCACTGTAAAGGTAAGTTTAATATTGCGACTTTCACTCTTGGGTCTCCATTTCAATTGCATTTCAAGTGGAAGAAAAGGAGAAAAGAAATTGAATTTTGCTACAGACCAACATTATTCTACAAGATGTAGAAATGGTGACAGCTTGCCATGAACTTGGCAAGGCTCTGAGCAAGTAAATTGGGACTGACCCATAAATCTCCACATCCACTAGGTAACCATGCACTGTCCAGAAGAATCCATGCCTTTTTTAAAAGGATGGGCTTTAAGATTATAAGAAGGGCTGGAGAGATAGTAAAGTAGATAAAGAGTTTGCCTTACACCCCGGAGACTCTGGTTTGATCCCCAGCATCCCATATGGTCTCTCCAATCACCAGGAGTGATTCCCAAGTGCAGAACCAGGAGCAATCCCTGAGCACCGGTGGGGTGTGGCCCCAAAACAGAAAACAAAATCAAAGATTATATGTAAATAGCTCCACCTGAAATATGTTCAAATCTGAAAATTACAGGGAGTCTATCAATGTGCTCCTTGAAATGTTACCTTGCCTTTCAAGAGCAATTTAAAACGTGTCCCCAAATTTGCTTCTGAACCAGCCAGCTGTCTCAGAGGTTAATTTCACTTCTTTTGGTCAAAGGCACCAAAGCAGGAAGTGAGGCATGCCCGTTTCCAAACGGTTCTTAGACAACTTTTAAAAGTCATCTCATGATCCTTATTATTCTGCTTGAACCTTATCTAGGATGTAAAGGATTTGCTTGTTCACAAGTTTGGAGAGCGGGTAACCTCTGTGTGATCTGCAGAGGGTGAGTGGTGCTTCTTTACCCTTGACAGCACCTCGCTGTCTGCTCCGGAAACCTGGGCTTGGAGAAGCCCAGGGAAACACATTTGTCTCAATATTGAGAAAAGCGTCGGGAAGTGCACGCGGCAAAGCAGGCGAGATGGATGTCCCTCTGCGCTGGCTTGCTCTAACCCAGCCTGCAACACCTGAATCTGGCCGGCTGGACCGAGGCGCTCACGAACTTGTCGCCAAAATTGCCGGCAGGGGGCAGCATTGCAACGCAGACTGCCCGGGGGACGCTCAGTAGGTCCTGCCTGGGGAACAGCTCCTGGCTGGAGTCTTCCCTGGTCCAGACTCCAGCGGGGTTCCCCTCCCGGAGGACTAGGTGGACACAGGAGCAGGGACACTAAGGTTTGTGATAGGCCGGGGCTTCTCTCGAGATGCGGCGCTCCATCACCTTCTCCGGGGAGGCTCCCATAATTCTCAGTGCTGGGGGCTCTTTCTTAAATCGATAGAGCTCATGTAAAGGAAGGTTCCAGCTCCTTGATCCTAGCTGGAGAATATCATGCTCTCCAGGGGTGCAGAGATTCGAATGCTGGCCTGGGGGATTCCCTGCTTCACTCTCCACAGTAACACCCCTCCAGCAGATGATGGCGCACAGGACACTCCCTTTAGGAGCCTGGGTCAGAAAAAGATGTGTCCGAGAGTCACAGGCTATGAAAAGAACACACCGGGGTCAAGAATTACACACCAGAACAACTTTAAGATACAACATTCCACCTATCAAAGTGAAAAGGAAAAAAAAAAAACATTAGTGGGGCCAGAGCGATAGCACAGCGGATAGGGCGTTTGCTTTGCACGTGGCCGACCTGGGTTCGATCCCCGGCATCCCATATGGTCCCCCAAGCACCGCCAGGAGTGATTCCTGAGTGCAGAGCCAGGAGGTACTCCTGAGAATCACTGGGTGTGGCCCAAAAAGAAAAAAGGTAGAAATTAGTAATGCTTAGTGTTAGCGGAGGTAAGAGAAATAAGCACTTTCATGAGTTATTCGTGGAAATGTAAATCAGTTATACAGAAACAGCTTTTTGGGTGCAGTGAAAGCAAGGGGAAGGTGGAAGAGTACAATTTTTCTCCTCTGAGTAGCTGCCTTTCCATTTTTGTTTTGTTTTCGGGTCACAACTAATGAGCTCAGGGCTTACTCGGACCATATGGAGTGCCGGGAATGGAACCAGGGTTTGCTGCATACAGGGCACGATCCTTAATCACTGTACTCTCTTTGGCCCCTGCCTTTCTATTTTGTCTATTGACTATACCTGCTGGTGGTGGGGGTCGCTCTCCGTGGTGCTCAGGGGACCAGGTAGTGCTAGGGATTGAACCTGAACGGATGCGCACATGTGGCCACTTGGGGAGACGTCTCTCCCCTCCCCATTGCCTTCTTATCAACCCGAGTGGAGCTTCAGTGTTTGACCACAAAGGCCCACACAGTCACTTCCCATGAAGGAAGGTTGGGAAAAACTTGGAGGAGGCACTGCGAGTAGTAGTAATCTCTTCTCCACATTTCCCAAACCAAACCAGACATCAGGCTGTGATAGAAGACACCAAGGGCTTTTCATGTCTTAGCCATGGGGAGGGGGGATGGATTGTTCAGTTGGAGGCAGAAGCAGGGTGTCGGCAGCTGCAGGTAGATCCCGTCACACCCGGAGCCTCTGACTCCCTGGGGTCCCTGACTTGCTTGTATTTTTGTGGCTCCCCTCTCCTTCTGAGCCGGGCAGTGTGCGAGGTCATCTCATGACCTCGTCCCTGGATGCTTCCATTAACTGGCGGCCTCCTACTCTGCCCTTGTGTGCTCTCCTCTCCCCATTTGCTGGTCTGCAGGAGGCTGCAGGGCTGAGGCCTGGACTGCTCCAGGACCAGGCTTCCTGGACCATGTTTCTCAAGCAACCTGGAGCTGGTCTCCGTGCGCAGGCCCTGGGGCCCATGCTGGGCCTGCCTGGCTTTCCACCCTGGCTGCCTTATTGTTTCTCCTGGGGACAGTTAAAGAGGATCTGGGAAGGGTGTACCTGGAGGGCCATAGACCTGCAGACCCATGTCCCCGTCTCCACCTCCTTCACTCTTGCACATTTGATCCCCTGCAGGGAGGCCAGCCTGGTGCTTCTGTGGTTGTCAGATCACTTGGGGGACTTATGTGGTCTTAACAGGCCAAGTGCTCTCTTCATTTTCTCTTTTTCTTTTTGGCTCTGTGTCACAGCTAACAGTGTTCCGGGGGTTACTCCTGGCTCTGTGCACAGGGATCACTCCTGACGGTACTTGGAGGACCATATGGGAAGCCGGGGATTGAACCCTGGTTGGTCACATGCAAGGCAGGCAATCTACTTGCTGTACTATTGCTCTGGGTCCCAAGTGCCCTGTTCTGAGGTCAACCCAAGTCTTGGGTCAATAGCCCAGCTAGGGGGTCAGTCAGCATCTTACAAGGATCCAAGAAGAGGAACTGGAGGGATAGTGCAGTGGGTAGGGTGCTTGCTTTGCATAGGGTTGACCCCAGTCTGAGCCCCAGTACCCCATACGATCCCCAGAGCCGTGCCTGCCAAGAGTGGTCCCTGAGTGCAGAGAGAGGAGTGAGCCCTGAGTACCACCAGGTGTGGTGTTCACAACCCTCATTCCCCCCCCCCCCCACCCCCCAAATAAGGTGCCAAGAAGAAGGAAAGCCTAAATCCCAGCTCACCCCGCGCTGGGCTCCAGGAACCGTGGTGTGAAGATCTGTGCACAGAGAGCCTCGTTGCTCTCCCTCCCCCAGCCCCGGGTTTTCTTCTGGAGAACAGAAACCATCCCGTCTTTATCCCGTCTTTTGCTTTTTTCATCCTTTCCCTCGGCAGCTGCCCTTGGCTCTTCTGTTGCTTGTTAATTGCCCATCTCTACATTGTCTTCCTTACCCTTTCTTGCCAGCCTCTTTCATCTCATTTTTACTTTCCTTAGCTTGTATTTATTATATTTGATCTTTATATTACTGCATTAATTTTTTTTTACTTTTTTTTTTTACTTAGCCTCATGGGTGATTTTTTTTATTCCTGGTTTCCCACGCCAGCAAACTTTTGCCTCATTCACTCTCTTACAGGAATCTCCCGTCCAGTTAGTTGTGGCATTTTCTGAGTGTGGGCGGAAGGAGGGAGCCTGAAGTTACCCTCACTACACCCCCCTTGCCAGGGTGACCAGACCAGACTCATTAATATTCCCACAGCCCCTGCCCACACCCAGCCTTCGCACCTTTTACAGGTACTCTCTCCATAGCACCGTCAGAGCATCGTGTCCATGCTGGGCTTGGCATAGATGGACACAGGTTGGTACCAATTGGTACCAGTTGGTACTGGTTGGCTATTCTGGCATGGAGTGACACAGGTGGCATGGGATGGGCACAGATGGCACAGACTGGCACCGCTTGGTGCATGGCAGGGGTGAGCTGGAATTTAGGCTTCCCTCTTTTTTTTCTTTTTGGGTCATACCCGGCGATGCTCAGGGGTTACTCCTGGCTCTGCGCTTAGGGTGCTCAGGGGATCATATGAGATGCTGGGAATCGAACCTGGGTCGGCCGCGTGCAAGGCAAATGCCCTACCCGCTGTGCTATTGCTCCAGCCCTCCCCAGTTCTCTTTTTTACTCCTTTTAAGATGCTTACTGACCTCTAACTGGACTGTAGGACTTGAGTTCATCTCCTTGTATACTCATGAGAGCGAATCTTCAGTGCTTAAGACTCATTCCCATGGAGTCTGGCCAGTAGCAACTTTCACACAGGACATGGGCTGAACTGTCTTAGAAACCTCATGTGGTCCCCTGGGCCTCATGCGCAGAGGAAAAGGAAAAGAAACCTAGGAAGCTTGAACCGGGCAGGGGACCTAGCAAGAAGGGTTGCCCTAGCAAGTGAATCTCTCCCAGCTCAGTGCTATACCTCCGGGAGGCTCGTGGCTGGACTGGGAAGATGCCCTGCAGGGGTTGGCTAGTGATGCTTCTACCTGGAACAGGCAGCAACTCAGGGTGTGGCAGTGTGGCCTGGGGCCTCAGGGCTCAGCTGGTGTTTCCTTGGTCCAGCGAGAGGGGTAGGGTGAGAAAGAAGATGCTAGAGAGAGGCCTAGCCTGTGTTTCTGGTATGAAAAAATCTTAAGTTACAGAAAGTGGACCCCCTGGGTCTTCTTTTCACCTTGATAGTGTGTTTACCTCTTTAGTTTGGTGGCTTCTGGTTGTGTTCCAGCTGAGACTTGTGATGGGCCACCTTAGCCTATCTTTTCTGCATCCTCCTTCAGTTTCCTTCATGGATCTGAGTCTCATGGATGAGATGTAGGGTGCTGAGCACAGTGGTAAGCCCAATGGTTAGTGCTAAACAAATGTTATTAGAATCATTTGTTGGAAGATTGGGATAGAAAAAGCCATCATGGGGGCTGGAGCAATAGTACAGTGGGTAGGGCATTTGCCTTGCACGCGGCCGACCTGGGTTACATTCCCAGCATCTCATATGGTCCCCTGAGCACTACCAGGAGTAATTCTTGAGTGCAGAGCCAGGAGTAATCCCTGTGCATCGCTGGGTGTGACCCAAAAAGAAAAAAAAAAGAAAAAAAAGAAAGTAAAAAGAAAAGCAAAAGCCATCATGTATGTCAGCTCTCCTCTGCAAAAGAATGGATTGACTCAGTTTTCACTCCTGTGAATACATCTTTGGGTAGTGCATTCACTAAGAGAATGACCTCCTGGGTTGGCTAAACACTCACTCTTTCCTGAAGCTTTGGTTTCCCCACTAGAGAGTCACATGTATGGATTGTATCATCCTGACGTGGCTGATCTATTCTCTCTGGGGAGATTTATTACAGGTGGGGCAAACTTATTCTTCAGGTAGAGTTTTTGCTAGAGCCTCGTTTGGAAGAGATAGCGCCTGCTGTCCCAGTGGTTATCAGGGCTTAAAGGGGTTGGGCTGCTTAGGATCAATAAGTAATTAAGAGCTTGATGAACATGGCAAAGTCCTCAGTCGTCCTCAGGGTCCTGGGAGCCAGGCAACCCCAATTTCAGGTCTTTGGGAGGATTGACCGAGTGTGGTCTAGAAGAAGTTGCTGCCCAGCTGCGGCCACCATGGGTTGGCTGTTAGCACTTGGAGAACGGGAGCCTGTGTAGGTCCCTCCTCGTGTTCAGGCAAGGGCTGTCCAGGACATTCTGGTCTAACAGGGGAGGCCGACTTACGGGAAGATGTGCACTTGACGGAGGTGAAGCACCCTGAACTTTGGAAGGGAGTACCCAGGAAAAGGAGAGATTACTCTATATACTCCAAGAGTTGGGGGATCCAACCCAAGAGTCCAAACCAGAGGGACTGCATTATGCAATTAGAAGCAGATCGTTTCCTCCAAGTGTGTGTGTGTGTGTGTGTGGTTGTCTCCTGAATATCTGGGGGGCATGCCATAAGATTTGTCTCACTACTTTCAAGCTATCTCTGCCTAGCAAAACATACACCAGGGGAAAAAAACTCCCAACTGGGTCCAAGACTTACATGCCTACATGGACCTACTATGGACCCTCTGCAGGGTTCTGACCTCTCTAGGATCTCTGCCCCTATAGCTCTTACACCTCAGGGTTTAACTTTTCTAAATTTTTATTTTTGGGCTATAACTGGTGGTGCTCAGGGCTTACTCCTGGTTCTGTGCTCAGGGATCACTCCTGGCAGTGCTCGAGGGACAATATAGGGTGCTGGGTATCAAAACCAGGGTGTGCTAAGAGCAAGGTAAGTGCCCTACCTGCTGTACCATCTAAGGTTTGAACTTCTATGCAGTGACCACACCCACCCGCTCTCCAAGGTGGAGACAGTCCACCTTGTAAAGAACCACATTGTTCTAGAATAAAACCCTATCTCTCAGGAAACAAATTCATCATTCACTAGGACCTGTTGTCCCTCTCCTTAAGTTTCAGCCCACCAATGGCAGGAATCTGTGACAACGAGAATGGAATCATGGGGTATTTGGAGAGGAAGAAGGGGGTGCGCTTTGCAATTCTTGGCTCCAAGATGGGTTTCTTGCATTTTGTTTACACAGCCCCCGGCTGGCACTGTCATTGCTCTCGTCTTTTTTTTTTTTTTCAGTTGAGTTACCCTGAGATACACAGTTCCAAAGCTGTTCACGATCCGGTTTTAGTGACACAATGTTCCATCCCTCTCACCTTGCCTGCTGCCCCCTCCTGGCATTTCTTTCCCTCTGCTTCTGTGATTTCCTGCTAGTATTTCTTGCAAGCTCCTCGCTCTGGGCCCTGCGGTCCCCTGCCCAGCTTCTCCCCACCACCTTTACTAGTAAAACAGTAAAATCTTGCCAATAACTCTGCCTACCGGTGGTAGCCTGGGACACACACACACACACACACACACACACACACACACACACACACACACTTCCTTTTCTTTCTGTTCTGGCTCCATAGAACCAGCATCCAGTGCCTGGAAGCTTCCTTGTCTTCTGCCTTGGAAAAGCTCCTCGGAACTTTGGAACAGCCCCCTCCTCCAGGAAGCCACCCCTGGCTGGCTCTTCCTCACAGGCTGAGGCAGAGCTCAGGACACCCACTGGGGCCTCCTCCAAAGCTCATTCATGGTCCTCGCTCTGCTGAGGTGTCTGCCTCTCCCCTTGCGCAGGGACGCTCGCTCCCCGGCAGGCAGGCTGCCGCTGGGCCTGGAGCACCGTAAGGGACCTCGAGGCCAGGTCCACCAGCGGGGCCCCAGACACCAACCCGGCTCTGCCAGGAGCGCCCAGCTTTGGCGGAATCCGGCTGGCTGCGGGAAGGCTTCAACTGCCTCCCCTAAATCTTGGGTGCGCCCTGTCGGGCTAGGACCTTGCGGGTGGTGGGTGCTTGCTTGTGCGTCCAGGAGCACAAGGAGTCCAGGCTCCAGCCTGCAAGGGCGCGAGGCACCCGTTGGTGGCGGGCCGGGCGGCACGGGCTCTGCGCCCGGGCTCGCGCTCCGAGGCTCCGTGCCGGGTGAGACGGAGCCGGCCGGCCCGCTTGGGAGGCTCCTCACGTCCAGGCGCCGCGGTCACGGCTGCGTTGGTTTCCGGCCATGAATTGGGCTTCAGAGTCCCCGAGTCCACAGCCTCGCTCGGCCGCGGGGGCGGGGGCGGGGCGCCCGCCGCGGGCCGCACCGCCGGCGCCCGGTTCGAGCCCGCCGCCCGCCTTCTGCCCGTCTGCGCTTCGCCGCCGCCGCCGCCGCGGCGGTCCCCGTAGGCGTCCCCCTTTTGCACCCCGGTGCTCCGCTCCCCGCCCCGTCTCCATCGGGGCGAACCCTCGTCGAGCTTTAGCCCGGGGCCGTCTTCTGCGGGGCCGCTCAGATCGGCCGGCGGGCGCCGGGGCGCGCGGGGACACCCCCGAGGGCAGTGCGTGGCCGTCCCTACCCCCCTTACTCTCCTGCCAACCAACCCCCCACCCAGCCCCGCTCCCCGCGGAAAACGGGAGAGCCGAGACCCGGGGGGGAGGGGGCGCACCGCGCGGTAGCCCGGCTCGGCCCCCGCCGCGCCGTGCACCGGGGTCCCCGTGCGCGTCCCCACCCCGGGGCCCGGAGCAGCCCCGGCACCCCCGGCGCCCCCCTCTCCGAGCCGGGAGCCGGCGAGCGCCGCGCGGCGAGGCTGAGGCTCCGCAGTCACGTGGGCGCGGGGAGGCGGAGGGGAGCGGGCGGGCGGGCGGACGGGGAGGGGGAGCGCGAGGGGGAGGGGGGAGGGGAGGGGGCGTCCTCCGCAGTTCGCTCCTCGCCGGGGCGCAGACACACCGCGAGCCCGGAGCCGCCGCGCCGGCCGGGGCCGCCGTCGCCACCGCCAGGGCCGCCCCCCCGCCGCCCCGCGCCGCCCGCCCCCCCCCACCGCCCCCCGCTCCCGCCGCCCGCGCCTCGGGCAGCACCGCCGCGGGCCGCCCCCGCCGCGCCGGCCTGGGTCGGGGCTGCCAGCCGCGGCCGCCGCAGCCGCCGCCAGCGGAGCCGGAGCGGGAGCCGGAGAGCGCGGGCCGGGGCTGGGCTGGAGCGGGCGCCGGGCGCAGGGGCGGGCGCGCGGGGGAAGACGCACGGGCGGGCTCGGCTCTCCCGGGGAGCGGCCCGGGACTGCACCGGGGACCGGGCGCCTCCCCGCTCCGCGCTTGCCCTCGGCCTCGCCCCGGGCCCGGGCGGATGAGCCGCGCGCCCGGGGGACATGGAAACGCTGACGCTGTGGCTTCTCCCCTGGATCTGCCAGTGCGTGTCGGTGCGGGCCGACTCCATCATCCACATCGGTGAGCGCGGCGGCGGGCGGCCGTGGCCCAGGCGGGGCGGGGGCGGGGGGACCCCGGCGGCACGGAGGGTGCGCGGCGTCCAAACTTGGCGGCTCCCCGGCCGAGGGGCTCGGCGTGCGGTGCTGCCCCCCCAAGAAGGGCCGCGCCGCGCCTCCCCGCGGAGGAGCGGTGCACGGGCCGCGCCGCGCTCCCGCGGCTTTGCTCGCGGCTCCTCGGGCTCCGGTCCCCGCTCGGGGCCCCGCGGCCTCTGGCGACACCGGACCCCGGGGCTAGACGCGCGCGTCTTAGAGCCGCGCTCGCTGCGGGACCGTCGGCTGCCTGCGACCGGCTGTTCGGCGCAGCTTGGTGGGGGGTGGGGCGGGGTGGGGGGCAGGCCGCGGGCGGGGGGTGGGTGGGCAGCGGGCGAGCCTGGCCCCGAGTCTCGCCAAGTTGGCAGGGCAAGATCAGAGAGGCCCGGTCGGAGCCTCTGTGGATGTGGGTGGGTGTTGTCAGCGTGTGTCGCTGTGCGCGCGCCTGGCACCGGGTTGGTGTCGCTGCGAGAGGGCGTTGGGGTGTGTGGGGCCATGTGAGCCCGTGTCCCTGCGTGCACGACGGTCGGCCTGGGAGAGTGGACACTGTTGGCCCGTTTCCCCGGTGTGGGTCCCCGGGTGCGCGCGGGAGCGCGTCTCTGCGACGGCGCCCCGATCCTGGAGAGGGGCAGCCCCAGAGTTTCCCGGGGTCCCGGTCTGGGGTGGGAAGGGGACGGCGGAGGAGAAGAAGAAGCGTGGGCACCGGTGGTGGTGGTGGTGCTGGTGGTGGGGTGGAGAGTGCGAGCGCAGGGCGGGAAGCGATGGATGAAAGCACCGAACCGCGAGAGGAGAGAAGACGGATAGAGCTGAGGAGCAGGGGGCGGACCGAGGGGGAGTGTGTGGGAGTTGGAAGCGGCAAGCGAGAAATCCCGGGAAGTTGGGTCAGGTTGGGGGACTGTCAGCGGTGCCCCTCGAAGCCCCTCTGAGGTCGCCTTTCCGCAAGTTGGGCAAGACCAGTAAACACCAAGAAACTGGGGGGTGGGGAGGTGTAAGACTGGGAAGGTGGGACCCGCGCCGGCGGGCGCTGGAGTGGAGGATGGGGGCGTGAGGCGAGGCCTGGGCGTGGTGAGCTGCAACACTCCCCCTCCTCGCCCACCCCGGGGCCCAACCCGCTTCCCACGGTGGCGCTTGGGTCTCTCGGTCAGCACTGCGGCTCCGAGTGTATGTAGACTGGGCCTCCTCCCTCTCCCCAACTGGTTGTCTGTTCTGGGGGATCACTGGGACCAGCCCTGGGATGGTGTAGACCCTGGGACCTGGCCTGTGCGGGAGGACTCCCCGGTGTCCCCGGCTGCAGGGCCAGGCGTTGGGCAGATCTCTCCTGGAAGTGCAGACCCGACCAGAGCTGCGCAGAGCCGGCAAAGGGTGGAGGAGCTGTCCGCCCCACTCTGCCAGGCCCTTCTAAGAGTGACTTTTTCTGAGCACATCAATCCTGCTGGGGTCAGGCAGGGATGGAGGGCGGGAGACTGAGCTCCTGGTTATTCAAGAAGCTCTTGGAGCAGAAAACCCACCCTGGACTTGCTTACTCAGTTCTACTCTAAAGGGTGTGTGTGTGTGAAGGTTAGGAGCAAGTCATCATTTCATTTGGGACTGGAGTTGAGGGGGTCACTGCCCTTGGGGAACTTTCTGGTGCTTGGGGTGGGACTTGGGGGTTACCTCTGTGCATCTGGGTGCTCCCCGGGGTCATTCCATGGTGGATCAGTCTCTTGCATGGGAGGAACATGGCCTGGCAGAGAGGGTGGCTTGGTGAGACACATGCACGATCCGGCAGCAGCATGTGTGACTCATGTCAACCATGTGCACATGTGCTCTGTGTCTGTTGGTTGGCTGTCAAGTTGGCACCTTTGCCCAGAATTTCCCCTGCTTGGCCATCATCAGGGCCCCTCGTGGTCCTAGAGGTGAGGGTGGGGAGGGAGCACCCCCTCTCCACTTGGGGTCTTGACCCAGGCACCTCTTCTCCAGGTGCCATCTTCGAGGAGAACGCAGCCAAGGACGACAGGGTGTTCCAACTGGCCGTTTCCGACCTGAGCCTCAATGATGACATCCTGCAGAGCGAGAAGATCACCTACTCCATCAAGGTCATCGAGGCTAACAATCCGTTTCAGGCGGTGCAGGAAGGTGAGTGGCCGCAGCGCCCAGGTTGGATCCAGCCGCCTTGAAGAGCCCGCAACCCCCCCAACCCCTTCTCCGCCACCCCCGCGCCGGGGTGGCTGCCACGGGCTTGGCGGCGGTGTGCGGAGCCCGGGGGGGCCTCGCACTGTGCGCGCGTCCCCGCCCCCGAGGCCGCGGGCGAGCGGGGAGTGCCCCGCGCGGCGCGGCTGGAGCGGAGAGCTCGTGGACGCCGCGGGCTGGGCTCCGCGCGGGGTGTGTCTCGGGGCTGCGCGCCGCGCCTTTCGAGCTGGGTGGGCGCGTGGGTGCTCCCCGCGCGGGTTGCGCAGGCGTGTGTGGTTCGGGCCCGTCTTTGTTTCCCGAGTGTTTGCGGGTGGGCGTGTCAGGGTGCCGGTACCTGTGGTTGGCTGCGCCTCCCCTGACCTCGATGGGCTGCAGTCTCTCCCTCGCGGCGAACGGAGGAGCGCGTGGCGTGGGAGCTCGCTTCCTCGGCTCTCCGGAGTACCCCTGGCTTCTGGCCGCCGCCTCTCGCTCCCCGCAACACCCCCCGCACCTCTGCTCCGGCCTCGCCCCACTCCCCCAAGTGCCCCGGTCCGCTCGGCTGGGGCGTTTCTCTGCCACGTTTCCTGCTTCGGGTTTGGAGGAGCCGTTTTCTCGCTGGTTGTCCCCGCCGCGGGCGCCGCTGCTGTCTGGGCCGGAGGTGGGCGCTATTTGACCAGGAAAGGAGCGGAGTTGGGCCTGGCCCAGATGCGGGGAGGAGAAAAACGCAGCCCGGTGCCCTCCAGGGGCGTCACTGCAAAGGCAACAGGTGCATGACTGGGGGCGTTAGCAACAGTGAAGGGCGGGGGGCTCTGCCCCCCTCTGCTCTTGCGTCCCCTCCTCTTCCACCTGGCTCCAAGCTCAGTCCTGGAAAAGGGATTCTTCGGGTCTGCAGTGCACTGCCTCCAGCCCTCTCTCCCCCGGAGAGAGCCTTGCTCTTCTTTCCTGGTCTCTACTGCCCCCCCCCCCCCCGCCCCCACCCGCGGGTTGCACTCTGAAGTCGGGGGATGGGGTGCTAGGGGTGGAGAGGGGGTGCAGCTGGTGTATAGTCAGGATAGTAGGGTAGGGAGGAGGTGGGCTTTAGCCTGCTGAGCCCACTCTGGCTGCCGCGGGGCTGGTGCTCAGGAGCACTTTGTGTGTGTCAGTGTGTGTGTGTGTGTGTGTGTGTGTGTGTGTGTCATTGTGGTTTGCAGCAGAGAGGTGAGTGGGGTCAGAGGCTGAAGATCCAAGGTGGAGTTCCAGATCTGGAGGCCGAGTGAGGTTTTGGGGGTGGTGGTGAGTGGGGGTGAGGCTGGCGTGGCCTGTCACAGGGACAGCAGCCTGCAGGTGCTCGAGGTGGAAGGGGAGGAGGAGTTCCCATCCCTCTCTGCTCTCCTGCCATGTCCGGTCACAGTCCTCGTCTCTGCGTGGGACTGGACTGCTTTTCTCTGCGCCCTCATCCCTACTCCTTACTGGTGTTCCTTTCTGGTCAGGGGCGGGGCCTCCTTTGACCCTCAGAGGTGTGGGAATCTAGGGGGTCAGGTTTCCCAGTCACATGCCAGTTTCCCTGGCATCTGCATTCTCTTGACGTGGCCTTCACATCCATGTCTCTGTTAACTTCTCTTCTTGGTGCCCAGGAACACGTCCAGAGGTACGTGTCTTCTGGGCCCACAGCTCATGGTGTGTTGGGGGACCCCGCATTTTCCACACCACTGTGCTCTCCCCAGTGATGTAAACTTGCTTCTGTGATACCCCCTCTGCAGCGGGGAATACCCCCTGGCTGGTCATTTTGTTTCCTGAATGATGCAGTGGAACCCACAGCAGGGCCTCTACGCGTAAGGACAATGCTTTTACCCAGGGTGAAAATCTCAGGGAGATGACATGAGGGTGCGTTGTGTCCATAGATGTCATCTGCTAGAGGAGCATGTGTAATAGAGTGTAGCCAGCATCACCATTTGGGAATGAAATGCCTAGGGTTGGAGATGGGCTGACTTTTTGTTAACGGAGGACCCCTAATTATGGACTTAAATGGGAAATCTGGTTTTGGTTTTTGGTATTTGTCCACACATAGGGTGCTCAGGGCTTACTCCTGACTTTGTGCTCAGTGATTACTCCTGGTGGGGCTTAGTGGACCACATGTGGAGTTGGGGATCAAACCCTGGTTGTCTGTATGCTAGACAAGCACCTTCCCCACTTTACAATCTGACCCTGTAAAAATAATTTTTTTTTTAATCAAGCATCTTAACACAGTACAAGCCACATAAAAGGCAGCCCTGGGACACTCAGTTTTCAGACTCCAGAGCAGCTTTGCTTTGGAGACACAGGGCTCATTTGCTTTTCACTTTCTCTGTAACTGGAGAAGTGTTTCGGACTTGTCGGATGGCTGGCTGACAGTCGCAGGCTGTGTGCTTATGCGGAAGAAGGGAGGAAGACTCAGGCGTCTGGCCCTCAGACTCCACTCGTCCAGGTGGAGAGAACAGGTGTCGCAGCTGAGACTGTGCTGGTTCAAGCTGGTCAACGCTTTCAGGTTCTCACCCCATGTGAGGAAATGCACATCACCATCCCATGGTCTTGTTGATGAACATCCCTGGGGTTCTGAAGGGTGGGGAGGAGCCAACTCTTTAAGCACTTCAGAGGCTCCTTCTCCCTAGCATCGGGCTCTGTCGGGCAGGTGATCCACTTCAAGGCTGCATCCCTGGGTGCTGTCCATCCCGTGGCTGTGCTCGGTAGAGTTCCTCCCTCCCTTCCTTTCATAGCTATCTCCTTCCTCCTAGTTTATGAGCCACACCTGGTGCTCAGGGCTTACTCCTGGCTCTGTACTCAGAATCACTCCTGGTAGTGCCTGGGGGAACCATATGTGTTGCCAGGGATTGAACCTGGGTGAGAAAGACAGGTGCCCTACCCATTGTACTATCTCTGGGCCCCACTGGAGACCTTATTTCTGTCCTGGTCAGGGTGTCATTGCAGCAGGAGATAGGAGGTAGGTACAGTTGGGTGGTGGTGGTGGTGGAGGTGGCCAGGGGTGAGAGGCAGATTTCAGTGGTCCCTCATTATGGGCTAGAAAAACTCCTAGTGATCCCAGATGGTTTTGGGTTGAGTTGTGCTGCCCCCCAGTTGGGCCTGATAGGAGCTGGGTTGGATAGGAGCGGGGTTGAATGGGAACCTAAGAAACTGAAACCTAAGGGCTCAGATTCTATGTGTCCCACTTGTCCTATGCCTCTGGGCAGCTTCTCAGCCCTGCACAGAGCTGCTGTTTTCATAGCTGTTGAAAGGGAATAATCAGGGTTACCTACGGGGTTACTGGAGGATTGCATGTGATGGGACGCACGGGAATGGTTTGTAGAAGGCCTTTGGTTGGTGTTCACCAACAGGAGGTCCTTCTCTGTTCATTGTTTCTGCTGTGAAGCTGTCTCTCGGCTTGTTTTGAGGCTGTTGGTATTTTCAGCCGCCTCCTTTCAGAAGCGGTTCTATTCCTTGAGTAGGAGTCCAGACTGACCTCTGTATTTGCAGCGTTTTACTTAATTCCCTCTGCCCATTATCACAGAAGTGCGTGACCACAATGAGCATGTTTCACTTTAGAAATGTGCAAGAGAAGAAGGGTACCCGTGCTCATTAGCGAAGATGCAGAAGGCGTGGGAAAGCAGCACGAGACAGGAAGAAATCCTTGCGAGGCCCGCGGCTGGGCCCCTCCTATCTCCCCCACTCTGTTTAGAAGTACCAAGAGCTCCCGTTCTGTTCTGTTGGGTACTCTACTGTTTTCACTTGACGTATTGGCTTTTTTGGAAATAACTGCAAACTATTTGTAAACATTACTTTTAGTGACTGCAGATATTTTTTTCGAGTTATTCAAAACAACTTAAAATATGGAAGTGTTTATGCTGAGATATGCAGAAGTATTACGGAAGATAAGGAGAAAGTCTGGGTTGTGGGCCCGAAGATTTTTTAACTACCGTGTCTTCGGCTCATTTGTACCTGCTTCTTACAAACTACCTTTTTTGGCAGTTGGTGCTTGATGTGAGAGATCCTTTCAGTGACAGAGGCATCTGATGAGGATTTGAGTGTAGCAAATAATCATATGGGAATATTCCGATTTCTGAAATGTTGTATCTAATGTTTAGTTGGCAAAATATATATATTAAAGTAAGTGTGAAAATCTGTCTGCTAGATACTTGAAGAGCTACTGATTTGTTATATAAAGAATTTCATGTTGTTTTAAAATGCCTGCTTGAGTAGATGATAAAAATGTGCACACGAAGGAGAGAAATGGGTGAGTACAGGTTCTCTCTATCCTCAGCACTCCCTTTTACGGTAAGTCAGAGACTTGAGTTATTGGCTGTGCTGAAGACAATCTGTCATAGCGTGGAAAGATAACAACTTGGGAGAGGATGAGAAAAGGGATATCTGCGAGACAATATTCCTTTTAGTTACAATAAGCACAAAAGTGTTTTCGGAAGACAAGCTAAGAATTTCCCAAATCTAGCGTGATGTTCACAGAACGTGATGATGGAACAATGGAATAAAGTGAAAAGTGATGCCCACCTGGAGGGTGTGTTCTTTTCTGCCGCCTCCCGGGCCGTGCCCTGGCCCTTGTTAAGGCATAGTGGTACCTGTCGATTCTGCTGGCTGGTTTCCCTCTCTCAACTGTAAAGCCCTGTCCCCTTCCTTGACTTCCTTCTGGAATTATAGGTCCCATGAGGCTGCGGTCTTGCTGCCCCCACTGGAACATTCACCATTCTCTCTGGGAGCATCTGAGTGGCACTTGTTCTGGAGACAAGGTCATGGGCACACACTTTCTCTCTCTGCCTTTGGACCACATCTGACTGTGTTTCAAGCTTACTCCTGGCTCTGCAATCAGATCCCTCCTAGTGGGCTTAGGGGACCTTAGGGGATGCAGAGATCGAACTGGACACGGTTGCATGCAGGGCAGATGCCCTACCTTTTGGGCAATGGCTCCAGCCCCATACTCCCATAGGGTCTCTTTACGTGTGTTTTTTGTGACAGACTCCCCCAAGGCTATGGGAAGCCCACTGCAGTCAGCCCCATCCTGGTGTCTAGGTTTGCTTTCTCTTGGTGCTGAAGCAAATGCTTCCACACACTGGGTTATTAGACACACACTATTTATGATTTTACAGTTGTGTGGGGGCTAGAAGCCCCACAGGGGTTTGAAGCAGGTGTCAGCAGTGACAGCGCCCTCTGGAGGCTCTGGAGAGGATCAATTTCCACCCCTTCTCCATCTTCAAATCCAGCAGTGTTGGGTGGGACCCTCTCTCAGTATGCTGTTGTGACCTTGCTTCTCTCCTTACGTTGCCTCCTCTGCCTTTGTCTTTCCTCTCTCCCCCTTTCCAGGACTCTTGTGATTCTGCAGGACCCTCCTGGATAATCCTGGTTAATCCTCCTATCTTCAAGTTAGCTGATTAGCAACCTTAATTCCATCTGCAGCCTTCCTGCTCTCTCTGCCCTGTAGCCCAGCATCTATCTCCTGGTTCTGGGGATTAGGGTGTCTCTGCGGGCAGTTCCTGCTGTTCCTCTGCTCCCGTGTTGGCACACCTGTTATGCCTGGGAGCAGTCCCCCTTCCTTTTCTTGTTGTGCCAAATGTCCTCTCGGTTACTGCTGGCAACCCCGTGTCGTAGCCAGATCTGCTTAAGCCTCTTGGGGCATCTGACTAGGCCCACTCTCAAGATAACCCCCCCAGGACGCACCTTGTTCTCCCGGGAGATCTTTCCTGTGCCTGCGGGCTGTATGAAGGAAATTCCTCAGGAATCTGAGGTTTGAACAGCCAGACTAGAAGTTCGTGCCAGCATGCAGATCTGTCACCCAGGTTTTACTCAGCACATTCCCTTTCAGTTTGGTTTTGTTTTTTGGGCCACACTCCATGATGCTCAGGTCTTACTCCTGGCTCTGTGTTCAGGGGTTACTCCTGGAGGTGCTCAGGGAACCATATGGGGTGCCAGTTTGAATGGAGTTGGCAGCGTGCAAGGCAGAGACCCTACCCATGGTACTCTCGCTGCTCCTCCTCCTTCTCCTCCCCCCTTCACTTCCTCCCCTTCCTCCTCCCCTTCCTCCCCCTTCTCTCCCCTCCCCCTCTTCCTCCTCCCCTTTCTCTTCCCTCCTCTTCTGCCTCTCCCTCTTCCTCTCCTTCTCTTTCTTTCCTCTTCCTCCTCCTCCTCCTCCTCTTCATCTTCCTCCTTTTCCTCCTCCTCCTCCTCCTCTTCCTCCTTCTCCTCCTCCTCCCTCACTCCCCCTCCCTTGCTGGGGCCCAGAGACACTTGGCCCAGATGTGGTCCTGTTGGGTTAGTGCCAGACCTAGTGTGCTGGGGATCCCCAGGGCTCCCGGGGGGGGGGGGCGAGGGGAGCAGGGCTTACTTGGGAACAAACATGAAGGATAATAGCGGCCATGGGAGCCACACTCCCTGCGGTTCCTTGCCGCTCCCTCCAGCCACCCCCCATGCATAAGCCAGCCCCCCCCCCCACCTTGTCTCTGGTCTTGACATCTTTTTCTTTGACTAGCATTGAAATAACATAATCTACAACGTTTATATTTATGCTTCAGGGGGACAGAGTGACGGCAGCACACCCACCACCAGGTGCCCGTATCCCCACGGCTGTCCCCAGGTCCTCTTTCGTCCTCTCCTCTCAGCCTTGGGGACTCGGTGCTGTTGTCGGAGTCTCAGGGTTTGTTTGTGGCCATCACAGTCTGCTCCTTGTCTCGTTTCTCTGTAGAACAGTCGCGAATGAGATTCCCTGGGATTTGTCTTCCCCCTCCGCCTGGTGTCACTTAGCACGGGCCCCTGTAGTTCTGTCCGTCCGTCCCTGTTGTATCAAAAGGCCAGCGTCCTTTTCTTCTTGTGTGCGGAGCCGTCCATCGCGCGGCTGCTCTGCCCTTTTCCCTGCTCCTCTCGGCTACTGTAAACACTGCTGCCCTGAACTTGCAGAGATCTTTTTCGATTATGTTCTTGGCTTTTGGGGATGTCAGGAGAGGAATTGCTGGATCCCACGGTTCTGTTTTCAGTACTTTGTGGTTTGGGGCCACACCTACCTGGTGGCGCTCCGGGGAGGCGTGGTACCAGGGATCCAGGCATGGCCCCTTGCATACACAGCGTGTGCTCCAGCCGTTGGAACCATCTCCCCAGGCCCCATTTTTTTTTCTCCACCTCCACTGCTATCCCACCAGCCATGCTGTCCCCCGGTCAACTTCTTTTTTAAAAAAAAATTTTATTAGTGAAACAGCATGAGGCACAGTTGTAGACTTACAAATTTTTGTGCTTGGGTTTCAGTTATACAATGATCGAGTACCCATCCCTCCACCAGTGCCCATTTCCCACCACCATGGATCCCAGTATCCCTCCCACCCCCCAAGCCCCCCATCCCGCCCTGCCTCTGTGGCAGGGAATTCCCTTTTGTTCTCTCTCTCCCTTTGGTTGTTGTGGTTTGCAAAAGAGGCATTGAGTGGCAATCATGTTTGGTCTATAGTCTACTTTCAGCATGCTTCTCCCATCCTGGGAGGATCCTCCCAACACCCTTTATTTGGTGCTCCCTTCTCTATCTGAGCTCCCTTTTCCCCTAGCACGTGTGGCTGGCCTCCAGGCCATGGAGCAAAATTTCTGGTACTAATCTCGGCCACTCTTGGGTGTTAGTCTCCTATTTTGTTACTTTATGTTCCCCAGATGAATGCAATCTTTCTATGTCTGTCCCCTCTTTCTGACTCATTTCGCTTAACATGATACTTTCCGTGTAGTACCACTTGTATGTAAATTTCATGACTTCATCTTTTCTAACAGCTACACTTTCTGACTGTTCCTTGCCTCCTTCCCGCCATCATCCATGCGGCAGCCAGAGTTACCTGAAAAAAATCCATCTCGTTTCCCGCTGGAACCTTTCAGTGTCTGCACCGAATCCAGTTCAGTCCTGGTCAGAACCTGCATGGCTGCAGGAACTCTGAGCAGGGCTGAGCATCCGCAGGGCGCTGCTGCTGCTGCTGCAGTGACGCTTTGCTTCCTGTCTCTCATGCTCTTGCCCCTGGGCCAGCCTGCCTGCCTGTCCTCCCTCTCTTTCTTCCCTCTCTCCTTCTCTCCTCTCTCCTATTCCCTCCCTCCCCCCTACCTCTCCTCCTCCCACTCTGCTCTGCCTCATAGCTCACCTCTTGCAGGCCTTGCCTAGGCCCCACATGGCGCCTGGCTTATTCTTGATCCCGGCCTCCCGCTCTCTTCTCTGCATGCAGTTGTGTTAATGCTGTTTGTGAGGACCCTCAGGTCTCCGAGGGCAGTGGCCTGTGGCTGCTGGTCTGCCCGAGCTTGCAGAGCGAAGCCTGGCATGCGACTCCTCATGGCCACTGAGTCCAAGTCCCTGACTGGTGACAGGATCGATGGGCCCCCGTGGTTTCTGCTCTCGGAGACCCCCTGTCCCCTCCCAAACCTCAGCGCCTCACCTGCAGACTCGGGTCCTGTGGCGCGGGGGACTAGAGGCTCGTAGCCTATCCAAGCTGCCCTGTCTGCCCTCTGGAGCCCCCTTGTACTGGGCCTTCTGTCCCCTCTGTTCTGGGTTCCACCTTTCTTCCGCAGAGAAGGAGCTGAGTGAATGGATGGCGCGCCTCTCATGCTCAGTGGTGCTTTCCGGGCATTGTGTGTGTGTGTGTGTGTGTGTGTGTGTGTGTGTGTGTGTGTGTGTGTGTGTGTGTGTGTGTGTGCATTCCAAGGGCTCCCTCAAAGGGCAGAGCCTCAATGGAAGGGGATAGCCGGGAAGCAGGCTTAGAAACCCTGCTTCAGAATTGGATTCTCTCTCTCTCTCTCTCTCTCTTTTCTTTTTTGGGTCACACCCGGCAGTGCTCAGGGGTTACTCCTGGTTCATATGGAATGCTGGGAATCGAACCCAGGTTGGCCTCATGCAAGGCAAACACCCTACCCGCTATGCTATCGTTCCAGCCCCAGAATTGGATTCTCTTGATGAGTTCCTCTCTCCGGGGCTTGGGGCCTTCAGGATGACACCCACTCCCCCTGAGGCCTACAGTGTGACTTGGGGGGGGGTAGTGGCAAAAGTAGGGGCTCTCTAGGTACAGTAGAAGCTCACCCCCATTGTCTAGGTACAGGGTGAGCCAGGATCTGAATGTTATTTCTTTTGGTTTTAGGGCCATGCCCAGCAGTGGACTTTGCGCTTGGGGGATCCACCCTGGTGGTGCTGGGGATCAGGTGGTACTGGGGTGAATCTGGGAGCCCACGGAGCCCCCCTCTAGCCCCTGGATGTCCACTGGGGCATCCTCTGCCAGACTTGGGGGTGAGCCTCAGGCCCTGCTCTCATAGAGTTGGATGGCACCACGTTGGCCTCACCCAGCTAGGGCAGAGGATGGATGGCTGGGGGGAGCTTCAGGACCCCAGTGGTACTCCGGGACCTGGTCAGTGGTGCCTGAACGTTTGCAAAGATTCAGCTGTTCCCCCTGCATGTTGATCCCTGAGAAGCAGTTGCCAGAACCTTCCTGGTGAGCAGGGACTGGAGGTGCTTTGAAGCTCTGTTGTGTTAATGATCAAAACTCCATCAGGAGAAACCCCAAGCACAGCTTGGCGGCGTGGCTGTGTCAGACGACTTAGCTCCCGCCAGGAAAATTAACTTCATTAAAGGCAGGACAGCAGGTCTGTGATGGGTATCAGCGCGCACGCATCAGCACTGCAGAGAGCGCCAGGGGACCTCTGGGAGGTTGGGGTGTGGCCAGCCCCGTGCTGGACACGTCTCTGGGACAACACGTGTGTGTAGGCATGGAGGGTGTGTGAGCCTGGTCCCTCAGAGCCCACCCAGGCCTTCTTACAGACAGGCAGACGGACAACCTGGTGCAGCCAGGCCCCTGGGCTCTGGCCTGTAGGAGGCGGTCAGTGGCCAGCACTGGCTTCTCAGGGTTGCCGCATGGCCAGCTGTCCTGGCATCCCGGCCGTGCCAGCAGGGGCTAAAGGACAAGAGTCCAAACCAGAACAGCACAGTGACAGCCACCCACCTGCTCAGCCGGCTGACTCCTGTTGCCTCAGTCTCACTCTCCAGAAGGCCATTTCTGGCCTCTCTGCTTCCGTTAGCCAGGCCCTGCCAAACCCTCTGTTCTCGGCCGTGTTGTCCTGCCTGTCTCCCGCGAGGCGTAGATCTGTGAGCACAGCTTCTGGCAGGGGCTTGGGCTCCCCGGACTTATCACAGCTGTAACCGGTGTTTGTTGCATGGATGTCTGACTGTACCATGTGGGTCTGCGAACATACATGGGACCTTGTCTGTGTGTCCTGGCAAGGTCACACACGGGCTGTGACCCCTGAGTTGGATAGATGGGCCAGGGGGGTCTTTTTCTCAAAGTGCCCCTCCTTGAGGGGCTGGTCTGGGGTGGTCTGCTGGGGTGTGCTGTGAGGGTCCTGCTGGGGTTGCAGGAAGTTGGGTGAGCTGCAGCTCCCTGGGGTGTGGAGCGAGTCTGCCTCTCCCGGCCCAGGAGGAAGTCGTTGCCCATGTGCAATGGTGGAAACGCTGAGCTGGACCAATGGAGAGTACCACCCTCTTGCCTCGTCTCAGGGAGACCTGCTGAGGATCTGCAGTCCCCTCTAGTTAGTGTTAGCAATCGTGTGGGTGTCAGGAACCCTCATACCTGTCTAAGCAAAAAGACATCTAAGGCTGTTTCCCAGGACACATTCTGGGAGAGGCCGGGAATCGTGGAGACCAGGCATTCCGGATCTAGGCATTCAGGTGGTGGCCCCAGGATTCTGCCTCTGTGCCTCTTCTTTCCTGAATGGATCCCCATCATCTTAGGGTGCCCTGACTGTGTGGCTGACTGGTGCCTAATTGATCTCTCTCTGTGGGCTGAGGGCTGCTCTCACAAGTGCCCCACAGGGTCCCGGAGCCTGGCACGGAGACAGGAGACTCTTAGCATCATGCCTTGTGCCTAGGGAGTGGCCATTCTCTTGGCCACGCTGGGGGTGAGGCACAGAACAGACCAAGGTGGGCCCCCAGGAGGAGAGAACAGACAACAGCCCACAGCATTCGCTCTCGGCTGCCCTCAGTGCGGGCTTCACGGCCCACCAGCCCCTGGGAAGCTGTGCACGCTGGGATGCCGCTGGCCCCAGACCAGGCCTGCTTCACGTTTCTTTGGGAGGCAGGAGAGATTAGGAGGGGAGAGGGTGGACAGGTGGGGGGTGGGCAGTTGAGACCAGCATGCAGAGTCAGCTGAGTTGTGGTGCGTGGGGTGGGGGTGGGGGGATGGGACAAGAGAGGGGGCCCAGCTGGCTGGAGCATGGGAGGAATAGAGGAGCTCCTGGGAGCCGAACTCCTCCCACTGGCAGTGGGGTCCTCGTGGGTGACCTAAACCTCCCTCTGGAGGAAACCTCTGCTGCCTGGATCCTGAAGTTCCAGAGTCACTGAAGTCCACCCCCCAAATGTGTAGAGTACCCTACTGACAGCAAAGGGGCAGGGCCCTGGGTCTGATCTTGCACACCTGGTCTGCACAGTTCATGCCCGGGGCGCTGCCCTCAGCCTCTTGCAACTGGGCTGAGTCTTTCCTGTTCCTGTGTGCCTCTTCTGAGTGTGTGTGTGTGTGTGTGTGTGTGTGTGTGTGTGTGAGAGAGAGAGAGAGAGAGAGAGAGAGAGAGAGAGAGAGAGAGAGAAAGAGAAAGAGAAAGAGAGAGACAGGGACTGGCACCCCAGTGGTACGGGAGTTTGAACACCCTTCAGATGGCCCATTGGTGTCACCTCTGAGAGCTTCTCTAGGATCCGGGGCCCTGGGAGGAGTCCTGGACTGGCACCCAGGGATCTGGCATCACTCACGCCCAGGCTGGCCCAGCGGGGACAGGCTCAGGCTGCACTGGACGCTGGCAGGCAGGATGCAGGGTGCCGGGAGGACAGTTTTATAGGCACCAGCTCCCTGCGCCTTCTGGGCAGAGTCTGGCCCAATCTGAAGAACTAATTGAATAGCAGTCGTCCACATACCGAGAGGCAGAGCCCAGCCCTGCCTAATCTCATTAAGAAACCCCCTGACAGTCTCATTAGGCGGCTGGCTGCTTGGAGAGGTTTATCTCTGCCAGGGGCGCCAGCCCCCCTGAGGCTGGACCTGGGACGGGCCCCGCCCAGCTGCCCTCCTAGAGAGGCGGGCCGGAGGCGAGGCACGCAGCAGCTCTCCTGGCGGGCAACACCACCCTTTCTTAATCGGTTACGGTTTGCTGGACTTAATTACCTAAAAGTTATTAACTTCAGCCAGAGAAGGCAGGTGGTGGGGCTTGGGAAAGGAAGGGGGGTTTCCTTATGGGGCAGGAGGCTGCTGGGTCTGAAAGGATGGCTCCCAGTCCGACCAAGACCTCTCTTGAGATGAGCCTTATGAGGCTGGGTTCAGCTGCAAAGGATTGACCTTCTATCCTGTGGCCCCAGACACAGGTGTTCCAGGGACCCAGGACGGAGGTGCTAAGAGCATGATTCACGTTACAAGAAAACAAAACCCATCGAGTCTGGGAGCCTAGAGGTAGTGTCTAGCCTAGCCTGGGCTTGGAAGCAACCAGGGGAGGCTGCCTGGCAGAA
This sequence comes from Sorex fumeus, assembly GCF_029834395.1. NCBI lineage: Eukaryota > Metazoa > Chordata > Mammalia > Eulipotyphla > Soricidae > Sorex > Sorex fumeus. Next base: position 2,616,352 of record NW_026606135.1, on the reverse strand, counting down.
GTCACTCTTGTGTTGCATCTTAACTGGGGGAGTGGGGGGTGGTGGCGAGTCAGGAGTGGGGGGAGAGAGACAGAGACAGAGAGACAAAGACAGAGACAGAGACAGAGACAGAGAGTGGCTCCCCAGTGGTACAGGAGTTTGAGCAAAGGCTCAGAGATCTTAGTGACAGGGTCTGAGAGCTGTCGAAGGTGCTGGAAAGGGGAGTGTTGATGAGGGGTGCAGGAGACTTAGCATTTGTCTCAGTGGTCCTGTCAGAAGTGCCTGGGAGAAAGGGAAGGAGGGAGGGAGGAAGGGAGAAAGGCAGAGATGAGAGAAGAAGTGTTTGCTGTAGAGGAGGGTAGTGGGAGGGAAACTGGGGACATTAGTGGTGGGGAATGTGCTCTGGTGGAGGGACGGGTGTTGGGACATTGTATGACTGAAACTCGACCAAGAACGACTTTGTAATTCCGTATCTCCCCTTGATTCAAATAAAAATTTGTTTAACAAAAAGTACCTGGACTCTGAGGACAGAGCAAGGGGCCAGGCAGGAGGTGCATTTAACCATATGGTCGACCTTCTTCAGGCCATTGAGAGACCCAGGGGATAGGGGCACTCGAGGGGCAGCCCTTGCCAGCCTCGCCCACCCCTGCAGGCCTTTGCACTCTGTGCTCAGGGCCGAGGCCGGGCTTGTCCTTGAGGGTGCTGGTACTGGGTGAACTTTTCTTACTGGGTGTTGGATGAACTCTTCTTGCAGGGTTTCAGGACATGATCCCTCCTGCCCTTGGCGAGGGGGGAAGAATGGTGGGCTGGCAGACTTTCCTGGAGATACTGCTCATGCCTGTTCTGGACTGTGTGCGGGGGGGGGCAGGTCACAGAGCCCCACATTCCTGTCAGTGGATGTCAGAGCCCCAGGTTCTCTTGTGGTCCCCTGTTGAGCCATTCTTTTCTTTTTTCTTTTTTTTTTTGTGGAGGTCTTTAAGCCACTCCTAGCAAAGCACAGGGTTTACTCTGGCTCTGCAGGGAGTATTCCTGGCAGTGCTCTGGGTACATTATGCAATGCCAGGGATTGAACCAGGTTTGACTGCATGCAATGCAGACGCCTTAAGCCCTGTGCTATCTCACCAGCCCAGTTGGCATATTCCTGGACTCCTGTGATGACTTACTCTGCCAATGGCTTTTCACAGGATCCCTAAGCTTGAGGCTCCTGTTGCCTAAGCCACACCAGAGCCTGCAACCAGGGTGGATACGGAAATGCTCTAAAGGGATAAAGATCCTGCATGAAACAGAAAAGAAAGGAAAGCCAATCCGAGCTGGCCACTGCTATACAGCTGGAGCTCATCCCCGGGGGTGCTCAAGAAGCCATGTAGATTATCTCTCAGCGTAAGGAGAGGCCACTTGTCCACCAAGCCCATTCCCCATGCTCCGTCGTGAGGGTGCTCCCACCATAGCACCTCTGGGCTGGCACAGCAGCTGGCTGGCTGCAGTGGGTTTAGTACGTGATGCTGGCCGGGGCGGGGGTGCAGTGCTCAGCAGCGTTGTTCCATCTCACCTGCATGCAGCTGGTCACTATAGCAACAAGCTTAGAGGTGATTGGGAGGATGTGATGTGGACCAGCTAAGAAATCAGCGACTTAGTCCACCAGACTCAATAGAATGGTGGAACGATGAAAATCCAGGCATCTGTACAAGACGTTCTCAGGTCTGGAATGCATGTCCTGCTCTGATGACTCGCTTTCCAAAAAGGTTGGCTGGCGCCCTACTCTCCGCTTTGTACCAAGAAGTTGATTCTTGTTTGTCCTTATTTCTCCCCAGCCTTTGGCCCAGTGTGGGGGTCCATGTCCTTCATCACTTGTGGTTGGCAAAGATAGGATGGGGTAGTGTGAAGGTCTTGGCTGTCTTCTGACAGGGCACAATACCGAACTGGATGCCGATCCCGTGTCTTTTCCTTGTTTGACTGTGGGGTGCAGGGAGAGGGCCGACATTTCTCCTGGTTCTGAGCCTCAGTTTCTCATCTGTAAATTGGAAATACCGGTCTCCATCTTGATGACTTTTGCAGTGGTAATGACTGCTAAATACACTGGGCATATATGTGGTAGCCACTCATTGCCGGCTGACCTGTTGTCCACCCGGAGGTGACTCGGCCGGTGCCGGAGCTAGGTGTATAGAACCACAGCTACCCAGCCCTCTCACTCAGGGACCCCTGCAAGTGTCAGTGCTGGGCTCCCCTGCAGAGAGCTGAGTCCCAAACCTAGCGAGGGATGAGGGATGATCCTGGTATTCTTTCAGAGCTTCCTGGGTGATGCGAATATGAATGCCTCCAAGACCAGTCAAGCACCAAATCAACCAATCAAGGCCAGCCATTAGTGATGGACAGCTGGAATGCCGGGTGGGCGTGGCCGCCCAGACTCCTGCACACTCCCAGTCCTGTAGTTGGAGAGGGAGAAGGGCTGCAACTTCTCAGAGTTCTGGGTGTGCCGGTGTGCTTCTCTCACTCAGGCTGAAATGCACACTTTCCCCTACCCTGAACTGTTGTATGGTGCATCTTCTGGTTTGGGGCCCTTGGATGTCACCTGCCCGGACACTAGAGTTCCATCGAGGGACGACAAGGAGAGCCAGCCATTGCTCCCTCTGAGACTAGGAGTCTCCAGAAATGATCCCGGCTCACGCTGGCTGATGGGGGGGACCCCCCTCTCCGTTCCTCTTTCCCTGCTTGGCCTTATCCAGAAATGGAGTGTCTCTGCTGAGCTCTGAAGCAGAAGATATCTTCTATCTCTGTGAGGAATATTTCTCTGTAAGGAGTCTTCCGTCTCATCTTATCAGCAGCATGAGTCAGTGGAGCGGTGTTATGTGTGTGTTCTAATTCATAATTTTACAGTAATTTAGAAAAAAACCTGAAGATATTGGTTTTCTTTCCATTAGTGAGATGGTGGCAGGCAGTAAAGCCCACTGTCTCCTTATAATCGGATTTAAATTGTTTTAATTATACAGTCCATATTCTCCCAGTAACATACCATCTCTGTGAGTTAATGGGCTTTGAAATCTCCCTTTGTTCCATACACTGTAGATACAGAATTTTTTTTTGTTTAAATGATTTATTTTAGATATAGAAATTTATAAAATTAGCAACGAGGTAGCTTCAGATAAGTATTGGGAGGGGCTGTTATGTTAGAGGAAAGTGAGGACGTGTCTGCAGAAAACCCAGCTCAAATTTCTGCATGAAATTCTGAGCATCTCCTCATCTCCGGAACCAGGTTTTCTGCGTGTAAGAGATGTACAGAGCTATCAGCGGTGCTCTGTCCGCAGCAACGAGAACGCGCGTGCAGCGAATCCATTCTTTGTTGATCTGTCTGTAAGGATGTTCAGAAGAGATGAATGGTCACACACTGATTCGTTTCCCAAGCGTGACTTTGAACTTGGGGGATACCTGCGGGGTAAACCTTCACCCTTAAGGAGCCGGGGCTTTCTAGGGTAACACTCTTATGCATATGATTTTCCAATAAGACCGTTTCAGAGGTCAGCGCGTCCCTAGACTAGCCCAGAGGGCTTGCCCTCTGCTGATGCCCATTCATACTGAGGAGAATGGATGTCTGACTCAGGATGTCCCAGGGCAAAGTGACTTCCCTTGGGCTTCCGGGGCATGGCCTGGGTGCAGTCAGCTCTGCCTTCCCCACTCAAGTTCAGTCATCTGGATATCTTTTGGAATAACCTCGACTCAGCCAATTTTGTAACTTTTGCTGGAATTTACAGCAAAACACCTTGATGGCTGTTGGCTGAGGCCCCAGTGTGTGTGTGTGTGTGTGTGTGTGTGTGTGTGTGTGTATGAGTGTGTTGCAGTGGCGGTTGGAACAGAAGCTTTGGTAACTTTGGCACTTAGCTGTGTGGCAGTGAGAAGTGTGCTGTGTGGCCTTTGTGAGTTGCTGTCTTCTCTGTGGTTCTGGCTGTGGCAGCAGCCTGTGCTGGGTGTGTGGAGAGGTGTCTGTTAGTGTGACAGCAGTGTTTCCCTTCCTTCTCTAGTGCCCTGTTCCTGGAGGACACGGACTACTTGGAGCCCAGAGTTAAGGGTTTCTTAACAGGGATCTGAGGGGAGGGGTGATAATGATCTCACCGAAGGGATCAGGAGTTGGTAACCCAGTGGGTAAGACTCAGAGGATTCATTCGGTCTTCCCTTGTCTGCACCAGCTGCTTACATCAGAATGGCCCAGGGAGACTCCCCTTTGCAAGCTGTCCTAGCACCTTATCTCAAACCCCCCTTCTGCTCAGGACAGAATTAGTAACCAGAAATCAGGCCTCCCTTGCTAGACTCAGAGACCTCACCCGCCTAACAGCCCAGCCCAGACTCCATGGCCGAGCTCCGATGGCTGCAGGAACAGGACCCTGGGGAGTAAGAGCTATAGGCAGACCTCTCTAGCCTGGAGCCCCTGTCTGGAAGCCCCCTGCTCCAAGCTCAGATCCCCTGTTGGAGAACCTCAGAACCCCACCCTGGAAGCCATACCTAGCCCAGAGTCTCAGCCCAGCCCAGCTTCCCACTCGGGGCGGGCAGTAGCCCACTGCACCGCGGAGGCTGCAGGTCTGCAGAGGGAAAAGCTGGGAGAGGATGCGCTGGGGAAAGCATGGAGGATTCCAGACACGTGGCTGCTGGATGCGCGGCTGGGATTACAGAGGCACTGGGGAGTCCCTGAAAAGCTCTGGGAACTGTAAGAAAGCGGGGAGTGAGACTCAGGGTGCGCTGTGGGCTGGGAGCCCTGCCCGGAGGACTGCCCACACCTCCTGGCTGCAGAAATGCCCCTCGCTAAGCTCTCCCAGGTTAAGTATTCTCCTGAGCAGGCCTTCGGAAACGGGTGTGGGCGTATGCAGCAGCGTGAGCAGGAGGGGGTGGGGGTGGCGGCACTCCTGGCGGGGGTGGGGCGGTTGTGTGTGTGGGGTGGAGGGATGACTGGTGCAGGAGTCTCCCCCCTTCTGGAGGATCTGCCAGCACGCATCAGCGTGTCAGGGTCTCCCTGCCGGCAGTAGGATTTCCTCACTAGCCCTCGAGCACCCTGCTTCCTTTTATTCTCGCGCTTTAGGGGCTCATGTAGGAAGATGGACTTGGAGACCAGGGAAATCCCCAGGGACTGATGCTCTATTGAGTCCTCGGTAAGGACGATGGGGCCAGGGCTGGGCTGGGAGCAGCACCCTGCAGAGACCCTGGACCGGGAGGTGGGGAATTGGGGTGGGGGTGAGGAGTTACTTGCAGAGCCTGAGCTGGGGCAGGGTTCTCTTTCCCACACCCAGAGTTTACTTTCTGTTATTTATTTCTTTTTGAAATTTTGTCGAGGCGCTGATTGAAAGGGCTGTTTTTATCAGTAGGGTTGCAGCCACACAGTGATCCCACCTCCAGTCGCGACCACCTTGGGACTCCCCCAGAACCACCCTCCCCCCCAGCTCCTAACCTGATTCTAGATATATTTAAACATGTAATTATTGTAGTGTGGGTCCCATTTGTGTGGGTCCAGTGGTTAGATCTGTCCAGGTATCTCGCCTCTACTAATTTGAGAGAACTGGAGTAGCCAGACTGATTTGTCTACTTCAGGGGTGGTTTGGGAGTAGCGCAGGGTTGAGGGGAACAGGAAGGCTGCCTTTGCTCCTCATTTATGAGGGGCTTGAGTTGGGCAGGGGTTCTGGGCTGCTGACCCTCTGGTCTATCCCTTCCACCTGGGTATGTGCCCTGTCCTTCTTCCCGAACCACCTCCTCCAGGCAGCTTCTCCACTTCCTGCCCCAGTGGCTCTTCCCAGTGGGAAGGGAGACCTTGGCCATTCGTTTTCTTCCTCTCTCCCTAAGTTTCATCATGGCAGTCCATGAAGGTAGTGGAAAGAGTTGGCAGCCTACCATCAGACTGGAAAACCACATTTCCCCTCCCACCACCGTTCCTGCAAGAGTAGCTGCGGTTCCCTCCCCACGGATGATGCTGGGTGCTGGCGGGCACAGTTCCCAAGAGATGGCATTGCAGAAACTCTTCCTCCCTCGGGTCAGCACAGCCCTTCCTCTTGGCCCTGTTAGGAGTGAGGGCGGGTTCTCACGCATAGCCTTCATCTTCCTCGTGCCATGGTGCTTCCCTTGGCACAAGTGCATGTACTTGGGTGGGCTGGGCTTCTCACTCGCTCATCCCCACACTCTCAGCCCAACTTCGGAGTCCTCTGGATGTGCTGCTTCGCCAGATCCATTCCGCCTCCTGACCTGGTCTCCCCCAGCCTTCTCCCTGCTCCAGGGCACTGTTCTCAGGAGGCCGGAGGCTTTGGGTTGGCAGAGGAGTTGACCAGCTTTCTGGGCACTTCCCCAAGCACTTTGTTTCACCCTGTTCCTGTGCCACCTGACATTCCCCAAGGACCCAACTTCTCACATACTGTTTCTCTATGAGAGGTTCCCAACTTATCTGGCTGGCCACTCCTTTTAAGAAAAATTATTCAGGGCTCCCTAGAAAGGTACGTTTTTTTAAGTGAACAGTCAAAAAACACCCCCACTTGCACCTGAGGCTCCTGCCACTCCCTTGGGGGGTTTTAGGGGCCTCCTTCAAAGGGGTGGTATTGCCCGCTTTGGCAGACACACTCATCTATATCAGGACTTCTTAAAATTTTTTTCTTCAGGCAGAACATTAACTTTTTTTTTTTTGCCTGAGAAATTTATGTGCGAATCTAGGATAGTGGATTAACTAAGAGCATAATTTACTGTTGACTGCTGATAAATCATAAATTTATTTTAAAACAAAATTTCACAAGGTGAGGCAACCCTTGGGCTGGGGCGATAGCACAGCAGATAGGGCGTCTGCCTTGCATGTGGCTGACCCACGTTTGATTCCTCCACCCCTCTCGGAGAGCCTGACAAGCTACTGAGAGTATCCCGCCCGCATGGCAGAGCCTGGCAAGCTCCCCGTGATGTATTCAATATGCCAAAAACAGTAACAACAAGTCTTACGATGGAGATGGTACTGGTGCCCGCTTGAACAAATCGATGAACAAGGGGAGGACAGTGCTACATGCAACCCTCAGATGAGACTGTGGCCCACAGTTTCAGATCCTAAGGCCAAGCCGATTGGGGACTTCTGGAAGGGAGCACAGCTACTTGTACACCCTCCACTGAAGAGTGGCCCTTCACTGTTGGTGGGGAGGCCTTCCCCTCTGACGGACCTTGAGGCACTCACATGTGGGCGCTGAAGGAGGCATACCCTGAGCCAGCCAGACCAGCCTGGAGTCAGTCCCGGCGATCCGTGGGGTGACAGATGTTGCAACCAGATGGCCTTCTAGGTGACTGACATGCCCTCTATCCCTAGAGGAAGCTGTAGGACAGGGGCTGGGTTTCATCTTTTGCAGTGCTTGGCTTGTAGCAGGTACCCACCATCACTTGCACAAATGACTGAATATCTGAACTGATTGCCAGACCTCCATGCTTGTCCCATGATTTACCTCTGAGATGTTTCCCACTCCCTCCCCACCCCAACCTCCCCCAACCACCTTGGGACTCCTTGGTGTCTACCTCTGAGGTTATTTCAGCCTTCTCCCTTCTCTCCTGCATTTGTTATGTTTCCTCTCATAGGTTCCTCAGCTACGCATGTCCAACCTCATCACTGCACCCCCCCTGGACTACTCAGGGTGGCCATTCCTGAGGGCCAACTCTCTTGGGTCCTCATCCCCACTTGCATCTTTAGCACGGTTCCTCCTGCCTGGGTTGTTGCTGGGTGCAGTGGAAATGCCCATATGGGATCAGCAGGTTAATTAGTGTAGCTCAGTAATCACTGACTCCATCCCTAGGGACAAGCATTTGCCTGCCACAGCTGTCTCCCACCCAGCCTTCTTGCATGGGCAGTACTTTGACCTGCTTCCTGCCAGCCCTACTGCTTATCTTTCTACTTCCTTCTCCTCCTTATCAGCCTCTCTTCCAACCCCCTCTCCCTTCCCTGTCAGCTTCTCCCACAGGACTTTGCTTGGGAGTGCAGGGCTTTTGGGAGCCTCTGAGGAGATGCTTAGGGTATGGCACTGGCACTGCCTGGGGCATGGGTTCATGTTTACTGGCATCTTATGGCATCTTACTGGATTGGGTGGGGATTGGGAGGTGCATACACATGGCCATATCATGAAATTCATCATCTAATATGTGTGTGTGTGTGTGTGTGTGTGTGTGTGTTGTGGAAGAAGACAGTTTGAGCCTGACTTGAGTAACTCCAGCATCCTGAAACTCCGGTTCTCATCTATAAGCTGGGGATAAACCATGCCTTCTAACCAGGGTGTTTGTGAGTTCCACAAAGTGAATGAAAACGAATTATACCCCACCACGTTGTGGTGCAGGTTGCATCTCCAACTGCAGTACACAGTTCAGGAAAGGAAGCACATGCCAAGCCTTCTCCAGAAGGGCCCTTGACTGGGTCCAGCTTTAACAAGTGGACTCTTTCTGGCTCTGCCGACTTCATGCTTTGGCTCAGCTCCCTCCATATTTCAAACATTCTCCCTGCTTTTACCAAAGTGGCAAGCCAAGATACCAGTTGTCACACAACTCCAAGGGAAAGGTCCATAGAGGACACTGATTGGCTTAGCTGAGGTCATGTGCTCTATTATGACCCAATCAGTGCTACAAGACTGGTTGTAGCAAGACTGGTTGCTACAAGACTGGTTGTACAAGACTGATTGGGCCAGCGTGAGTCATATGCCTCTCCATGAACCAATCACTGCTCCGAAGAATTGGATAAGCCTTGTGCTCCACTCCTGTGCAAGGCTGTATGGAGATAGAAAGTTCCAAAAGGGAGGGAAAGGAAGCTAGTAGTATAAGGAAACGAGTTGAAACCTCGGAATCCTAATAACCACAGCCAGTCCAGAGTAATTCTGCCTTGGTAGCTCTCCTCACAGTCTTGGTTGTACTGACCTTGCTGTTTTCACAGTCAGTCTGGCACTTCCCCTTTCTGGTGGTGAAGTCTCTGAGTTCAGGACATCCCCTGTTCCAGGGAGAGTTATAAAGGTGGATCAGAGTCTACTGCATCTGGGACTTCTGTGATGCATTAGCTGAGGCCATCTCCTTAGACTACAGTGCCCAAGGGGAAGCGTTGACCACAGGCTCCTTGGCACATATTCAAGAATCAGAGGATGTCATCCCTTGGCACCCCCTGATGCAGCTTTTTGGCTCATTCCTGTCTGCATTCAGGTGGCAGGAAGTGAGTGGACTTGCTGGAAGCCTTTCTTTCCAGGCTGTGTTCTCTGGGTGGCTGGGTTTGTGATCAGTCTCTTTGTGGATTGGTTCATGCACTCCTGTGGGCCAGATAGCTGGACCCTATATCAGGGTCCTTCTAGTATGTGGATGAACAGGCAGCGCTTACATGAATTAAAACAACTGTCAAGAACAATTTAGGGCCACGTTCTTCTGGAGCCAGACCTGGTTATGACTTTGTGTGTTGCAAATGAGGTTTGTCACCTAATAATTGCATTTTCTTCACTTTTCTGCAAGCCAACCCCAGGATTAGGCTGGGCAGGCACACCAGTCTCAGTTTGGGGAGACCTGGAGCGGACTGGGTGAGAAGTAGCACTGCATGTTACAGAGGAGGAGTCCAGACAGTGGACAGGCACTCAGGTTTCTTTTTTCGGTTTCTGCTTAGACTCTACAAAAGCCCCTGGGCTATTGACTTCCATCCATGGTCTCTCTGCTGCAGGACACTGTCAGTTGTGGAGGCCCTGGTTTCCGGCTCTCCTGACTCTGGGGTGGCACAATTCTTTACTTCAATCACCACGGTCTATTTTTTTCTTTTTCTCTCCCATAATATAAATTTATTCAGGAAAAAAATCCCAGTCCCCATATATTAGTCATTCACTCCAACAGAATTTTTTTTATTAAAATTTTTTATTTTCATAAAGTTGTTCACAATAAATTATTACATTCAATATTCCAACACCAATTCCACCAACATCACACCTTCCCACCACCATTATTTCGAATTTTCCCACCACCATCCAAGTCTGCCCCAAAGGCAGATCCTAAATAATTTTTGTATTGCTTGTTATGAATAATTCGCTAAAAATGATCCAAAAAAATTTTCTTAGAGGAAAGTGTGAAGATTGTTGTATCTTACCCTGGAGCCATTAAGCCCTTGTATAAGAGATTACTAACATTTTGTTACAGGTTGAGCCTTACTTGCTAATATATCACTGTCACTGTCCTCCCGTTATTCATTGATTTTGCTCGAGTGGGCCCAGAAACACTGTGAGACTTGTTACTGTGTTTGGTATATCGAATATGTCACGGGTAGCTTGCCAGGCTTTGCCATGCAGGCAAGATACTCTCAGTAGCTTGCCGGGCTCTCCAAGAGGGGCAGAGGAATCAAACTCGGGTCGGCCATGTTGGCTGCATGCAAGGCAAATGCCCTACCCGCTTTGCTAGTGCTCCAGCCCGCATATATATATATATATATATATATATATAAATATATATATATATACACACAGACACACACATATATACGTGTGTGTGCATATATATATATACACACACACACATATATATATATATATATATATATATATGATTGAGATTGGTAGCCTTCTACTTTATACTCCAGCAAATGTGGTGTGCTACTCTTGGTACATCAGTGGCATAGAAACTGAGATGTAGCATGGCTGCATTTGTGGCCACGTGCTCCAGGAAGGAGTTACATTTTAAACTTTGGTGACTTTGGGAGTCTGGGAGCATTTCTGTAACTTGTTGTGCTTGTCCAAGATTTATTTGTGAGTATCTAGATCATGGCTGTTAATGATCTTAGGCAATTTGTGGGCATGAGTATGAGGTTCCCAGAAGAACAGGGAGATGGGGGGAGGTTCCCTATTCCCAACTCCATGAGAGTCTGGAGATTTAGACCCAAGAACTTTTTTAGATGCCTAAATGAGAGCGATTCTAGTAGAGACTGACCCTCAGTGTATCTATCTGCTATCATGAGCCCCATTGGTACATTCATGGTGTATGAGTATATTTTATTGTAAATAAATATCTTCTTGCTAGCAACACCACCAGACTAATGAGTCTAGTCATCAAACTCTAGGAAGGATAACCTAAAACTAGCACAGACCTCAGAAAGGTGGAACTGCATCTGCTCCCTTGTCTGCAGTTGCAGCTGATATTTATGATCAGTAGGTATGATGCCAGTATGAATCCAAGTCCATGAATCCAAGTCCTGAGGATCTGCCTGGGGCCCAGACCAGACCAGGTGCCTGTACCTCTGTGTCACATCTTATCCTCACTTTCTTCTGGAGGGAGAACCAGGGAGGGAGGGACTGTCCTGTCATCTTTGGAGAAGAGGCCATGTGAAGTACAAGGAGTTGGGAGTCAAGTAATTTCAGAAGACTGGCCCAGCTCTCCCTATGTGCCGGCATTTGGTATATTTTTCTGCAGCTCCCAACCATGTCAGCAGCCTGCTGCCTGCTGTTCGGGGTTCTGGGGATACAGCTGTGGAGGGGAATGACTATATGAGTCTGTCTCATCATTCTAAGCCATGGTGACATTCCAGGGCTGGTGAGGAATGTGGCGAACTCACAGCTGGGTCCAAGATGAGTTCTGAAGCAGGTAATTCTATAAAACGCTGTGGAAGAAGCAGGCTCTATGCTGGCATAGGTGTGACCCAGCTTAGCTGCTTCTCACGTAGACATCACAGTGGGTATCAGCAAAGTAAAGTCTCTGACAAGTCCCACAGAAAAGAAGCCTGGTCTATTTCATGAACAGGCTTCACTTGAGGATTCATTTGCAGGTTCACTTGAACATGGAACTTTCCTTGGCAGAGTCCCTAATCACATCTTGTGTAACTACTGCCTCATAAAAATCACTTTGGAAATGCCATGGCAGCATGTGTGAACCCCCCCTGCTAAGACATCCAGAGATCTTTCCCCACTTTCCTGTCTCCAGAAGACACCGGAACCAAAAAGATCCTGGCTGTTTGTAGGTTAGTGTGGTAGAGCCAACAGGAACTACCACATTCTCTGGGCTTAATGGTTACAGCAATGGGAGTCGAAGTGAGTTTAATTTTTTAAAAAGGGAAAGAAATGATTTCCTCCATGCTCTGCCTAAGTGGGACTTCATAAATATTGCAGCAGGTTGTGCTGGGCACTGTGTACAGCTCCTGGGAAACAGCTGTGTAGAACACTGTCCAGCAGCAAATACTGGCGTCCTTGTTAGCAGGATGCACTACCCAACTGATATACTTTCTAGAGCTGCTGACTGGCCTGGCGGGTGGACGGCAGCAGGTTTAGCAGGTCTGAGCTGTAGAAAAAGCATCCCTGCAGCTACTGGGTGAGAGAGGAGTGGCAGGAAGGTCAGGAATCTGCAGACCCAGTCACACCCAGCTATGGTGCAAAGACCAGGTCTTAGTTCACGTCACTGCAACATGAAAACTGTTAAGCCCAGCACTGTGTTTTCCTTGGAAGTAGGAACTCCATCTTTCTCTCAGCCTGTGTCCTCATAACTTAACACAGGTGAACACTAGAATTGGGTTTTTGAAGAGTGCACACGAGTTTCTTGTGCACACAGTAGGGACACTCTAGGAAGAGAGTTTTTTCATGTGGACAAATGCATGGAGTTCTAAAAAAGCCTGGAGTGTGACATGAGCAGTGAGTGTGAAAGGACAGAAAACCTTTATCCCACCATTTGGTCAGGGAGGCCTTGGAAATCTTCCTCCTGGGCCCAAGGAGACGCCAGGAAGGGAAGCTTGTGCAGAGACAAGTGTGGCTCCTGCCTCACCCGACTCTGGTTCAGAACTGGTTCACTTCATCCTGGCAGCAGCAGCAGCAGTAAATGATGGAGATGGAACGTGTTATTTTAATTATATACTTTCTCCACCTAATTATAATTTTAATTGATATGTGAGCAGGTGCTGTGCTCTTCAAAGAAGTTTAAGGCAGGCGATTTCCCTGGAAAAAAGGAGCACGGGTTTTGTTAGTCATTAGTCAAGCAGATGGATGGACTTAGGAGGGCTTGGAGGGGGCTGGGGGCCGGGATGCTGAGGGGTACGGAAGGAATCCTTGTCCTGAGTAATGCAGGAGGTGAGGGTCTTCCCTTGGATGGGCATTAGAGGAGTGGAGGGGAGGGATGTGAGGAGGAGGCGGAGGAGATAATAATCCAGTGTTACAGTGAATTTATTGATTTATTTATTCATTTACACTTAACAAACATTGATTGAACACTTGCAGGAAGCTCTTTGCTAAATTTAGAGACCTGCAAAATGATTCTAGCACTGTACATGATTCCCTCCTTCAACATACTCCTGGTCTGATGCAGGAGTGGGGGAGATGTGGGGACCCCCCCCCCACAGTTCTTAGGGTAAATGGGAAGTTACCGTCGAAGCAGTGTGAACAGGAGAGGAAGATTTTCTTTTAGTAAAGTCAGGGCAGACTTCCTGTTGCACTTGGGGATTGGGGTTTTGAAGTGTGAATAGGAGTGAATGCCTAAAGTTCAGGAGAGCAAATGGTGGGGGGTAGGCCTTCTAAGCAGAAGTAGGAGACTTGGGGGGATTATGGGGGCAGGGTGTGCATGTTGGGTTGCTGAATTGTTTCTGGGGCCCTAGAGCAAAGATCTGATAGGAGGTGAGGTTGGAGACTTGAGTGGTGGATGGGAATCAAGGACAGTAACAGGACCCTGACCTGATGGCAGCAGGGAGCACTGAGGAGTTTGAAACTGGGATGACGTGGGCTCGTGGTCCTGGGAGGCCATCCTGGTGGAAGGTGGATTGAGGAGAATGCAGGGCAGTGGGGGAGAGTGAGCCCAGGAAGGAAGATGGGTTTCTCGGTATCTGAGTGAGCAGAGGGAAGGGTCAGTGTGAAGGCTTAGTCCAGATTTTAAGGTGCCCGAAGTGAGATGGGGAGAACACTGCTGGGCAGGGCTTTGGGAGCCATTGTAGGAAGCAGAGAGGGGTGCTTAGAAGCCCCAAAAGGGGTGAGGCAGGGTCATGGGAAACAAATGTTGATTCTTTGTCTTTTTTGACATATGTTAGGAACTAAACCTAAGTGCATGCAAAACTTGCTCATTACCATTGAACTATATCCTGGCCTTAAATGTTTTTCTTTTGCTCTTTTTGGGAGCAGGGGCACTTGCTGTGTTCAGGACTGACCTCTGGTTCTATGCTTAGGGATCATTTCTAGTGGACTCAGGGGACTATATAGGGTTCTGAGCTGTTTGCACGGAAGGCAAACATCCTGCCCATTATACTATAGCTCTGGCCCTTACATTATTTTTTTCCCCCTCTTTGGGTTTGGGCCGTCGATTTTGCTCGAGCGGGCCCAGTAACGTCTCCATTGGAGACTTTGTTGTTACTGTGTCTGGCATATCGAATACTCTCGGTAGCTTGGGTGGGCTGGAGCGATAGCACAGCGGGTAGGGCGTTCGCCTTACAAGCGGCCAACATGGCCGACCCGAGTTCGATTCCTCCGCCCCTCTCGGAAAGCCCGGCAAGCTACCGAGAGTGTTCGATATGCCAGACACAGTAACAACAAAGTCTCCAATGGAGACGTTACTGGGCCCGCTCGAGCAAATCGACGATCAACGGGAGGGCCTTTACCTTTACCTTTACCTTTGGGTTTGGGCCATGTCTGGCAATACTCAGAGGTTACTTCTGGCTCCGTACTCAGGAATTGCTCCATGGTGCTTGGGGGACCATATGGGATGCCAGGGATTGAACCAGGGTTGGCCAGATACAAGGCAAATGCCCTAGCCACTGTTTTGGCCCCCTTAAATTAATTTTCAATTTTATTGTGCTAAGACCATGAGCATGAGATCTCCTCTCTTCATAGACCCTCCCCTTTCAAAGAAGGAAAGTGATGTTGGTCTGTAACTCTCCATAGGTCTCAGGTGTGCACCCTCAGAACCCAACAAGCCTTATGTCAGCCACCACCAGATGGTCGAGTCCCTTTCCCCACAACTTCCTCTTCCCTCCGGTAATCACCATTTGCTCTTACAGTCTCCAACTCTGCTTTTGCTTTGTTTGTTCATTTGCTTCGTTTTCTTTACTCCGTGTGAGTGAAATCATACCGAACAGATTTTCAAGTGCACATCACGGTGTTATTAGCCACAGGCAGAGCGAGGCACTGCAGCACTCTGCAATGCTCTCATCCTGCATAACGGAGCTGAGAAAAACATTTCTCACAACATTTTAAGTGTTTTGATTAACATACAGATTTAGCAGTTCAAGCGAAACCTTTAATACTTCTGCTTTGGGCTGGAGAGAGAGTGTACAGTGGGTAAAGTACTTGCCTTGCCCATGGCCACCCTGGGTTCAGAATCCCTGCTCCACATATGATCTCCTGAGCTCTGCCAGGAGTGACCCCGCCTGAGTGCAGAGCCAGCAGTAAGCCCAAATTCAGCTTTGATTTTACATTAAGCCTAAGTCATGTGTTTGGTTAACTAAGGTAATAGCACATCATACTACCCCTGCAGATGGTTAAAGTGATTAGTAATATTCAGAAGCATATGAATGAATATGTATAGATAATAAAATACATAAAATTAATATATTGTCACTGTCACTGTCCTCCCGTTGTTCATCGATTTGCTTGAGCGGGCCCAGTAACGTCTCCATTGGAGACTTTGTTGTTACTGTGTTTGGCATATCGAATACGTCACGGGGAGCTTGCCAGGCCCTGCCGTGCGGGCGAGATACTCTCGGTAGCTGGCCTGGCTCTCCGAGAGGGGCGGAGGAATCAAACTGGGTCGGCTATGTTGGCTGCGTGCAAGGCAGACACCCTACCGCTGTGCTATCGCTCCAGCCAATATATTAAATACTTGAAACAGGACTCCGTACACTTACTGTTGTTTCACTTAACTACACGATGCCACTTAATTAATTAATTAATTAATTTGCTTTTTGGGTCACACCCAGCTATGCACAGGGGTTACTCCTGGCTTTGCACTCAGGAATTACTCCTGGTGGTGCTTCGGGGACCATATGGGTTGCTGGGAATCAAATTGGGTTGGTCACATGCAAGGCTAATGCCCTACCCGCTGTGCTATTCCTCCAGCCCCAAACGATGCCACTTTAAAACACATAGTTGTACTTTCTTTACTGTACAACTGTTTTTTTTTAAATTTTTATTAGTGAGACACCATGAGGTACAGTTGTAGACTTACAATTTTTTTGTGCTTGGGTTTCAATTATACAGTGATCAAATACCCATCCCTCCACCAGTGCCCATTTCCTACCACCATGGATCCCAGTATCCCTCCCACCCCTCATTCCCCCCATCCCACCCTGCCTCTGTGCCTTTTGTTCTCTCTCTCCTATTGGGTGCAACTTTTCTTTACAGCCTTCCCTCACGACAGAGCCCCTTCTAGGACCATTAAGGTGGAATGAATTTGGGGATAAGTAAGATTTCAGGTGACACAGCCTATTTATTATACCTTGGGTACTATTTGACAAGGGATATGAATTAAACAACAAATTAATCAGAGGAAAGACTTCCAGACAGGCGTGATAAGGAGGTAAAGACTTGTTGTTGAAAAATGAGCCTCCCAAGTACATAGATATTTCTTTACCAACATCCATGCCATCATCTTGCTGGGTTCACTAACCTCCATTCTTCTGAACATCTGTGGTAGAAGGCTTGGGTACATGAATCTGTATTAATTCAGGGGTGTTTGGTTACAAGCAACCAACTCTTGCCAACTTAAGCAAAAAGGGGGATTTTGAGTGACTCAGATCAGCAATGAGAATAGCTTCATAGAACTGAATTCAGAAATGGCTGAAGTAAAAAGTATAGAGAACAGATCCATTTCCCATGCAGTTTTGCAGTTGAGGTATGTGCCAAACGGGCGAAGAGGGTCAATACTTCAGTTATAAAACAAGTGATGGGGATAAGATGCGAAGCATGGTGACTAGTCAGAAACATACTGCATATTTGAATTTGCCGAGAGAGTAAATCTTACATGTTTGCATCATGAAAACAAACTTACGGTTCTTATTGGCCTCTAGAGTGTTGAACTACTCCCCTCCACCCTATTTGCTTTGTCCTTGTTGTTTATCCTTTTGATGTATTAAAATGGTAGTTTGGGTAGCATGGTTGCAATCATATTAACTTTCCTGTTTTTTTCTGAACAAATTTGTTGTACCTTTATCACCACCAAAGAACCCAAGACCTTCCACCACTGTCCTTGTGCTACCTCAAGTCTGTCTTCCTTTTCCATTTCCGTGCATTACTTGGTAATCTCAGTTTTGCATATACAGGCCAAGGGTTTGTCCTCGTTTGACGCTCTCTATTCCCTATTTTATTTCTCCATATACCATGGATGAGTGAGAACATCTGTTATTTGTTCTCCTTCTGGTTTATTTAATTTAACATGATTCCCACCATTTCCACCCAAGTTGTGGCAAATGATTTAATCTTTTCTTATGGTTGTGTATTTCATCATAAGAACTTCCTTATACAATCATTGATGTTGGACATTTGGGTTGTTTTCACATCCTGGTTATTGTTCACTGCAGTGAACATTGTTGTGCCTACATCTTTTTGAATGAATGTTTTTGCATTTTTGGGATCGGTGCCAATAAGTGAGATCGCAGGGTTATATGAAAGCTCTGTTTTAACTTTATAAAGAAGTCTCCTTGCTTGTTTTCCATGCGGCTGAATCAGACGACATTCTTGTCAACAGTGAATAAGGGTTCACTTTTTTACCTCATCCTTGCCAACACCAGTGGTTCCCAGTCTTTCTGATATATTCCATTCTCACTAGTGTAAGATGATCACTCATTGTTTTAATTTTCACTTCCCTGGTAAGTGACAATGAACACTTTTTAATATGCTACTGGTTGTCCATATGTTGTCTTCAAGGAAGTGTCTTCATCCCTTCTGCCATTTCTTGATGAGGTTATTTTGTTTTTTTTTAAGCTTTGCTAGTACTTTACATATGTTGGATATTAGTCCTTTGGCTGATTCATAATGTGGAAATATTTTCTTTTTTTAAAAAAACTTTTTTGTTGTTGTTGAATCACTGTGAGATACAGTTACAAAGCTTTCATGTTTGAGTTTCAATCATATAGATAGAACATCCATCCCTCCACCAATGCATATTTTCCACCACCAGTGTCCCCAGTATTCTCCCCTCCCCCCTCACACAATTCCCCCTGCCTCCATGGCAGACAATTTCCCCCCTACTCTTTCTCTACTTTTGGGCATTATGGTTTGCAATACAAATATCGAGAGGCTATCATGTTTGGTCCTTTATCTACTTTCGGCACGCATCTCCCATCCCGAACGATCCCTCCAACCATTGACTTGTGATCCCTTCTCTATTCCAGCTGCCTTCTATGGAAATATTTTCTATTCAGTTAGGTGCCTTCTAATTTTAGCATGCATTTTTATGTCATGCAAAACCTTTTTAGTTTGATATAGTTGTGTTTGGTTTTGTTCTTTTTGCCAATGGATTCAAATAATTGAAGACACTTCTGAGATCTAGAATTTGAAGCTTTTTTGCCTGTTTTCCTCTATGCATTTTATATATTCTGTTCTAATCTTGAGGTCTTTAATGCACTTTGAATTGACTTCTGTATATCATGTGAGACATGGAACCAATAAATTTCTTTGTATGTGATGCTCCAGTTTCACCAATACCATTTGTTGAGAAGGCTTTCCTTGTTCCATTTTATGTACCTGGCTCCTTTATCATAGACAAACTATTCATATATTAAAGATTTATCTATGGGCCCTCAATTCTATCCCATTGGTCTATTTCAGTACCACACAGTTTTGATTATCTTTGTAGTATTTAAAATCCGGGAATGTGATATGTCCTAACTCATTTCCCCCTCAGAATTGTTTTGGCTATTTGAAGAGTTATATGATTTTGCACAAATTTTAGTAACATTTGTTCGTAGTCCTTGTAGAATGCCATCTGTATTTTGATGGGCATTGAATCTGTGTAATCTTTTGGGTTAGCATGATCATTTTGACAATATTAGTCTTCTAATCCATGAACATGTAATATTATTACATTTCCTGGTATTCTCTTATTTTAAAAATGACTCACAGTTTTTGGTGTATAAATCTTTTACCTTTGTTAAGGTGATTCCTATATTCTTACTGTTTTTGGACACTACTTTTAATGGAGTTGTCTTTTTGATTTGTTTATCTTTTAGTTCATTGTTTGCGTACAGAAGTGCAACAGATCTTTGTGTATTGATTTTGTAGCCTGCTACTTTGCTGTTTTCACTTAGGTTTTTTAGTTGAATCCTTATGATTTTCTATGTATATTTTCATGTACACTGAAAATAATGATAATTTAACACCTTTTCTGATTTGAATCCAGTCTTTTAAGGGCTATGTTCTAGTCCCCTCCCCACCTGGGGGCAGGAGATGGAATTGAACCCAGGGATCCACACATGCAAGGCAAGTACTCTGCTGCTGAGCCAACTCCTTGACAGAACAATTTTGTTTTGTTTTGTTTTGAGGCCACAGCCAGTAATGTTCAGGGATTACTTCTGGCCCTTCACTCAGGGTCACTCCTGGCATACTCAGAGGACCATATGGGATGCTGGGGATCAAACTGGGGTTGGCCAGTGCAAGACGAGTGCCCTATCGGCTGTATAATCTCTCCAGCCCCAGAATAACAATTTTGTAACCATATGTGGACATGTATTTTAAATAAATTAAAGTATAATTGACATATGATATATTAACTCCTGGTTACAACTGTGATTTGCCATTTGATACAGTGTGAAATAATTATCACATCTATTTCTCATCTACTTTTATCACTTTTTTTGAACTGAGATTTGTAATACAATCTTTCTTGCCTCACTAAAGCCTCTGCCCATTGGACAGCAGGTCATTATTTCCCCCTTCCCTGGGAATCCACTTTTCCTCTATATTTTCCTCTAAGATCATCTATTTATATGGCATTATACTATGACTGGTTTATTTCTCTTAGTATAATGTCCTCAATACATAGTTGTCTCCATACTACACAACTTCCTTTTCTCTAAAGTCTCATTAAATAGTATTCCATTGTGGATATGTGCATACTCTATGCTCTACATTTTCTGTATTCATTCATCCATCTATTGATCCATCCATCCACATCTGCCCATCCATCCATCTATCCATGGACTGTGTGAGACATTGTCAAGATTGATTCAGGATTGATTGTTTCCACTTTTTTTTTATTGGGGCAGGGGATCGAACACACCCAGTGGTGCTCAAAGCTTACTCCTGACTCTGCTCAGGGATCATTCGTGGTGGAGCTTGGGAGACCATACGTGGTACATGTTGTACATGTGAAAAGCAAATGCCCTACCTGCCGTACTACCTCTCTGACCCCTGTTTCCACTCTTCGTTATAATAATACTGTCATGAAGTTGGGAGTGCTTATGTCTCTTTGATATCCTGATTCTAATTCTTTGGCACATATTCCTAGAAATGGACTTACTGGATTTTATAGTGGAGCTATTTTTTTTAAATTTAAATTTAGGCACTATAGTTTACAGTATTGTTAATGATATGGTTTCATCCCAGCACCACCCCCTCCAGCAGAGTGTCCACTTCTCTCCACCATTGTTAGAGTGTGGAATCCCTTCATATCCTTCCTTCCCTGCTGTAGCACTGTAGCACTGTCCTCCTGTTGTTCATCGATTTGCTTGAGTGGGCCCAGTAACATCTCCATTGTGAGACTGTTATTACTGTGTTTGGCATATCGAATACGTCATGGGTAGCTTGCCAGGCTTTGCCATGCGGGCGAAATACTCTCAGTAGCTTGTTGGGCTCTCTGAGAGGGGCGGAGAAATCGAACTCGGGTCAGCTGCGTGGGCACGTGGGCCGCGTGCAAGGCAAACTCCCTACCTGCTGTGCTATCACTCCAGCCCCCTCCCTGCTGTAAGCTTCCCAATTGAGACTTGCAGATAAGTTCTCAGGTTCTATTTTTTTTTTTTTGTGGAGAAAGCTTTACACTCTGTATCATAGCAGTGCCCCATTTCCATTCCCACCGGCAGTGTGTAAGAGTTCTGATTTCCTAACATCTTATCCAGCACGTTTTGATAACAGCCATCCTGACAGGTGTGAGGTTATAACTCATTGTAGTTTTGATTTGCATTTTTCTTATGATTGATGATGGTGAGTGCCTTTTCATGTAACCATTTGTTCATCCTTAGAGAAATGTCTATTCAAGTTCTTAGCTCACAACAGGGGCCTCTTCAGCAGACTCTTTTGGGTGGCCAGACCTGGGACCTCCCCTGGTGATACTCACTCTGGTGGGCTGAGTGATATAGTGATGGTTGACCTGGCAGTGCTGGGGCCACTAGAGTTATATGAGGTGGTGCTTAGTGGGGGCCACATTGTTTTGGTCTCAAACTTGAGAACTTATTTTATGCAAAGCGTGTGTTCTCCCCCTTTGAGATATTTCCTTGACTTCTTTGGCACATTTTACATTGGGTTATTATGGATTTGTTTTTGGTTGGTTTGTTTTTTGAATATTGAGACATACAGACCAGTGGAGCAGAGTCAAAAGCCAGAAATAAATCTATGGTTTACTCATCTTTGACAAGGGTGCCAAGACCGCATGATGTAGCAGAAGTTACACGCTATTAAAAAAGCAGGGAGATCAAGGGGTTGGTGATTAGTTTCTGTAATCTAGACCAGTGTTTTGCCAGGGAAGGAGAAAGTTGGAGGGGTCAGTGATTAGAGAATGCCTGAAGGAACAGAGGGCGGAGGGTCAAGGGCCTTGGAAACCCCTGTGAGTCTTGAGCACCACTGAGACTCCTGGGCAATGTTTGGCAACTTCCTTGCTCTATACCCCAATACCCCAACCTCGCAACAACAACAACAGCAGCAGCAACAATAATAAGAAAACCAAATGGTGCTTCTGGGGAACTGGATATCTGTGTACTAACGATTGAAATCAGACCCTTATCTGGTCCCATATAACTAGATCACTAGTTCAGCTCAAAGTGGATTAAAGAATTAAATGTAAATCTGAAATGCAAACTGCTGCAAGGAAGATGTTCTGTCTTACACCCTAAGAGTGCCTGTGTCTGTGTGGCCCTGCTCTTGTGTACAGCCTCAGTGTACCTTCCCAGGGGTGCCGTGGCTTAGGGAGTATATGAGTATACATGTCCTGCTTCCTGTACTATTTTTTCATCCTTTTTGTTTTTATTATGACATTTTTATTATTCTGCTACTAAGAGCTTCTGTTTACAAAGTTGTTCATAATAGAGTTGTTTCAGGGATATAATGTTTCAACACCAATCCCAGTGTCCCCCTCCTTCCACCTTGTCCCCAGGTTCCCTCCTATCCCCTGCCTGCTGCTTTGGCAGTCAGATAATAAACTTATTTCTTGTTGCTTGCTCCAACAAAACTTGAAGGGATGGAAAATGAGATTATAAAATAAATCAATGGAAGTCAATTTGTGATGATTGATTGCTAAGTGATTTGAACCAATATAAATAAGGCATCAGTTCATTATTGAAAATGTATAAAATCCCTTGGAAACTAGGAGTAAACTTATCCTTTTTTTTGAATTTAATTGAATCACTGTGAGATAGTTACAAGCTTTCATGTTTGGGTTACACTCACATAATGATCAAACACCATCCCTCCACCAGTGCACATTCCCCACCACCAATATCTCCAGTATACTCCCCCTTTCCCACCCTCTCCCTGCCTCCATGGAAGACAATATTCCCCATACTCCCTCTCTACTTTTGGGCATTATGGTTTGCAGTGCAGATACTGAGAGGTTATCATATTTGGTCCATAAACTCATCTTCATAATCTAGTAGAGGGCAACCATTAGTGAGTGCCACACTCGATGCCACAAGAACTTTGTCCTGACCTTTAGGGAAGCTCTTTAAATGCTTCCTGCAAAACTGGTTTCAAGTCTATGAGTTCTGTAAGCTGTTGTCTGTTTTGCCCTATATTGTTCCTTCGGATATGAATGATAATGTAGCTGGATATAGTATTGTTAGTGAGGTGTTTGCTTTGGTGAGGTTTTGTATTTTATCCTTCCATACTCTTCTGACTCATAGAATCTCATTTGATAGATCTGCTGTATATCTTACAGGCTTTCTTTCCTTTGTAAATTCCCTTTTTTTTAAATTTTGCTGCTTTCAGTATTGTGTCTCTATTTTAGATTTTGTCATTTGGAACATGATGGGTCTTGGATTTTTTCTAGTTGAGTCTATTTTCACTGGGACCTTTCTGATCTCTTAGATCTCAGTGCCTATATTCCTCAACTCTGGGAAATTCTTATCGATAATTCCTTTAACTCTTTTTATTCATCACATTTGCCTTCCTGTTCTTCAGGGATTCCAGTGATCCTTATATTGTTCCTCTTGAACTCATCCCATAGTTCTTGGGTATACTGTACTGTTCGTATCTTTTGAGTTTTCCACCTTCTGCTGTTTCCTCCTTTTCATCTTGGAGCTCCTCTGTCTTTTGTTCAGTTTCTGTTACTCTGTGTTCAGATCTTCTATTGACTTTTTAATATCACCTACCGTGTTCTTCATTTCTGTCACTGATTGTAGTAATTTTTTCATTTCGACACGTACACTGTCTTGTGCTTTGCTGACTACCTGAGCTATGATTTCTTTGACCTCATTGAACATCTTCATCATGAAAGACATCATCTGAGTATTTACTGGTGTTGGTTATGTTCTCAGTGATAATATTTTTGCTCATTGAGCTTAGTGGGTTTCTATGCATTTTCCGCATTGGTTTTCTAGTGTTCTTACTGTACCAGGGGAGAGTCTTTGGACCTAAACCCCCTGGAAGATGCTGAGGGATTAGGCTGGGGTTGCTCTTTCTTCTCTGCCCATCTTCACCAAATGACAGAAGGAGTAACTGTGAGCAGTGTGGAGCTTGTTGAATAGATCTGTTGCTTCAGGAGCTGTGGTGTGGGCCTGTTTTTATGTATCGGTTGAGTACAGAGGCTGCTGGGAGCGAGCTGGAAGGGAGGGGCTGGAGGCAGGCATCACTTGGAATGGTGGGGCAGCAGGCACTTATACTTGCAGATGCCCCTCTGCTCCTTTGCCCTGACCATTCCCCAGGCTACTCAGGTGTGAAGCTCTGCAGGAAAACCTAGCTCCTGGGCTATTCTGGGTGTTTCCAGCAGCTTGAGTCTCTTGTGGTTGCTGGACCACAGGAGGATCCTCCTAGCTGCTACCTTGCCTCTCCTGGTTGGGTGAGGGCAGCCTGCAGAGTGCCATGGAGGCTCGGTCTGCCTTGGGAAGGGCCTCTAGGGACGGTTCCAGGTGGCTTCACTGTGTGTGGGCTTGGGGAGGCCTGCTTTGCCTATTGATACTGCCTGTGCGCTGGACCAAGGCCAGGCTTGTAGGGTGCCCTCTGTCCTGTGTCCTGTGCCTGCCTGGGGACCATTAAGGGGAAAGTATTCCCACACCGATGGAAAGAAGGTGAGGGCTGAAGAAGGAAGGGAACACTGGTACACCCCTTACTCCACTGTGTTGGGATGGTGAATCTGGATTGGGGATCTGGTTGGGCCCTTTCTTTGTTCAGTGATCTGTGCTGAGCCACCCTCTTGCCTTGGGACTCAGAGGAAACTCATTTGATCCTGACCTGGGGGAGCTCACATTGCACCTCTGATTCAGGCCCTGGTGCCTGATTCCTGCTGGGAGTGGGGCAGAGGGACTTAAAGGGGTAGGATGGGGCTTGGAAGGTGAGGCCTGCCATGGAGGTTGGGGGTGCTGTCGCAGAGGCTAGTGGCCAGGACCTGGGGCTGCATCCCAGAGGTTGCACTGAACTGAGGGCTTTGAAGAGAGTGGGAGATCCGGATGTGACTGGGTCCATGTTATAGGAAGCCCTGGCCATACCCAATTTCTCTAGGAAAATCGAAGGTTAAGGATCTGTGGGGTTGAATCCTGAGTTTTCCACAGTGTTGAGGAGATGGAAGGCTGAGAGGAGGTGAGGAGCCTGGCAGGCTCCTGTGTCCTGGCGCCCAGCAGCTGGTGAGTCAGGAGTATGGAAGGGGTGGGCATACAGGTGGCATGTACCTGGCATTTGGGTCAGTTTCTTGCCACTAGAGTTGGGTATTTGCTCTTATCTTCTGACCCAGAGATGCATGCTGAAAGTAGACTATAGACTGAACATGATTGCCACTCAATGCCTCTTTTGCAAATCACAGCACCCGAAAGGAGAGAGAGAACAAAAGGGAATGTCCTGCCACAGTGGCAGGGTGGGATGGGAAGATGGGGATGGGAGGGATACTGGGATCATTGGTGGTGGAGAATGGGCACTGGTGGAGGGATGGGTACTCGATCATTGTATAACTGAAACCCAAGCACAAAAATTTGTAAGTCTACAACTGTACCTCATGGTGTTTCACTAATAAAAATTAAAAAAAAAAAGACCGAAGTTCCTTTATCCAGTACTCTTCCAGGGAAGGTGCCCACGCCCTCTGGTTCTTCGACATCTTTCTTTCTCCTGCTTTTCACCTGGTGCTCCTGGTAGTGCTCAGCAGACTATATGGCGTGCCAGGGATTACATGGCCTCGGCCACATGCAGGACCTGTGCTTAACTCCCGTGTGCTCTCTCCAGCCCCTGCTTGCCCTTGGTAGCCACAGCACAGTCACTTGACTCAGGGTTCCTAAAGTCCTGATCTGTTTGCGGGTGCTCAGGGTGGGGTACTCCAGGGAGCAGAGGCAACCCAGCCTTGGGAGCCTGGTGGAGCCTGCAGCTGGCATCGCGCACGTGTGTGATTTCATCTCTGGAGTGGGAAGGCAGGGTCAGCATCAGCCCTGCATAGGGAAGGTGACATTGACAGGTGTCTGCTCAGACTCTGTGCCTTCAGCCGGGCCTCCTTGGATTTGTCCTTCTTTCCCAAGGTGGCAGGACTTCAGCAGAAGCCCCCACTCTGTCCCCACGGCCTTTGAGGTTCCTGTTTCAACTTATTTTGCCCAGGTCTTTGTCTCATTTTCTTGTGACTGCTTGGCAGTCAGGTTATTTCTAGATCCCAAAGAAAGGTAGGGGCGGGCGGATCAGTTTCCCAGGGATCCCAGGGAGAGACAGAAACAGCATTAAAGAGTCTCACACAGTGAGTCTCAAGCCTGTGGTGTCTTGGGGCTTCAGGCATGGGAAATCTGAGGGGTCCTGCGCAGGCAGTTGGGGTCCTGCAGGTATATACAGGGTATCAGCCTCCCTACTTCTCACCCCTTTATCTCTTGGAAACTGAGAGCACTTGAGGGGGAAATCTCTCTGTGGGGGAACAGTGGTCATCTGCATCAGAAATGCTTCCTAAGAACTTCCAGGTGTAAGAGCAGTGCAATCACAAATCACAAATCATCCTGTTATTCGTCGATTGCCTCGAGCAGGCCCCAGTAACGTCTCCTTTCATCCTAGGCCTGAGATTATATTCAAGGCTCTTTAGGAGAATGAGACCCATCATTGTTACTGGTATTTGGCATATTGGGTAAGCCACGGGGAGTTTGCCAGACTCTGCCGTGTGGGCAGGCTACATACGGTAGCCTGCCAGTTTGTCCAAAGTAGGAATGAGATAATAAGATGTCATAATAAGAAGATGTCATGTGGCCGCAAATGCGGCCACACGGTTCCGGGAGCTGGTTTTTATAGTCTCTGAGTCTTGGCCGCTGATGGGATTACACGGCGCCAGGGGACCAGTTGGTGGGTGTGACTCCCGCCTACTGGAATTTGGAGGATCTGGATGGAGGATGCTCGACCCCAATCTGAGTAGGCTTGGAGATCTCGGCCCCGGAACCCGCGTGGCTTTGTCTTTCTGCCAGTACCTTCATGTGTGTGGAGAGTGGTCTCAGCATGGTGGTGGCTGGTCCTGGAGGTCTTCAGCTGCCGGAGCCCTGGTCGGGGCGGGGAGGAAAGCTCAACCCGCTCCCCTCCAAGGGGCTGCGGCGAGGACAGTCAGACGTGGGGGGCAGGAGACTGCAGGTGTACTTCCAGGTGTAAGAGCAGTGCATCCGGTAAAAGTAGGACACCGAAAAGCACAAGAAGCAGCTCCACCTTGCCAGGAAGCCAACTGTGGAGAGCACTTCTCTGCCCATCCCCTGCCTCATCTCTTGGCAGACCTCTCACGTGGCTGGGCTCACACTCTTCGCTTGGTTTCATCTTCAACCTTAACACCTCTGCTTCTTTAAATGTCACAATACATAAATACATCTCATTAGAAAACATTTTAGGAGTGATTAAAAGAAATAAAAGACGTTGTTTTCTTCCTCAGAGGAAAAACAAAAATCAGGTTGCTCTAGATCCTTCCAGAACTTTTTCCGCGCTTCCGTTTTTGTCCATGTATAATGGAATACAGTTTTGCTTTGTGTATATTGAATATATAAATAATGCTGACTACACATGTTATATTTTACTTTGCTTATTTTTATTCAGTGTTATGTCTTGGAGAGCTTGCTGTGCTATCTTGTAGATAGTGACTGCATTTCAAACAGAATCTCTAGCATATTTCGCTGTTAATAGCGATTTTACATATTTCCTTGTTAAGTAGGAAGCAGCGCTTTAGATTGTTTCTGATTTTTTCACAATTACACACCATATTGTGATAAAAATTTTTTTTACATGCATGCTTGTGAGTGTTTATCTGATTCCAAGGTGTGGAATTGCTTGGCTGAACTGTATGTACAGTTAAATATTTTAAAATAACGTCTGCCAGATTGCTCTTTAGAAAGCTGAATTGATTTACACTCCCACCCAGCAGAGAGAGAAGAGCATCTACTTCCTTGCGTTCTTGCCAGCACTTGATAGCATCAGCCTTTTCTCTCTGGTGATCTGATGGCTAGTAGGTGATGCTTCATTGTTATTTTTAATTTGTTTTTCTAATTACTGGGAGGTTCCCCCCTGCCCCCTCCACCATGCTACCTACACAACATAAATAATCATTGTTACATACCTCAATTGTGTGTGTGTGTGTGTGTGTGTGTGTGTGAGTGTGTGTGTTTTGTAGGGGTGGGGTACACCCTGAGGTGTTCAGGGCTTAGTTATGTGCTCAGGGATCACTCCTGGTGGGACCATTTAGGGTCCGGGGGATTGAACCTGGGTCAGTTGTGTGCAAGACAAGCACCTTACTTGCTGTACTATCTCTCTAGTCTTGGATCATATGGTAGTTCAATGTTCAGTTTATTGAGAAAACTTCATCCTGCTTTTCATGGTGACTGTACCAGTTTACATTCCATCAACAGTATACAAGCTTCCCTTTTCTCCATATTCTCACTAGCATTTGCTACTGATATTTCATTCCAGTCAGCTTTTTCATTGCAGTCTTGTATCTTTTAATATTATTATTGTTGTTTATGCTTGCGGTGATACTACATTACACCTACCATCGCAGCTTGTTTATGCAGTAATCTGTTGATGGAAATTCCAGCTGATTCCAGGCCTTTTCTAGCCTGAGATTGTAGTTTTACTCTCATGGTCTTACTTGAACTGCCTCCTGTTATTTAATCATTCCCCCCCTCTGATTGCTTGAGTTTGTCCATGTAGTTCAGACCATTTTAGCCTTCTTAAGACTTTCAAAGGCTTGATTAAATAAATATGTACTAGGAAAAAGAATGTAATTCTCATAAATAATCATTACTGTTTGTCACCCGGTGGTGTTGGCAGTTATAAATGAAAAGGTATGCCTGTCACTGGATGCTTTGAACATATAGATTAATAAAGCAGGAGCTATATTTTTATATACTGCTATTTATATACAGGAACATAATGTGTCTCTTTTTAGTCTTTTAATGCTTTTAGTAAAGTTTTACATTTTTCTTCCTATAGGTATTGCACATTTCTTATTAAATTTATCCTGAGGGAATTTATAGATTTTTTTCTGATATGAGTCAGCTTTCTTTTGAATTACATTTTCTAATTGGGATTGCTGGCTTACACAAATGATACTGATTTTTGCATATTGATTCTATATTGAATTTAACCGAACTCATATGAGTTTTACCTTTTTTTGTTGTTGTTTGTGTGCTTGCTTTTGGACCATACTCAACTGTTCAGGGCTTACTCCTGGCTCTGTACTCAGGGATCACTCCTGGAAGGCTCAGGAGACCATATGGGGTGCTGGGGATTGAAGCCGGGTTGGCCATGTGCAAAGGCAAATCCCTACCTGCTGTACTATTGCTCTGACCCCATATGTTTTTAATAGTTTATTAGTTGATTTGTTTGGAGCTCAGAGGTGATCATCTTCATATTTCCTAAAAATGATGACAATCCAGTCTCTTCCTTTTTAATAGTTATCCTTCTTTTTCAGGTTTTATCAGATTGTCTAGTTAGAGCAGTGCTAAATATTGATGGTGGTAGACTATTCGAAAGTTTCACACAGGATTAATGCTTTCTCTAGCTTTCCAGGAGATATTTTTAATGCTTTATTAGATTAAGTTCCTTCCTTTAAATCTCTTGTTTACTAAGAGTTACTAAGGGTTTTACTTAGAGTACTAGTTTGGTCAAGTCCAATAGATACTTATGTTCATATTCATTTATAAATAGCTTGAGATTTCCATTGTCACGTTCTCTTAAGCCAGTAGTTAGAAATAGTTTTATTTATTTTATTTTTTTAAAATTTTTTGCTTTTTGGGTCACACCTGGCAATGCACAGGGGTTACTCCTGGCTCTGCACTCAAGAGTTATTCCCAGCGGTGCTCAGGGGACCATATGGGATGCTGGGAATCGAACCCGGGTTGGCCGCGTGCAAGGCAAGCGCCCTATCTGCTGTGCTATCTCTCCAGCCCCTAGAAATAGTTTTAACAAAATTATTAACTTCTTTTTAGTTGTATGTACTATTAATTATTTATTCTCACTTTTATTTTGCCACTTATTATTGTTGGTTTATATCCCTTAGGTGTCCCAGGCCTTGTCTCTTCAAATATGTTGTCTATCACCAATGTTTTTTATTTGTTTTTATTTTTATTTTTAATTTTTATTTGTTTTAATTTTTAATTTTTATAAGGCCGTTCACAATAATTTATTACATTCAGTATTCCAACATCAATCCCAGCGCCATTAAAACTTACCACCACCATTATTTCAAAATTTCTCACCACCACCTAAGCCTGCCGCAAAGGCAGATCCTAAATGACTTATTTTATATTGCTTCACCAACATACTTGTGACCCTCCAGTCTGCTGCCTTCTCTGGGAACCGGAACCCTGCAGTCAGAATCCAAGGGTTAGTTTTGGTTTTGTTTCAGCCGTTCCTTAGCTTTGTTCCTTTTATCCCATGTCTGACTGGAATCTGGTATTTGCCTTTCTTCCTCTGACTTGTTTTGTTTACTAGAATCCCCTCAGGTTTTCTCTATGCTGCAAATGCCAAGATTTCATCTAAAAATCATGTTTTAAGTTTTAAGTTTTTTGAGTAGATGGAATGAGAAGGGCATTTGTTTTTCAAATTGTAAATTCCTAATCTGATTGCTTGGAATTCAGCTGATGCACGATACGTTTCTGACTATTTCCTCATTTTCTAGTTTTACTGAGTTATCTACTGTGGAGAGCTGGTTGTGCGTGGAAAAGACAGTGCTGTCTCTGTGGGAGCCCGTGAGAGGGGGCAGAAGGGGGATTGAGAGCCAGTGGGGGATGGGTGCGAGGACTTGGCCAGACACTCCTACTGGCCACAGAGTGGTGTTGGGTGGGCATCGACTGCATCATTTATAAAATAGTCATCATCATAGTGCTTCCTTTCTACATCGTGTAAAGCACTAAATTGGTTAATGATGCAAAACACTGAAACAATGTGGAGTATAAGTATTAACAGAATCAATATTTTATTTTATTTTATTTTTTTTACAGTTGTAGATTTACAGTTTTTTGTGCTTTGGTTTCAATTATACAATGATCAGATACCCATCCCTCCACCAGTGCCCATTTTCCACCACCATGGATAATATCCCTCCCACCCCCATCCCCCCATCCCTCCTGTCTCTGTGGCAGGGCAATCCCCTGTGTTCTCTCTCTCCTTTTGGGTGTTGTGGTCTGCAAAAGAGGCATTGAGTGGCAAACATGTTCAGTCCATAATGTACTTTCGACATGCATCTCCCCTCCTGGGAGGATCCTCCAAACATCCTTTATTTGGTGCTCCCTTCTCTATCTGAACTGCCCTTTCCTCTAGGATACCCGGCTGGCCTCTAAGTTATGGAGTAATCCTCCTGGTGCTGATCTCAGCTATTCTTGGGTATTAATCTCATACTTTGTTACTTTATATCCCCCAGATGAATGCAATCTTTCTATGTCTATCCCTCTCTTTCTGACTCATTTCGCTTAGCATGATACTTTCCATATTGTACCACTTGTATGTAAATTTCATGACTTCATCTTTTCTAACAGCTACATAGTACTCCATTGTGTAGATGTACCAAAGTTTCTTTAACCAGTCATCTGTTCTTGGGCATTCAGGTTTCTTCCAGTTTCTGGCTATTGTCAAGAGTGCTGCAATGAACAAACAAGTGCAGATGTCACTTCGACTATACATTTTTGCCTCTCTGGGATATATTCCCAGGAGTGGTATTGCTGGGTCAAATGGGAGCTCAATTTCTAATTTTTTGAGAATCGTCCATAGTGTTTTCCAGAAGGGCTGAACCAGTGGACATTCCCACCAACAGTGAAGGAGTGTCCCTTTCTCGCCACATCCACGCCAGCAGATTATAGATGAGATAGGAAAGTTTCTCATATTACTGGGTACTTGTTGAATCTAACGTGAAAGTGTTGAAGTTACCTTTAGGATTGTGGGGCATCAGTGTCCCCTTCAATTACTGTAGGTTTTATTTATTCAGATGTTATGTTCTAAATGTTTAAAAAATATCCCAAACTGCTATACATTTTTGGTGTGTATTGACTCTTTTACCAGGATGAAATTTCCCTTTTCTTTTGCTGTTTTTCATTTTAAATTCAGTTTTGCCTCATTCACACCTTTTTGTCGCGTACCTTCTGTTTGGTATTGCTGTTCTTAATCCTGTTATTGTCAGCCTTCCTGGGTGTTAATCTTTGCATCTTGTATAAAATTTAAAAAATAACTGAATTCATTTTTGAAGCTCGTTGGTCTAGGGGTATGATTCTCGCTTAGGGTGCGAGAGGTCTCGGGTTCAAATCCCGGACGAGCCCTAGTTTTAAACCCCAAAAGGCTCCTCTATTGATAGCACAGCGGGTAGGGCGTTCGCCTTACAAGCGGCCAACATGGCCGACCCGAGTTCGAATCCTCTGCCCCTCTCGGAGAGCCCGGCAAGCTACCGAGAGTATTTGATATGCCAGACACAGTAACAACAAAGTCTCCAATGGAGACGTTACTGGGCCCGCTCGAGCAAATCGACGATCAACGGGAGGGCCTTTACCTTTACCTTTTACCATTTTTGAAGCGTTTATTAGGGGAGTGAACCTGAGTATTTTTGATGTGATTACTGTTTTCTTGGGCTATTGTTTGCCGTTTGCGATATGTGTTTCTCATTTACTATATTTTCTTGTACAGTTTCTCCCCTTTCTGCCATTTCTTGGGCTTATTGGTTGCTTTGTTTCAGTTTTGATCCTTAAAGCAGTGTTCTGAAGTCTGCCTGTCATTTGGGAGAGGACTGTTCTTTGGAATGAGTTATTTTTTGCCATGGAGGACATTTAGCTTCTTGGCTCCCACGTCCCATTTCAGTGGATCCTGGTACATTATGTGACAACCCTGAGATTCTCTTTCCTGCCCTTCTAGTGATTAACCATCTACCAAGGCTTCATAGAATACAATGTATTTTTGTTTTCCAGTGGTTGTTTATATTTTAAAGATATATTTATCTGAACCTAAGATGGATGGGACCACTTAGGATTTGAGTTCCACATTTTAGTACTCAATAATCAATAAGTAACTTGTAAATAGTATTTTCCACCCTTAGGGCCAGAGAGATAATACAGGGGTTAACATGCTCACCCTGTATATGGTTAAGCCTGGTTTGTTCTCGAGCACTGCATGTGATCTCCCAAGGACTGCCCACATCCCGAGCACAGAGCCAGGAATAACTTTTGGCCCCCAACCCCTGTTTATCCTCCCCCACCCCTGAAAACCTGCTGCTGTTGTATTCCACATCCTGTTCCTGTTTGTTGTTGTTATTTATTTTATTTTATTTCTTGTTTTTGGGTTACACCCAGTGATGCTTAGGAGTTACTCCTGGCTCTGCACTCAGGAATTACTCTTTTCAGGTTCGGGAACCTGGGTCAGCCACTTGCAAGGCAAACACTCTACCCACTGTACTATCGCTTCCACCCCAAACATCCTTTTCTTAAATTCATTTTTTGTTGAGGTAAAATTCACAGAGCATAATTCCCGATTCTACCACTTTAAAGAGTACAGTTCAGCAAATTCCAGTGTGCTATCACAGTATTGTACAACTATCACTATTCTAATTAAAAACATTTTCATAGTTCCACAAAGGAACCCACCCCCCACTGGCTAACATTGCCCTTCCCCCACCCCTGAGGAAAGACTCATTTATTCATAGTTTGGATTTTTTTTTTTTTTTTGGTGTTTGCTGGAGCCCACCTTCAGTAGTTCTTTCCAAGAGAGTTTCTGGGAAGTGTACTTTCTGTGCACTCAAATGTCTGAAAATGTCTCTTCCCTTCCTAAAGGTTGAATAGTGATTTCAGTTCCCCCCCCCCCCCCCCCGAGTTCTTCTAAGAACTGGTTTGTTGACTCATGTGCTTCTGTTCTCCTGATGGCACGGGCTCCATCTTTAGAGTGGATGCTCTGTGCAAGGTCTTCCTATAGGCCAGCTCTGCCCTCCATGCCGTGAGGTCACGCCTGTTCCCCGCATGATGGATGAGGACAAGGAGGTGTGGTGAGAAGCAGCCCCCACAGCTCAGAGAGAGACAGTGCCCACCCTCTGAGCCCCTGGTGCTCCACAAGTTGAATCACTCTGCTGTTCCCTGTAGGTGACCGATATCACTGTTTCTCTGGAAGAATTTGACATTTCCCCCTTTTCTCTAATTCTAAAATGTCTCCATTCTGGGACTAACTACTCTATTTTTATGTAAGCCAGCTTTTCATGTGAATGCTTTTAGTCAGAGGACTTGTGTTTCTCAGGAATTTTTTATTGCACTCATTCCCTGTACTCTCTTTGGTCTCTGGTTGGGACTTTAGATGTTGGTTGGGGTTTATAACCTTCATTTCCCTTTACCTGACTTTTATCCTTCCCATCTTGGGAGCCTGTGCCGCCATGTGGGAGAATTCCTGTCTGTCTCCAGGCCACTAATTTGATCTTCATCTGCTCCATGCTGCTTTTTCAGTCCCTTTGTATATTTAACAATGACTGTCTGGTTCTTAGATCTATTTCATTCACTTATTAAATTAAAAAAAGTGGACCCTGTGATTTGCAGTGCTGTTAATGACAGGGTTTCATGAATACAATGTTCCAATACCATACTCTCACTAAAGTGTCTCCCCACCAATGCTTCCCGCCCCCAACACACACACACACTTGGTAAGCAAAGTTATGCCTACCAGTTTTCTTTTCCTTTTCTTTAAAATTTTTATTAGTGAAACACCATGAGGTACAGTTGTCGACTTACAAATTTTGGTGCTTGGGTTTCAGTTACACAGTGATCGAGTACCCATTCCTCCACCAGTGCCCATTCCCTACCTCCAATGATCCCAGTATCCCTCCCACCCCATCCCACCCCACCTCTGTGGCAGGGCATTCCCTTTTGTTCTCTCTCTCCTTTTGGGTGCTGTGGTTGGCAAAAGAATGCCTACCAGTTTTCACACTCTGTTCCTTGGCCATTTGTTATGTCCTTACTATGTTTCTTTATATCTCACATATGAGAAAGATCATTCCATATCTGTCTCTCTCCTGGCTGACTTCTCTCAGCATGACACTCTTCCACTCCATCCATCAAGTGGCAAATTGTGTGATTTCACCTTTTCTTATAGACAAGCAATTTTCCATTGTGAATTTATATCACAACTCCTTTATCTGGTTATCTTTTCTTGAACACTTGAGGTCGTTTTCAGATTTTGACTATTGTGAATAGTGCTGCAATGAATATAGGAGTGCAAATGTCCTTTCGAAACAGAGAGCTTGGACCTTTGAGGCAGATGCCAAAACGTAGACTTGCTGGGCTGTATGGAAGCTCAATACCTATTCTTTCGAAAGTGTCCTTAAAGGTTGAACTAGCTGACATTTCCACCGGCAATGGATGAGGCTTCCTTTCTTCCCACACTCACACCAACACTGTCTTTGTTCTTTGTGACCTGTGCCAGTCTCACTTAACTCCTTTTATCTTAAATGGATGAGGTAACTTCTTTCATTGCTCTCAAGTGTGGTTCTGTTTTTCCTACTGTCTTGACGTATATTTGATAAGCTTGGCCAACCTCTTGAGGTGTATGTGGACTGTGGGAGTTCCACTTTTCTCCTGGGTGTTGGTACTACTCTAAGACTGCCTGACCCTTAGGAATGAAAGATTTCTCCTGGGCTCTGTGAGCTGTCACTACTGATTTACTGCCCGGCATCATGAGGAAGGGACAGCTATATGCTTCTCCCACCATCAGCCACCATCACATTACATCTGGGGTTTCCTCTGTGACCCCATTTCCTTGACTTTTGACTTGGAGCTATTATCTTCACAGCTCTCTTGTGCTTTGGACAGTGGTACCCATTTCTAATCTGGGCCCATTAACTTTCTGCTTTTCAGGGGTTCCCCATGGTTTCTGTCCTATTAAGAACCTATTCTGGGGGCTGAAGCAATAGTATAGTAGGTAGGATGCTTGCCTTGAATGTGGCTAATCTGGGTTCAATCTGGGCCACCTCATACGGTTCCCTGAGTCTGCCAGGAGTGAACCCTTAATGCAGAGCCAGGAGTAAGCCCTGAGAACAACTGGGTTTGGCCCAAAAAACAAAACAAGCAAAAAAAAAAGAAAAGAAAAAAGACTTGTGTTTTTTAGCACTGTCACTAAGTTTTAAGGATTAGTTACCTTAGTTGTTTTAAAGGGTTTATATGTTTGTGAAGTGATTATATCCTCCTGTCCCATTCAATCTTTGTTCTGATCTCTGTTTTATTTTTGGAGGGGTGGGGCTTTTGGGGGGCTCTGGGATGACGCACAGTGGTTGAAGGGCTTAGTGATAGGACTTAGCACTATGGTGCTTCCTGGGCAGTGGTGTTGATAGGCCCGTTGTGCTCGGGGGACTCTACATGTTGGAGCTGTGAAGTGCCAGGGATCAAACTTAGATCATTATGCAAACAAGGGAGGCTCCTGACTCCTGAGCTATATCCCAGCCCTCTGACCCTCTTTCAGTGGACTATTTGTTCCAGAGGGCTTTACAAGGTTGCACACAGTTCTGTATAATTACCATGGCATGGTTATCATTTTCTGGATCACTGAGATTTTGGGGGGTTATCTCTATTTAATTACTGTGTTCTATTTCTTCTAGTGGCTATACCTTAATTGACTTAACCATTTCTCTTTACTTCCCAGTTTCTTACCATCCTAAAAAATGCTGCCAAGAACCATGGGTACCTGAAACTGTGGGACTGTTTTCCTAAGGTTGTATCCTAAGGGATGTATGTGTGTCTTTGTTGTGTGTGTTTATTGTGGCACCATTTACATAAGTCAGCTGAGCACTTTATCCATTTCTAGGTGTTCGTTTTGGTGATCTGAAGCACTATCCCCATCATTGTGTAACTCTCTGTTCATCATTTCCAGAACCTTTCCACTGTTTTAGAAGAAACTCCTTTCTCAATGAACAGCAGTTCCCAGGTTCCCTCTGCCAGTCCCCAGCTGGCACCATTCTGCCTTGCATCGCTGGGCTTGTGGCGCCTGGATTACTTCTAGAAGTGGAATCATATAGTGTTTGGCCTTTTGGGACTTTCCTAGCACAGAGCTTCCCAGGTGCATGCCTGTAGTCAAGGTGTTTTAAGATGACTTCTCTGGATACGAACAGAACACAGGAATGAATGGACTGGATGGAATGAGGACAAACTATTGGCTTTGGGACACAAAGCTGAAATTACCCAGCTGTTGGGGTGGGTGGGAAGCATGAGGTGAACAAGAAGTGACATAAGGTCAGTGGTGGAGGATTTCGGGCACTTTGGTGGGAGTGAAGGTGCGATAATGTACAACGGAACCATCAAGTCATCACACTGTAACCAAGTGACCAATAAAGACCATCAAATTAAATAAAAATGCCCACTCTGCCCTGTTCCCCGAGGGATGTCCCCCACATAGCCATCCGTGTTTGGGTGTCATGGGAGTCTTCTCCCAGGAAGCCGGGGTTTCTCTCTCTGTTCATTGCACAGGGTTTTCCTGGAGACTCTGCCATCCTGGTTCTCTTAGAGATTCAGCTCTAAGCTGGGGCCAAATGAAATGAAATTTCATTCCCAGCAGGGCCGGTTTGAAACTTTATGTGCATAAACTTGCTATACAGTGAGTACTTTAGAGCTCTACCTGCTCCCTTCCTCCTTCCTGCGCCACCTGTGTTACCACCAGGGTCCAGGCGCCCCTGGGTGAAGGGTGGCCCGGGAGTATCTGTGGAGTGGCGACAGGGAGTGAACAGCTGAAACATGTCCTTGCGTTTGTAGTGCTTGGTTTCCTCCGCTGCCAGCCCTGAGGAGTGGAGTGAGGGGCTCCGGGAACATGTGCTCATCCCTGCAGTTCTTGCTTTGATACCTGACCCTGGAGGAGCGGATTGCAGTGAGAACAAGGGGGCGGGTGGGAGGGGCAGTGCTTAGGGCATTAGGGCCACCAGAGCCAGTGGTGCCCCGTAGAGCTCTCAGCGCTCTCTAGACTGCCCCAGGTGGGGCGACAGCCGGAGTGCCACGAACCTGGAGTGGCAGAGCTTGGGGTTTGGGGTGGGGGATGATCCTTATCCCTCTGCCCGTGCACCCTCGCTCCTCACCTCCACAGCAGGCCTGGAACAGACACGAGCTTGGCTAGTTCAGGCACCATGCCACTTCGTACCTGCTCGGCCACGGGGCTCAGCCACCACCGGGCACAGGGCAGGATCCTGGAGGCACGAGCCCAAGCCCAGATTGGATTCTGGCTCTTAGATCCAGCTGGGAATGCTGGGCCCGGTGACATGGCCCCAGTCTGTGATCCTTAGGGCCCTGGGACTTTTGGTAAGGTCCAGCTGTGAGTCTTTCCCCACACTTCTGTGTTCCCGTAACAGCTTACCAGTCTTTGAAGACAAACCAGGTCCCATCACACTTGTGCTATTGGTTCCCTGCCCTAGTTCACCATTTCTCAGGAGTTGAGACCTGCCAGGCCTCTCCATCAATGAACTCTCCCTTATATCTTGGTCCTCCTCCCCTTCCTTTTCCTTTCTTCCCCTCCCCTCTTCCTCCTTCTCCTCCCCATCTCTTCTCTTCTATCCCCTTCTCTCCCATCCCCTCCCCTTTTCTGTCCTCCTGCACGCTCTGGATATAGACAAGATTGTCGGGAAGAATCAGACTCTCCTGCTTGTTCAGGAACAAGAGGCACCTGGAAGGTAGGGTAGGTGTCAAGTCCAAGACTAGTGACAGGCTGAGCCCCTCGCCATCTGCGAGAGGCCTGGGCGTCCTGTGCCAGGGCAGGCTGGGGAGAGGCTGACAGCAGAGTGGTCAGGGGAGACATCTGGTAGGGCACCTCTGCCCTTGGGGATTTCACTCCTGCAGAGTGGACAGTGGGGATAGACGCCCCAGGCCCCCATACTCAGTTGTTGTTTGTACCTCTCCGTGTGGTTGGATGGGACCCAGCCTCTCTCAGGCTTCTGAGGAGCCAGTTGGCAGCTGGGCGAAGTGTCCCAGGCACCGAGGGCCTTTTATTTCCACTCGGGAAGCCAAGCCTGGACTTTCAACCCATGTGAGCCTAATGGACACGACTCAGGAGAGATCCCTTGGTCTCCTGCACCCTGGGCTAGAGGCTCGCAGGCCCGCATGACCCTGCCAGGAGCCCCAGTTGTGGGGTCCCTGCTGTGTGGTGCCTTGCCCACTGCTCCCTGCCAGCCCAGCAGAAGCAGGGGCTGAGAATGCCGGACAGATGCTCCCGAGGAAAACGTGGCATGGAAAATCCATTTTCAGAAGGTGAGATGTAATTGTGGGTAATTGAAAACACAATCAAGCTCTTTGTCATCATTCTTAACAGTGCTTTCTCCCTAGCCATTCATAACATGAGTGGAAACTTTCTCTACAGGGCGCTCCCTCTCATACATGTCTTCGCTGCAGTGCTGCAGTTGTCTTGTTCAGAGTGGGTGCTGGGGTGGAGGGGTGGGTACCGATGGGGGACCAGCTCAGTAGGCAGGAATGGGCGAGTTGGGGAAGGTTCTGGATTGGGGGCAGGTCTGAGCTGTGGTATAAGGCACAGCCTGATTCCAGCAGTGAGCTCTAAGCTCAGCAGCTCCGGTGAGGAATGGAAACATGGAGCTGGGAAGAGAGGGGCTGGCAGGTACACTCAGGTGAGCCCCCAGGCCAGGCCCAGGTGCCAGACTCAGCCTTCCATGGGGAGGCAAAGGATGCAGATGGAGGAATTTCTTCTCTGAAAAGGTTAGATATATTCTGTCCTTCAAAGAGTGGTTGGGACCATCTCAGGAGAATCACCAAGGCCAAACTTTTATGCTGATTGCTGCCCCTCTCTGCCCTAGCCAGTCTGGGGAAGGGGAGCATGCGAGGAGTAGGGGAAAGGGTCTGCACAGGGCTGGCCTTGTGTTCGAGTGTATACCGCAGAGTGAGAAGCACGGAACTTGGGGCAGGTAGTTCTGAGCTTCCGTCTGTTGCTGACTCCGAGATAACCACACAAGTGCCGACAGGCGTCTTACCTCGAGGATGAGCAGGTCTATCAGTTTGGGGCTTAGTATTATGAGTGATGCCCAGAGAAGTGTTCTCAGAGGGGTATTCTGGAGCTTCGGGTTTCATGCACTCAAAGTCCTTCCTGGCCAGACCTTTCTTGCCAACCTTTCATTGAGTTTGATCCATCTGAGTCTGGAAGACTTGTTTGTGTCGTTCCAATATGACTGGTGGGGGGAGGAGGGAAGGGAATTCAAAAGAGCCACTGAGCCCAGTATTGGAAAAAGTGATTTTTCTTTTTTTAATTAATTTTTATTGAAAACACTGTGATTTACAAAGTTATTCATTATACAGTTGTTCAAAGCATTTAGTGTTCTAACACCACCAGTGAGACCTTCCCTTCACT
The DNA here is from genome assembly GCF_029834395.1 of Sorex fumeus. Lineage (NCBI taxonomy): Eukaryota > Metazoa > Chordata > Mammalia > Eulipotyphla > Soricidae > Sorex > Sorex fumeus. The sequence continues at coordinate 2,576,312 of NW_026606135.1, read as the reverse complement.
AATATCGCCAGTTTCCCTCCCAGTCCCAACCTGCTCCCTCAGGCACATAACAAATTTACCTTATATTGCTTATTCCAACAGAAATTTAAGAAATGGCAAATAGAATGATCATAAAATTAATTTGTAACAGCCAATTTGTGATTACTATATACTTTTGACCTGTGTAAATAAGAAAACTAAACCATTTAGTACAATATAATAGAATGCCTACTCCCATTTACATATGTAAGTTTTCAACTCTGGAATCTAAAGTATATTACATTAAATTTTATTTTATACTTGGATCACATGGTAATAATGATGTCTCACATGTCATTAATAAAACTTTTAAAGCAATTCCGGAGGAATTTACATGGAATGGGTTAAAGCTTACAAACAAACACCGTCCTCCCATTGTTCATTGATTTGCTCGAGCGGGCCCAGTAACGTCTCCATTTTTGAGACTTGTTATTACTGTGTTTGGCATATTGAATACGTCACGGTAGCTTGCCAGGCTTTGCCGTGTGGGCGAGATACTCTCGGTAGCTTGCCGGGCTCTCCAAGAGGGGCAGAGGAATTGAACCTGGCTCTGCCGGGCTGGCTGGGCGCAAGGCAAACGCCCTACTGCTGTGCTATTGCACCAGCCCAGGTTAAATATGTAAAATTTCCCCCTACACTTAAAGTTTTCCCCTAAACTGTGGTTTACAGAGTTGTTCATTATAATTTGTTGCAGGCATTCAATATTCTAACACCAATGGGGAAGGTCTTTTCGTCTGTTTTGGGAATGTGATCCTCTTTGAGAAGCCAGGTGATGCTGGAGTCTAGGAATCTGTCTTGGACATCTCTCCATGATGGGGTGTGGGGGTGAGGAGCAGATGTCCCATAGTATAATAATTTAAGGTTATAGGGGTACTGAACAGGGTGGTGGATCAGTAGAGACCTGAGAGGTGGCAGGGCAGCAGAATCCAGGGAATGAGAGTCTCTCAAGTTGTCTTCGCTGACACATTTGCTCAGTTGTTGCAGAAGAGTAGGAGATTGGAGGTTGACTGCATGTGTGGGTGTGGAAGGGTAGGTGTAGAGAGATGGTTGCATAGGCGCTAGATGGATGAATAGAAGGCATTGGTATAATTAGAAAGATGGGTAGATGTATGTATAAGTGAACAGAAGCTTGAGTTTGTAACTACTGACTCGTTGAATGGGCACTCAGTGGGAGGAAAAGGAGAGGCAGATTGATAGGTGGGGTTGGATAGGTATATGGATGAAGCAGAGGATGGGGATGTCTGGACAGGCAGAGTAGAAGGAAGATATATGGATGAGATGATGATTGGAGGGAGATTAGATGGGTGACAGAAGGAAAAGATGGATGGGGGTATATATATATATATATAGGAAGATGGGTGGATGAAGGGTAGGGCCATTGCGTAGAGGAATCTGAATGGATGGCTGTGCGGATGGAAGGATAGGTTGTTGGGCAGGAGGCAATTTAGGTGGACGATGAGACTCAGTAATATAAAATTAATTAACCTGCAACTCAATATGCAAAGACCCAGGTTCTGTGTGTGACTTAGAGTTGTAGTGGTTCTGAGAGGAACTGGCCAGCCATAGAGAGAGCACCACCATGCCCCCCTGGACTATGCAGATCTCAGCCTACCTGAGTGTCAGCCATCCAGACCTAGTGGTGCTTTGGCTTTCCAGAATCTCAGCCAGGCATATGGCCAAGCACTTGCTTGTTTCGTCCTTGTCACAGTGTAGGAGACTGACACTGAGAGGGGGCCAAGGTCACAAGCCCGGACAGGAACAGAGCCTGGGGGTGTGGCAGAGGCTGGGGGGCTCTAAGCTAGCGCTGTCACTGTGGATGCGATCAGAGGTGGTTTTGGGGCTGTCTTGGCAAGGACAGACTGGGCAGACGGCCCTGTCTGCAGATCCAGGCAGAGGTGTTTCCCCTGGAATGCTTCCTGTGAGGGGGCCCTGGGCCTTCAGTCTGGGTCCTGCACCCTGGGACCTTCCTGATGTTCCTGTATTATGTCTATTGAGCTGGACAACACTCACGAGTGGCGGCCTCACATTCCAGCTCAATACAAAGGTCCAGGCAGCTGGCATGCCCAGGAAAGCGGCTGGGAGAGAGAACTGTTGGCCCAGGGTTAAGGCTGTTTCCAAGGAGGCGAAGTCTCTTGAGAGCTGCTTCTGCGGGGGTCTTCTCCTGATGCTCAGCAGGAGCTTTCTGCAGCCCACTGACCTCTGAGAACACCATTATTTCCCAGTGGTGTGGAAAGCTGGACCTGGCAAAGCCATCCCCTAGAACACATGCAGTTGGCTCTAAGCCGGGTCGGGGGTTGTCTGGTACCTTGTCATGCTGGGCCCCTTCGACGTAATTGGTTCTGTTCTGAGGGCTCAGTGGTTGGGGCTGGAGGGACCTGGGGCTGCTGGACAGGGCTCCAGTGATGGGTGTTTGCTCAAGGAATGGTCACCTTCATGCCTCCTGTCCTCTCTGGAATCCCTTGGGACTGGTCACGTCCCAGCACATATGTGCAGCTTCTTTTATGGTGGATTTCTGGCTGAACAGGTTGACCCTCATCACATCAGAGTTGGGCACCGGTTGAAACATCCAGACTCATCTCTTGGTTGGTGAACTCCAGGGCCAGGGAAGTGGGACTTCAGAAGTGAAGAGCAGGAAGCCCCCATGTTTGGGAGGCAGGAGAGAGGGAGCTGGACCTGAGCAGGCCTTAGCAAAGAAAGATAAAGCTGGAAAAACAGAAAAGTAATTTTGGTGCATTAAGCTGGAGATGGGAGAATGTTTACGCATCATTTAGTTTACGGATGGTGATAGGTTAGTGGTTAGATTAGCAGGAAGCCAGTCGGCTTGAAAGGAGGGAATTAATTTATGAGACTGCAAAGGGGAAAATTGTTTGCAAGAAATACAGGGGTTTTGTTGTAATAGCATCAAGTTTAGCAGAAACAACAAGCACTGACAGGCTTGGCTGTCCATCAGGGCTCCAGCAGCTGCGAGTGTTAAGTCTGGGGACTTAGGCTGGGGTGTGCAGCAGAATGCCAGCTCATGGTGGCCCGCATCTCCCCTTCTCCCAGGCCAGGAGAAGGCTGTGCCTATCCGTACACTTCCTGGCCTTCTGCATTGAGATCCTGGAGTGTGGCACTTGAATTGGAGAGAGGGATGACTCTGGGGTTTGGTGATGGGTAAGCCGACACCCAGGATGTCCAACAGTTCCGACACAGTGTGTCCCAAACCCAGGAGAGTTGGCTCCTAGGTGACTCTTCCTGGTGGCTTGTCCAGTTCCTGGGCCACATTGTGACCCGAGAAGGGATGCCCAGAGGCCCAGAAAATCCTCTGCTCATTGCATAAATAGTCTTATTCTCAGCTCTTGTGCCTAGAGAAGGACTGGACTAGAGACCCTGGGTTCTAATCCCAACCAAGGGACTTGGGGAATTGGTGGAGCCTTTCAGAACCTTGGTGTCTTCACCTGCCAGCACCCAGAGGCTGCCATGGGAGGAGGTGAGAAGCTGTCAGGCCCCTGGTGAGGGCAGGGGGTCCTGGCAATCCTCAGTGTGATCACGGTGTCATTCATGGTTGGGGAGGTCAGCAAAGCTTGTCAGGCCCCAGGTTCTGGAGCCTTCCCCCTGGCTTCTGTTCTGTTTGTAGGAAGTAGCTCTTGCCTGGGCTCTGCGTCCTGGGCTGCTGCCTCAACTGCAGCAGGGGAGCCCATGTCTGGCTCAGTGGTGTCAGGCAGAACTGGGGGAGGGAAGTCCTGGACTTGGCATCCTGTGTCTTGGTTTCCCGTCCCACAGAGACACTTGGATACCCCATGGGTCCCCTGGGGGGCATTCGAAGCAGGTGGGCCACTGCTGGTGTGGTCACAGGGTTACAAACCTGGGTCACACTCCCTGCAGTCTAGATCAGTTGGCATCCCGGATGGCATGTAGCAGCTTATGAAGGCTTCCTTCTCCCGGGTCCCCTTGAGGGATGTACAGGTGAGGAATTGAAGACCAGAGAGAGGGACATACGACTAGCCAGTGGGGAGCCAAGACCTGAACCTTCTTCTGAGGCCACCCTCCTTCCCCCTCAGCCTGCTTGTTCCAAGGGCTGAGCATTGGGTTCTCAGGAGGTCCCCATCTGCCTCCACCGTGGTAGGATTCACAGCTGCAGGCAGATTGAGTGAAATCCCTCCAAGGGGCAGCAGGGAGGAAAGGAATCCCCTTCCTCCACTGCTGCCCAATGCAGGGACGCAGGGGCAGTGTGCTCCTGGCCCAGCATCCATGCTCCTGTGACAAGCTCTGCGGGGCAAGGGGCTGAGTGGGTGCTGGGTAGAGAGAGAGCTTCCTCCCAGTGAGGTGCAGCAGCCACTTGGAAAGGCGTTTTTCCAGGCTGAGGGAACATCTGTTTTGAAAGTGAAATGACTCTGATGTCACCTGGGCTTGAAGGAGCCAACCCACCCGGAAAGATTGGGACAGCGCCCGCTCGGTTTCTCCCACATTTAGCTTCACCCTGGGCAAGGCGGGCTGAACTTTCCCGAAGTGCTGCTCTCAGCAGAAAGCGCCTGCCTGTGGCGCTCAGCCAGGAGGCATTTTGCACAAATTACAAGGGCTGGGAATGGAGGCCAGCCCCCAGGGAGAAGTCAGGCTCCCTGCTTCTGTCTTGGAGAGGAGCTGCACAGTGCTGTTGGGGACCCTCAGAATGGCAGAGAATTACAGCCTAGACGTTTTAGGGTTGGAGACAGCTCAGCAGGCTGAAATGCATGCTTTGCATGAGGGAGGTTTGGGCTCCATCCCCAGGCACCCCAGGTGGCCCTTGAGCACCTCCAGGTTGCCTAACCGCTGAACCAGGAATAGTCCCAGAGTATCAGGTGTGACCCCCAAACCAAACCATAGTAACAAATATGGCTGCCAGTGTTTTTTTTTTTAAATAGTGGTCATACCTGGCAGTGCTGAGGCCTGGACATGGGGCCATACCCAGCAGAGCTCCGCTTGAGTGTTGCCTGGTGGTGCTTGGGGGCAGTATTGGGTGTCACAGAGTCTTGGGGTGCCAGAAATGGAATCAAGGCTTGCATCTGCCAACAAGGGTTTTCCACTTGAGCTATTGCCCTTGTTCTGCCGCAGAAAAGGGGGTGTTTTTCAGATCTAGGAAGCCCCTGTCAGCTCTCTGGTGTTGTGTTGGAAAGCTGTGGTCTGGATATTTGCCCTCCCTGACTTGGGCTATCAGTAACACTCTAGCACTTGGGCTTTGGTGGAGAGAAGTTTTGGGGTATGTGTGTGTATGTGGATGATACTCTCATGCCTGATATGGATCTTTATGGGGCAAGCATGTGGGGGGACACTGGTTTGCTGGGATGGGGTCTTCTAGCTCCTCCGGGTGGCTCCCACTGCTTTTTAGAAATGACTTTTGACACTGGAGAGAGACCCGGGCTGGTCTGAGTTGGTACTTTTTGCTGTGTGACTTCAAGTATGTTTTTAACCTCTCTGAGCCTCGGTTTCCTCAGGAGGGAGTGATACCTGCTTGCAAATCTCTTAAAGGAATGGAACAAATGCCATGTGTGCTGTCTTAGTTGCCTGCGTGGCCCTGAGCAGGCACCCGGAAAACAGGAGTGTTTCTCCTCTCCTCTGCGGCCCCCTCCGGTTCTTGGCCCCCTCCTCCAGGGGCTTCTCCTCCTTCCTACTCACCCACAAGGCTCTTTCTGGATGGAGTGGCTGGAAATCTGTCGCGCTCACCTTCCTGTACCCTCTGCTGTCTGGGACGGAGAGATCTGAGCTCAGAGATAACAGGCCATTACTGTGAGGGCCGCTGCATGGTGTTAGCAAAATGGGCCAAGTTGTAAATTTCTCTGACTTCGGCTTTTTGGAACCCTCAGAAATAAATGCAGGGACAGCTCAGGCTCGAGCAGATGGGAGTGCCCGTGGACTCACTGGGAGCCGATGACAGGAAGGCAGCGAACGTGTCTGCTGGGGTCTGGGTGGCCTCACTGAAGGGGCTCCTCTGGAATTTCTGGGCTCTATAGACTGCAAGGTAAGCAGTGGGGAATCAGAGTCTCGGTCATTCATGCCTTAAGCTTTTGGATGGGGCTGGGGCTGGGGCTGGAGCGATGGTCCGGTGCATAGAGCATTTGCTTTGCACAGGGCCAGCCCAGGTTCGGTCCCTGGCACCACATTTGGTCCCCTGAGCCTCTCCAGGAGTGATCCCTGAGCACAGAGCCAGGAGTAAGTTCTGAGGACCATCAGATGTAGCCCCCAAATCCAAAAAATACATTTTGGGTCATACACTGGTGATGTTCAGGATGCTTTTACCTCAGTGCTCTGGGGTCACCCCTGGTGGTGCTTGGGGGGGAACATGTGGTGCCAGGTTTGAAGCCAGGTCTCCTACTTTCAAAGCATGTGCAGTGCATTGAGCTATCTTTCCAGCCCCAGACACGCCTCTTTTAGTATCACTAAGACATCTGTGCCCCTGTGAGGGCATGGGAGGGCTGATGTATAAAACTGTGGTTGGAGTCTTGGTGGGGTCACGCACAGGCAATGGAACCCTGTTGCCATTCTTGCCCACAGGACTAGGAAATGCTCTATATCTGCTGGTTCTGATAAGACTGCTGGTGGATCCTGGGGTGTTGGGTCTAAGTGCATAAAAAACATTGGGGAGGACTAGAGTAAGACAAGATGTGAAGCACTGGGCTGTCTCTTCATGGTGGGAATTTATGAGTGGCTCTGGGCATGCTCAGATACATCTCAGCTTGGAGTTGTGGGATGGGATGAAGGGTATGAGGGCTGCCCCTGAATTTCTCTGGAACAGACCAGGGACTGGTGAGCCAGGTAGGAGGCCACTGGTCGGTGCACTGAGTTCTGGCTCCAATGAGACAACAGAAGTGATTGCAAGCTGTGCAGCTTGTAAGCTGGGGGCCGCAGACAGTGGCTCATGGCCTCTGGATGGCCAGCTTGGATCCCTGGTGTTATGCCAAGACAGAGCTGGCGGTGAGCTCTGAGAAGATGGGGTGGGGGAGATAAAATGGAGTCCACTCCATCCTGCATACTTGCATATGGAGGGTAAATTGAGCTCTAGAGGCTGAGCTCATCGGTCATTGACTTCTGAGATGCTTTGGAGAGGATGGATTCTTCCGGCAAGGGGGTTTTGTTCGAGGAGGAATTTCAGTGCAACGGTGCTGTGCAAATTGCAGCTGTGTTTTACAAGAAAGGTTATTAAAGGGTATTTTCCTGCTCTACTGGGGTTTACTTGGGTGGATTCTTTGATAGCATACGCGCCAGAGGTCACACTGGCAGTGATTCAAGCCCTTCTGTGAGGCTAGCCAGGAGAAAAACTGCTACCCTCTCCTCTCTAAGGTTCCTTCCAGATGGAGGAAGATGGGGAAGATGTAGAACTGAGGGGCTGTGTTGGCTTTTCTGATTCATCACTCTCATTGAAATTGTGCCCACAGGGAATACTACAAGAAGATGCACAGTGCCCTGAGGTCCCAAAAACACAACAGAAGTTTATTCCTTTGGCCCTGGCTATATTTTGTCTAGTACTCAACCCCTCCATACTCTAACTCAGTCCCTCCCCCAGGGTGATTCTAAAACGATAAAGCATTTCACATTACTTTATTGCTTTGGCTCTGTGGATTAACTTTCAGCAGCACCGGGAGGGGGCGCCCTCTATGGGCTATTGAGAATGGAGCCTGCGCACTTCACCTTAAATGGAATCTTTTTTTCACATTGTCAAATCCAGCTATAGTTAGGACTCATCTTATTCTGTGGCCTCAAGAAAATGAATGTTCTGCAGCTTCCTCCTGACTTTCCCCCAGTGACTTTATAAATCGTAAATTCTAAGATAGGTACTCCTAAATCTACTAATTTTCTATCTCATCTTCTTACTAATGTAAAGTATAGACTATCTCTAAACATAAATAACCGCATAATTATACCTTTAGAACCCCTCTAACCAAATGTATCTTATACACTTATCATTCAACCTAGTGTAACCCCCTTTTCCAGCACAACATATTTCTCCTTTAATCAATACAACTATCCAGGAGGGCTTATGACTTATGAACAGTGACACAAGGTCACTGTGAAGCTGGCTATTTCTGTTCTTATTCCATTAATAAATTTGAGCATAGACTTCCCAACCTGTCAGAATGTAGAGAAGCGATAGCCTGTTTGAACCAATCAAATATCCACAGATCCTAGAAGTGTCTCAGGGGTTGCTTCCCAGGCTCAGAGTCGATATTTTAAACTTTCGAGGGCCTTAGTTTCAGGTCTGAGGTTGGAGTGACATCACTGATCACACAGAGGTCAGCTTAGTTCCTGGGTCGGAAGCTCAAGAGAAGCTCATTCTGGGACAGAGCCCGCACGCAAAGTTAATTGTCTGAGGAGATGAGCAGGGTGGCAGGGAGTGGAAGATCTGGTACCTGACCTCTTGACAGTAGAAACGACACCAGGGTAGCAGCCAGGTATGAAGATAAAGAATGGTGCTTTTGGGTGGGTGGAAGGGATAGTGCAGCAGGTAGGGCCCTTAGCTTGCATGCGGCCAACCCCGTGTTCAATCACTGGCACTCCATTAGGTCCCCTGAGCTCTGCTAGGAGTGATCCCTGACTGCAGAGTCAGGAGTAAGTCCTGAGTACTGCTGGGTGTGGCCCCCAAACAAACAAGAAAAGAATAGTGGGGATTCTTTCATTAAAGCACTGTGTGTTACAAAATTTTCCATAATTGGGTTTTTGATATGCAGTGTTCTATTACCAATCCTGTCGACAGTTGTCAGCTTGCCTCCACTCATGTTCCCAGGTCCCCTCTCCTACCCCTCCTGCCCGCCCACCCCTGCCCGGCCTGCCATCTTTTTTTTTTTGATTTTTTAAAAAAATTTGTATTAGTGAAACATCATGGGGTACAGTTGTAGACGTACAAATTTTTGTGCTTGGGTTTCAGTTATACAGTAATTGAGTGCCCATCCCTTCACCAGTGCCCATTTTCCACCTCCAATGCTCCTAGTATCCCTCCCACCCCTCATCCCCCCCTCCCACCTGACCCCTGTGGCAGGGCATTCCCTTTTGTTCTCTCTCTCCTTTTGGGTGCTGTGGTTTGCAAAAGAGGCATCGCGTGGCAATCATGTTCGGTCTATGGTCTACTTTCAGCATGCATCTCCCATCCTGGGCGGATCCTCCCAACACCCTTTATTTGTGCTCCCTTCTCTATCTGAGCTGCCTTTTCCCCTAGCGTGTGCGCCAGCCTGCCATCTTTTAAATTTGGTTATCAGAGTTTGGGTTTCTCGATTTCAGTGTCATTGACCTTGTGGTAGGGATAAGAATGGTGGTTCTTGGTCGACAGCTCCAGTCAAAACACATGTCAGGGGGCAGTTCAGCAGATCAGACAGTGAAAGGGCAGTGTGCCATTGCACCGAGTAGTCTGACTTAGAACGGTGTGGTCCCGGGTCCAAGACTTCCCTGTGCACCTGTCCTCTCCCTGGAACTGCAGCTGTTCAGACACCATGGGTCTCTTTATGGCAATGTATCCTCAAGAACTTTGGTTGTCTGTGCCAGGAAATGCTCCTATAACCTGACTTGGGGAACTTTTCTTCCTGTACCTCTTGTCCTCTCTTTCTTTTTCGTTGTGATGGTGGTTGTCTTTTGGGAATCAGATTTCTGATAGAGATGGGGAGAAGGTATCCGAGAAAACTCGGCCTGTACACGAGGGGGTCTTGTTGTCTTTCAGTTACCAAGTTACCACAAGCGTTTCCAGAGGGTCCCTCAGCTTCTCCCCACGGTGGGAAGTTTCCCTGAGGTGGAGAAGGCTGTGCCAGCTGTGACTAGGTGCTGTTTTCGATTGGCCAGAGGAAGCTAACTGGGGAAGGTTACTAGAGCAAAGAGCTTTATTCACTGGTCTTAGCTCCACAAAGCCGTAGACAAGAGCCATTGTCCACTAACACACAGCTCTGTGGGAGCAGGACCTGAGCTGGTACTCCACCAGAGAACCCCATAAGCTAGACTTTATGGGGTGTGGAGAAAGACTCTTTCTTTTGAGTTTTAGAGAAGAAGCAGAGGCCCCATTCCTTGTCTAAAGACTTGCCTAAAGGGCCTTGGAGTTGGGAGGGTGCCTGAGGGCATTTCCTTTGTTCACAGCTGGGAGACAGCTGAGAAAGGAGCATTTCCTCCTCCTCCTCCTCTTCTTCTTCTCCTTCTCCTCCTTTCCCGCCTCCTCCTCCTCCTCCTCCTCCTCCTCTTCCTCTTCTTCTCCTCTTCTCTTTCTTCTTCTCCTCCTTCTCCTCCTTCTCCTCCTTCTCCTCCTTCTCCTCCTCCTCCTCCTCCTCCTCCTCCTCCTCCTCCTCCTCCTCCAGTGCACATGGGGTTATTTCTGGTTCTGCACGCAGGAATTACTCCTGGTGGTGCTCAGAGGACCATATGGGATGCTGGGAATCGAACCTGGGTTGGTGGCATGCAAGGCAAATGCCTTACCCGCTGTGCTCCAGCCCCGAAAGGAGCATTTCTAGATGCAGTCAGAGCAAATCTGGGGTCACGGATAAGTCTCCAGGTGATGATATGAAAAACTGGGCTGGAAATAGGAACATGCATTATCATAGTTAATTTTTGGTGGCGGCGCACCCAGCTGTGTTTCTGGGGGTGAGGGGCTCCCTCTGACACAGTGCTCAGGGCTGCTCCCTGCAGTACTGTGGTCCCTCAACTCCAGGACTGCAGAGCACATGCAAAGCATGCACTCCAGCTTTTTGAGCAACCTCCCTCCCCAGCTCTGCATCTTTTTTTAAAAAAGGGAATAGCTTCCCCAGTGGGGCTCAGGGGTGGGGGTGGGGGGTGCATTCCTGGTCTTACTGTGTCTGGCAGTATGAGCCCGACAGTTCAACGCTCAGGCCCACGAGCCTCTGCTGTTCAGATCCAGGGGTCCTGGGAACCACCAGGGCTGTGCCTGGCAGTGCTTCGGGAGCCCTGTGGTCAAAGGGATCCCACTTGAGGCCTTTCACACGCAAGTCATGTACACCACCCCTTTGTGCTCGCTCCCTGGTCCCACAGGGATCAGAACAGGACTGTAAACAGGACTTCCTGCTGTCTTGCTGTAAGGCCTTTGCAAAGAGAGCTGGTGACAAGCCCTTGAGCACTGGAAATGGGTAGAGAGCTGCCTGCCTTGAGAAGTGTTGTGAAGATTAGAGATGAAGTAATGAAAGTCCTCAGGGGGGACTCTCAGCCTCCCTTCTCAGACGATTCAAGACTTTGTGTCCTCGCTTTTTTGAAGTTCCCCGGGGGGCTTCAGCTGTCTTCTCGGTGGGAAGACTTCTCTGGAATTCTTAATTCTTATTGTTTCTGGGAGCCTGGGGCTATCGCCGCCCCTCCCCCCCTTACCTCCCTACACACACACACACACACACTTCTCTCTGAGAGAGGAGCTGGAACCTTGCAGAGGTGCTTCCAGCTGTGGTGACACCCTCTGTTCTGTCCCCGGACCTTGGGAGATTTCAGTGTGAAAATTGTGCTGCTTCCTAAGGAGAGAGAGGAGGAATGGGGGTGGACAAGGGGTGTGGGTGAGGTTTGAGAATCACATGGGTATCAACTAACCGCTCTTGTGAGATTTATCCAACCATAAACCCATAAACCTTGGGTTGGTTGATAACCGTGTCAGGTCCTGTCTCTTTAGGGAAATAAAGAAAGGGTTATGGGACATACCCCTGGGTAGGCACCGGCTCTGCTTCTCTGCCTGCCTCCTCACCGGGATGCAAGCTGGGGTGAGGGCTCCGTCCAGACTACCGTGCAGTCAGGCTTCTGCAGAGAAAGACAATCTATAGGCTTGCTTTGTCAGTTTCCTGTCCATCCTGAGGCGGGGAGAGAGAGGGGAGAATGGGAGAGCCAGACAGCCAGGCAGCCAGACAAGTCTTCAGGAATTGGCTCACTTGATTGTGAGTGCTGGAAAATCCAAACTCTGTAGAGAAGGCCTGCAGGCTGGAGGTCCAGACTTGATGCTGCCATTAATAGTCTGAAGCAGTCTGGAGACAAAAATAATTTGATGCGTCTCTTAAAAACTTCAACTCATCAAATAAAGCCTATTCACACTATGGAAGTTAATCTGTTTTTTTTGAAAAATTACTTTTGCAAATATTAATTACATTCCAAATATCTTCATAGAGTCCAGGGAAATGGCTCAGTGATAGAGCACTTGTTTTGCATGGATGAGGCCCTGGCTTCGATCTGTGGCATGGCAGTAAACAAACAACAACAGGCAAACACCTTCATAGCAACAGTGTTGATTAAACCACTACCACCTTTAAAAATTATTATTTTTATTTTTGGCTTACAATAATGATTTCTCATGGGCATAATTCCCACACCACACCCGTCACCAGTTTCCCTGTCTTTCTCCCCTAAGGTAACCAGCCCCTTTCCCTCTTAGCTCTCCAGCTCAGTTATTCCCCCATTATGTTGCCTTTGCATCCCTGATGCTACCTTGCTGTGTATCTTTAAGTCCTGCATATGAGAGAGGTCATTCCATATCTGTCCCTTTCCTTCTGACTGACCTCACTCAGCATGATATTCTCCAGTTCCATCCATAACAACTGCATTTTGGTCTCACCAAGTTTATACATGAAATTACTCACCACTGATGGAAACATTACCACCAAATGACTTAAAAATATACCCTCCCGCAGTCCAAGTTCGAATTTAAGAGGTTCAAGTCTGTGAAAAATGCCATGTCTGACTATGGGTTTGTAAGTCTTTGTCTCAGATCTCTGTGTTCCCACATTCTTGGCAGTGATCCTTCCTTATCCTTCATTGAGCCTCCATTTTCTCGTCTGTCAATGGAGAAAATGTTTATATTTTGCACATTTCTTGGAGATTGTCAAGATCATGAATTGTGCGGGACAAGATAGAATGCTAGTCTCTTCCTGATTTCCATTCTTGCCTGTGGGGCCTCATTCTGTGGCCTGGCACCTGCTATGCCCTCTGGGCTGGGGTAGTAGTCAGAGATAGAATGTTGTGGGGCTCATCGGGTGTCATCACATTCATGTCAAGGGTTAGGAGCAGATAGAACTCTCTTTTTTTTTTTTTAATGTAGGAGTACTGCTATTTATTCAGCCACTGATTAGGCTGATTGAATTGTGCCATGAACTTCACGCAGATAGAACTTTCTGTGGGACCTCAGTAGTAGCATTGGTGAGAGTAGGGAGGGACAGAATTCACTGAGTTAAGTGTGGCAGCTGTGAATAGGACACATGGACCATGAGTTCAAATTTGGGTGAGAAATCCTTATATTCATCAGTCCCCTGCTTCTACCATCCTGCTGTCTTGTGCATTGCCAGTGCAAACTTCTGGGCTTCCGTGGACGGTCAAGAGGTGGGCCCGAGCGCAGCCTGCCTGGAAGGGTGGTTCAGAACACTTAGCATTGCATCTTCCCACGGCCCAGCCAATGGATGCCCTGCATGAGCGCCCTGCTGAGTGGAGAGAAAGTAACACAAATGGGAAAGGGCAGAGTCACAAGAAGTAGTGACCTGAGACTAAATAGCAAAAATTTGTTATAGCTTTAAAAGGTCAGCAGCTGTGAGGTCAATTAGGCTGGAGATAGCTTGTAGACACACGTCATGGAGGGAGCATCCAGAGAGATGTCGGTGTGGGTGTGAAGAGCTTGGGATAAAGCACATCTGCTTTGCTACCAGCAGCTCAGTGCCTGGAAGTGAGTGCAGGGGTGGCTTCTCAAATAGCTTCCCATGGTACCAGGTGAACTGCCAGTGTGTGGGAGAAGATGAGAAGACAGGGATGGTCACCAAAGTCCCGATGAACCCAGAGCAGTTTTGTGATGTGAGGTGATGTGGTATCCTCCGGAAGCTCAGTTCCTGAGATAAATGGGGACAAGAAGGCACACGTTTAGGTCTAAAGACAGGGGCTAGAGCAATAGCACAGCGGGTAGGGTTTTTGCCTTGCACACGGCTGACCCGGGTTCAATTCCCAGCATCCCATATGGTCCCCCGGGCACCACTAGGAGTGATTCCTGAGTGCAAAGCCAGGAGTAACCCCTGAGCATCTCTGGGTGTGACCCAAAAAGAAAAAAAAAAAAAAGAAAGAAAGAAAGGAAAAAAAAGACATAGTACAGTGGTAGGTGCTTGCTTGGCATGTGATCAACCCAGGTTCGATCCCTGGCATTTGGTCCCTCAAATACTGCTAGGACTCTGCATTCAGGAATTACTCCTGACCCACCCCCCACCATGCTCCAAATCACTTTTGACCAAAGTTTTTTGATAGAAAATTAAACCACCACAAACATTTAAAGAGCCCACTGACCAGGAAAAGATTTTTGCATGCTGTATCTCAATTCAACTAATATTCAAAACATATAAAAGGCTAACTCAGCAACAACATGCATAACTGAACAACAACAGAAAAACAAGGTAGTTAAGAATTGGTCAGGGGGGAGAGAAGGAGGGAGGGAGAGAGGGAGAGAGGGAAAGAGGGAGGGAAAGTAATGCCTGCCTCTCTGTGGGTGGGGTGGGGGGTGGATGGGGTGATGATAGGAGAGAAACTGGAGACATTGGTCATGGGAAATGTATATTAGTGAAGGGATGAGTATTAGAACATTTAATGACTGAAACCTAATCATGAATAACTTTGTAACTGTGATTCTCGAAGTGATTCAATTCAAAAAAAAAAGAAAAAAGAAAAAATTTTGGGCAGAAAATTTGAGTGCACGCTTCTCCAAAGAAGATTTGCAGATGGCCATCAGGCACATGAAAAACTGTTGCCCTTCACTTACTATCAGGGAGTGGACAGTATCCAGTGATACAAACCCTTCCACTTTGATTGTAAAACTGAGTTTGTCAAGCAGTAGGGGGTAGGAGGAGAGTAACTGGGTAGTGGTTGGGAAAGGAAGAGGTGGAAAAGAAGTGATACAGGACAGTGGGGGTGGATCTTTGGCCCTTTGGTGATGGTGGAGGTGCAGTAGCTTTATCATCAGAAACATTAATGCCAATGTTAACGCTATTGTGATTATTCAGCTGTCTTCAAAATGAATGGCATTTCCTTATGTAATAGTATTATCATGCAGACATCATAATATTCATTTCATAATCTAGCAATCTATTCAAGTTTTCTTAGTTGCCCCCTAAATCTCTCTCTCTTTTTTTTTGCTTTTTGGTTCACACCCTGCGATGCTCAGGGGTTACTCCTGGCTCTTTGCTCAGGAATTACTCTTGGTGGTGCCTAGGGGACCATAAGGGATCCCGGGGATTGGACCCAGGTCGGCCGTGTGCAAGGTAAATGCCCTTCCATCTGTACTATCACTCCGACTTTGTCCCCCAAATTTCTTAAAGCAGATTGATTCAAGTTAGAATTCAGACAAAGGCTGTATATTGGTGTCAGTTGAGACTTCTCATAAGTCGTTTCTCATTGGCTACTTCTATCTATTTTCTAATTCTCATGTGTGCATACAAGTCATGTGGATGAAAATCAGATTTGGCTGGCTGGAGAGGGTTTTGAGCTACTGCATTCTGATTTATTTTGTTTTGTTTTGGGGCAAAACCTGGCAGTGCGCAGGGCTTACTCCTGGCTCTGCACTCAGGAATCACTCCGGGTGGGCTCAGCGGCCATATGGGATGCTGGGGAGCAAACCCAGCTTGGCCATGTGCAAGGTAAGTGTCCTACCCACTGGACTGCCTGGCCTCACCTTTTGCATTCCCAACAAACTCTTCCGTGCTGCTGCTGGTGGTTTATGGAATAAACTTAGAGTAGATGGGGACTAGAACACTTCTCTTCTGTTTTGTTTTGACTTTTTCTTGTAGAGCACAGGTCACTTGTCCTGTAGATGTTTCCTCTTCTGGATCTAGCTGCTTGTTGCCTCATAGTGTCATTTCTCCTGTTCATCTAACCTCCAACTTGCCTGCAAACTGGAAGTTAGGTGTGGAGGCGTTGGACAGGCTATGACTTTATGGTGGCAATACATCATGGGGGTGTTGAATGTTTCTTATCACATCTTATGAACAAAACAATTTTTCTCAGAAAAAAATCTTTCTCTGAAATTCATGGTTGGGCCTCAAAGGGTCCTTGACGATTTGGGTGCTTCTGGAGACGTGGGGGACTCATTCATCAGTCACACTGGAGCACAAAGTGGTCTTAGCTCTTTTCATTTCTGACAGATTTATCAGAACTGTCCTCACTTCCTCCCCTACACAAGTACTTCTGCGGGGGGTGGGGTGGTGGTGGGGTGGCGGATAGTCTTCCTTTGCCATATATGTGTTTCCCAAGGAGTTTGTGTTTGCACCTGTGGAGTCCTGGAGAGGAACATGGTCTCGGCACGGCTGCTGGTATCCAGGAACCACCTGCAGAAACCCTGACTGGGGATGGTGCCTGCCACACGCCAGGTCAGGGGAGACCAAGACACAGATAGGGAACTGTGCAGAAGGCCGGGGGCCAGAGTGGGAGCGCAGGGGAGACCGGTTAGGGAAGTGCTCAGGAGAGGGGTGGAGTGACCTGCTGGAGCCCACTTAGCTGCGTGAGGATGGCCTTGATGGCTTCTGAGCACATTCAGGCACCACACAACCTAAGACCCCAGCTCTTGAGACCCCAGTTTGTAGTTTCTGAAGCCCAGATTAGCTGTTATCTGAACGCTGTGAGCAGCTGCCCTCTTTAACAGCACAAATGGGCTCAGACCTTGCTGGGTGAAGGGCACCCTCAAAGGGGTCAGTTATCAGAGATGATTGTCAACTCCTGGGATTAGTGATACCAGTGGTTTAGGCAAATACGGCTCAGTGGCACAGCGGGAGGGAAGGCGCTCTCCTGCCTAGGTTTCTGGGGTTCCCACTGTCCTTTCTTATGGAAGGGAGGAATACCAGACTAGAATAGTGCCCTGTGTTTGAGGATCCATCGGCTGGGCTTGTGGACTCCTGGAGAAACAGTAAAATCCGGGTGAGAGTTATGTCTGCTCCCCTCCTTAAAGACCCTACAGAGCTGGAGGGGTGGAGGAGAGAGAGAGAGAGAGAGAGAGAGAGAGAGAGAGAGAGAGAGAGAGAGAGAGAGAGAGAGAGAGAGAGGTGCGCAGGCTCCGGGGAAAGATAATGCTATATAATTTCATATCTTCTTTTATGCAGTGACTTAGCCACACACCATTAGCACAACAGGAAGGAAAATGAACGGAAATGAAGGGTGTCAGTGGCAGAGATAGATAGAAGGGGCTGATTGATTTGGGGAGTTTTCCTGCAGTGTAACCCGAAGCAGGAAGTCTGTGAGCTGAGTGGAGCCAAACCCTTCGTGAAAGCCCTGATCTGTGTTCCGCCCTGCTTAGCTGTGACCCGCTGCCTGGCTCCCCATGCCCAGCTGGCCCAGCGGACTCTCTTCTGCTTCCGTAGGGGCAGGGGGTGTTTTACTTTCCCAGTAAGAATTTGCTCCCTTTGCTTTGGAGGGCAGGGAGCCTCGTTGCTGAGCAGCTCCCAATGGGCCAGAGCCAAGGGCAGAGGGCTGCCCCTCCCCGTCACATGTCACATGCTCCTGTGCACAGCACCAGCTACTGCTGCTGGGGGTGGAATTAGAACCATCTTCCTGCTGCCGAAACGCTTTTTCTCCTGTGCCGCACTATGCTGGGCGCCTTCTGCGGGGGCCCTTTTACAGACCCCATGTGCCTTCTCCAGGTGGGGCTGGGGTCTGCCGGTGGTGCTCGGAGTTCCACGGGAGAGGCTGCTCCTGGCTGGCCTGGGTCATTTGCTGTGTGAATTCCCAGGGCTGCCGCATGTCAGCCCCACCAGGAGGCATCAAACCACAGACATTTGTCCCCCAGTTGGCGAGGCCTGCTTCCTCTCGGCGCCCAGGCAAGGCTTCTACCTGCTGCTTTCCACCTCCTGATGGCTCCCAGCCTCCCTGCTCTTCTGTGGCTTGTAGTGGCTCCTTCTGGCCTCTGTTCAGTCCACATGTGGCCTCCTCCCGTAGTGTCTCTGTGTCCTCACCAGCAGCCATGACGAGGAACTTGGGCCCGCCTGGATGCCATCTAACTGCCTCTTGGCCAGTCACGACTGTAGATACCCTTTCCCCCCAAAAAAGGTCACAGTCTTTTTTTTTTCTTTTTGGGTCACACCCGGTGATGCTCAGGGGTTACTCCTGGCTCTCCACTCAGGAATTATTCCTGGTGGTGCTTGGGGGACCACACGGGATGCTGGGAATCAAACCCGGGTCGGCCGCGTGCAAATCAAACGCCCTACCTGCTGTGCTCTCACTCCAGCCCCAAAAGGTCACATTCTGAGCTTCCATTGGACCTCTTTTTGGGAGGATTCTTTCAGTCTTCTCTTTAGCCTCTCTCTCTGAATCTAGGACGGAGGTGCGACAGCCCAGGCAGAGGCGGGTTAGTGGTACCAGCATCTCTGCTCTCTAGATCAGGTCCAACCCTCAGGTCAGACCCATCATCCATTCTCGGTGGCCATGGAGGCTGTGAGTGGACCAGTGAAGCCCCGAGTTTCTGAGGGCAGGGAGAGTGGTTTGTGGCCCTCTGTGTATTTGGGGTGGGGGTGTGTGGCGGAAACATGGACAAGCCCTGGATTTTGCTGGGTTTTTGCTAAGCCCCCACAATCCGTATTAGCAAAGCACTATTGAGTTCTTACTGCTCACGTGGAAAGCCAGTCCCTGTCCTGCTGGTGTCTCTGAGGTTGGAGGGGAAAGGCGCACCCTTTGGAGCCATGCTTTTACACACTGGCTGCTGTGATTTTACCTCCCAGAGTGCATCAGGACCACTGTAAATTGGAGGTGACGATATTCCCTCCTTGCAGGAATCACCTATGATAAAACATGCACACTTGGAGTTAGAGAGATAGTATAGCGGGTAGGGCACTTGCTTTGCATGCAGCTGACCCAGATTTGATCACCACGTAGAGTCACCAGGACACTGCTGGGAGTGATGCCTGAGCACAGAGGCAGGAGTAAGCCCTGAGCACAGCCAGGTATGGCCGCTAAACCAAACCAGACTGAACAAACAAAAACAAAACCAAAAACACTACGCACACTCGCCCCACAGTGCCACATAAACTCATTGATGATGAAGCTGTTAACTTCTAGGAGGCGGAACACCGCCCCTTCCTCTTGAGTGCTTTTCCGTGTGTCCCTGGAGTTTGGTAAACAGTTGGAGGTTGCTGATGCATGAACGATGAACAATCCTGTACTAGTCTCTGCTCCCCAGGCTGCATGGACAGAAACACGGCCTTCTGGGAGTGAGGACGCATGCCCTGGATTGCAGGTGCCGTGTGCAGGAGTTGGTGTGGGTTCAGTGAGGGAGCTGGGGAAGCTCCATGGAGCACGCTGAGCCTAGATGAGTTCTGAAACAGGAGTTTCCCGGAGAGGTAGAAGAGATGTGTCAGGTATCCTGGGTAAGAGCAGTAGAGGTCTGGGTTTCCCAAGGTGCCTGGGGGTAGGGTGAGGTTCTGGACCCTGATCAAGACTCTCCAGGGGATGTCTTGACCCCTACGCTCCAGCACACAGTTTCTGGAGCATAGAAATGAGAGTCAGATGAGCCTGAGTTGTATAGCCAGAGAGTCCTTTGTCTGAGTTTTTATGTAATGCACAAAAAAATGCGATTACATTGGAATGGAAATAATAGAGTCCAAACCTGTGGTTCTATTTTCATTTTCTCTCTTCCCTTCCAATCCTTGGTCCATAGGCATATTTTTAATCACAGCAAAGCCACAGTTTTGTTTAACAGCTTTCTTTATTATACTGTAAACATTTTTCACTATAGCTGCAGAGTTTTCATAATTATCATTTCAATGGCTGTATAAATTGGCCATTAAGTTGATGTTCTTTAATTTATTTAAACAACCCCTTTTGTTGGAGGTTTAGATTGTTTTCCATTTCTGGAGATTATAAATCACGTAATGTTGAACATCTTCTTGATGTTCCACATTATTTTCTCAGAAAGAGTGAGATTATTGAGTCAAAGACTATAGGCATTTTCTTGGTACCTGAAATTGGGAATGCCAGATTGTTTTCAAAAGACTTGTCTCCTACCTAAGCTGTGCGAGCAGACCAGTTTTACTCCAAGCCAACCAGCAGTTGGCACTGTACTGACAAACATTGGGTTTTGTTTAATTTTAATTTAATTTTTGGACCACACCCAGCGATACTCAGGGGTAACTCCTGCCTCTGCACTCAAGAATTACTCCTGGCAGTGCTTAGGGGACCATTAAGGGATGCTGAGGATTGAACCTGGGTGGGCCGCATGCAAGGCAAGTGCCCTTGCTCTCTACTATCTCTCTTCCCCTGGGTTCTGTTTCAATATATGAGAAATGACTTCATCTCCTTGCTAGAAGGAGGGGTCCTCCTCCTTGTCCGTGTGTTTGCTAAGGGAATGACTTCCCATCGGGTTTGTAGTTCACCCATTCATCTTTTAGTATCTTGAAGTTTTCATAACGCTTTCTGTGAATTATTCATCTTACAGTTATCAACACTTTGCCTGACACATAGTTACAACTATTTTTCCTAGACTACTTTAATTTTAGTTATCTTGTTTCTTTTCTACAAAGCTTTTGTACTTTCATATTGTTGAAGCTGTTATCTTTTCATTGGTACTTTCTTTTTATCAATATGAAACTTGAAAAGTTATCACTCCTTCCAAAGAACGGATATTTTCTGCCAAGTTTTTTCCCTTCATTTGACTTCTCAATTTGATTCTTTGATCTTTCCAGAGATTTTTTTCTTTATTTTCTGTTGTATAAGGTAAAGTGTTTCTGAATTAATTATGTTTCCTCAAAACCATCCATTATCACAGAATAATTTATTAATCAAGAATTTCTTTCTCCATTGTTTGGTGATGCCTATTTTGTAATATGTTGAATGCTTCTGTACAATTAGCTCTATTCCTGGATTTTTAATTTAGATCTATATTTCTATTTTTGTGCCAGTTTCATAGTACTTTTAATTACTATTGTTTTACAATATGTTTTATATCTAGTTTCATCTCCTCTTTTTTCTTTAGAGACATTTGTTTAATTTTCTCATCTGTTTATTTTCAAAATGATTTTAGAATAATTTTATTTAATTCCTTGAAGAAATCCTTTTGAGAATTTTGAATAGGACTGCATTAGATTTATAAAGTCACTTGTGAAATTTGACATCTTTATAACAAAATCTTCTTACGTGTGAACAATTATTTTCTCTATTCAAGCCATCTTTTATATCTTTTAGTAAAGTTTGGTTGCTTACTTTAGTAGAGCATGCATATCTCTGTTTTAAATAGCTGAGTTCTTTGTTGTCTCAGTGAATAAGATTTCCTTTGTCACTTTCCTATTTATGCCTGTCTAGAATATAGTAGTAGAAAAATAACTTTTCTTAAAGTATACTCTATTTATTGCGAGCCAGGAATGCATTGACCATTACAGAATTCAAAATACAAAAACAAAAATAAGGGATTAACACACAATCTCACCATTTTAACAAACAAATGATTTTAATTGTTCTGCAACTCCTAGAACTTACTCACAAACAGATGTTATGCACAGCTGTAATGGCGGTGGAGATCTGGTTTTGAATCCCGTGGCTTTGCTAATATTAAATCATAAACTTTTTCTCCCTCTTGCCTTGGGGTTTTGCTAATGATCCTGCTCTATGGTGAACCATGGGAACTGAGAGCTGCCCTCAGACACCCTGAGGAGTGTGTGGGTGCTTGGGGAATGCTTTTTTTTTTTTGCGGGGGGCGGGGAAGCATGGCAGTAGTATGGAAGGTGCTGTGATTAACTTGGAGACTATGCAGTGCTGATCAGTCCAGGGAGGCCACCTGGTTCCTAGCAGGGCTTGCTCAGACAAGGTTGATACCCACTTTGTATACTACCCTGCAAATAGGAGCACAGTCTTGGGAGCACCATCTATAGGATAAAGGGCAACTTTGGAATCAAGAGACTGAAACTGTCTTCTGCACTCTTGACAAAGAGACTTTCCAGAGCTCCTTGGCTTTGGTGTCTAGCTGGGGCCAGTGTACATCTCACTGTCGAGTCTCTCTCCCCCTCACTTCTTCTCTCAAATGTTTCTTGACGGCCTGTAGAATGTTGTTAGGAATAGGAGGAACAAGGCAGCAGGCAAACTCCCAACTGGCTTGTGCCAGTTTGGAGAAAACCAAACACTGGAGCTGACAATCTCAGGTTGGTTCAAGGAGATGCTTACTAGCTCTGGCTCCATCATACTGCACCTCACCGGTTCATTCCTTCTCTCATTTCCTTGCGCCTTCTCTTTCCAGATTGCTAATGACTCTCATCCACAGTGTCTCTTTCCCACCAGAAGACCTGCTGCTTCCTGCAGAGTTTATTAAAAGAAGAGAAGTCAGCGGAAGAAGGCTTGTGTTTGTCATCGCAGCAGCCTGTCTATCTCGCTGTCCCTAAGTGATACGCCGATTCCCACCCCAGGAAGCCTGTCCCTGGGGACACCCTAGCTGGCCCTCTGCTTGCTGCTTGCTGCTGTCTCAGGTCCCCCACCTCCCTCTCCCACCTCTCTTCCTCTCTCTCCTCATTGGGTTTCTTTGCTGCTCATTCCGAGGAGCTTCCCTTGGACTGTGCTCTCTCCTGCCGTTAAGAGTCCCTTGCTGTGTTGGGAGGATCCTCCAGGATGGGAGATGCATGCTGAAGGTAGATTATAGACCAAACATGATTTCCACTCAATGCCTCTTTTGCAAACCACAGCACCCAAAAGGAGACAGAGAACAAAGGGGAATGCCCTGCCACAGAGGCGGGGGGGGGGGGGGGGGGATGGGGAGGGATGGGGGGTGGAGGGATACTGGGATCCGTGGTGGTAGAAAATGGGCACTGGTGGAGGGATGTGCACTCAATTACTGTATAACTGAAACCCAAGCACAAAAATTTGTAAGTCTACAACTGTACCTCATGGTGTTTCACTAATAAAAATTAAAAAAAAAAAGAGTTCTTTGCTGACTTCCTGTCCCCTCATTGACTTCCCCACTTTGTCTCTTCTTAGAGTGTGGTTCTGTGTTCTCTGTCTCCTGAATCCGCTACAGTCAGGTGCTCCCCTCACTGTTCTACCAGAAGTGCTCCTGTTAATATCCTAATGAGCTGGTCTCCGGTCTGGTGGTCAGTCATCTCCTTACCTGACCTGTCTGCAGTGTTTGGGGACCCCTGACGCTGCCTTTTCTTTGTTACCTGACTGGGAGGTTGGTGGGACCAGGCTTTCTCCAAGCTCTCTGCCAGCCGTTCTGGTCCCTTTTCATCTCCATAATCACTGGTCATCTCAGACTTTGACTTGTCTCCAGTTCTCCTCTCTTTCCTGGGACCCTTCTCACACCTTTACACAAACACACACACGCACACACACACACACACACACACCACTCACACACACACTCAGATGAGACCCTCTTGTTGCCGTCTGTCCTCAATTCTGGGCTCCTTTGTCCCGCTGCCTTCTCTGCTGATGGCTAACAGACTTTTCAGACAGTCACGTTCCCCACCATGCTAAGTTGAAGTCCACTTTTTCCTACTCCTAGTAGCTGTTTCCAGTTCGCCCCACTGACCACCCCACAGGATGTTGCTCCAGTCCGAGCTGCCCTGTTGCCTCCCACATCCCCAAATTATGGGACAGGTCTCCTAACAGGTGTTCCTGCCTTTGCTCTTTCCCTTTCCGTCTATTTTCAGCCCTGTAGCCAGTGTGATGGTGATGCCAGCATTAGATCCCTGATCGCCCTCCGTTCCCCCATCCCCGTGATCCCTCATCTTCTCACCGTCTTCAGGACTAAAATTTATATTGTGAGGTGAGAACTGGCTTTCTAGAGCCTGGCCTCTCCGACTGGCCCAGCTGCTTTCATCCCTGGCTTGCTGCCTTCAGCCACGCCATTCCTTGTTATCCTCAAGCACAGGATGCCCTCCTCCTGGGGGACTTGCCGCAGCCACCTCCCTGAGGAACTCGACCCCCATGCTTCTGCCCTGGCCTTCTGGGGTCTTTGCTCAGGAATCCCCCAAATGGGTTCCCTCGCTTCCTCTTATCACTTTTCCTCTAGCCGCAGTGTCTGCTCTCAAGATCCACTTTCCTTACTTAATGTACAATAGTGATCAGCTGTATACTCTGTGAACTTTGTCATTTTTCTATTGGCGTGAATAGAACTCCAAGGCAGCAGAGTTCTTTGTCTAGTGGCACCCAACACAATGCCTCAGCCAGATTGCTTGCAGATGAGACTTGGGGAATAGCCCAGCAATGGATGAAGAAGTGCATTTCCTTCTTCCTTCATCCTTAGGTTACGCGTGTGTCTTCTCCCTCCTGCAAGTGATAAGCCTCCACCAAGGGCAGTATCTTCTGGAAATTTCTTAAGGTAGAAGCAGGTGAATGCCGCCTCTTTCTACCTCCCAGGGATGCTGAACCTCTGAACCCAGGCCCTGGAGCTTGCTGGGTGGAGAGCACAAAAGGATTTTGCTCTGAGCCGTGGTGTAGGGTTTTGCTTGAAATGTAATGTACGGAATAATAACAATAAAAGAAAAAAGTCTTTAGAATGTAAATGGCTCTGTTTGGCAGAGCCAAGTAATCAAATCAAATGGCTTCTTTTTCATGCCCACCGAGATTCCCCAGGCAGTTGCAGGCACTGAGTTCCTTGGGGCTTTGTGCGCTTGTGGGGGTGGCTGTGGGGACTGCAGCTGCCTGGCACCTTCTCTCAGGACCTCACGGATACCCCCTGGGTACCAGGATGCTGAGAGGGTGGGTATGGCTCCGTCTTCCCACCGGCATTGGTGTGTGATGCTAGCGACGGAGGTGGTTGAGGAGGCTCCAGGGAGGAAGGGAGATTGCATACCTGTGGAAAAGCAGGGGGCCTCTGGGTTTCATGGAATTTTCCTACAATTGCCAGCAACATCATGTGTGTGCATACCCATGGCGGTGGGCACTCTGCAAAGGGCAGAAGCTGATCAAAGGGTAGGTCTGCAGCAGGCTGCTTTGGGGCTGCTGAGGCCTGTGATTTTCTTAGGGCCCAGTCCTTGTCTGTGGTGTGTCCCTTCCGTCACATCACACTCTCACCCTCACATCCACTTAAACGCCCCGCCACCCCCCATGCCACCAACCCCGCACACCCTCACCCACTCACACACTCATATACACCTCCATTCACACGCCACGTGCCCACTCAGACACAAGCCCGCCTGCATTCACACTCACTCCCACATGCCCACACTCACATTCACACCAAGCTCAGGCACCCCCACCCCCCAACACACAGGCCCAGCAGGAGAAGGGTAGGTGGGGCGCAGAGACAAGGCATGATCTTGCTACAGGGCATTCTCGCCCCGTGTCCTGACGGCCCGCTCAGCTCAGGGCAGCAGATCTGTGCTCTTGGGGTGTCGTGGAGGTGCACACTCAGACACGCATGTGGGAGCCCTTAGCAGGCTCGCCCAGCAATGCCGCAGGCACTTTCCCTCCTGGGCACCCTGCTTCTCCTTACAGTAAGGTGATGCTTCTCCAGGGCACACATGCCTGCAGGAGACACAGGGCTCCATTTCCCCTGTCACTCTGTTACTCTCCGCTCCGTGGCTATGTCAGTCTCCTCATGTTCTTCCAGTGGGGCTTGAAGCTGTGTCGTCCCCAAGCGTGCGGCTGGCCTCTCCCTGCAGTGCTTGGGCCAGAATCTGGGCCTCCTTGCATGCACAGGCCGGCAGCCCCTGCTCCCCACGGCCTACTCACGGAGGGAGAGATGACAGTGGAAGGGTTTCCCCCCCCAGGCGTGCTTCCTGGCGGCCTCCCTCTGTGCCCTACTTCTAGGGCTGGCAGCCCCAGGTTCCCAGTGGTGATGACAGTGAAGGAGGCGGGCAGGAGGAGGTTTCTGGGTTTGAGTCCCTGTTGAGGGATCCTAGCTGAGTCACTGCCTTTGGTTTACTCTGTCAAATGGAGACACTTGGGCCCAAGAGTCGGCTTACTGCACTGGGCGTGTGCTTTGTATGCAGGAGACCTGGGTTTGATCTGCTGCACTACATGGTCCCCTAAGTACCACTGGGAGTGAGCCCTGAACACCACCAGGTGTAGCCCCCCAGACAATAACAAGTAAAGTGAAGTAAAGGCCCTCCCGTTGATCATCGATTTGCTCAAGCGGGCCCAGTAACGTCTCCATTGGAGACTTTGTTGTTACTGTGTCTGGCATATCGAATACTCTCGGTAGCTTGCTGGGCTCTCCAAGAGGGGCGGAGGAATCGAACTCGGGTCGGCCATGTTGGCTGCTTGCAAGGCAAACGCCCTACCTGCTGTGCTATCGCTCCAGCCCTATAACGAACAACAACAAACTACCCAAGAAGCCAAAGGAACAAATGGGGCTGCTGCCCGCTGCATCTGGACTTGCATGTCGGATTCCTGACACTGCTCTTGCCAGCAGGAGCTTGGGGGCTGCGGTCTGTGTGTCTCAGACTCGGGGTGTGGTCCGAGTATTCGCTCAACATCACTTTGCTTCATTCCCATAAAGCATCTTGTCTGGGGGCATCAGATTCAGAGCCAGCAGCTTAACCCTCTATGCACCAGCTGAGATGTGCAGGGGCTGGAGGAGAGGGGAAAGGGAGGCAGCTGTGAGTAGCCCCAAACTTAGAAGGGGAACCAGGGGGGCTTTTTGGAGGAGAATGGCCCATGCTGAGGTCCAGAGGGTAAGCGGTGGGAGACTCCGCCCACATCACTGGGTGGAGGCCGGTAGAGCTGAGAAGGTACCTGTGGGGTGTGTTAGCCCAAGCTGCCTCTGTACTGGGGTGGACTTGCTTCCCTTTCCCTGTCCTCAGCAACTTTTGTTCCAGCAGCTTCTCCTGTGAGCTCTTGGTCCAGAGTCTCCGGGGTCTTGGGGAAGGGGCGTGACATCTCACCCCTCCCTGTCCCCTCTAACCGTGTAGGCCCCTGGGCGCAGCGTGTCTCCTGCCTCCACCACTGTCTTTCTGGGACTCATGGCTGGGCTCTGAGCTCTGGCTGGCGGGGCTGGGACGCCCGTGAACTCTGAGTTGTCTCCCCGGGCCCAGGCACCTCTGCTGCTCCTCCCTGACCTTGCTGGCTCTGGGAACCAGGCGGATGTGACTCGGTCCACCCCTGGGTGCTGCCTTCCCAGGGCTGCTCTTGGGCTGGCCCCGTGGTGCCATCTCTGTGTCTCCTCTCAGCTGACCATGCAGTCCATTAGGAGTGCCCTCCCCCCGCTCCCACTCACCCCACAGCAGTGCTTTCTGCCTCCCTGAGGATGCCTCACTCAGTTGTGCCTTTCCCTCGGGGAAGAGTGACAAATGGCTCGGGACACAGTGCGCTGCTCTGCCTTACGTCTGCTCTCTCTGCACGTCCACTCGTTGCCATCAGTTCCTGTGAGTCAGTGTAAGGCCTGACCCAGTCCCTTAGGAGTACTTGGGAGAGGTTGGTGATCCTTTACTTCACATGGAGTGTCCACTTCTGTCTGGCATTGCGTCCTCCGCCTCCCTGCAACTCCGTCCCCACCTGGCTCCTGTGCCCCGGTGAAGAATGAATCAGCGATGTCCGGGCCTCTCGTGCCGCCCTCCGCGGTTCACCTTCTCATCCTTGAGGGTCCTGCTCTGAGGAGCCCTCTGGCCCCTGGACAGTGGGGTCATTTTGTCCTGCTCCTGTACCAGAAGGAGTCATGTATTCCCTCCTCCTGCTGCAGCCAGGAGCTCCCTGAGGAGAGGACAGCATGGACTCTATGTGCCTGGTTTAACTCAGTAAACCCGAGTGGCTGTGGCTGTGGCTGGACGCCAGGGACTCTGCAGGTGTCCGGGCAGTGGCGGCCCAATCCAGGGGCCGCCACTGGATTGTGGATGGGGTGATCAGGGCCCTAATTCCTCACCCCCTTGGTTGTTCACGTGGCCCCTGATTGCTTCCTAGTGACAAAGGACAGTTAAGCAGCTCAGGGAACCTTTGTGAGTGACCGGCCCTGAGCCGAGAGCCTCAGGATTCTGTCCACGGTGTGGAAACTGCTGGCATCCCAGCTTATGACTGTGGGAGCCAGGTTCTAGGTCATGGAACACTTACGTGGTCTTGTAGGTGATGCTTGGCTCGGCTGTGACTTCCTCCGGCATCTGTCTGATCCGATTCCAGGATCTTAGCCAGCCACTGAGCTGCCAGCAAGTTCTCGCTTCCTTCCCTTTGTGGCGTGCAGTCGTGCTGTGGATTCCCGTCACTATCTGGGACTCACTCTCGTGAGGGTGGGCTGGTGCCATGGGAAGCCCAGGGAGGTTTCTGCGAACCCAATGACAAGGCAGGGAAGGGACAGATTCATCCTGGCCCAGGAATCTTTCCCCTATGATAGTCATGGTGACTGCCTCTCTCTCTCCGTCCCTTGACCTTGGTCTGCGCCCCCATGCATCTGTCCTAGGTCCTTGATGAAGGCAGGCTCCCAGGGCTATGGCTGATCTGGCTGATCCTTATTTCCTCCTCTGTAAAATGGGGAGATGGACTGTTAGTCTGCTTGTTATCCTGTTGTGGCAAGAACTGACAAAGCCTGTGTGCATCCACCCCTCTGTGCCTATATCTATGTGTCTTATATCTGTGTGCATGGTATGCATGTATATACATATGTATGTAGTCTACACCTGCAGCTGTACCAACATCTCAGCTGTAACTACAGGGTAACTGCATTTTATTTTCTTTTTGGGTCACATCCGGCGATGCACAGGGGTTACTCCTAGCTCATGCACTCACTCCCAGTGGTGCTCAGGGGACCATATGGGGTGCTGGGAATTGAACTCAGATTGGCCGCATGCAAGGCAAACATCCTACCCACTGTGCTATCGCTCCAGCCCATAACTGCATTTTTTGGGGGTTTGTTTTCCTATGGCTCTACCTAGCTCTGTGCTGAAGAGTTGTCCCTGGCAGTGCTCAGGGGACCATATTTGTTGCTGGAAATTGAACCAGAACTTCCTGCATGCAGAGCAAACACTCAGCCCACTGGGCACCATCTCCAGCCCCTGTACCTGCATCTTTACCTGGCTCACAACAGTGCCACAGGCGGTGATCACTGTGCATGTATTGCTGTCTAGTGATGATTGTCACTGAAGGTCGAGTACTGGGACTGTCTGAGGGCCTGGACCGGACCTGCTTTATGCTGCTCTCGATCCTGTCCTCTGTCTCCTCCCTGGCCTGCAATGCCCGTCCCCTGCTTACAGATGATGCAGTGCTGACCTTCTGCTCCATGGACTTGGCTTGCAGGTTCCCGGGCCTGGGCATTTCAGCAGTGCGTTTATTAGAAGCCGTCCCTGTTGTTTCTGCCTCTGAAGTCTCTCTGGTCACATCCTTTCTGTGGGCCATTAAGAATGTCACATTTTGTTTCAGCAACTGTGTCACTGCAGAGTTTCTCCGTGATTGTGTGTGCAGGGCAGTTCCAAAGGTTCCACCTGGGAGCTTCCTGTGCCTGCAGGCTGAGACACCATGGGGAGGGGGTGCTGGTATCTTGTCTTTAGATTTTGGTTTGGGAACCACACCTCACAGTGCTTGGGGGCTGCTCCCAGCAATATTTGGGGGGCCCTGAGGTGCCAGGAACCTGGACTTCTAGCATACTGTCCTGTCCTGTTCTCCCGTTGTTCATCAATTTTCTCGAGCGGACACCAGTAATGTCTCACAACAAATTGTGAGACTTATTATTGTTTCTGGCATATCGAATACGTCATGGGTAGCTTGCCAGGCTTTGCTGTGCGGGCGAGATACTCTCGGTAGCTTGCCGAACTCTCCAAGAGGGGTGGAGGAATCGAACCTGGGTCCACTGAGTGTAAGGCAAATGCCCTACCGGCTGTACTATCGCTTCAGTCCTTCTAGCATACATATCCTGCAAACCCCACTCTTTGTATTATCCTCCCACTACACACACACACACACACACACACACACACACACACACACACACACAGAGTCATTAAAACAATCAAACAAAAACTAATTTGTTGAATTACTGTGAATTACAAAATTACAGAGTTGCTTATGATTGAGTTTCAAGGATACAGTTCGAAGCACCCATCCCTTCACCTGTGTCCATATCCATATCTCCACCAGTGTCCCCCGTTTCCTTCCTGCCCCCCAGTCTGCCTCTCTGGCAGAACTTTTTTTCTTTTCTTTTTTTTTTCCCTTTTAGGCTCTGTGGTTTGTAATCCTGCTACTGAGAGGGTATCCTGCATCCTTTCAGCACCCAGTCCTCGTCCAGAATGACCGTTTCCCTCTATTGCTGTAGTGATGGCAGCAGTGTCTGGCTCAGAGATGTAGGCTGCTGAGTGTGTCACTGCAGGGCATCACTAGGGGACAGTGTTTACAGGAGCACCTGGATCCCGGCCCCAGCCTATAGGGGCAGTGGGTGCCTGGCTACCAGGAAAGCACCTCGTCTCCCTGTCCTTGACATCTCCTTGATGGGAGAACCAGGGAGTGAAGATCTCAGGTGCAGGCGTGACCTCGTGGCACCCTCCAGCCAAAACTGTCGAGGCCATAGTAACTCAGGACTGAGCCAGACCCGAGTGATCACACACCAACTGTGCCTTCCCAGTAACAGAGTGCCCACCCGGCCCCCCTCCGCCACCTACATTCACTCGTTGTTGTGAAACTGTCTGTCCTCTAGACTGCAGATGTGGATACCTCGCGGGGGGATGTAGCTTCCCTGATAGTACCCCTTTTCTGGGCTTGGCCTTCCTGCTTGCCACCCTCACAGCCTCTTGGACCCCTCTGTGGCACAGTTCAGCTGACCCCTGTCTGTCACTTTGGGTCTGCTCTGTTATGGGACTGGTTTGCCTCCTTTTGACCCCTGCCCTGGGAGGTGGTTGAGGAAGCTTGGTTCATCCCAGCAGTGGCAAGGGTGACCCCGGCTCAGCTGCCGTGGAAGTGGGTGCTGCTATGTGAGTGAGTGCTTTGGATTGCTTCAGAGATCAGCATTTATGGTCTTCGCCACTTAAAGCTGGAGCTTCTCACTACCTGGGTGTGTCCATGAAGCAGAGTCTGGTTAAAAAGTGACTGGGCTGCTGGAGGGGTTTCCAACTGTAATTGAAATGTAGTCGTGACCAGAAAGGGGTGGACTGGATGTGTGAGCCCAGGTGTGTGTAGGAGAAGGTGTGTGAGGGTAAGTACATGTGTAAGAATATCTGCATGTCTGAGCAGTATGTGGAAATATGTGCATGTAGGTGAGACAGGGTGTGTATGTGAGGACATGTGCATGTGTGAGCAGGTGTGCGAGGGCAGGTGTGTATGAGCAGATGGGTGTGTGCAGGTCTATATATTGAGGTAGACAGATGGGAAGGAGGCAGACTGGGGGTGGGGGCTTGGCAATGGATCTCACCTTCCAAACAGGAGTTTCTATTTTTTTTTAAATTTTTATTAGTGAAACACCATGAGGTACAGTTGTAGACTTATAAATTTTTGTGCTGGGGTTTCAGTTATATGATGATCAAGTACCCATCCCTTCACCAGTGCCCATTTTCCACCACCACGGGTCCCAGTATCCCTCCCACCCCCATCTCCCCCATCCGAAACAGGAGTTTCTGCTGCCAGCATTCAGCAGCAGACTGAGTTCAACCCAAGCCTAAGTCTAGATCCCAGCAGAAGGTGATTGACAGGTAACAAAAGACCCTGCTAAGACTAAGTGGAGACCGCTTGAACTCAAAGTCCATTTTCTTTGGCACTGTCCTAGCAATGGACTCTTATTTGCACAGAAAGCCTCAAGCCAGAGTAGCTGAGAAAAGTCCTATAAAAATCCTGACTTTGCAGAGATCAGCTACACACCATCTAGGGCCCCCGAATCCCAACTTTTGGTGTGCAGTTCTTTTCTTTTGCTGTTGGTATGCAATTCTTTTCTTTCACTTTTGGTATGCAGTGCTTTCCTTTTACTTTTGGTGTTTCTCTCCTGTCTCTGGAGAAACCTACTTTCTCTCCTAAATGCATATCTTTTCTCTCTATTCTCTGTCATATTCTGTAATAAAATTATTTGGTGTCTGTTTTCTCTCAAAATTCTTTGCTGTAAGAATTATCAATAACCCTAGGAACCTGGATGGAGGTCAGAACTGACTTTTCATCCCAGTTCTGACCTCACAAGGTTGGGGCAGGCCAACCAGTAGGGTGTAGCTCTCCCCACTCGGGCTCCTTTCTCCTGCTCGTGGCCCCCCTGCCCCCCCCCCCACTCACCTTACTGGCATCAGTATGAAAGCAGGTGTGTATGGAAGAGCAGGTTATGTGTATTTGATGTGTCGGTAGCACTGTAGCACTGTCTTCCCGTTGTTCATCGATTTGCTCGAGCGGGCCCAGTAATGTCTCCATCGTGAGACTTGTTGTTACTGTGTTTGGCATATTGAATACATCACAGGTAGCTTGCCAGGCTTTGCCATACGGGCGAGATACTCTCGGTAGCTTGCCGGGCTCTCCGAGAGGGGCAGAGGAATCGAACCCGGCTCAGCCGAGTTGGCTGTGCACAAGGCAAACGCCCTACTGCTGTGTGATGTGTCATGTGTTTATAAAATTTATCCTCTTCAGCAACTTGACTATGTTTTTTTTTTATCTGCTTGAGCACATTGAAGACAGTTACTTGTTTGTTTGTTTGTTTTGGGGCACACCTGTGGTGCTCAGGGCTTACTCCTGTCTATATTTAGGGATCACTCCTGGCAAAGCTTGGGGGACCATATGTAGTGACAGGGATTGAACCTGGGTCGACCTCATGCAAGACAAATGCCTTGCTTGCTGTACTAAAGTTGTTTATGTAACAAGTTTGATGAATCCACAGGATGAATACTGTGAATTTAATTTATTGGTTTATTTTTATTGCAACCTTATTCTTTATTGCCGAAATTTGAAATAAGGACCCAAATTCTGTTAGTTAACCACTATTTAATAAAAGAAAGATGGAAAGAAGACCAAGTTGGTAATTTCTATCATGATCGTCATCACGATTTTGGCTGTTGTTTTGGTTTTCAGGCTACACTCAGTGGACTACTCCTGGGTCAGTACTTGGGGTTCATTCCTGGTAGTGCTGGAGGACCGTGTGTTGGGAATTGAATCTGGGCCTCCCACATAAAAGCAGCTTCTCCAGCTTTGTGAGTTATCTCCCTAGCCCTAATTTGTTATTTTAAATGGGCTGTACTTTTAAGTTTCTTTGGAAGCCTTGTGATTTATTGCTTTTGAAAACTGGGACATTTAAAAATGTAGTGACTCTGGAAAGAAAATTATTTTCTTTTCCCAGAATTTGGTATTTTTTAAGCTGCTAAAGATTGTCTATTGTTTAGTGATTTTTCCCAAGCTATTTTTGAAAAGACTTGTATGCTTTGCTTTGTGTGGACACTGAAGTTTTTTTTCTTATCTTGTGTTCAGCTCATGGTTAGATAGAATTTTTCCTGCATGCCAGGAGTTAACAGCAAAAACAATGCAAAGATGCAGCAAAAGCAAAAACAATGCAAAAAAAAAAACCTCAGAAAATTTAAAAAGCAAAAAGCAAAATGCCCAAACATTCTCTCTCTCTGCAGACTGACTCCTTGCTAGGATTCACTTTCACTGTGTAGCCAGCTTGTACTGAGTCTAGAGTGTGGTGAAATCTTCTGGTCTACTTAGCTCTTTTCTCAGCATACATCTTTGCTTGTGAGTAGTGTGGCTTTTCAAATTCTGCCCTGTGAAGTAGCTTCCACCGAACGTCCTAAGATTCACCCCCAATCTTAAGTGGCCCAAAATATATTTCAGCTGTACCTATTCCCAGGTTTCCATGAGGTTTAGTTCCTTTGTGATGTTTCAACTGGTGGCTACTTTTGGGTCTAAATTCTGAGTTACCTGTGACCCCAAGGAGTGCATTCTTCAGGTAGCCCCCAGATACCTTGTGTCAGGACCATGTGTATTTCCTTCCTTCTCTGTTACTGGGCCTGAGAATTGGGGCTCTACTCTGGGAGCCTGGGCTGCCCCCACAGAAGATGACTGTCCTGCTGAAGTAGGAGTGGGTCAAGACAGATAAAAATGACACAACATTTTTCAACTGTTTCCAAGTTGCTGCTTCTTGGTTAAGCATTCTCCTGACTGCTATGAACCTTGAACTCTTCTTCCAGAGTTCTGCGAAAGTGGTTCTGGTAGTTCCTGTTTAAAAAATGTTTGTGTAGGGAGATGAGCACTTAGACCTCCTTGTTTGCTATATTTCTCCACCTTAGTGTTTTACAGGATATTTCTTCGGGGTATAAAAATCTAAGTTGATAGTTAAAAAAAGTCTTTCAGTACCTTATAAATATTGCTCCATTGTCCTCTGTTTTATGTTTAGGAGACAAGAAATTTGCCCTAATCCTTATTCTTAAAAAAAAAAACAACCAGGAAAAGTATGTCTTATTTATTTTTGGCTTAGGCACCATGATTTGCAATTTTGTTTAAATATTAATGTTTCATGAATACAGTATTGCTATCCCAGAACTACCACCATTTCTAGGTCCCTTGTTACCTTAAACCTCCACTTAGCATACTCGGTTCTATAGAAAGACTCTCAGAATATGTCATCATTGGCCTTTTAAAAGTCTATTTACTATGTTTATTTTATATCATATATGTGAGAGATTATTTGATATTTGCTTTTCTCCCGTTGACACACTTCATTCAGCATGTTAGGTGTAATCCTAAATCTTGATTCTCTTCACATAATGTGTCTTAGTCCTCTGCCTATTTTAAGATTTTTGTCTTTATCCTGGTTTTGAATATTTTCTTATGATATACTTGGTGTGGGATGGAGCTATAGCACAGCGGGTAGGGCGTTTGCCTTGCATGTGGCCGACCTGGGTTCAATTCCTCCGTCCTTTTCGGAGAGCTCGGAAAGCTACCGAGAATACCCCGCCTGCACGGCAGAGCCTGGCAAGCTCCCTGTGGCATATTTGATATGCCAAAAACAGTAATAACAAGTCTCACAATGGGGACATTACTGGTGCCCGCTTGAGCAAATCGATGAACAACAGGAGGACAGTGCTACAGTGCAGTGCAGTACTTACTTGGTGTTGTTTTCTTCATGTTTCTGTGGAATTTCCTGAGATTCTTGGGTCTGTGGATTTATAAACTATTAAACTTGAAAAATTTTAATGAATTATTTCTTAAATTTTTTTTGTGTTCTGCCTCTCACTTTCCCTCCATTCCCCTCACTCTCTAATTAAACACATTAGACACCTTGAAATTGTTTAGTATTTTATGAATATTATTTTTTTGGCCTCCCTCCCTCTCTCCCTCCTTCCCTCCCTCCCTTCCTCCCTCCTTCCTTTCCTCCCTTTCTCCCTCCCTTCCTTCCTTCCTTCCTTCCTTCCTTCCTCCCTTTTTTCTTTCTCCTTCCATCCCTCTATCTTTTCCTCCTTTCCTTCCTTTAAAAATATTAATACCTTCACCAATTATTTCTGAATGGTGAAGTCTTTTTATTTATTTATTTTGGATTTTGGGCCACACATGGTGGTGCTCAGGGATTACTCCTGGCTCTGCACTCAGGAATCATTCTTGTTGGGCTTAGGGAACCATATGGGATGCGGGAATCAAATCCAGGTTGACTCTGTGCAAGGCAAATGCCCTGCTCACTGTACTGTAACACCAACCCCAGTCTATTTCTTTTCAATTATTTTTAGTGCTGTGGATTGGACCCAGGGTTTCACAAATGCTTTACTGCTGAGCTATGTCCCCAATCCCTTTTACCCTCCCTAATTTCCTTCCTTCCTTCCTTCCTTCCTTCCTTCCTTCCTTCCTTCCTTCCTTCCTTCCTTCCCTCCTTCCTTCCTGCTTTTGCCATATCTTCAAATTTGCTGTTTTTCCCTGTATAACTAAACTGACATTAATCCAATTCTATTTTTTTTTTATTGCAAACTTGTAGTTTGTATTTCAAGAAGTCTAATTTGCATCTTCTTTTAAATCTTTCATATCTCTCCTTAACTTTTGAGCATATGGCATATAGTAATAATGACTATTTTAATATCCTTTCCTGCTACTTCTGACATCTGTGCCAGTTATGGTTTGGTTTTGATTGATTTTTCTCTTCAATCTGCGTGAGTTTTCTCTCTTCTATAGAGATCTTGTAAGTTTTAATTATATTAGGACATTATGATGGATAGTTTGTATTCCTAGAAATATTCTTGAGATTTATTCTGGGTTGTAGTTAAGTTACTTAAATAGTTTAATCTTTTGAGTCTTGTTGTTGCCCCTTGTTGATCAGATATACAGTTATAACTTTGGAGACAGGACCTTTCTGTGTAGTCTATCTAGAGTCTTTTTGAATTGTGAGGTTTTTCATTCTGGCTGTACATTGACATGATTCTTGGTCCCTTGTGAAACCCCTTAGGCCCTTTAAATCTTTTTGAATGGTTATTTTCCTGCCTGGCCTTAGAAAATGTCCCTCTGCTAACTTTTTTTCTTTTTTGATTGGAGGCACAACCAGAGGTAACTCTTGGTTCCTCACTTAGGAATCGCTCCTAGTGGTGCTCTGGGGATCATATGGGATGCTGCGGGTAGAACCTGGGTTGGCCGCATGCAAAGCAAGTGCTTTACCTTCTGTAATATGTCACTCCAGCTCCTCTCTGCTGACTCTCCCTTGTAAAAAGATTGAATCACAGTGAGATAAGGAATTGTGCATGATTGGGTTTCAGTCATATAATCTTCCAACACCCCTTCCTTCATCAATGTACATTTCCCACCACCAATATCAGTGTCTCCAGTTTTTCTTCCAACATCCACCCCTCCTGCCTCCTCTGTGCAGGCACTTTTCTTCTCTCTCTCTCTCTCTCTCTCTCTCTCTCTCTCTCTCTTATGGTTTACAATACAGAGACTGAAAGGTTATCCTCCATATCCCTCTACCTACTTTCAACATTCATTTCTTGTCCAGAGTGATTATTTCCAACTATTTTTGTCATGCTGGTTCCTTCTTTTTCTTTTCTTTTCTTTTCTTTTCTTTTCTTTTCTTTTCTTTTTTAAATGTAGGAGTACTGCTATTTATTCAGCCAGTTAGGAGGGATTTGGAGGGATATGGTTGAATTGGGCATGAACTCCACATTACTTTTTTTTAAATTCAGAATGTTAATTTTATTTTGTTATTTTTTAAAAAATCACTGTAAGATACAGTTACAAAGCTTTCCTTTTTTAGTTTCAGTCGCAGTGATTGATCACCCAACACTCTACCAGTGCACATCTTCCATCACCAAGGTCCTCAGTAATCCCTCCCCCATCCATCCATCCATCCATCCATCCATCCATCCATCCATCCATCCCTTGCCAGTGGTTCTATGGCAGACAATCTCCCCCATACTCTCTTTTGTATTGCTTGTTATGAATAGCATAAGATGTCGTGTGGCCGCAAGAGTGGCTGCGTGCTCCTGGAATTCTAAAATTTTAGATAATTAGAGTCTGGGGAAAGCAATCTGCTTGGTTTGGAGATTCTTTTGCATGCCTCTGGGTCCTGGTTGTTAGGAGCTTAAGTAGCAGCCAGAGGCAGTTTGTGGGTGTGATCTCCAGGGTTCCATGGGGAAGTGGGGGATTAGAAGAACCGGCCCATCCCCTATCCCTTGAGGCCTGGAGTTTGCCGTCACTGAACCTGCATACCTGCACTTCTCACTGGGTCCTGGAAGTTGGCGGCCGCTGGGGTTTTTAGGAGGGAGTTGGAGGGATTATGTTTGCCTTGTCTGAGGCACCCTGGTGAAGTCAGCCTGGCTTAAAGTTTGGAGGCATCTCTGCAGCGAGCTGCTCGGTTCGGAGATTTGTTTGTGTGTCTCTGGATCATGGCTGTTAAGGAGCCTTAAGCAGCAGCCAGAGGCAATTTGTGCACATGACCTCCAGGGTCCCATGGGGATGGGGGGATGAGAGGTCCCTTTTCCTAACTGCCCTTTGCCCCCCACACAATGATGTGCTTCCAACCATTGACCAGTCCTTCTGGCCCTCGTGTTTTCCTGGCTTTGAATATTAGTCTCATACTGTTTTGATTTTTTATATCCTACAAATGAATACAGTCATTCTGTATCTGTCCTTCTCTTTCTCTGCTGACATTTTTTTTTTTTTGGCTTTTTGGGTCACACCCGGTGATGCACAGGGGTTACTCCTAGTTTTACACTCAGGAATTAGTCTTGGCAGTGCTCAGGGGACCATATGGGATGCTGGGAATTGAATCTGGGTTGGCCGCATGCAAGGCAAACACACTACCTGCTGTACTATATCATCAACCCCCTCTCTGTTGACTTTTTTTTTTTCGATTTTTGGGTCTCACCCAGCAATGCACAGGGGTTACTCTGGGTCAGCCACGTGCAAGGCAAACTCCCTAGCCACTGTGCTATGGCTCCAGCCCCTCTCTGCTGACTTTTAAGTATGGGTTTCTCTACTGCAGATTTCTCTCCCTACGTTCATCTCACTTTTCTCTGTTACTCTTCCCTGTGAACTCTGTCTTCCTTGTACATCTTGAACTCTGAGTTTCAATTCCTGCGCTCAGGGCATCTGTTGGACTCTGCCTGTATCTCACCCTCAGTTTCCTTGTATATTTATCATCTCTCTGATGATAATACACTGAGGGGCTGGCTAGACAGTATAGGTGCTAGAAGGCATGCCTTGCATGTGCCTGATTCCAGGTATGACATGGCCCCAGTACCTCATGACCTCCAAAGTACCCCCAAATATTGCACTGGAGGGTTCTGAATATGGTGGGGTCCCCAGCACCACAGGGCCCAAGCAGCTCCATATCCTTGGGCACTAGTAGTGAACTGTTAGCCTGGATGGCAAAGAATCACTGGGAGTGAGCCCTGGGTTCCCTGAACTCTTCTTGGAAGGAACCCTCCTCAAAGAGAACAAAACCAATTTTAAAAATGGAGGCAACCACAGAGGTCAGCTTGTTTTATTTCAGTCCCTTGGGAATCACTCTTCTTTGTTCCTTCATATCAAGTTTCTTCCAAACTTTTTTTTCATGTATTTCACAACGTGTTTGGTCTGCATTAGAAAAAGTGTTTGCTCTTGTGTTTCATCTTGATTAAAAGCGGAAGTCCAAGGTAGTAGTATTATTTTAAGTATTGACAATTCCTGCTTGTTTAATGATGGAAGAAAGAGTAGAGATAAAGATGTGAGGGAAGATGAGAGGAGACAATTATTGGGATGAGGTGGGGAAGGACAATTTAATTCATTAGTCTTCTTTTGATCAATAGTGTTTTCCAGGCTCCTGTGGCTATTGGCCTTTAAGAGCATACCATCAGAGGGGGCGGGGGAGATAGTTCTAGTTGTTCTAATCAGGAAATGCAGTTGCTAAGCCCAAGATGTTTTATGTTTCTGAAACATAAAGAATTAAATTCGTTCAGATGTTTTTCACTGAATAAATTACAAGTGGTTTCTAGGAATCCCTACAGAACAGGGTAGATTTATTCAGCCTCTAAGGCAAGAAGATGGTTAATTTTGTGCACAGGCTGTAGGAAGGCACATGGGATCTAGGGTTAGGTGGCCCCTGTGTGGGTTCCTTGGTCTCTTTGCCTATACTGTCTTTGTGTCCACATCTCAGTAACATGGGATTAGGGCAGGCATTTTGCAGGGTTTTCATGAGGTCTTTGTATTAAGCACATTGATGGGCATCAGAACCTACAAGGTGATCAGTGAATGTGGTTCCCATGGATTTGTGCAGGAGAGTGCTATGTCTTTCACAGTGTGACTCGAATGGGCATTTCCTTTAAATTTTTTTTAAATAAATCACCGTGAGCTACATTTATAGATTTACAAACTTTTGTGATTACGTTTCAGTCATACAATGGTAGAGTACCCATCCCTCCACCAGTGCTCGTTCTCCACCACCAATGTTCCCAGTATCCCTCCCGCCACTCCTACCCCCATCCCAACCCCACCTCTGTCATGGGCATTTCCTAATGCTTTGTATCTGTCAGATCTGGAGTCTTCCCAGTCAGGATCTTTGGGGCCTTTTGTAGGCTTTATTATAAACAACTGCTTCTCTGCTTCTGCTTCTGCTTCTGCTTCTGCTGCTGCTGCTGCTGCTTCTTCTTCTTCTTCTCCTTCTCCTTCTCCTTCTCCTTCTCCTTCTCCTTCTCCTTCTCCTTCTCCTCCTTCTCCTTCTCCTCCTCCTCCTCCTCCTCCTCCTCCTCCTCCTCCTCCTCCTCCTCCTCCTCCTTCTTCTTCTTCTTCTTCTTCTTCTTCTTCTTCTTCTTCTTCTTCTTCTCCCTCTTCTCCCTCCTCCTCTTCCTCTTCCTCCCCCCTTCCTCCTCCCCCTCCTCCTTCTCCTCCCCCTCCTCCCCCTCTTTCCTTTTCTCCTCCTTTTTTTCTCCTCGTCCTTCTTGTCCTCCTTCAACTCTTATTTCTCCTCTTCCTCTTCCTTCTCCTTCTTTTCCTTCTCCTTCTTCTCTTTCTCCTTCTCCTCCTGCTCCTCCTGCTCCTCCTCCTCCTCCAAACAGTTAAGCATAGGGCTAACTGTAGCCAGGGAGGAAGAGAGGAAAGATAAATGATCAGAGAGGCCTGAGGACAAGGACAAAAAAACTCCTAGTGAATTAAGGGTCAATACAGATCAGGGTGTGAGTGTCCTGGAGGCACCAGAAATGGTATCTCAGAAGGCTGTTGTGTCTTTGGGGGATATAACCTGAGCACTGGCTCAGTCACTGTAGTGAAACCAGCACCCTAGGAGCCTGGGGCTTTTGGGGGGCCCTTTGTGGGGCCCCAGGTTGTTCCTAGGAAGCCACAGGTGAAAATTTGCATAAATAAAGAGCCAAGCAAGAGACTCAGAGACCAACTGATAGGACAGGATGGGGGGCTCAGGAGGGAACCAGGCATGTAAGGGTACCAAACTCAGAGCAGGGTTGACAAC
This sequence comes from Sorex fumeus, assembly GCF_029834395.1. Classification (NCBI taxonomy): domain Eukaryota; kingdom Metazoa; phylum Chordata; class Mammalia; order Eulipotyphla; family Soricidae; genus Sorex; species Sorex fumeus. The sequence continues at coordinate 2,535,679 of NW_026606135.1, read as the reverse complement.
CATTTGGCTAAATGATGCCTGACCCTGCAAATGCCAGGGCTTAGAGCTTGGACTGGCTTCTTCTGCTCCTTAGTCTCCAGGCATTCGGAATGAGGCACAGAGACTAGGAGCCCCACATGATGGGGGACTCTCAGTGTGTCAGGCATTTGCAGCAGTGTTTGTACCACAGATTGCCCAGGAATGCACTGGGAGGTAGTTATTGCTGAACCAGTTTTATCTTAAGGAAGCTGAGTTTCACAGATGTGAAGGCACTTGTCCAAGGCGGTGGATGTGTTTTCGCTGGAATTCGAAACTAAGGCTGTCTGCCTCCAAATCAGAGAGTCTTCCTCTTCTTGGATATAGTCACGAATGATCAGCTAGTTCAGCCTACGTAGAATGCCAGCCAAGGGGGTTCTGTGCCATCTTTCAGAGTCCTGGCACTAGAGAGATAGCTCAGCGGGCTCAGAGCATGTTTTGCATACAGGTTTGATCCCCAGTGCTGCAGAATTTCCTGGACACCATCAGGAACAACCATTGAGCACCATGGAGTGTGACTACAAGACTAAAATATGAAAGCAAAACCAAGCATAGCGCTGGCCAGGGCGGGTATAGGAACCCTCGCTTCTCCTTGCATAGTCAGAATGTGTGAGCTTATGTGGCAGTAACAAACAGACTGGGAATTTTGGTGACTGATTTCTCTCCCAGCTCCAAGTCCATTGTGGACTGGCCTGAGATGCTGCTGGCCTATTTTAATCTCCGTCTGAAGATCTATGAGGACTATTAGTAGAGAGGCAAGGACCAGCTCTGAACTGTCTGCCTGGAAGTTAAGTGTGTCACAACGGTTTGCATTCCATTGGCCAGAGCAGCTCACCAGCCAGGCTGGGAGTGGATGGAGCACTGGAGACAGCAATGGGTCACTGTGCGTCCTATCAGTGAGGGCTTTCAGACTGAGGGACAAGGAGACAGAGGGCTTGGGGCCTGTGTGTTTGAAGTCCAGGGGCTAGGGGAATGGAGTCAAAAGAGGAAGAAGCTGCAGAGACGGAAGGGCCAGCTGTGAGGCTGCTGGCTTGGCTGTGGTCAGAAGAATGTCACCCCCTTTGCTATCTCACAGCTAGTGGTGGTGGTGGAGTTCCGGCCAGTGGGGCTAGTGGACACTTGGAAGGCCTAGCGAGGCCGCCCTCCCCACTGGCGTGATCTCAGCCAGCGAAGCCGGTGCTCTAGACCCAGTTCCCTAGCCGGCAGTCTCTGCTGCTCACCCAGGGGGAGGAGGAGGGATGAATCAGCTCCATTCTTCAAGAACAAAAGCTCCTGGGTTGCCAGGGAGATGCAGGGGCTGCCGCCTGCACTTCCTGGAGCTGCAATTTGGTGTCAGGAAGAGTGGGGGGCCACAGTGCTGGGAGCAAGCCCTGGTCCTGCGGGGCGGGGCGGTGTTGAGCCCGTCTCCTGACGTCATCCCTGTTGAATGGGGCTTTCTGTGCGTCAGAAGTGAACTGAGGCTCATGAGCTCGGACCTGGGGCTGAAAGGGGCTCTGCCCGCTTGTATCAGTTTAGCGCTTCCCCCGCCCCCCACCCAGTCTGCCCTCTGGTTCCTCAAATGGTTTGGGGGGCAGTGAATCTCAGCTTGCAGGGGGCAGAGAGATAGGATGTGAGAAAATGGGTAGAGCGGCCTCCTTCTGTTTAGTTTTAATTTGGTTTGGTTTTGCTATGCTCAGGGATACCTCCTGACGAGGCTCAGGGGACCATATGGGGTGTCAGGGATCGAACCCTGGTTGGTTGTGTGCAAGAGCCTTCCCGGCTGTGCTGACTCTCTGGCACCAACCGTTCATTTATTCAGTACGTGCTCATTGCTGTCCCCTGTGTGCCAAGTGCTGTCGGGGCCTGGATCCCTGCAATGACCTGAGGCGGGTACAGTTCCCGACTGAGTGGGTAGAGGTATCACTCAACCTGTCAGGGCTAGGGAGGCCACGGCTTGTAGATCCAGAATATCGGCCTTGGGCTTGGGGTTTGGGGGGCATGGAGGGAGCAAGAAGAGGTGCTGGCTCAGGTGCCCCCATCATGCTGGAGAACGCACGGGGCCTCTGGGAACAACCAGTGCACGAAATCTCTGTCCTGACCGAGTCCAGACTTGGGGACCGCAAAGGCTTCCTGAGCAGGGAAGCTTCCTGCTGCTGTTGTCTTTGGGGCCCTCTGTGGGGTCACATTGCTGAAGAGGCCTCGAGGGGGTCACAGAGTTAGCTGTGGAGACTCAGCTGGAAGTTTGGAGCAGAGTTCACGCGGGACCTGGCAAGCGAACAGAGGCTCCTCTGGGAAGGATCTATCTCAGGGCTCTGTCGTCACTCCCATGTGGATGGGGCCGCAGTGGCTTGGGGGAGTGTTGCACCCCACTGGGCAGCACTGGGTCCCCCTAGTGGTGGGAAGTTTGGGGAATCCACACAGCACAATTGGAGGCCAGATGGGGTATTTGGGGGATTGTTGATGGCGTCTGGGGGAGTCAGGATGTCTTGCGGATGGTGGAGTTTGCGGGTGTGAGAGATATGCTTGGAGCGTTCCAGGAGAGGCTGTTCTTGCTGTGTGTGGGGTGCTGGCAGTCAGAAGGTCGATGCCGGGACTGCTGGTATGTCAGAGAGATCATGCGGTGGGCTCTTTGGAGAGGATCTGTGTGTGATCAGCAGTTGGGGTGGAGCTCTGGAGGCTGGTGGGTCCTGTTGGCCGGGGGTGCCTGTCCCAGAGGCCCGCTGTTCAGCTGGAGTGTCTGTTTCTTTCCTCAGGACCTCAGGGAGCAAGCAGAGTTTGAGGGTTCCTGGACAGGGAGGACTCTCTCTGGGCTGGGGTCTCATGAAAAACAAAGGCTAAGGAAAAAAAGGGGGGGGCTGGAGTGATAGCACAGTGGGTAGGGCGTTTGTCTTGCATGTGGCCAACCCAGGTTGGATTCCCAGCATCCCATATGCTCCCCCAAGCACCACCAGGAGTGATTCCTGAGTGCAAAGCCAGGAGTAACCCCTGTGCATCGCCAGATGTGATCCCCCCCCCCAAAAAAGAAAAAGCAAAGCAAGGGCTCAGGAAAGGGAAAGTGTGGAGGCAGGGTCATGGGGGTCAGGTTTGCTATTCGCAGCCTTTGACATGTCCCAGAGTCATTACTTGTCCTTGTCACAGAGAAAAGTTCCAGCTTGAAAATGACCCCTGGGAAAGAGGGATTAGTTCGCTCTCTAGCCAGCGGCAGCCTTTCATTGCCACAGAAGGTGCATTTCCTCTCCATTGTGGAATGAAGGCAATACACTCGCCAAAGGAGCCCATGGGAAATGTGACCTGCGAGCCCCCAGCTCTTCTCCCATGGCACGGTGGCAGGAGAGGGAGGCAGTGTGCAATCCATTTTTTTTTTTTGCTTTGTGGATCACACCCGGCGATGCACAGGGGTTAATCCTGGTTCATGCACTCAGGAATTACTCCTGGCAGTGCTCGGGGAACCATATGGGATGCTGGGAATCGAACCTAGGTTGGCTGCGTGCAAGGAAGATGCCCTACCCACTGTGCTATTGCTCCGGCCCCCCAATCCATTTTTGAGGCAAGGACAGCTCTATGAGTATGGCAGGGATGGGGTGTGGGGGGGAGGGGAGAAGGAAAGGGAAGACACTTCTGGGTTCAAATCCAGGCTGTGCCACTTGAAAGCTTGGGGCCCTGGACGAGCCTCAGTGTCCTTGTCTATAAAGTGGGTGGGGTGGTTCCAGCACCAAGCACAGTGCCTGGCACAGGTTATGAGGGGGGAGGAGGGGTGCTAGGCTCACTGAAACGGTGAGAGGCTGGCGGGGGGGAATCGATGCTGGACTCACATCACAATTTTAGCAGCAAGATCAAGAGTATGCATGAAGGCGGGGACATGACAAGACTGGGAGAAGAGATGAAAAGATGGGACGGTCAGGGAAGGAGGGAAGGAGGTTAGTGAGGGCTGGGGGCAGCCAGGGGGTGGGGGACACACGTGCCTCCTGGGAGCTGGGCAGGGCAGGCCCTTCAGCCTCAAGGAAGTTGGAGCCGCACCCACCTGCACCCCGGGTGTGGCTGGGGGCTTCTCTCTCTGCAGGACTGGGAGGGTGCAGTGAACCAGGAAGAAAGGGGCCGGCCTTTGCAGCAGCAGGCAGTATGCCAGGGACACGCCGGGCGGGTCAGGAACAGCCCCGGGGAGTTTTTCCAGGGTCAGCCGTGCAGGCGGGAGGGGCTTCCTGCTCTCTGGAGGAAGGGGCGGCAGTGACCAGCAAGCGTGTGGGAGGTCTCTGTGGTGGGCGTCTGTCTGCCCGCATGCCTGCCTCTCTGTTACTCGGAAGGAGGCAGGGGCTGGGCCTGCAGCTGCCTGGGCAGAGTGGCTCCTGCGTGGGACACGGCTCCTCTCTGCTCCCAGACTCACTGCTCCGCCTCGACAGTCCGCCTGAAGATTGTGCAAGTCTCCATCTCCGGGGGAGGGGGATGAGGGAGGACCAGCTCTGGGGGAGTCTTCAAGGCAGGGGCGCAGGGTAGGAGAGGGGGTTAGGGGGCGCAGCAGCTCCTGGAGGGGTGTGGTGGGCTTAGGTTGGATGTGAGCGGCCTCTACAGTTGTCTGGTGGTAGTGCAGGCTGTCCGGTGCCCCCTGGGGCCAGGCTCCAGCCCCGGGAGCAGGAGTCTAGGGTGCCCAGGAGCATGCAAGCTCTAGGGAGGTCAGGCCGTTAGTTCCAGCAAGTTTGTAGGTGAGTGACGCTGCAGAGGACCTGAGGAGGAAAGGCAGTGTCAGATGAATGACCCACTGCAGAGTGTGGCAGGGTGAGGACTGAGGGTTACAGGGTGCTGCATGCCAGGGGTGCTGAGCAGGGAGAGGTGACGGGGGTCCTCAGAAGGTAGGTGCCTTTTGGTGGGTCACTGAAAATGGAGAGTGGGGGATCCTCAGGTCTTATGCTGCGACCTCTCCCCCTGAGTCAGAGCCCCGAGCGGACACTAGATCTGGAGAGTGGAAGGCCTGGATTCTGTTCCCAGCTCTGCCAGGAACTCGCTGGACAAGACTCTTTCCCTCTGTGGATTTCAGTCTGCCCCTCTGTAAGCCGCAGGCTGTGGGGAAAGGGCTTGCGAATGTTCTCCAGCAGTGGGATCCGTTGTTGAGGGCAGTGGTCGCTGAGGCCTCCAGTCAGTGGGGTGGGGCGGGGCGGGGCGGGGGCAGGTCAGTGCTTCGTTCTCTCCCCTGCTGCAGGGGACATCTGAGACATCAGGGTCTGGCTCCTCTTCAAAGCCCCGCTCACATACACACGCAGTATAACATACAGAATTTAAAATCGACTTTTAGGGGACACTTGAGATGTGTGCCAGGCACTGTTCTAAACACTGTATAAATAGGCATTTATTTAGTTCTCACAGGGAACTAAACTCCTAGGGAAAGAAGCACAGAGGTGACATCTCAAGGACAAACAGCCCATGAGTGGCACAGCCAGGATTCCAGCCCAGGTTGTGTGTGTGTGCGTGTGTGTGTGTGTGTTACTATGTGTCTATGTGTATGTATATGTATGTTTGTATGTGTGTATCTTTATATGTGTGTATGTATCTGTGTGACTGTGTGCACGTGTGTGTATCTTTATGTGTGTGTATATGATGGTGTGTATATGAATCTTGTGTCTGTATCTGTTTGTATCTATGTATCTGTATGTGTGTGTGTGAATGTGTCGGTGTATCTATGTGTGTATGAATTTGAGTATGGGTATATGTGTGTCTGTGTGTGTATCTGTGTGGGGGTGTGATTTGAGCGTGTATATGTATGTGTGTCTGTGTGTGAAGGTGTGTATCTGTGTGTGTCTGTGGTGGCGGGGTCTTGGTTTGGGTTCCCCCCAACATATCCTGAGATGATTATGGTAGACGTGGCCCCCAGTGGTGAGTGGGGCTGTTGGGGCATGCTGGGCCCTGAGATGACAGCCCTGGAGGTCTGTCCCTGGAGCACTGTGCCGGGCTGGGGTCCCCGCGGCAGCCCTCTCCACTTCCCAGCTGGGACTGCCGAGACCCCGGGATGTCAAAGGCGAGTTTATAACTGGTGACCTCGCTGGCGTTGGCGCGGAGGAAATTGAATGCAGGAGTTTCTCCGCCAGGCACACACTCTAACCACCAAATTTATTTAAGCAGATAAAATGCAGGGGGTGTAATGTCAGATTAATGGATAAATAACCGTTCTGGTTTTTGGCACGATGGCGGGGAGCGGCAGTGAGAAGCCTCATTATGTGCTGCTCTGCCTCGAAGAACAAGCCCCGCGTTGCAACCCCAGCACCCGGGCCTGCGAACAGAGCATTAAATTGTTGGAAATGGCTCCCCTTCACTCGCAGAACAAAGATGTTTTCTCCAGAATAAATTGACTCCCTCTCAGCGCGCCGAGCCCCGCTTTCCCACAAATGCAGCCTATGCTCAGGGCTCGGCGCGCTGGGAGAGGGAGGGCGGTGTGGGCCTGGGAACAAGACACGTGGGGCGCTTCCTGCCGGCCCGGCGCTGGCCAGGGGCTGGGGCTTCTGGGATCTCGGCCTCCAGGCGCTCTGTGTGTGTGTGTGTGTGTGTGTGTGTGTGTGTGTGTGTGTATGTGTGTGTGTGTGTGTGTGTGTGTGTCTGTGTATGGGGGGCAGGGCAGGGAGAAGGAGCCAATCTGTAGTACTGCGGGCAGTGCTGGGGTGGGGGGTGGTCTCTGGACGCTTGGGGTTGGAATTGGGACGGTGTGGTTAAGGTTTTGTGTTTAACATTATGCCCGTGGGCTTCCCAGACGTGAATCGTGGATCTTTAGGCGAATTATTTACCTCTGGGAGCTCAGCTGTGATGAGTGGCTGGGGGGATTAGCCGCCCCTCCCGACCTGGGAGATGTCCGGGGTGATGAAGAAGGACCATGGACAGCGCCGCTCTGAGCCAACCTTTGGGGGCGGAGCCCCGGGCTCAGTCCCACCCAAGCCCCGCCCCCTTCCTCTGCGGATCAGATGCACTAGGGTGGGGATGGTGGTGAAGGGATCTCTCTGTGTGTGTGTGTGTGTGTGTGTGTGTGTGTGTGTGTGTGTGTGTGTGTTGGGGTAGGGGGCAGACAGAGGGAGATTCCCAGATTCCTCACCCGGAAGCTGTGGTTCTGTTGGGTCTTCACTAAATCCCTGCCTCTGGACTTCCCAAGTTTGGCCCAGTGCCTGGCTGACTCCTGGCTTGGGACCAGAATCTTAGGAGAGACCTAAGGCTTTGCCCTGGGCTAAATGCAGCTCAGAAAGTGATCTTGAGGGCTGCCCTGGTGGCCCCGGGCTCTGCAGAGATGAGCTGCTTTCTGCACCAGATCAGCCTTTTGAAAGCTTACTCTCTCCTTCCTCCTTCTCGAGGTCATGTGAACCAGTGGGAAGAGCTCAGGGCTTTGCGACAGTCTCACTTTTGCTGTCCCTCTTGATAACTGTGTCACTCAGGGAAAGGGCTTCTTCTCTGAGCCTCAGTCTTGCCACCTGTGGACACCACATCTAGAGTGCAAGACTGGCTCTGCTCCTTGGATAGTCATGCTCCATCACGGAGGGTTAGGACACACCTGTACTGTCCCAGGCTCTGGGCTGGTCTCTGAGATCCGTGGTGACAAGGCAGCATGCTGTGGCCTTCGGGGTGTTGGACGGGGGGGCACAGTTGCTGGTGGCTTCCTTACACCATCTCTCTGTTAGCACTACCTGCGCGGCCCTGCCCAGGGCCCTCACAGTGGGCAGGGCCTGGCTTGTGGGACTGGGCCTAGGTATCTTTTCTCTCTTCCTTCACACCTTCTCCCTCCTCCTTTCTGCTCCACTAGGATTTCTGATGCCTCCAACCCAGATGTTGGAGAAGGAATGTAAAACTTGAGCAATTACCCGGGTTTGGTCAGTGAAGCCTGGGCATAGTCAGGTGCAGATGATGCCCGGTCCTCTTGGAGCTTGCCTCCTTTGGTAAGTGACAAAGTGCCAACCCTCTTCTTGTGCCAGGCTCCGTGCTCGTGTGTCTTGCATTCAGCCTCATCATGGAGCAGACATCTGTGGGCATCTTGGCACTGTCCTCTCTGTTGCTGGCGCTCTCTGTGTCCTCCATCTCTCCTAGGCTCTGTCCTCCCTCCATAAGCTCTATCCTCACATCCTCCTGGAAACGGTGCTCCATCTTTCCTAGGCTCTGTGCTCCCTCCCTTGTAGGTTTTGTCATCACCCCCTCCAAGGCTCTGTCTTGACTCCCTCTAAGGGACTGTGTTTCATCTCTTCTAGGCTCCGTGCTCCCTCTCTTCTAAGCTCTGTGCTCCCTCCTAGGGCCTGTGCTTCCTCTCTCAGATCAGTCCTCCCTCTCTCTGGGGATCTGTGTTCTTCTCTCCCAGGGACCCCGCTCCCTGCTCCTAGGCTCTGTCCTGTTCTCTCTTAGGGTCTCTGCACCCTTTCTCCTACTCAGACCTCCATCCTAGGCTCTGTGCAATCTGCCCCCTAGTGCCTGTCCTTCCTCTCGCTGAGGCTCTGGGCCCCCTCTTGCAGAGACTCTGTGCTCTCTTTCCCCTAGTGTCTGTGCCCTCCCTCTCTTCTAGGGCCGGGCCTCTTAAACCTTTCCCACTCCTGACCCTTTCTGCCTGAATTCATGATGCCATTGATGAATGTGTTTGGTCAGTGCGCGTAAAAACCTGGTATTTGCTGCCAGTCTTTTCATGACCCTCACATTCAGTTCCATGGCCTGGTTCTGTCCTCTCTTACCTTGCAAGTCACATAAGCAGTCTGAGAGCGATAGCAGAGGCTGGTGTGTGTGTGTGTGTGTGTGTGTGTGTGTGTGTGTGTGTGTGGTGGGGGGGAGAATCAGGATGGGGCAGAGGGCTTACCCATGGGAACTGGCCCAGGGGGCTGGCCAGGTGCTCCCTGGCCCAGGGTCTTTAGCTTTGTCCAGAGAGGTGGCGATGCCGTCTCTACCCCTGTCCCTGCTGTTGCCTGGATTCTGGAAGCACATTTGGGAGTTTGGGAGGGCTGAGTTGGCTCTGAAGGCAGCCCGCTCTCTCTCCCACCTGCCGGGTCTTTGTTTAGCTCCAAATTAAAGCCAGAGCAGAAAACACAAAACATTTCCTCCACTGCGAGAAGGAACTGTCTGTCTTGTCAGCCTCAAAGCTGCTGTGAGCGCTCGGCCGCGGGTAATTGTGGACTCTGGCTGTGGGGCCTCCCCTGGGAGGCTCGCTTTCCATCACTGTCCATGTCTGTTATCATGGTCATCACATTCTCCGCACATGCTGGGCAAGCGGGACTGCCCGGTGATTTTCCATTTCCAGCATGCGCAGCCCCAACCACTGCTCGTGTGTTTATTGTGGGGGCCCAGCTCCTTCTGGGCCTCGGGCTCTTACCTCACACCTTCTTGGTTTCACCTGGGATTGGTGTCGTTCCTTTTGGCCTATGTCTGCACTGGGACCATGAGCTCAGGTGATGTGCTCTGCTGGCACCACGGGAGAAATTTTGATGAGAAGGAGTGGAGGGGCAAGAAGAAGGTGGAACACCCAGGTTAGGGTTGACCTGGCTTCTGAGTCACTTACTGGGCTTCCTTGGGAGAGTTTCCTCACCTCTCAGAGCCTCATTTTAGCTTAGTGTTTGGCACTTTGTTGGTGCTCAGAAAAGCTGGCTGGAGGACAGTGTCTGAATTTCCTTGTGACAGGTGGAGCCAACCAAGCTCAAGGCATGAAAGGGAGCGGGGGTGGTGTCCAGGCTACTCTGTACAGGTCCCCATGGGGCTGGGGGAAGGCTCCACGGGCTGTGGATGAGACAAGGCGTCTGGTTATTGAAGAACCCCGTGGGGACCGATGCACACTCAGCTCATGTGAGAATGGTTTGGGCTGAAAACCCTGTGGCATCTGAACTCTGGGAGAAGCCCCTGCCTGGGCTTTCTGATGAAAAATGTCGTGGGGAGTCCAGGCTTGGTTGCTTCCCTGAGAGTCTGGTGAGTAGGAGTCTCTCAACCCCTTGAGCCCCCTCTCAGTGCTCTCAGACTGCTTTTTTTCCTTTTATTTTTGCTGGGGTAGTTCTCAAGCAGTGCATAGGGGAACCCAGGGCCTGGGGGTCACGCCTGGTGATACTCAGGCCAATGGGCTGGATGGTTGAGTGCTCAGGTCTGGAGCTGTAGTACGGCTTGGGCCCTGTGGTGTTGGGCACCAGGGCTGCCCAGTGGTGCTCAGGGACTCATGCAGGGCTGGAATAGAACTCAGGGCCGTGCGCATGTAAAGCACATGTGCTATCTCCTTGGCCCCTAAGACTTCTTTCTTTTCAAATCAATTTTTATCAATAAAAGTGGATTAAATGTTGTGTGTGAGAGTATCCAAAGGTTGCTGTACGCTTGAAGGGCTGCCGTCCCATGCCTGTCCCCACAGTGCCAAGGTCCCTCCACCGTTACTCTGAGGTCCTCCCCCCCTCCTCTGTAGCATCTGAAGATCACAGTTCAATCAACATTTTCTTGGGGTTTGTTTCCATCGGGGATGTTCTAATTCCTTGCTTTGTTTCTTTATGTTCTGTGTACGAGCAAGATGATGTGCTGCTTGACTTTTTCCTTTCTGATTCACTTCACTTGGCCTGAGAGAATTCCCAGTTGCAGCTTTCCTCTACCTGAGTCATATTCCATTGTGTATGAAGACCACAATTTCTTCATCTGTTCACCTGCTGTCTGAGGAGACTTCCTGGCCAACATCAGGAGCTGGAATTGTTTGGACACAGACCGGGTCATCCGTTTGGAAAGAACTTAGGCTGTGGCTCTGAGTGGGTGTTTTGTGGTCTGCGCTTCCCTTCCCAGACTTGTCCATCCTTCTTCTTCCTCTTTCTGAACTTCCGTCTCCTTCAGCCTTTCTCTGTCCTTGGCCCCCACAGGAATTCCACTCCAGCTGAACTCAAGGCTCGATTTGAAATTGAGAATGACTTTTTTCCTGATTTAAAATTCAGATTCCTCCTTTCCCCCATGTTGTTGGTTGCTCAAATTTTCTTTCTTTTTTTTTCTCTTGTACTTCTTGGGTCACACCCAAGCAGGGCTTACTCCTGGCTCTACACTCAGGGATCACTCATTGCCATGCTTGGGAGATCATGTGGTTGGTGTGGGGGATCGATTCAGGGTTGGCTGCTTGCAAGGCATGCTCCTTCCTGCTGTACTAGCTCTCTAGCACAAACTTTCTGTTTTTTTTTTCTTTATAATTTATATATGGTTATTTGTATTTATCTAGTGTAACATATAATTATGTGTATTGATATCACTTAATAATGTGCTTTAGTGATTCAGAAACATTTTGTTTTCTGCATGCAAATAGTATATTTCACTGCATAATCGGTGCAGATTTAAATGACAGTTTTGTGTGTGTGTGTGTGTGTGTACAAAAAAAAATTGGGTACAGCCATTATGTAAAACCTTTAAAGAAAACACTACACCAATATTTCTAAAAAATGTGGTGCCACTACTGTATCATGGGTACTATAGTTTGTGGATGGAGAGGCACTAGGCCATTCTCAGTGAACACGGGTAGAGGCACACTGAAGAGAGACAGGAGAAAAAGACTGCCCGGGGTAAGGGGCAGTCACCTTCACCTTTTGGGGCTGACTATTGAGCTGACAGCTTGCAAGTTTGTCAGTCAGGGTTGTCTACCCTGGGCAGGGAGCTGGGTCAGCAAAGGAAGGAAATTCACCTGTGATAACATCTTCTGAGGCATTGAGGGCCCAGCTGTAAGAGACCCATTTTCCCTTGTCTCATTGGCTGCATCTACCCATCTCCACATACCTGCCCACATGGGGCCACAACTGCACCCTTGAGCTCGTCAGAACAGCTCACTCTTCTCTTCCACTAAAATGTTAACAAAGGCATGAAACTCAGCATTACTTTCACGCATCACCCTTCCTAGCCTGCGTCCTTTGGTTTCTCGGCTTAGGTCTTCAGTTCCACTATGATCCATTCCTTGCTTTTCTTTTTTTTTATTAATAGGGGCTGGACCTGGCGGTGGTGTTCTAGGCCTGGTGGTCCTCAGATTCAGTGCTCCTGGGGCTGCCTCATCTGCAATCTGTTTCTTGTATCTTCTTTGGGAACTACAGCCCCTACAGTTGGCTTCTTCCTGCATTTTCTCCCATATTTGTCATCTTTCCTGTATAAAAAGAAGCCTCCGCTCATATATTTTGTTTTCTGGATCTGTGGCAGTGCTTTCTGTTCAAAATATCCACTGTTTCTCTCTGTGGGTGGACGTTCAGGATGACCAGAGGAACCTTTCCCTGGTCACACGATTTGCATGGGCAACTGAGATGCTGCCCACACCTGGTTCATCTGGCCTGGCTGTGTGGGACACACACACACACACACACACACACACACACACACACACACACACACAAACACCCTAATGCCATGGAGTAGAGCTGCAGTAGTGCAGTCAACTTGCAGTATGCGGGGGAAGTGACCTTTTGTTGATAAGCCACTGAGCTTTGGGGGTTTGCTTGCTGTGACAGCTTTTTCTAGCTTACGTTGTTGAATACAGTTGAGTCATTGTCCCCTGCCCTCTAACCTGTGATTTCACTTTTTATAGTTGCAGTGACCTGCAGTCGGTCAATTACGATCCAGAAATACTACATATAATAAGGTATTAGGAGAGAGAATGTGAGTGAGAAAGCGTGAGTTCACATTTTTATTATGGACTGTTATACTTGTTTCATTTTATTTTTGTTGTTTTGTTAGTCTCTTGCTGTGCCTAATTTATAAATTAAATTTTATCATACGTTAATAGGTACAGGAAAAAATATAGATACATGTTTTGGTACTTTGCTGTTCTAGGCATTTACTGGAGGTTTTGGAATACATTCCCTCTATAGGAATACGTCTACGATATAGGGAAGCTTCTACGAATGTTTCTCAAATGTAGCACTGTCTTCCCATTGTTCATCGATTTGCTGTAGCAGCCACCAGCAATGTCTCCATTGTGAGACTTCTTGTTACTGTTTTTGGCATATCGGATATACCACGGGGAGCTTGCCAGGCTTTGCCATGTGGGTGGGATACTCTCGGTAGCTTGCCGGACTGTCCGAGAGGGACGGAGGAATCAAACCCAGGTCGGCTGTGTGCAAGGAAAATGCTCTGCCCGCTGTGCTATCACTCCAGCCCCTCTCAAATGTATATTTTATTTTCTTTGGCTATACAATTTAGGGGATAGTACCAACTCATTTTGTTTTCTGCTTCCAACAGTGGTTTCTTAGAACCAGAGGTTAATTTTGTTCTGGATGTTATTGTTCAGTTCAGATAATGTCTCATTACCAACCCCGCCCCCCCTCCCTCCAGCTTCCAACATTGCAAACAATTAACGTCTTTCTGGACTCTTAGGATCTGTACCTGAGTTTACTTTGGAGTTGGCCATGACCCTGAAATTGTACTTTTTTTAAAAAAAATTGAACTATGGTGATTGTCTCTGTCACTGTCACTGTCCTCCCGCTGTTCATCGATTTGCTCGAGCGGGCCCAGTAACGTCTCCATTTTGAGACTTGTTGTTACTGTGTTTTGGCATATTGAATACATCACGGGTAGCTTGGCAGGCTTTGCCGTGCGGGCGAGATACTCTTGGTAGCTTGCTGGGCTCTCCGAGAGGGGCGGAGAAATCAAACCTGGCTTGGCCACTTGTCTCTATTTACTCATATTTTGTGTTCTCAGTTGCTCCATCCCTTTGGACTGACGTGTATCTTTGTCAGGGCAGGAATCTCCTCAGAGGGCCTGAAGGGGAGCGCCCCAGGTGGGTGAGAGGGAAGAGGCAAGAGCTGGCAGGCTGGGCATGTCTCCCTCGCTTAGTTTCCATGATTGCAGACGGCTTTAATTGGGTTAGAGCAAGCCCTTGGCTCTGCTTTCTGGCTTGATCTTTCTGGAGATGACCCCTTTTGGTGTCTGCAGCTGACCTTCCTGTCACCTCCTCACTGGGTTCACTTTAGGGTCCTCTCAGCCATGCTGCATGAAGAGCTCCCATGTCCCTATATGCATTCCCAGCCTGGCTGTCCCCTCCTAGGCTCCTGTCCCCATACAGTGGAGAGCCACAAATGGAACTGGGCTCTCAGCTGACAGCCGACCTGTTCAGAGGGCCCTCACCTCCTTATTCTGGAGGTCCTAGTGTTGATTCTCCCAGCAGGAGTGAGAACAGTTGAGAAATTGTTGGCATTTTCTCAAGGCGACTTAAAGTTGGTTAACCCATCTATCTTCCACAAGCTTCTTAGGAATCTTCTCCTCTCCTAACCTTTTTGCCTTCTGACCCTTTGAGCTTCCCTCTCTTTGTTGAGTTCTATTTGGCTTGGTATGGTCACCTCTCCCAGGTGATTTGAGATTCATTTTGGATTCCAAATACTATCATTCAGGGTATGAGTTTTCTCAGTGTTGGGATTAGTAGCAATCACTGTCCTCTGCCAAGTGACTCATAAAAATATTGAATGGACAGGCCTGAAGACAGTCCTCAGGCTTATTACTTATATGTTGTGGGTTGTTATCCTGATCTGGCTAATTCAATTGCGGAGTCCACCTAATGATACTGGCATCCAGCCCACCTCAGAAAGGCCTGTAGAGTACTTTGCTGAAATCTAACTCCACATCAAAGCCTAGCGGTTCAGATTATCCAAGTGAATTAGCCAGTGTTGGGTAAGAAACTGTGCATTCCAAAGGGGCATTGAGCAGAGTTGAATGAGTTTCCTTTCCTCAGTCAGGGATAGAAAACCACTGAGGCACTTGTGACCTAGGGGAGCTGTACCATCCATGGACCTGAAGGCTCAGACTCAGGCTCAGGGCCAAGGGCAGAGCCAGTACACTGAAAGAAGGATGCAGCAGCAGAGAAGGGTGCACCATGGAAGCTGTGTCTTCAAAAGGAGGAGAATAGCCACCACGAACCAGTCCAGCCCAGCCCCCTGGTCTTCTGATGCTTCCTGGCTGTGAAAGCCAGGTAGAAGTGAAAGAGAAAGGAAGCCCTGAGATGGGCGGTAGGGTAGGTCGAGAGTGCAGAGAAGAGCAGCTCCCCGGGTCAGGCTGCAACTGCACCATCTCTACCAAGCGCCGCCTCATCTGCATGTGGTGCTGCCTGCAGTTACTTACTATGCCCCAGACAATGCAGTGAATTAAATGTTTACTTGGGATGGGAGTGGGCAGAAATGAGCTCAGAATGGAGAGAGAACTTCTTGGTCTGTTGTCATCTATGTGTTTTCTTGCCTATTCATTGCATTCATGGGGATTTGATATTTACAACTACTATTTATTTATTATTATTATTTAAAAATAGAAGGCCCATAATAGCTAGTTGGGACATTCCTGGTGGGAGCAGAGCCCCTGCCGTGGCCAGAACAGAGATGGAAGAAGAGCAGACTGAGCCTCCAGGGGTGGGGAGGGATGATTGGGTGCTCATGGGGCCCCCCTCCTAAGCAGGCTGGGCAGACGAACACACACAGACATACGGGCGGGGCTGGAGGAGCACTGTCAGCTTCCGAAGAGCAGGGCAGCTTCTGCTCCACACATGCTCTTGGAAGGAAGGAGGACTTGAATAATCCTGGTTTCCTCTCCAGTAACCCTGGCACCAGCTGTCACCTGTACCATAGGGGTGGGGATTGGTGCGTGCTTGACGGCACCGTGGTGCTGTGCGAGGAAATATTTGGCCCTGGATTAAGTTACCCACCTGCCAACACCATCCAACATGGCTGAGCAGCCATGGCCATCTGTCTGGCTGATTCACTCAGGGCTCTACCCGGTAGGAACAAGTTACCGTTTTAGGGGGACAGTGCTGAGGACACCCCAGGGCCCCAAGGGAACAGTGTGCAACCCATTTGAGACCCAAGACTGGGCACTGGCCAAGAAAAGCTGGGGTGATTTCTGGAGCTGTTTGTTTGTTTTAGGGCCACACCTAAACTGGTGCTCAGGGTTACTCCTGGCTCCGTGCTCAGGAATCACTCCTGGAGCGGCTCGGTGTGGGGGGCCCATACGTGGTACCAGGCTTGAACGAGGTCAGCCATGTGTAAGACAAGCATCATATCTGCTCTATTCTCTCTCCTCTCTTGAGAGCTGGTGAGTTCTGGAGGAGAAGGTCCTTCTAATAATGGGTGCTCTGAGCACAAGGGTGCACGGGCGAGACATCCCCAAGGTGGAAAGGTTGGGGGTGTTTCTGATGGGACCAGGCTCTTGTGTCTGTGTGTGCCTGTGTCTTACTGTGTCTGTGTGTGAATGACACTGACCTATGCCGTGAGGTATGGAGACAATTTGTTTTAATGATTAATTCTAGTGTATAAAGGCAATGTAATTACATGACAGAATCTCCAAAAAAAAGAAAGGAAAAAAATAATATTTTTACTCCTACGCACTAATCCAAGAAGGGCTGCCTGGTGGCTTCCTTCCTGCCAGGTCTTTCTTAAATATCGGTGATTCCTCAGAAAGTGGAGGGTAAAGTCACCTTGAGGTGACATTCAGGTGGGCGGAGCTAAGGTGGGAAGTGGGGAGGCCTGGCTGAGGCGTGGCAGGAGTGGGGCCTGACACTGCTGTCCTGTGTAGCTCTCAATGCTGGTCCTTCTCCGGGCTGCCTGCAGCTTTCATGTCGATGCTGGTGGCTGTTGATGAGGGCATGAGTGGTACCCACGCCCACCGGCAGCCTGAGGACCCTGACTGGTGCATGGGCAAGTGCCTCCATGGCAGCACATGTGGGTTCGAGCATGTCCGTTCCCAGACTCTCTGGCCTCTGGGTATTTTGGGGGCCCAGAGAGGAGCTCTCGGACCTCAAGGAGGAGATGGCCAGGGTCAGGCCTTAGGTGGGAGCTTGCTGGAAAGACCCTGCCATTCCAGAGGTGCTGATGGCGCCAGAGTGAGACTCTCAGCCCCAGTTTTACATTGTTCCCAGGGCCCTCTGCATTTGCAGGACAGGTCCTAGTTTTTAGGGTTTAAAAGAGTTGATATATTTGTTGTGTAGCAAACTGATCATCAGAGTAAGTCTGATTAACATCCATCACTTTACACAGGCTTTGTTTCCTTTTCTTTTTGGTTTTAGGCCACATCCAGTGAGTGTCCAGGGCTTACTCCTAGCCTCCTGGCTCTGTGCTCAGGGATCACTCCTGGTGTAGCTCGGAGGGCCATATGGGGTGCAAAGGAATGAATCAGGCCCAGCCAAGTGCACTCCCCCCAACTCCCACCCCTGAGTGCAAGGCAAGCAACCTTACTCATTGTACTATCTCTCTGCTTCCAGTTATGCTTTTTCCCTCCCTGTAGTGAGAATTGTTTGCTTTTAAGGCCAAGCTTAGTAATGCCCAAGGGCACTCCTGGCTTGGTGCTTGGGGGACTATGTGGTGCTGGGAATTGAACCCTGAGGCTCTCTCATGCAAAGCATGTGCTCCAGCCCTTTGGGTCATCTCTCTGGCCCTGTGATGAGAACTTTTTAAGCTCTATTCTCTTAGCAACTTCCAAGCATACAGCTCAGAATTGTTGACTGCTGCCTTGTTGAAATCTATCCTCCACTACCTATGTACCATTCATGGGGCAGCACCAGTGAAGTACCTCACCAACTGGGACAGCCAGCCTCCCCCCATCATTTCTGACACATTCTCTCACCACCACTGGGGGATACCAGCACCACTGCCCAGAGCTGACACCTGCCTTAACCACCTGGAACAGGTGACACCTGTCCACTCTGAGAGGTGACACCTGTCCATCCTACCTGAGACAGGTGATACCTGGCCCTCCACCCGAGAAAGGCGATACTTCCCCCCTCTACCTGACAGAGGTGACACCTGCCCTCAACACCCAGAAGTACCAGGGCCCACCACCCATCACCTCTTCTAAGCCAGTGATCCTTTTAAAGTGCTCCCAGACCAACAGCACAGCATCTCCTGGGAACTTGTTGGAATTCAGTTACTTGTAAGTTCAGGTCCCATCCACATCTGAGAAATCAGTGTGCTATGGTTAGGCCCTGCCTAGTTTTTTTTTTTTTAGAAAGATTTCTAGGTATTCTCGGGCCATAACTTTGAGAGTCTGTTGTTCTTCAGAATTTCCTGGATAGATGCTAGATTAGTGGTGCTGAGGAAAGTGCTGGCTTTACATGGAGGTAGTCCGGAAAGTGCTGCTTGTCTCAGAGAGGGGAAGGGATCCAGGTAGCAGCTGGTGTGCCGAACTGCTGGCATGACATGCAGGGAGCAAAGGGCTGTGGGTCACAGGTGGAGAGGGAAGGGGCTGCCCTCCAGTGGGCTAAGGCGGCAGCAGCACTGTTTGCCACTGGGCCTGAAGCAGCCTCTGGCTCCTGGGTTCAGTGAGTTTCCTCACATTGCTCCTTCCCGATGCCACGCCTGCCCGGGCAGCCGGCAGACAGACCAGCCGAGTTGGACACATCCTTCAGGGCGAGTATGTTTCTCGGTCCAACCATGGGCATTAAAAATGCCTGACGGCATTAAAAAGGAAGTGTCAGTGCGGGGCAGTGTGGTGGCAAGGTGCTGTGCACAATAGCTCGCTGGCCATAAATAATGCATCCACCACAGACGGTTGGCCCCAGGAAGCATCACTTCCCGGCACACATGCAGGAGGCACATTTCAATGCAGAAGCCGCAGGAAGAGCGTCCTCATCTCCATCTTTTATCATCAGTTTCCAATCTCAAATCACAGCAGTCCGTGTCCTGGGGCTCCGGCCTGGTGCCCGTGGGGAAAACAATTCTCCCCAGAGTCGCCTTTGGAGTCGGCAACATGCAGATGAACCATTCTCAGGGGGGAAAAGACAGAGCTGTCAGCTCACAGGAGTCTGATGTCCCTCGTTTCTATAGCTACAGTAAATGTAATTACCAAAGAGTAACCCTTTGCGGATTTCATTGTAACCTCAGATAGCTAATGACATTTACTGGGTTTCTAGCAATCTGGGACAAAATGCTCATTTTGAATTTAACATGGGTAATGCCATTTTCTATCTTAGTTAAGTACTTTGTGTCATAAAAGAGTTATCTGCACAGAGCCCCTGGTCCTGTCAGTAAACATATTACAAATATTATCACCACTTATTTTCTGGATGAAAGATGTGGCGAAGGCCTAGAGAAACACCCCTCCTTTACATTTATGACTCTGCTTGGAGACTCAGCAAATTCAGCATGAAATCATCGTGGAGGCAATTCAGCCTGTGCTCCAATATCTCACACTCAGCCGGAGGCCCTGGGAGACGGTAATGTTATCTCAGGGAGCACAAACTGTGTAAATACATCCTTCCACCACCTGGCCACGGTAGGCATCAGACAGTGTCACTGGGCCACCAACACAGATGACGGGGGCCAAACAACGTGGGTCGAGCAAAATGGAAGTCGCTGACGGCAGCTTGTTAGGGGGAAGATGTGTTTTCCTGGCTGCTCCCGGAGACATATGGAATTTGCACTCCAAAGAGGAGCTGGCACCAAACCTGCGGCATCATTTCTTCATCCATTTATTCATGCACCTTGCAGATGTGCTCACACAGTCCCAGGAAGAATCATTACCATGCCATGCGGGGATTTTTCTGATGGAGGGGCAGTTACTCAGAGGTTTGGTAGAGGGTGGGTAGGAGTTTGCTGAAGGGCTCTGGGTGGGTACATAGGCTGGGGGGAAGTTCTAGGCCAGAGGTTGGAGGGAGAGCACAGTGGGTAGGGCTTTTGCTGAGTTCGATTCCTGGCACCCCATATGTTCTCTCAAGCCCGCTGGGAGTGATCCTTGAGTACAGACCCCTGAGCACTGCCAGCCATGGTAAAAAAAAGTTTCAGGCTGGGTGTGAGAGCCAAGCTCTTTTTTGGGGGGGTTTGGAGGGGGCATTTTGGGTCACACCCGGCGATGCACAGGGATTACTCCTATCTCTGCACTCAGGAATCACTCCTGGCGGTGTTCGGTGGACCATAGGGATGCTGGGAATCGAACCTGCACCAGCCCGCGTGCAAGGCAAACTCCCTACCCACTGTTCTATCACTCCAGCCTGACAAGCTTTTCTTGCGTTCAGTCCAGAGCAGCATCCTCCTGCCTCCCTTTGGAGCCTGGGCACTGAGAGAAGAGCCTTATCTGACCGGAGGCTCAGCTCTGCCCCAGGTCTGTATCTGGCTTGCCACTCAGTAAGGTCAGATCCTCAGTTTCCCCTCGGATGGTGGCCAGGATGACACAGAGTTATACAGGTGTGGCTGCTGATCTTGTTTCAGGCACCCCCCGCCTCATGTCCACAGGAGGTTTATGCTCACAGAGATATTTCAGGGTGGTCCCCAGCCCGGAGCCATCTCCCAGCCCAAAACCATCAGAGAATTCTGAGGACAAGGGGAATATACGAATTCAGCATGGACTCAGCGTGAGGGTAACTCAGTGTGTGTGTGGGGTGTGTGTGTCCCGGTCCCTGCTGGTTTCTATTGAGTGTCCTGAGACTTGCCGTGATTGAGGGCCTGTTCCACTTTGAACTTGTTCTGGCTTTAAGTCTTATTGACAGTGAACACAGACAAATCACAAAGTGTGAGTGACCTCTGGAGGAGGAGGTCTGTGGGTTAATTGAGTGGGTTCAGATGACATTACCCACCCCCACTGTCATTCTGTCTGGGGTTAGACATTCTGGGGAGCCAAGAAGGGTGCAGATCCAGGCTTTTCCAGGAAAAGTTGGGGTGACTAGCTCTGGCAGAAGTGATAAACCCTCAGGCTGTGTGTAATTTGGAAGAATTTTTTCATGTTGCATATAAAAATGTTTACAATTCTCAGCTTCTCCCTCTCGGAGAGCCCGGCAAGCTACTGAGAATATCCTGCCTGCACGGCAGAGCCTGGCAAGCTACCCATGACATATTCCATGTGCCAAAACAGTAACAATAATGGATCTAATTCCCCTGACCCTGAAAGAGCTCCCGATATACCATTGGGCTACGCTAGCACTCGACAGGGGCGAATGGAGATATTACTGGCGCCTGCTCGAGCAAATCGTTGAACAGCGGGATGACAAGTGATACAAGTGAAGTGATACAGTTCTAAATGCTCCTGGAACAGTCTGTTGAGTGTCCAGTTAGGGAACTGAGATGCGTACTCTTCTGTGAGGTTGGTGTGGAGGAAACCTGAGGCTCAGCCCCCTGCTGCTCTTTGACACCATTCCCTTTGGCCTGGGAAGACACGGCCGTACCAAGGCTTTCCCGAACTCCTTTCTGTACACTGCGAATGGTGTTGTGGACAGCAGGCGGGGGAAGCTGAATGCTGAGGGGATGCGAACTCACCCAGTCCTCAGCATTCTTCAGTGTATGCATTCATCTTCTCCTCCCATATGCCTCAGCATAGGGTCAAATGTCCCAAGCAGAGGGAAATACACCATGTTCACAGTCTGCTGGAGACTCATGTGCATACAGCGAATCCAGGCCCCAGGAGACAATATCCACACTGGCTTCTGCCTGTGTATTTTCTTCATGAGCCTTTCTTGTTGAACCAGTTCCCTATCCATTTATTTGTTTATTCGTGCATTCATTCATCCATGCGTTAATCCATTCATCCATTCATCAAACATGGATGAGGATCTTTCATGATCAGAGCCCATACCAGTAACTGTGGATTGAAGAATCTATTCCGGGGAGACAGACATATAGCAGAGGGTATAAGGTATCTGTATACGCTGTAAGTGCTATGGCAACTGGAAGGCTTCTTAAGTGATGAAACACCAGTTGGTATCTGAAATTAAAGTGGGCATTAGATGGGCAAAGAAGTGGGTAGAGGAAAGGCAGAAGTGACTCTTCTGAGCCTAGGAAGAAAGGTCTGACATCCCTTCACGATTGGGGGGTGCAGGTAAGGAGGCGGAGGTGCAGTAGGATCATTGCAGGACAAATGGAGGTGTAGGGTGGTGGGAGGAAGTCCTCAAAGGAGGTAGGAGTGTGTGATCGTTGACTTTTAGGTTTGAGCGCCCAGTGCAGGTACCATCAGGGTGCAGGTACTATCCATCTTCAGGGTGATTTGTCTGATGTCAGAGGTGAGATGGGGAGGTTGGAGCGAGGAAGGCCAGGTAGAGAGAGGAGGCTCTGGATGAACTCCAGCAGGGCCTTGAAGGTAAGACTGATGGTGACCCCAGCTTGGCTGGTCAGGGAGGGGAATCCTGTGAATTCTGTCCTCTCCTAAGCCTTGCGGGAGGCCTGAGCCTAAGACCCTTCACCATCTGACGACATCAGCAAGGAAAGCCTTGGGGACAGGAGAGGGTGCCCAGGGGGCCCTTGGGACTGCTACAGCATGAGTCACTGCATTCCCCCCTCCCACCTGCCTTCATAGTCTCAGTCCCTCCTGCAGATAGGGGCAGGTATCTGAAAGAGATGCTCCCTCTGATCTTCAGGTGCTTCTTCAAGGCTAGTATGTGGAGACCGTTACCCCCGTTTCACAGAGGGGAACCGAGACCTAGAGATTGGCTCAAGCGGACATGATTCTGCTTTCCCCAGGTTCCAGAAATAGAGTCCAGATTGTCAGACTCCCTCCTCTAGTCTGCTCACAGTAGGACCCCCAACTCTTTCCATCTTACCCTCTGTGCCCTGATATGTCATTGTGGCCTCACCTGGACCCTGGGATAATGCCCTTTAGCTCCCCAGTCATGCTCAGGACTATGATCATCAGTGGCTCATTTCTGTAGATGTCAGGGTGACCTTTGACCCTCAGTGTGATGAGGATCACATTTGGGATTGCGCAGAGACCGGGAAGTACATTGACATGGTGCTACCCCTTCATGCTCAGGGTTTAGCCCTGGACCAGGTGCGGGCCCACACTGGTCTTTCCAGACTGCCACGTCCTTCTGTGGTGGAGTCTGGTCCAGCCTAGCCTGGTTCAATCACCCTTACACCCTTGAGCTGCAAACCTTGAGCTGAGATTGGGCGAGCAGGTGGAAGCCCACACTGGCTAAAGGATGTTGTCAGTGAGGTTTGACTTTGAGTGGTGGCCACTGAAGGGGAATCAGACTCTTAACTACACCTTTAGGTGGCCTCAGAAAGATGAGGGCATGGTGCTTATGAGGTGGGTAGGGACACACAGAAGTGGCAGACGAGGGGAGGCGAAGGCAAGGGGATGGAACTTGGGGTGTTGTTTGAGTACTGGGGGATATCACTGAGGGAGACTCAGTTCCATGGCTGTGCATGGCTAGATAGACCCCACTTCACTGCTCTGAGCATGGGGCCAGGGTGGAAAGATTTGGGGTACAGAGAGCCAGTGGGAGGCATCATCAGAAATGCCCTGATTAATTCTTTTGAGAGTCCAACCCCAGCCTGGGCCGCTCCTAGGCCTGTAACACTCCATCCCTCTCCTGGAAGAACAGGGCACCAAGGAGGGGTGGCCGGGCTGGGCCTCAGAGGACACAGGAGGGTGGTTCTCCGGGAGCCTCTGACTTTGTCTGAGCAAAGGTTGACAGGCAGTGGCATGGTCAGTGAGGAGAGGTGAAGGTCAAGTGACCTCTCTCCTTTGGGCTGGCCCTGAGCTGCAGTCAGAGAAACGTGAGGGTAGGATGACGCTGGCCAGGTTTGGTCCCAGATTCTGTGCTTGGCATATGGGATATGTGTTGAGCTAAGAGTGTGGTAGGGAAAGCTAGCAGGCTCAGGGCTTATGACAGCAGTAAGAGGAAGTCTTGGGGACCTGTGACTGTTCGGTGGCTGAATGCCTCTTCTGAACCTCCTTGGTGTTGAGATGGGAGCTTATGGTGTGGGGTGCGTCATCCTCACCTCATAGGACACAGGGCCACTAGACCTGGTCTCTGGTACCCTTACTCTGCTTGTTTTCTGTGCAGTACGTCCGGTGGGTGGTTGATGCCTTCTCCTGTCCCTGGTGTCTTGGTGTTGGTCTGCCTGGAGCGCTAGGCCCTGCACCAGATGAGGTTCCTAGTGCTCGTGGTACCTGTCATTTCCCAGACAAGGAAGGAAACAGTGAAAATGTTGAATCGATGACTCAGGGCTCTAATTACCCTGGGTGGCACCAAGGCTTCGGTTTGGGACCCTGGTGCTCCCTTTAATTTGGGGTGTTTAAATATTTACCTGAAGTGGAGGGAAAAAATCTTTGGGGCTGCAAGGCTATCCTGGCAGCATTGCACTGAGAGATTCATTAAACCACAGTTAATTAGGGGATGAAAGATACATATATAGCTCATTAGTTCAACCCACATAATTTACATCTCTGAGGATATTCCAGTAGCTCAGCTCAGGCTCATGGAATTGATGGGTTGAAACCCAGCCTTGTACCATGGCTGCCTTTCTGGGCCTGTGGGATGAGGGGGCCAGGGAGTCCTTCTGTCCATCCCAGTCCAGAAGAAGGGGGGTCCATGGGCCTTGCTGCCCCTCCGGATTCCTGCTGGAGCGTGCGGGGGTCCTGCTGCTCCTGCTCCTGCTGCTGAGATGATAAATGAGGCAGCTCAGCCCCCTCACAGCCACGCTGCTTAGTATAATGGTGCGGTGTCTGAGCAGATTTTAAGCTGCATTGAATCTAGTTCCTCGATCAGAGACATTATCCTCAATTTAATCTGCAGTAGTCAGAGAAATCAGGACTGGAGCATCAAATCCCTACGTCGATTTATTGGACAATAATTCTTCTGGTGTCTGCCTGGGTATCGAGGGCTCCAGAAGGGCATGGCCTTGTTGAGCAGCCTGTCTGGGCTTGAGTACCCCCTGCTGGCCCCTTGCTAGATCTGTCCCACCAATGTGGGGTTCTGATGGGATCACTGGCATTGCCCAGGGAGCCCCTGTAGTTACTGTCTTTTGTGGGGTGCGGTGGGGAAGCGTGGGACTGGTTTAGAAAAATCTCCTTCCTGGGTTTACCATCTAATGCTCACCTTGATTATGCCTCCAAATATGGAGTGAGGCATGGGGAAGGGGTGGGGCTGTGGATCTGTGTGCACCTGTGTGTGTCTACGTGTGTGTGCATCTATGCATGTACGTGTGTATACCTGTGTGTTCCTGTGTGTATCTGTGTATATGACTGCCTGAGTGTACCTTGTATGCGTGTGTGTGCATGCCTGTGTATGCATGTGTGTGACTGAATGCACCTATGTATGTACCTGTGTATACCTGTGTGGACCTGTGTGTATGACTATATACATGACTGCCTGTGTGTACCTGTGTGTGCATGCCTGTGTATGCATGTATGTACCTGTGTGTGCCTATGCATGTACCTGTGTGTGCCTATGTGTGTACCTGTGCATACCTGTGTGTATCTGTATGTATAACTGCCTGTCTGTGTACCTGTGTGCATGTGTGCATGCCTATGTATGCATGTGTGTGCCTGTGTGCACCTGTATGTGCTTTTGTATATGTGTGCCTATGTATGCCTATGTGTACCTTTGTGTACCTGTGTGTTTGTGTACCTGTGTGTCTGTGTGTATATGCATGTGCCTATGTGTGCCTTTATGAATCTGTGAGCACCTGTGTGCACCTGTGTGCTCCTGAGTGTGCCCGTGTGTAACTGTGTCTGTGTGTGTACGAGTGTATATGATTGTCTGTATGTGTGTACCTGTGTGTGCCTGTGTGTTGACATGTGTGTGATTGTGTGTTTCTATGTGTTTGTGCACCACATCTCTCTTCTGAGGTGTTATGTTTACAGGGGATGAGCAGAATTTCCCTAAGACAGGGTGCTGGTGAGGGTGAGGCCTCCTCCTTGTGTCTGGGGGTCCCCACTCCAGCATCAGCACATGGGAGGGGCTTCTGGAAATTCCTTTCAGCTCAGCAGATCACCAGCTCCTGGGCCTTGGCCAAATTGCATCTGGCTGGGGTGTCTCTTGCTCCCTCTGGGGCCAGGCAGTGCCCTCTCACTTGGGAAGATGGTCCGGCCTGCTGGTGTCCATCTTTCTGGTGCTCAGGGCAGGACTCTGAGGACCATGCACTTCACATTCATCACTAATTAATAACGTTATGGAATGGAGGCCCACTTTCATTGCTCACTGATGAGAAAATTAAAGATCTATTGATACTGGATTAATTAATTGAGCGAAATGTGGAAATAAGTACAAAAACTTTGTCTGGGGTTCCTTCAGAGCTATGAATTCCTCCATGGGTTGAAGCACAGGCCATGTCCTGGTGAAGGAGATCCTGGTCGCTCCTCTGGGAGGGACTCTGCTAATGCCACTCTGGGTGATGCTCTCCAACGGAACTTGGCCTGTGCCTAAGGTGGCGCGGGGCGGGGGGGGGGGGGTCACTCAAAAAGATGCTTCCTTTAGTCATGTCTGAGATGGGGTATGGGTGGGGAAGTTCCCCACCCCGCTCTGGGGCCTGGGTCAGACATAGGGTGGAAAGTTTGCTAAGAAGGGCTGGGTGGAAACTTGATTGCCTCTCAGTATCTGTATTGTAAACCTTAATGCCCAAAAGGAGGAAGAGAGGGAGGGAGAGAGGGAGGGAGGGAGGGAGGGAGGGAGGCAGGGAGTGTGTGTGTGTGTGTGTGTGTGTGAGAGAGAGAGAGAGAGAGAGAGAAGAAAAATGGCTGCCATAGAGATAGGAAAGGGGGTGTGGGGTATGGCAGGAGGGATACGAGGGGTATTGGTGGTGGGAAATGTACACTTGTGGAGGGATGTGTGCCTAAAGCTTTGTAACTGTATCTCACAATAATTAAAAAATAAAAAGAAGAAGGGCTGGGTGGAGCCTGTCACTGTGGGAACTAATGGTCTCTTCCCCCACCCCACCCCAGGCACAGGCAGGAGGTGATGGCAGGATGGCAAGAGGCTGAGCTTCATGAAAGCACTGTGGGCTCATGCAAAGCAGAAACCCCCCTGAATGCTTCTCCCACCTTGCCATGTTAGCAAGGATTTCCCAGGGGTTCCACCATGGCTTTGGTCTGCTGAGAGCCACCCCTCTCTGCTCCTCTCTGTGCCCCTGATTATGGGTTGGCTACTACCCCTGGGTCTCCCAGAATGTGTCCTGCACCTTGTCATTCTCTGTGTTTGTGTTTGTACTGTCTCTGTGCTGGGGAGTTCTGTCATCCTCCCCTGCTCTGTATCCCTTTGAAATTGTCCTCGTTTCTCAGGGTTCACACAGGGTCCTTTTCTGTGTCCTGCACTTTGCTCTGCATGGACCAGGGCTGGCACCTCTGAGGATGAAGAGGACCTTGGGGAGAACATGCCAGAGGACGCAGCATGGCTGGGCGCTCAGCCTGGCCAAGGTGCCCCTCTGTACCACACACACTCCATCCTGTTGCTTTTGCTTTTTGAGTCAACAGGAAGGATTAGAGCTTGGCTTCCAGGGCTGAGGTGGGGATGGTGATCCTGGATGGTGATGCTGGCTCCTCGCAGGGGTGACTGACTGCAGCAGATCTTCTGTCGGGCACTATCCACCCCCATTCCAGGTCTTTACCGGAGACTGCCAAGGTGTTATGATGAGCTTTGTTTTCTAGATGAAGCCTTTGAGAGGTTGAAATACTGCGTAAGAGGAGATGTTTGCAAATCCCATATTTCATGGTGAATTTGTATCCAGAACACATAAAGAACGCCTACAACTCAATAATAGGAAAATAAACGACCCAATGCAAAATGCACAAAGGATTTAAAAGCTTCATCAAAGATTTACATATTGCAAATAAAAACACAAAAAGATGCTCACTGGACATCGAGAAAATGTAAATCAGAATATGAGTTGCCTCTTCACCCAACTGGGGAGGCTATAATAAAGACAGACGGAGCAAGCGTTGGGAAGTTGTGGAGCAACTGGAACCTTCATCCGCGTTGCTGCTGGCGGGAATGTAAAATGGAGCAGCTGCTACAGAAGACAGCTTGACAGTTTAAGAGGCTAAACATATACTTAACCATGTTGTTTAACTTTCTACTCCTAGGACTCACAGCGGTGGAAGAGGGGGAGAGGAGTGGAAACATTTCTCCATACAAAAACTTGCACTTACATGTTTATAGCCGAGGTATTGATGACTGCCCCCAAATTGGAAACTACTCAGGTGTTCATCGATTGGTGAATAATTGGCTGTGTCTATTTAGTGGAGTACTCAGAGATACAGTGGGTCGAAGCTCTGAGACATGTGGCTCCATGTGGAAGTACCTTGAACATATTGTAAGTGAAGGAGGCCAAGCACAAAAGATGACATATGATTTGATTAAATTTATTCCCAGAAAAGATCAATCTATGGAACTAGAAAGTAGGTGTATGGATGCTGAGAGGTAGTAGCAAAGATTCATTGCAAAGAGGTATCAGGGAACTTCAGGGGGATCATGGGAGTGTTCTCGATAGTGGTGATGGCTCTCCAAATGTATTACTTGCTGGAACTCAAAGAGCAACAGCTTGAAGATGTATGAGTACGAGAAGCGAAAACTGACATAAGCGAAGCTGCCCAAACAGTGTTGCTGAAGACCATACAGCTTGTAAATGGCCACGACAGAATTCAAAACGAGTGGCACTTTCCCCAGTGCCTCTAGAGCCAGGCAGAATGGTCATACTGGGCAGGACTGGGACCTCGGACCTCTCCTGTCTGCAGGGTGACAGCCCCAGATGGGATTATAGTGACATTTGACAGCAGGTGGAGGACTGGGAAGTTGGCAAATGACTTTTTTTTGGTGGGGGTGGTAGATACTATATTTTCGGGGACTGTATGTGCGTGTAGAGGCAGGGGTATGTGAGGGCTCAGACTTAATGGCTGTGAGGCTGAGGGGGCTGATCCCAAAGCCCTGGGTTGTTTCTGCAAAGCCCGTGTCTGTGGAGCTGTTCCTCACTCCCCGGCAGCCCCCTCCTCTTGCCTTTCTCTATTGCTGTTGATTGGCCTGGTCGGTCTGCCATTGGAGTACCCGCAGGTAGCAAATGCCCGAGTAGTGCTCTTCCTGGGGACCGCATCCTCAGCTCTTTAAGGAAGCCCAGGGCCGCCTGGCCTCCTGAAGGAAGCTGTTGTATCTTGCTGATGGACTGAGCCAGCTCAACCGTGGAGACTCCCCCTTTCCCTCCCATTCCGGTCATTAGCATTCCAAAAAGAGGGAGGGGGAGAGAACCAGCCGGGTGCTTGCTGCCTAAATATTTATTGACTACTGCTGGGGTCAGAAGACTAGCACAGCAAATGAAATGAAAGATTTACACTGAAATACCAACAACCAATGGAGGGCTTGGGCCAAGTCTTGTTTTCTGTATTGCTCAGAGAAAAGATTTCCTTTTTTTCTTCCAAGAAACTTAAGTTTTTATAGATTTTTTGAGCAAAATGCATGAAATTTTAATCAATTGCTTCACACTGCATCTTATAAAGTCGGTAGTCACCGAGGAGTGGGTGCACAGAGTGCAGGCTCTTGGGCATTGGGAAGAAACAATTCCTTTGCCTGGCTCTAATTTGAAGAACCTTGCTGGGGAGGAGGGCCCGCCATGCAGTCGCGTGAGGAGTTTTGCTTTGTGTAAGGCAGATTAGCTGTGGAAAAATAGGGGATATGGGCGGTCTCCGTACCCTGAGAGCATCTGCCTCTGTTTCTGATGAAGGCCCTTACATATCCAGGAGGGCACAGTGGGGCATTTCTTCCTGACCTTTCAAGGGCTGGCTTGGAGAATGAGGGTGACTTCACGAGGAGGAATGGGATGGAAGGTAAGGGGCCAAGTCTCTGCCAAAATTGTGATCAAGGTGATGGAGTCCAGCTTCATGGAGGCTAGAGATTTAGGGGAGCTTTTCCTCCCAAGGGAGCAAAGTGAGGGGGGCAGTGGCTAGACCACAGCAGGCAGCCATGCCACTGTCAACCCATCTCGAAGGGCATGCAGAGAGACCGCCACCATCTGATCTCCCACTTGCTCATTTCCCATCTGATCCCCATTGGCTGGATCCCACCAGAAGCTGATAGAGAGGAAGTCCAGGTCCTGTGGCGCTGTACAGGAGTGGCCCTGGTGGGAGGGACCCATCGTCTCTGCTTGGCTTCTCTTGGAACAGAGCCAGAGCAGGGGTTTAGTGTGTGATCTCTTCAGCAGGGCTTTGCTTGTTTTCTTTTTTTGGGGGGTGGGGGTCACACACCTGGTCTGTGCTTAAGAACTATTCCTGGCTCTGTGGTTGGGGACCAGCCTGGCTCTGTGCTTGAGGGACCCCAACCGTAAACGTTGCTGGAATTCCAACCTTTTTTTTTTAAAGTTTTATTGGATCAACGTGAGATACAGTTATAAACTTGTGTGATTACATTTCAATCATAGAATGCTGAGCACTCATCCCTCCACCAGTGCACATTTTCCACCACCATTGTTCCAAGTGTCCTACCTGCCACCCCCATTCCATCCCACTCCCTGCCTCTGTGGCAGGTACAATCCTTCTTACTCTCTCTCTAATTTTGGGCATTATGATTTGCAGTACTGATACTAAGAGGCCATCATGTTTGGTCCTTGGTCTTCTTTAAGCACACATCTCCCATCCCGGGCGATCCCTCCGATCATTTACTTAGTGGAATACCAACCACTGTTG
This sequence comes from Sorex fumeus, assembly GCF_029834395.1. Taxonomy (NCBI): domain Eukaryota; kingdom Metazoa; phylum Chordata; class Mammalia; order Eulipotyphla; family Soricidae; genus Sorex; species Sorex fumeus. Next base: position 2,505,427 of record NW_026606135.1, on the reverse strand, counting down.
TGGCTGCAAGCACATGCAAGGCAAGTGCCTTAATCACTGTACTGTCTTTCCAGGCCCCCTGTTTTTGATTTTGATTTTGGGGGGTCACATCCATTACATCCAGCAGTGCTCTTGGGAGGGGGGGGTCCCATGCAGTGCAAGGGATTGAGCCTGGACTCTGGCATGCAGAACATGTACTCTAGACTCTGTGTGTGTCTACTGAGGGTGGGAGAAGGAGCCCAGCAAGAATGAATGCTATGCAAATCTAGCCTATGCCAGTGGGAAAACCTTGGGACACAGGGTTTCCCTGGTCATAAGCAGGCAATAGCCTTTCCTACTACAACAGACTTGGGACTATTGGTCTCAGGCTATGAGCACCCACAGGCAGGGGTGGAACTTCCAGGCCAGGGGCTACCTCTAGGTGAGGAGGGCAGTTTGCTGAAGAAGGGGGTGTCTCAGCACCCCAGCACTCTGAGCAGGTGGAAGTGGGGACAAGGAAGGTTTGCCACCCCCCAGCATGACATCAGCAGCAGATGCCTGTGGATCATTGAAATAAGTGCTTAGTTTCCAGACCTTTCACCTGGTAAGGATGGGGTGGGGGTGGGGAAGGGCTGTGGCAGGATGGGGAGGGGACTAACTCTGAGCTGGATTAATGTGGCAGCTGCACCCATGAAGTTTGTAGAAATAGAGTGGCACCCTCTCCGAGGTGGGCAGATTTCGTGCTAGGCCGGGCTGGTCTGCTCTCGCCGCAACACTCCCACCTGCCTGTGCAGTTGACCTCACTTCCCATTCTCCGGCCACCGACAGAGTCTGCGGCCTCTACACAGGTCTGGCTGAAGGGTTTTCCCTGGCTCGCCAGAAAAATTACTGAAGGGTGCCTGCAAGTGAAGCATTTTAGATGAGGCTATTTGTCAAGCCAAGCATAAATAATAAATGCGGAATGATTTTTTCATTAGAGGAGTCACAGAGATGTGGCCGCTCCAACTTTTTAACTCTTTGGAAAGCTCCAAGTTGCAGGCCACTGGGCGGTGGAGGGGTGTGGGACCAATCAGCCCCTATTCATATGCAAAGCACTCGCTTAGCTGAGTTCATCAAAATTCAGTCGTTTCTTTAAAAAAAAATATTTATAGACTTCTCTTCCTTGCAAAGGACTGTGAGGAAGATGGATTTTGAAAAATACAAATTGTTAATACCTGAAAAGGAAGCATTGAGCTGAGCCCTGTTATGCATTCCCTAGTCTTTGAGAAAAACTTAAAAGTGGGTATTTGTGCTCTAGCATTCTCTTCTCCTTTTAGTGAAACCTTCCTCTCCTTTTTCTTATTCCAGTTGCTTCTCAGTGTCTCTCTCCTTTGAGGCCATGATGGCACTGGCTCTTCTTGCTGCCTTGCCCTGGGCAGCTCTCCTGGAGGGTGCAGGGATGGAGGAGTGAGGAGACACACAAGAGTGGCACCCCCCTTAGCAGACTGTGACTTAGAGCCTTCCTGGAATGCCCACAGCATCCAGAACGCAGGCAATTCTTGGGCCCAGACTCGAGGAGGAGGCAGTTTGGATAGTCCCAGGCTCTGGGCACTCATGAGCCTGCAGAGGAATGAAGCTCCCAAGGCTATGGCATGATGGCTATGCTCACTCCCGGAAGTGCCTGTTCTGCCACCACCTGACTTGTCCTGGGGTGTCATTTGGGGGTGGGTACCTGGATCAGGGATGGGATGGAGGGGTATCAGGTTCTGTCCTGATGGTACCAAGCACTTAGCATAGCCACTTTAGGTCTTTCCATCAACCCTGGAGGCTCAGAGCTCTGCCTGGAGATTGCAGAGAGAGAGCCCGAGTGATTCAGCTCAAGAATCCAGAGCTGTTCAGCTTCCCTTTTTTTGCTCCCAATCCCCATGGCCATTCTGTTATTTCAGGGCCCTGCCTGGTCTCCTAATTATGGCATTGTTTTCTTAGAAGGAGAATTAGGTTCGGACGACCCCTTCATTTTTCCTTCCTTACCTATTTGCTATCCCAGGCACAGTGGGAACAGAACACCCCAGTTGTCAGGAAGTAAAAAAATTCCCTGTAGGGGGCTGGAGAGATGGGCTCTTGCTTTGCTTATGGCCAACCCACATTTGACCCTGGCACCCTGTTGGGTCCCATGAGCATCACCAGGAGTGATCCCTGAGGACACTGGTGTGACCCACAAACCAAACAGAATTCACTACAGACAGATGGAGCATTTGCAATAGGGAAGGTAGCCCTGACTCCACCTCTTTGCTGCACAAGTGCCTGTGAGCTGTGTGTGCCAGCACAGGGAATTGGGGCTTCATGGGTGGGTGGAGTCCTAGACTGCCTGCTTCCTTGGGGAGGGAATACTGGCAAATGCAGATTGCTCTGGGGGATTTGCTGAGGAATCAGTGAAAATGGGGTCTTCAGAGGAAGTGCAGAGGCACTTCAGCTCTGAAATGGCGTTTTAAATTTCTGGGTGATTTAAATCGCCACCCATTCTCTGCTGCTTCCTGTGATAGTAGATAATACCTTTAGACGAAGTGGAAATGTCGGTGTCTTCCCTTTTGTCAAGTGGGAAACAGGAGTTTTCTCACTATGCAAAGCCTAGGGCGTGGCATTACTTGGCCACCTATCTAGGCTATGGTCTCGATGGGCACTTGATGGAGAGAGGCTGGCAGAGCAGCAGGACTTGTGGGCCTTTGCAGGCATGGTCTGCACCTGACTCAGAGCATACATAGGTCTTCACAGAGTGGCTGGAGTAGGGTTACAGATGGCCGAGTGGGTCAAGCCCTGCAGAAGCAGAGGTGCTGTCCTTGTTGCTGAAACACCTGTTACCACTTCTTAGGCAGAGAACTGAGAAGAATCCAAGTGAGAACTGAGGGGGCAGAAGAGCATCTCTGTCCTCCCAGGAACCAGCTCTGGGCCCGTCACTACCTGGCTCAGAGATACTCTCTTTAGCTTTTCGTGAAAATTAGCGGGAACTTGAACAAATGAACCATCTCCATTTCGAATTGGAAATTGATCATGGACAATTTTCTGACATGCATGTCTCTTGACGTTTGCAAAATGGGCATCAGGGCCCCTTGTGCGTGCCCAGATAGACATGCTGATTCCTCCTTCCCCAGCCTTCTCTGTAAGTTTCCAGGAGTGCCGAACTAGGGCTGTGTGAAGATACCTTTCCCAGGGCCGGTTCTCAGAGGCTTGGGCTTCAGGAAAGCCTCAGGGAACTTGAGGTGGCAACTTAGACAGGGTCCTCGCCACTGTCCACACTGGAGGGTAGAGGGGAATGTGATCATGCACACACTGTCAGTGGAGCCTCTCTGCGAGCCTCCTTTCTGCCAGCTCTGGACAGGGGTTGAGCACTGACTTGCAAGTGACCCTTCCCGGGGTCCCTCAAAGGCTGGAGTGGGAGGCAGTTCTGGGACACAGAGCAGAATCTGGGAGAAATCAGGGAAGACTTTTTGGAGAAGGAGGTAACAGCTGAGAAAAGTCTTGAAATCTGAGTTGGTATTTAGAATGGCCAAGGGAGACGTCTGCCAACAGAGGTAGTGACATGCAAAAGTACAGAATCTGACCAAGTTCAAGGAACCTGAGATATTTGGGAGTGGAGAAGGAAGGGAAGGCAGAGTTCATGGATCTGGGTTGGATCTGATTCTGATGGTGGCTCACCCAGAATCAAACCGAAGCAGCCACATGAGCTCTGGTTCCTACCTTCCATTCCACATCCTGTGGTCTAGTGGCTTCCGGGAGTGGTGACACAGGAATTCCTGGTGGTCTACCCATGACTTGGAGACTCATTTCCTCACATAGGAGGTGGAGATCTTAATAAGAACTCCCACAGGTGAGGACCAGGGAGAGAGTCTGAGGGGTGGCACACACAAATCTTACAGGCAAGAGACCTTGGGTCCCATCTCCAACTCAGGTGTAGCCCCTGAACTACACCTCAGGAGGTGGCCCTTGTCAGACACAGTGGGGGGCTGGAGACAGCGCATGGCAGGGGTGAAGTGTTGGGTGTTGCCATTGGTGCCTGAGTGATGGGTAGGGAGGAGGAGGGCCTCCCATGATGTGGCTGTGGGTGTCCTGAGGGTGGGACTCTGTCCTTACATGACCGCTTGGCCAAGTGACAACTACCTATGGGGTCTGTTCTGGGCAGGCTCTGGGTATTGGAAGATGAGCCACACACAGTGAGGATGTCCTGAGATGGTATCCCAAAGACAGGGCAGGGATGGAGCCTGATGGAGGGCTGATGGAGGGCTGGACAGATCAGGGAGGGTCCTCAAAGAAGGGGCGTACAGACAGGGCTCAGGAAAGGGCCTGGCCTCGCAGCCTTGACCCCTGTTCTGGCCATGCTTTCAATGAGGCCATGATGGCACTGGCTCTTCTTGCTGCCCTGCCCTGGGCAGCTCTCCTGGAGGGTGCAGGGATGGAGAAGTGAGGGGACATTCAAGAGTGGCACCCCCTTAGCAGAATGTGACTTAGAGCCTCTCTAGAATGCCCACAGCATCCAGAACGCAGGCAATTCTTGGGCCCAGACTCGAGGAGGAGGCAGTTTGGATAGTCCCAGGCTCTGGGCACTCATGAGCCTGCAGAGGAATAAAGCTCCCAAGGCTATGGCATGATGGCTATGCTCACTCCCGGAAGTGCCCGCCCCGCCACCTCCAGACGGCTGCTGACGTGCAGGGAGGGTGTCCTGTGAGTCAGGCTCTGCCCGGAGCCTTCACACTATTTACTCACGAGCCCTGGGAGCTGGGGCTATTATTAGCCCCTTTTGCCAGTCTGGGAGTGAGGCGCAGAGAAGGGTCTGTCCGTTCTGATATCACATAGCTCTCAGTGCCAGAACTTGGCCTCGGCCGCAGCAGCCTGGCCCCTGTGCCCTTGCCTGAGCGCCTCCCTCTCCAGGCCTGGCCCCTGATGTTTGGGAGGCCCTTCCTCCCTTTTGCAGTGAGGCCAAGCAGTGGTGGCCTGGTGGGCCCCGTCTGGGTGGATAGTGGAGGGGTCACTTAAGTTGGAGAGCTCAAGAGCCAGGACACTGGGAAGGGGGCACAGTGGAAGGTCTAGAGAAGATGACACAGGGAACCCTTGCCCGAGCTTCAGCTCGTCCTTCTTTTGAAGGTCTTGAGGCCTGCCCTGCCCAGAGTGCCCCTCCACACCAGATGGACCTGTTTTCTCCATCTTACCCACCTCATTTGGGTATCCTAGCTTACCCGAGCTGTATCCTTGATCTTTTTTTTTTCTTTTTGGGTCACGCCCAGAGATGCACTCAGGAATTACTCCTGACAGTGCTCAGGGGATCATATGGGATACTGGAAATTGAACCTGGGTTGGCCCGTGCACAAGGCAAAAGCCCTATCTGCTGTACTATTGCTCCAGCCCTGAGTCTCCTTGATCATTCTGAGGGGACAGCTTCATCACCCACATAGTGGTTGGGGTGCTGTTGTTCCTTTTTCACACTCAGAGGCTCCTCCTTCCCATCTGTTAAGCCTTTATCTGTCCCTACTCAGGTGCATCCCCTGTTCAGTTGACATGTTGCATTGGGTGAGCATGAGAGGAGAGTGACTGGGAGCAGAGGGGACCCCCTCCCTAGGTCCCTTTCCCGAGGTGGTCCAGCTCTCATGTTGATCTGCACACCTGGGATCTGCACACTCTTCTCTGAGTGCAGCTCTTGGTCACGGGTCCCTTTTGGACTCTGAGGACTCAGGAGGATGACATTCACCTTGCCTTATCTGAGATGGCCCAGTCCCTATAATCTCACCTATGGGGCCCCCTTGATACCTGCGGTGCCAAGTTGCCTGGTCGGGGTGTCAGGTGGAATTAACTGGCAGCAGGGACAGGTGGGTGTTGATTGAGGCTGATTGCTGGGAGGCAGCGGCTGCTGGCTGCACAGAGCTATTTCCAGCCGATCCAATTGTATCAAGGAGGCTTAATCCTTCTAAGTGCCTTTGTGCTCTGGCTGTGTGGAATGAGGGAGGGGGACCAAGGCCAGAGCAAGGTCAGGCTTCTCTGGTTGTCTGCATTTTCTCTTCCTTCTGTCCACTCCCACCACACCCACCCATACACTCCTTCAACATAGATATATCCATCTACTTACTGGTCTACTCATCCATCTACCCACCCATCCACCATCCACCATCCATCCATCCATCCATCCATCCATCCATCCACCCATCCATCCATCCTTGCACACATCCATCTTTTATCTTCCATCAGTCATTCATCTGTCCATCCATCCTCCTGTCATCCTTCTATCCATCCTTTCATCCAACTTTTCATCTGTCTCTCTGTTGTTGTTCATCCTTACTTCCTCAGTTTTCACGCTGTTTTGGCCTTGTGCCAGGACTGAGTTCCAGGCACTGATGTAAGGTATGGCATACACCCTCCAGGGCCTCACAGACTTGTGTAGACAGAGCACCGGGAACCATGATTAGGGGGATCATGGTCACAACAGGGGTACTGACTTGCTTTGGGAGATGGGCCATCTTCAAACTGTGTCTTGATGACTGAGCAGTACTTCAAGGGGGACATCTTTGCTGACAGTCCTTTAGGCAGGGACAGAAAGTCCAATGTGTGGTGCCATGAGGGAAGTGGTGTGTGTTGGGGCTGGGTGAGGCTCATTCCATGGACGTCTTAGGTCAAACCTAGAGCATTTTAGGGCGGCTGGAACAGAGGGGTGCTGCCGCTGCCCCTGACCTGTCACCTCCTTTCCTTGATGCTGTTCCCCTGGCTTCTCCCTGCCATGGGCTTGGTCTTCCTTTTCACACTCTTTCCCTTTGGTTGGGGACCCTCTGTAGCTGTGCCCAGGTGCGGGGCAGCCAGCGGAGGCACACCCCAGATACACCCCACCCTCCTGGAGGTTGGGGACAGCCAGGATTGCCTCTGCACAGCTCAGTATTGAGCCCTGGGATGCTGCCATGGAGGGTGCGTACACAATGCCCTGCCAGTGTCCGGGGCAGTGGCACCTGCTCCCTGAAGTCGGAACCCTTGTTGACTCTGTTTCCTAAGTAGCCTCTGTGAGGCTGAGCTCACTGCCTCTAGTTTAGGGGGCTGTGGGGGAGGTGGAGTCTGGGGTGTGCGGTAAGTTTGTTGTAGGCTGTATGATGGTGTGCTTGCGTGGAGGATGTAGGTGTGTACAGTGTGTATGTGTGTGTGTGTGTGCGTGTCTGTGTGTGTGGTGCAGGCACTTGTGTTGTGAGCCAGGGTGTCATTTCTACTCAGGGGGAGCAGTAGGAGGCCCCACAGACTGTGCTCTGCTTCTCCCCATCCTCATGCCCTTGCTGCTGTGGCTGTGTGTGTCCTTTGCTCCCTCTGCCCACCCACTGACTCCTTCCTCAGACACTTCATGCTTGAATCAGTCCTGTGGAACTGCAGAGGCCCACTGAGCGGGTCCCAGGGGGTACAGCTGTCTAGAAAGGGGTGCAAAGCCGTGATTGCTCCCAGCCTCTTGTTCCTGTGTCCCTCACAGGGTCTCAGTGCCATGCGATGCCATGCGAGCAGATCATATGAGATTATGTGAGTCCATTTGCTGGTGACAGATCAGCTCATGTGGAATATTCTAGTCTGTGGGGCTAAAGGTGCAAAGCCTCAGGCAGAGCTGTTTCTGAACTTAAGAAGGGCCCTGTCACCTGTCACTCAAAGCCTTGAGGACAGATGCTTAGCTGGCCTTCTCTCTCTCTTCCCTAGGGGCCCCAGGTTCTCTTGTCCCTTTTTTAGGGAGGCATCTGGTCAGGGGCTTTCCAGACCCTGCTGCCTCCAGACTTCCTTGCAGCCCTCTGAGTAAAATTATGCTTAGACTCTATAAATATTCAAAATTCTCATTCTGCAGCAGAGCTTCCTTGGGTGCCATGTCCTTTAAAAAACCACCAGTGAAGTCAGCCATCGAAGGCAAGACGTGTTGCGCTCACTCTGGGCCTTTTCCCAGGACACACGGTGGAATGTGAGAGGCACCTGCTCTCCTGTGACCACTCGGGGTCTTGGGCCAGTGACTAGGCCCACTCAGCTCACCCCTGGCTCATGGGAGGGACTGAAATAAGTATGTTACCCCTCCTTCCCTTCCAGCTTCAGACCTGGGTCCTCAACTGGAAAACTGAGTCACGTCTGTTGGGGCAAAACCCATCCTTCCCCTGTGAAATGACCTCTCGGCAGCCTGACTTCAAGCCACCTCATCTAGAAACATTCCCCGGGCAGCTGAGCTTTGGGACCCTTGATAGAGCCTTCTAGCAGCTCACAGTTTGGTGGCAGGGATGGGGGGATCACTCAGTGGCGGGTGCCAGGCGGAGCTGAGCTCAGGTGTGAGGGCGGGTACCCTAGAGTACCCGTTATCTTCTGGGGCATGATGGAGATAGAGATTAGGAAGTCACTCCTGGAGGGTGGTGGGGGCTTTGGGAATGATGCACTGAGGCTGTTCCATTTGTGGGTTCCCCATATACCCCCATACATGTCTGTGTGGCCCTGCTGGAGTGGAAGCAGGGAGGCCTCAGGGAGGTGGCCTGGTGCTGACTGTGACCTGGCTGGGTACTGCCCCGGGGCTCCTTAGGTTTGAGGTGTAGGGACCATCTTCCTATTACCGTCTGGGAGTTTGGGCAGTCCTGTCTTTGAGAGGACAGTGGGAAAGGGGAGGAGGGTGGGAACTGCTGTCATTCTCTGAAAGGTTCTGTCTAAGTAGGCGCTGGCATCTGGGCTCACTCAGTACCTTCCTGCTACTGTCATATCACAGATATTATAAATTTGTGAGTTTGTGACAGTTGGGAGGTGGGCTGGGGGGCGGGCATTCTGGGGGCTCAGGAAGAGTAAAGAATAGAGCCATATTAATGGGAGCATATGTCTGGACAGGAGCAGAAAGGTTTTTTTTCATGGGACTGGACCATTATCTCTCACCAGCTGGACTTTGGTGTTTACCTGCTGATCCTTTTATTTATTTATTTATTTATATATTTGTCCTTTTTTTTTTTTGATCACCTGGCTGTGCTCAGGGGTTACTCCTGGCTTTGTGTGAAGGGTGTGCTTTTGGTGGGCTTGGGGGACCATATAGGGTGGCAGAGATTGAACACAAGTCAGCCATATGCAAGGCAAGTGCCTACCCTCTGTACTGTCGCTCTGTCCCATGGTCCTGGGTACTCGCCTGCTGGTTCTTGGTATTTACCTGCTGGTTCTTGGTATTCAGCTGCTGCCTTATGGTTTTTACCTGATAATCTTTGCTACTCATCTGCTGTTCCTTGGCATTATCCTGTACTACTTGGGCAAGTAGGCCTAGGAAGATGTGTCAGGTTTGAGCTCCATCAGTTTCTTGCAGTGCCACCTTGGAGACTGAGGCTCAGTGTCTGGCTGAGCAGACTCAGACCTGCAAAGGGCTGTCCCGGTGTGTAGGTCTACAGGAAGAAATGTGCTGGCTTCAGTGGCTCAGCTGGGTGGCCCTTCAGCGGTCCCTGCAGGAAGTTGAAGCAGGTCACGGCACCCAGAAGTCCCCCAGACTGCCCAGGTTATCCTGCAGTGGTTGCCTGCCCAGGTAGGGGCTCTTCTGAGTGCACACGTGTGAGGCACATGGATGCCGGTGGTGTGCACATGTGTGTACTAGGGGCCGAAAGATGCAGCATCGCTGCATCTTCTTGCTCCCTCTTCTGGTGCACTGGAGGCTGTGTCCTCTTGTGCCCCCTCCAGAGGAGGTGTCTGGGTAGAGGAGAAGTGGGTGCTGCCTATCTTGTCCAGGACAGGACTGGCGACAGGAAGCACTTGGACCCACCCACACTGTCTTGGCCTCACTATCCACAGGGAGCCTCTTCCCTTACAAGAAAATGCCTTGCCGGAACACATATCATGACAAACTGCCTATCACATGGCCCTTCGAGGTTTAGGGGATGATCTTTTTGTTTTGTTTTGCTTTTTGGGTCACACCCAGGGACGCACAGGGGTTAGTCCTGGCTCTGCACTCAGGAATTCCTCCAGGGACCATATGGGATGCTGGGAATCAAACCCGGGTCGGCCGCGTGCAAGGCAAATGCCCTACCCACTGTGCAATTACTCGAGCCCCCTAGAGGTGATTCTTATTGAATCTTAAAACCTTTCCTACCTGGATCAATGCCCGACAGTGCCCCCTAAGGTGTTGTAGGGATGTGTGTCCCCCGGCCCCTGTTGCGGGGAGCACTCCCCACTGGAGCCGGGTTGCTGGCATTCATCTCCACTGGTGGCAGTGCTGTTCCGCCTATGGGACTGGCAGTGCTGTCTCCTGCTTGGTGTCCGGGAGTGAGGGTACTGGGTTCAGGGAAGGTTGTGTTGGGGGGCCCTCTCACGGGGATGGGGGGGATGACCCGGCTCGTGGGCAGTCTTGTGGCCAGAATGGGACCAGCCAGAAAACTGAACCCTATGCATTGGGTTTCTCAGAGGTTCTTCTCTGGCTTGTGGATTTTGTTGTACTGTTTTTCCATTTTCTCTAAGCATCTGCTACTGTGAAAATTTTCATTATCACTGGCAAAGCTCGCCTCTCATCCCCGCTGGCTGCAGGAGGGTTCTGATTTCTCTGCTTGGAAGCAGTTGGGAGCAGAGCTGGATAAGGTATTTAGGCCAGTTGGACTCAAGAGAGCTCGGGGCGAGCCAGGCGCGAGCAGGGCTGCCCTGACAAATCAGGTGCCACTGGGCACCTGTATCCTGAGGGCTTTGCCAGGACACGGGGCTGGTCAGGCCAGGAGGTTCCCTGGAGGCCAGGTGAGCAGGCTCCTGCTGTTCTGGTGAGCACTGCAGGCTGTAGATGCCGGGAGTAGGGGTCGCCACCCTCTGGGAACGCATCCTCTAGAGCCAACTCTCTCTCTGCAGTTTGGGGGGGGGAGGGGAGAAGAGTGGTGTTGTGAGTGCTGTTAGGCTGATGTTGGAGTTCAGAAAACAAGGCTGTGCAGGGCCTTGGGGTGCAGGAGAAAAGCATCTGCAGGGACTGGAGAGGCCAAGGCACTTGCTTGCACATGGCAGACCTGGGTCTGTGCTCCAGTACCACATGTGGTGCCCTGAGCTCTGCCAGGAGTGATTCCTGAGCGCAGAGCCAGAGTTGCCTTGGAGCACTTCGGGGTATGACCCAAAAACAAACAAACAAGAAAAGCAGCTGCAGGCTTTGGCAGGAAGAACCCAGGTGGGTGCTGGGCCTGCTCAGCCCTCACCTGTGGAGCTGCACCTGGGCATCCTGCTGGGTGCGTGCACAGGTGAGATATGCCTGGCCTGGAGTCCAGCCCCTGTAATAAAATAATTACGTTTTATTTTAATTAATTTTAATTAACTCTTTGTGTGTGTGTGTGTGTGTGTGTGTGTGTGTGTGTGTGTATGGGCTTTCTTTTTCTTTTTTCTTAAACTTTTATTTTTATAAATTGAGTCACTGTGAGATACACAGTTACAAAGCTGTTCATGATTGGGTTTCAGTCACGTAATAATCCAACACCATCCTTCCACCAGTATCTGTATCCCGCCACCGATGACCCCAGTTTCCCTCCTGCCACTCCTCTTCCTTGCCTGCCTCTATAGGTCTGTGGCAGGCACATTCCTTCTCTCTCTTTCTCTCTCTCTCTCTCTTTCCTTTCCCCACCCCCTCTCTTTCTGGGTACTGTGGTCTGCAATACAGATACTGAGAGGAAATCACATTTGTTCCTTTACCTACTTTCAGCATGCAGTTCCTATCCAGAGTGATCATTTCCAACTATCTTTGTCATAATGGTCCCTTCTCTATCCCAATTGCCTTCTCCCCCAGCACTTGAGGCAGGCTTCCAGCCGATTTATTACATTTTGTTTTAAGTAATGTAGTTGACAAAACTGTTACTGGTAGGTTTTCATACATAAAAATTCTAGCAGCTTCCACTAGATTGCCCACCTTCCTCCACCACTGTCCCAGTGTCTCCCCTGTGGTGAGCTACTTACTGGAAACCAGTTCTCAGTTTCTGTTTCCTTTGCGCATCTGTTTCCCCCCTTGCCCATGTTCCTATATATTGCACATATTTGAGAGCTCATTTGATGTCTGCCCCTCTCTTTCTGGCTAACTTTCACTCAGCATGATCCACTCCAGATCCACGCAAGGAGGAGCAAATTGTATGCTTTCATCTTCTCTCATAGCCAAGTAGCGTTCCATTGTGTATATGTTACTAAAGTGCATGAAAATGCATCACGTATCACCAGGGAATGCAAATCAAAGCAACATTGAGATATCGCCCCACACCACAGAGACTGGCACAAATTGCAAAGAACAACAACCAGTGTTGGCACGGATGTGAGGAAGAGGCTTTCCCCATCCACTGCTGGGAAGAATGTCGACTGGACCAGCTGTTTTGGAAAACAGTATGGACACTTCTCAAAAAAACTAGGAATTGACCTTCTGTAAATCCACATACCCCAAGAGCCCCCATGGTTTTGAATTTGGCTGGATGTTTCTTGCCTGGGTTTGCTCATTTCTCTTGCAGTAGGTGACACGTGGCCTGTCCTGACTGCTGTCCCTCTGTCCCTCATTAATTTTCCCTAGTGTCCTGTCCTGAGAAGTAGGCATGAGGGTGTGGATCTCTTGAGATGCAGAGCAGGGCTTGAGTCCAGGTGGTTCAGTGCATGGACTTTTCCTCTCACCACTGTTCTAGTTCCTCTTCCCAGTCCATCTCCCTCCCAGGGAAGGAGAATTTTGTTTGTTTCTGTGTGAGCCCCCTCCCGAGGGTTGTGACAGCAGCCTGTCCCAGATGTGGCACTCAGTGAAAAAGAGGCTGAGAGTGAGGTGGGAAGCTCTTGGGAAGTGAATGAGTGAACGGCTTTTTCCAAGGGGAAGCAATTATCATCTCAAATTTATCCAATATGTGTTTTGCACCAGAGGCTTTGTCCTCCTATCCTGTGGGAATCCAGGGCCGTGTGAGCTGTGTCCCCTCTCCTCCCAAATCAGAGCCTGATCTTCAGACAGGCTGAGTGACCAGGGAATGAAGCCAAGTTAGGGCTTTGTGCATGCTGCCTCCTGGAAGGAGCAACAGTATGTGGATGCCTGGAAGTTCGGTAGAGACATGTGGGTTTTGTTAGGGCCATATCCTCCTCATTCCATTCAGCCAGTAGTGGTGTTCGACCAGTCAAGCATGACCAGCATCTTCTTTGGCCTGCATGCAAGGATGAGGTGAGCACAGCGGGACACACAGGGGTGATCAACTCCCCAGCCATCACTGCCCCCTCCTTTTGCCATTACTCCTGGGACCATTTGTGGGGCTTCACGGGAGCGGTGTGTGTGTGTGGGGGGGGGGGGGTGGCTGCCCATCCTTGGTCATCTTTCTTGGCTTAAGTAGTGTGGGTGCCAATGAGGCACTGAGGCCAGGCAGAGATGGAGAAGAGGCTGAGCTGTGGGTGGGTGAAGAGCAGTGGGCAGCTCAGAGCCCTGAGCAGAGGGACATTGTGAAGTTGGCAACTTTGGAGCTGAAGGATGCATCTGGCTGCTGAGTGTGGCTCTCCTGCTTGGTAGAGCACAGAATCTGGGTGTGCAGCGGTGATATGCTCCCCCTATTGTCGGTCGGTCTTTGGGGCTTAATTCATGGAGTTCTCAGTCCTACCAGGGAGAGAGGGCATATATGCTGGGTGGGAGCAGATTGTCACATCTCTCCCCACACTCACACATATACACACAGTTACTCACACACTCACACACATACACACAGTTACTCGCATACTCACACACATACACACAGTTACTTGCACACTCACACAAATACAGTTACTCGCACACTCACACACACATACACAGTTACTCACACACACATACACACAGTTACTCACACACACATATATACACCCTCATATACTCTCACACACCTACACATACTTATGCACCCATCACTCACAAATACTCAGATACACACACACATATGCCCAGAAACTCACAGCCTCACAACACACATGCACACACTCACATACTCTGAGCCCAGCCTTGGAGGTCCTGAAGCCCCAGATCTTTCTTCCTGTGCTACCCCTAACCCTGCTTTTGAACATGGCAGAGTTTCCCTTTGCCTCCCTCCTTTGAGTTTTCAAACCGTTTTCTTAGTACATGCATATCTGTTCTCACACGTACTCCTTCCTTCATCTAGAATCCTCAGAGGATCTCTGTATCCAGTCCTGTATCTGAAGTTATGGAAAGTCAGGAGATGCACTCCCTCGTTTTGGGATTAAATCTGAGGTCAAATATTACACAAATGGTAGAACAGAATTTCTCTGGGACCTATAAGATTTTGCCTGGCAAGGGGAAGTTGAGCAAAGTTCCATAGAGAAGGAAGCATTTGGGATGCGTTTTGGGGGAGGAGAAGGAGTTTGTAAGGCATTGATGAGGAGGAAGGGCTTTGGTAGAAAAGGGAGCCATCAGGAGCTGAGTCGCATGGGTGCAAACATGGTGATGTGAATAGAGCCAGAGCTGTAGGAAGGCTGCAAAAAGGCCAGTGTCATGCTAATGTGTGCAGCTGAGATGCTGGGGGACAATCAACAACTAGGCTTTCACTCTGGAGCCATGGGTTGCAGATAGCCCCTACTTTGTAGACTTGCTTAAGTCTGGACCGTGGGTTGGAGGTGGAAGGAGTCAGTGGCAAGGAGAGCAGTAGGCTGATTAGCAAAGCGGGCAGATGCAGTGGGTGACTTCAGGGATTGGGGTGGGGAAGTCTTGGAGGAGCGTTTGGGGCCACTGGCTAAGATGCTGAAGGAAGGGCTGGGTGCTCTGCTGCTTTCGAGGTTCTTTGCATCTCCCTGGACTCGTCACTATCCTGATTTCACTTTTTCCCCTGTAGCTTCTGTGTGAATCCAGTCCCAGGAGCCTGGCGTTCCATTGGCGGAGCAGTAAAAGTCATTAACGGGTAGCTGGAGAGCTATAAATAAGCCAGCACGATCCCACCCAGTGTTCCCTGTGCTTCCAGTCTGCAGGAGCAGGGAATCAGTTTTGATTCATTAATTGGCAGAGGGATGAGGCCCCAGAGAGTGCCCTGGTGCCGCCAGCTCTTCCCCACCCATCCCGCCTGCAGCAGCCTCTCACTGCCCGCTGCCTGGGGCTGCGTCCATTGCCCAGGGGAACTCCGGATCCCTGCTCCAGCCACTCAGCCTGCACTGGGCTGAGTGTGAGGCTGGAGGGATGGGGAGCTCCCAGCCCGGGTCGATTCAACAGAGAGGCCCACCCATGTGCTGCTGCTCAGACTCTGCCCACTCTCCCCCTTCCAGTCCACCTTGTCAGTAATGAAGACCACCTTAGAGGAGAGGGTCGGCTTCATGGCCTCTGTGAGCTACGGGAAGGTTCCTTCACTTTGAGGAAGCCCCGGGCTGCTGGGGACCTTGGTAAGTTTGCAAACTTGGTCTCACCTGAGAACCATGGGCATAAGAGAAATGTTCAGCTCTTGGAGTGTTAGGCGTATTAATTACACGGCTGTGCTGTGCCATGTTGGTGCTGGGCCAGGTGCTGGGAGGGTCAGCAGCATGCAGGAGGGAGACCAGCTGACAGCCCGCACAGAGCGTTGTCCACACTGAGCAGCAGTGAGTAAAGCTGGGCCCGTTGTGTTCTGTAGATGGTTAGCTACAAAAGGACAAGAGGAGGGGCTCAAGATAGTGTAGGGATGTGCATACGATTCATACCGCCTGATCCGGCTCATTCCCTGGCATCATGTGGTCCCTCAGTCACTGCCAGGTGTAGCTCTGGATGCCCCACACACTGGCTGTGTGTAACCCTAGAGGTCCTGGTGCCCTGGGTAATCCCTGGCAAGGCAGGACCAGAGCAGCACCACATGCTCAGGGCCTTGCATTGCAGCATTGTCCAGTTGGCCTGGCATTGCTGTGAGGGGCGCCACTGCTTGGGTGGACCCCACCTGTCAAGAAGTAATGCAAAACCACAGTGCCTAAGAGAGAGAGTGCCAGAGAGAGAGAGAGACAGAGACAGAGACAAAGAGAGAGAGACAGAGAGAGACAGAGAGACAGAGAAGTGGAGAAGTGTCTGCCATAGAGGCAGTTTGGGGGTGAGGGTTGGAAGGGAAACTGGAGACAGTGATGTTGGAAACATACACTGGGAATGGAATATTGTATGACGAGACCCAGTCATGAACAACTATGTAATTGTGTATCTCTGTGATTCAAAAAAATTTTATTTTTAAATAATGCGAAATTAGTCAGCTAGATGTAGGCAGATCATTGCTAACAGAGGAGAGGTGGAGAGGAAAGCATCCGGGTGGCCTTCTGGAACACACAGAAATGCGTATGGGTTTCACAGGGCCCTGGTGACCCAGTGGAAGGTGAATTGCAGCTAATGAAGATTTGAACAGGGGCCACCCAACAGCCTCTTTGGGGCTTGACCATGCCACTATGGTGTGTAGTTGACAGGAGATTGGGTCCATGTGGGTCCAGTGGAGTGGAGGAGAGTTGGGAGTTAGGTCTGAGATCAAGCTTCTTGGACCTGCCATGGTGAGACCAGGGAGAGAGAAGGGGCAAGGACCAATAGCTGGAGAGGGGTGACCCTTCACCAAGATCAACATTCCGGGAGGGCAGAATCCCACCCTAGGGAGCTCAGTGCTGAAGCATTTTCCAAAGGGAGCCTTGACGGATGGCCGGGAACACAATGGAGGTTGGGGGTTGGGGTCATCACCCCCAGCAGGGCTGGGATTTATGTCTCCGGAAGGTCCATGGAGAGAGGATGGTGAGTGACATCTGGGATTGGGAGAAGGTGAGGGATAGGAGCATCCAGGATTCTAGAGCAGGGTTCATCAGAGACAGCAGAAGCTCTTTGGCCTTCAGGGGACTCAGTACAGGTGTAGATGCCTGTGATGATGTGCTGACAGGACATGGTGAGAGGAGCCTGATGATGAAGCGGGGCCCTTTGGTGAGCATGTGGGCCAAGCCCGGAGGTGTGAGGAGTTGGGCCAGGGTGGCGGAGGAGCGACCATCAGGTGGGCAGCGGGGAGAGTCCAGCCAAGATTGATGTGGCCCTCAGACCTCCCTCTGGTGACTGACAGCGCAGAGAGGGAGGCAGGGGGCATACACAGTTGGACCTGCACTGGGTTTCACCGGGGATGGGTGGGGAAGAGAGAGACAGAGAGAGACACTGAGACTGGTGATAGAGACAGACTGAGAAAGAGAGGCAAACAGACAGAGACAAAGATAGAGACAGAGATGTACAGAGAAAGAGAAAGAACAAGCGAGTGAACAAGAGAGATTGAGAGAGAGAAAGAGAGAGATAGAGAGAGAAAGAGAGAGGGAGAGAGAGAGGAAGAGGGGGGATGCAGGTGGGGATGGGATCTGCAGCAGAAGGATCAATTTGACTGATGATGCTTAGGCAGTTAATCTGGCAAGGGTTGGGGTGAGGGCAAGAGAAAGTCGGTGGAAGAATCACTTAAGCAGAAGGCCTGCAAGGGCGAGCTGCTCACCGACCTTTCCTGTGCAGGAGGGGCGGGCAGGCAGCCCACACTCCAGTGAGTGGACCGAGTGGTCGGGAGGGGACAGCACCCTGGGTCGCGGCTTTTGCTCTTGGCTGTGTGTGGCACTGCCAGCCCCTCTTCCTCCATTTTATGGGTTTGTTTACCTTTTCAATGTCTTAATAAAACATGAAAAATATTTATCCTCCATCGATCAATAATTTACCATGAGTTATGACAATAGTAAATTCGGTCAATTATTCATTGACTATAAAGTATTTATAAATGCTAGCTTAATTTAAAGCATTAGCCGTTAGAATTCAGATATTAATAAAGTTGGCGCCAGTCTCCAGGTGCAAAGGAAGGGCACAGTAAGGAGGGGGCCCGGACCGGGGTCAGTGCTCCTGCGTGTGGAGACGATGAGTAAGCAGGAGTGCCCAGGGCGCCCTGTGGGCAGGCAGAGCTGGAGTGCCCAGTTCCTTCTGGTAGAGCCCAGGACTGCCCAGAGCTACCTCTTTCTCCTGCCACCTGCCAAGGGCAGCAGGGCCTTGCCAGGCTGGGTCTATCCGGGAGAGTGTCCTCTTGCCTGACACAGAATGAGTCCTGTCATTCTCTAAGGGGTGACCCAGAGGCCCCTGAACACATGAGGCTTAGTGTTCCCAGAGGACAGGGAGCTGCAGGGGTGCCTCTCTCCTACCTGGTGACCCCCCTGGTCCTCCTGGGGCAAGATGCCTGCAAGATGCCTGGTGATAGGAGGGTGACCCCAGGAATTATGAAGCTCAACCAGCACAGGTTTCTGGGGATTGGCTTCCTTCGTTCTGCACTTGAGAATTTTCTGGAATCTGCCCGGGAGTCTAGAAGTCTGTGCACGGGTCAGGAGCAGTGCTGGGGCAGCCTCAGTGTGTAGGGATTCTTGATCGCTCCGGAGCCCTCTGTAGGCGCTGTGTCCGGGTTATTCTGGCTCCACTGCCCTCTGCAGTGTCCAGGCCTCTCTCTCTCTCTCTCTCTCACCCATGTATGAGGTCCTTTCCATGCCATCCTCTCCCATCCAGCATCCAGTGGCCACAGGTTGCCCCATGCTGGACGTGGCCCAGTCAGTGCCCAGCTTCCGAGCCTTTGGTCTGCAGCCAGAGCCCTGGGTGCTCTGTCCCCTGGCCCGTCTGGCTGCCCCAGAGCCTGCCACTGGACCTCCTCTGTCTGCCTCTCAACTCTCTCTCCCTTTGCCTTTTCTTAGTTCTCAGGCCCCACTGGCAAGAACCGCTGCTCTCCTGCTGCCTGCCTGGGCACAGGGAAGGGGTCACGAAGAGGCTGGGGTGATGGAGACAGTGGTCTGACCTGTGAGCCCCTGTGTTCCCCCTGTGCCACTATTCCCGCCCCTTATCTAACTGGCATATGTCATAGACCAATTGTCTTTCCAGTGTTACCTGCCTCCCCCCTACCCTCCCCTTAGCAGTTTCCTCCCTGGCTGTGTGACCCCGGGGGTCAGCTCTCTCTGTGCCTCAGTTTCCTCATGAGGGCATCGGAGCACTCACGCCTGAGGCGAGCATTTGCAGGATGCCGCCTGTCCTGCGCCGGCCCAGTGCTGAGCCTGGTGTGGCCTGCCTGGAGGAGCAGGACTGACCCATTTCAGGGGATGCTGGCAGGAAGAAAGGTGGTTGCAGGGTTATCGGGTAGGTCAGGACAGACCCTGAACTCTGAGCAGCTGTTGCCTCCCAAATTTTCGTAGTCACCCACCCTCTCTCTGTTCTCTTGGACCCACTTGCCTGGATGATGAGCCATTCTCAGGAACCCCTACCAATGCATCCAACCTGCATGAGAGAGAGAGAGAGAGGAGAGAGAGAGAAGCAGAGAGAGAGAGAGAAGAGAAGCAGAGAAAGAAAAAGAGAGGGAGAGAGAGTGGGAGAGAGGGAGAGAGAAAGGACGGAGGGAGATAGAGGGATAGATGGAGAGAGAGAAGAGAAGCAGACAGAAAAAGAGGGAGAGGGAGGGAAAGAGAATCTGAGATGGTAAGAGAGCGAGAGAGAGGGAGAAAAGAGACAAGCAGAGATAGAGAGAGAGAGGAAGAGAGAGTGAGAGAGAAGAGAGAAACAGATGGAGGGATGGTTTTATGTCTGCATGATATTAGTGGCCAAGAGGATAACAAAGGCTGTCATGTTCCAGTGAGGCTCTGTTGCTTGGAGCAGTGACTTCTCAGCTCCTTCTGCCTGCCCGGCAGGACCCGTGGCTCTTCACACAGAGACCTTCTGTGGGTACCCTGTGACGTGGGCGCCTCTCACCACTGGGGACCAGTCTCAAACCTCGAGCCCCACAAGCCCTGTCCTGGGCTTCAGCGCCCTTCCTACCCCTGGGCCGCCAGTGCTGCAATGTCCCAGCCCACCCCAGGGATGATCCCCCCAACCTTGATTAAGCTAATAGCTGATTTGGCTTTGATCTGATGTATTTTGATCTTATTATTTTTATGTTAGAAGCCTCTAAATAACCATCAGTTGACAGTGCCCCAATTAGCAGGCCATTCACAGCGGATTGGAAATTGACTTGCTTCAGGCCTCTCCATTAGCGCCTGTGAGAGGCTTCCAGCCTTAATTACCCGCCCAGTTCCTGCAGGGTGGTGGAGGGCTGGAGGCTCTGCAGGTGGCCCCGGAGGGGGTGGGCCCAGGGTGCCCCCACTTGGCAGGGACAGCTGTCAGACTTGTAACTGCTGTTCCTTGGGCTCACAGTTTGACTGTGGCCGTTGATGGGGAATCGGGACTCCCAAGGAGAAGTGCCGGAACCTCCATCCTTCTCTTCAGCCTCTGATTTGTGAACAGCACTAGGCTGGCCCTTATGGCCCAGCGCTCCTATTGCCGTGCTGGGTGGAGAATCTTGCAGTAGGTGGGAGAGGTGGGGAGTGGTGGGGAGTAGTAGACAGGACAGAGCGAACATGACAGTAGGTCCACCCGATTCTCTGCTTTCCCCAGTGAAGTCGACCATGAGCACAGCACATAGTAGATGGGGGGTAGAGGGGCAGGGGGATTGGTGGGGAGTGCCCCACCAGCTCTACCAGGTGACTCTCAGGCTTGAGGTTCTTTTGGTCTGTGGTGGAACTTGGTCCTCACCTCTCAATTTATTGGGGAACCTCAGTCTGGAGGGAGAGATTGCTCTGCCCAGTTTCCCATGCTCATCTCAACCTTTGCAGAACAAAGTACATTTTAAGAGGAGAAGAATAGTGAAATAAAATAGTTGCATTTAGAAAATAAGAGGGAGGGGGGAAGAGTGAGATGGGGAGAGGTGCCAATACATTCGAGAGAGAATTCAGGCTCCTCCAGAGGGGAGAGGAAGAGATTTACTTCTGCAATGTTTATTTTATAGGTTGTCTCCCAAACGGCCCCTGGCTTTGGGCTTTCTGCCAGGGTACTGTCAAGGGACAGAAAGGGCTATGAAATTTGAGTGGTCTGCTTTCAAGTTCTTATTCTAGGGTCTTTTGTTCCTGCTGAAGTTTGTCCTCTTTGGAGGGAGTTCAGCCTTCTTTGGAGTAGGTGTTTTGGTGTGGGGGCGGGTTTCTACCTGGCCATGCTCAGGAATAACTCCTGGCTCAGGGATCACTTGTGATGAAGCTTAGAGGATCGTACGCAGTGCCCGGGTTTTGCACAGAGGTTGACTGTGTGCAAGGCAAGTGCCTTAATTTCTGTACCATCTCTCTGCCGCCCAACACCCCTCTCCCCTCACCCTCGTCCTTTTTGTTGCTGTTATGGTGGTGGTGATGGTGTCACCAAAGGGTTGGGGGGCCATGTAGGAGACTAGATAAAGAATGCCCGACTGTGGTCTCCCTGATTCTCGTTACTCCAGGCCTGCGATCTCCCTGCCTGCCACAGTTCTGTCACCTTTTAATGGAGAACAGAGACTTAGAGAAACTGTGACTCAGATGGAGAAAGCCCAGCTGAGACTCTGACCAGTGATACAGGAGAGTTTAGACTGTCAGGTCAGACAGGAAGCAGGTGTGACTAACTGCCATCGTTACTAGGGCAAAGGAGTCCATCCAACCCGGGACAGGGTGTCCCCCAGTTTCTGTGTGCTTGTCACATGTGCTCCTCATGTATGCAGCTCTTCCCCATCACCTGGTCTGACTCCTTCCCTTCCTGCACAGTGAGGGCACAGTAAGGAGGGGGCCCGGGCCGCCTGTGCCCTGCACAGACTTCTAGACCCCTGGGGAAGATTCCAGAATATTCTCGAGTGCAGAATGAAGGAAGCCAAGCCAGAGAGAGAGAGAGAGAGAGAGAGAGAGAGAGAGAGAGAATGTATGAGTGAGAGAGAGAGAGAGAGAGAGTATTAGCCATTAGTAGAGCTTTGGAAAAAGCCTTTTATTTGGTGTCTCTGGGCTCCTTAAGGAAAAAATTCTTGGCTTTTTTTTTTAAAGCAGACTACCATTTTAACTTTTATTTATTTAAAAATTAATTAGATTTTGGCCACACCTACTCTTGGCTCTGCATCCAGGAATTATTCCTGGCGATGCTTGAGGGACCATATGGTATGCCAGGACTCAAACCTGGGTCAGCCACGTGCTAGGCAAATGCCCTACCTGCTGTACTATCTCTCTGGTCCTGGAAGGTCATGATTTCTGTAGATTAATTATATGTAGCAGTACTAGGAAGGCGGTGAGTTGCCTATAAAATGTTCTGAGGCAATCACGCAATGAGAGTGGGATGCATATAAAATGGCCTGGGCCTGTCCGGGAGGAGAGTGGCTGGGCCAAGTCTAGTAACTGAGTGATGGTGGGAATGCTGAGGGTCTCCTGACACTGCTGCTGGTTCTGTCAGAGACGTCTCAGCCTTTGAGGCACCCTTGGCATGGGAACTAAATGAGGCATCTTCTTAGGAACCACTTCACTTCTCACAGGCTGAAACGGGGGGACTCTTTCTTCTTGGTGGCTTCTCAGGCCCCATGGATGCCCTTGTCATCTTGCTTCTGGCTCCTTCTTCCCAAACTTCAGTGCTCCAGGCAGGGGTTTGCAGGTAGGGGCTGGGCTAAGAGGGCACATGAAACATGCAGGAGGGAAGGACCCCTCTGGAGGGAGGCTTGGGGTGGGGGGCTGAGGCACAGAGAGGGGCAGGGACTTCAGGACCCTTTGCTCATGGGATGGGGTGAGGTGGGGGTGGGGGCACTGGACTGGTCATCAGGGGTCAAGAGATGACCTGGAGGGAGCTGGGGGTGGCGGAGCTCTTAGGCTTTCTCTCCAGCCTAAGATATTGGCCTTAGAACCCAGGGATGTGCATTTTGTCAGATTCCTTTTAACATCTTAAATGCAGTGTTTCAGTTGGAATGTACAAGGGAAGAAAGAGGAAATGTCCATCATCGCAGCTTCTTATCCTGGAGTGTTTTCTTTCGCCTTTTTCTAAAGCATGCATGTCATCGAGTGCTAACCACGTGAGCATATAATGGTGCGCCTGGACTTTTCACTTAGCTTCCCCTGAGATGTGGTTCAAACTGGGCAGAAGCTCAGTCCAGCCCTGCCCATGTTGGTGGTGGCCTCTGAGCTTCTTATCTGGGAGTTGGACGCAAGGACAGCTCTGAACGTGACTAGGGGGACAACACAGAGTTCTCAGGTGAGGATTTGACGCAGAGAAGAATCTTCCGGAACAGGCCTGCCTCCCGCGTAGCTCCTCTTGTCTCTGTTGTTGGAGATGCTTTCCCTTTCCATAGGAATGAGCTATTCAGGAAATGAAACTTTGGCCTTGTCGAAGTAGAAAAACCAGTTCCAGGCCTCTGAGAAGATGTGGTCACTTTTTAAAAAAGAAACTTTGCAACATTTCTGGTCTTTGCCTTGTGCATGTTGTTTTATTTAATTGACATCATAAAATAGATACAATTTTGTATTACTCACATAACCATTTTATGAGAAACACTTCCCGGTGTTACGGTAATATCTTCATAAAAAGATTTATTTACTTATTTATTTTTGGGGCCTCCCGAGTGGTGTTCTGGAGGCTGGGGTTGCAGAGTGGGGTGATCTCTGGTGATTCTTGGTCAGTGCTGTGCTGCTCAGGCCATGCCATGCTGGGGTTCCCTGGGTGGTGCTTGTGGGTGCTTAGGGAACCATGTGGTGATGAGGACCAAAGCAGAATCAGCCGTATGCAAGACATGTGCCTTAAACCCATACCATCTCTTCGGCCTTCTCTCCCACCAGTTTAGAGGGCACGGATGCTTTCACCACAGGGGCTCTGTCAGAACCCTTGTTTATTTACATCTCTTGGGTTGTTAGCAATCTCTCATGAGTATAAATAGGTACCCCTTGGGCTCGCGGACCAGGCCTACCATCTGAATAGGAGACCAAAGGCTTGAAACTGTCCGGGGTTATACCAGAGTCTCAACCATCTTTTATTTTTTTGGGTCACACCCGGCAATGCACAGGGGCTACTCCTGGCTCTGCACTCAGTAATTACTCCTAGCAGTGCTCGGGGGACCATATGGGATGCTGGGAATCGAACCCGGGTCGGCCGCATGCAAGGCAAACGCCCTACCTGCTGTGCTATCACTCCAGCCCTGAGTCTCAACAATTTTTACCAACTGCCAGGAGCAGTTGAAGACGGATGGTGAGCAGCATGGGGACAGCCCTTTGTCCTCCTGGAGGTCATGTTGGAGAGACTGAGGGGCACCCGCAGCCAGTTGAGGCTGAACTGGAGAAGTGCAAAGGAGGGGGCGCAGGCAGGAAGAGGTCCTTATCCTGTCAGGTTGCAAGCTGAAGTGGGAAGAGTGAGCCTGAAGGTTCAAGAGGCAGCCGAGAAGGTGAAGGACTGGAAACAGGAGGGTGACTTGATGAGTGGAATTCTGTTTAGTGGAGATCTTGGTCGGGCACAGCCCCTACGGGAGGGGAATGGAGGCATCTATATGGCGACATGATTACCAAGGACGAAGAGACACTCAGGAGAATCTCTTGTTTCATCACGACCGCTGTCCCCCTGAGTCCCGAGTGCAAGCCAGGAGCCTTGCAGAGCCGTGGGTTCTGTCCTGCTGGTGCTCCTGGGCTGTCCACCGAGAGCCTTCACCTGGAAGGAGCTGGTCTTAGCCCAATGGGAGTGAAGGGGTCTTCCTCTTCCAGTCCCTCCTGGGATTCCACTGTCTTACTGCTTGGGGTTGTTCCTCCCCTGAGCTGCTTCTCCTCCTACTCTTGTCGGAGGCATTACATAAACCCGAAGGTTCTCAAGCGAAAGATCCGCATTGTCAAAGTTGTTCCAAAGTCTGCCGTCTGCGGCAGATGGCCTGCTGACATTCCCAGGCTGTGTTTTGAAACTGCATCTGCTTCCCCCCATTCCTGCCGTCACATAAAGCATTCTTAATAAATGTTTGCCTCCAAACTGGTGCAGTGGGTTGCAGTGCTGGGAGTTGCATCTTGCTATTAATTGGTCTGCTCTCCCCTTCCGAGGCTTAAAGGGATGCCTCCTCTTAGGCCTCTGTGCCTGGATGTCTCCAAACGATAGTCCGAGGGCAGCCAACCTAGAAATCGCTGCTGACTGGCACCTGGTCACCTTCCCCCTCCTGCATGCTCTGCGGTGGCCACCCTAGCTGCAGGGCTGCTTGCTTTGTTAACGTCAAGCAGCACTTGAATAATCCTGAGCTTCTGGGACCAACCACTTCATTTGGGATTCGGCTCAATATTTTTATGATATGAATCAAGTGGACTTGGCCAGAAGACTGAGGGTTTTTGTCTGTTTGGGGTTGTGTTTTGTCTTTTTTTTTTTCCTTCTTGCCTACAACTCAGGTCCTCTGGGGTAAGCATCTCTCTGCCTTTCCAATGTAATTCATTCCCTTCTATCACTCCTCGCTCCATTCAGCCAATGATGGCAGAGCACACAGGGTGCGCCGACCTGTGACTTGGCCTTGGGGCTACATTAATCCACAAAATGAGTTCTTGGCTTTTTGGGAGCTCCCGGGCCTGGTGGGACACAGGACGACTCATTTAGCAGTGCTGATGGGTGTGAGTGATGTGGGTCAGACACGGTTACTGTTGTGGCTCTAGGAGTCACCTAGAGCAAAGGAGTTAGGCCTCTTTCGAACCGCTTTTTGCTCCTCTGTTGAATGGACACAAGAGTGTCTTGTTGGTTTCCGGGTCTCTCCAAATGATGCTCAGGATGCTGGGGCCTCAGCTGTGATTCAGCCGGTGTGTTCGGGGGTTCAGTGCAAGGGTTTGAGAAGGCACTGCTGCTAAGGCTGTTTAGTGCCAGGGATGACTCAGACCACCCTGGCAGTTCTGGGGTCTCCAGGGCCATACACCTGACTGTGTTCAGAGGACTAAGCGGTCCCTGGGATTGGCCCCAGCTCAGGTGCATGTTATCAGCTATACATTTCCCAGCAGCAGGAACATCTAGCAGAATCTCTACGCGTCAGTGAGACAGAATTGGTGAGAGACACAGGCCCGATCCCAGGAGCATTCTAGATCCCTGTAGAGAGTCAGCCTCTCTGGAGCTACCTGCCTGGGGCTGTGTGGATCAGAGCCAGGATCATAGGACTCTACGCTCACTGCTCTTTCTCTCTTTCTCTCTTCCAGCCTGTGACCTCATGACCCAGGGCATTTTGGCCTTGGTCACGTCCACCGGCTGCGCGTCTGCAAACGCTCTACAGTCCCTCACCGACGCCATGCACATCCCACACCTCTTTGTCCAGCGCAACCCAGGAGGGTCGCCACGTACCGCCTGCCACCTAAACCCCAGCCCCGAAGGGGAGGCCTACACCTTGGCCTCGCGGCCCCCCGTGCGCCTCAACGACGTCATGCTCAGGCTGGTGACGGAGCTGGGCTGGCAGAAGTTCGTCATGTTCTATGACAGCGAGTATGGTGAGTCAGGGTGGGGCACAGCTGGGGGCTTTGCTCTGGGGCCCTGGTGGGGGCTATGGCCAGGCCCGGGGATGGCCCAGACCCTCAAGCTGGGATCTGATGCATGGTGCTGAGTGCTTCTGAGAGGGCCAGGTGGGGCCAGTGACCAGTGGTCTGAACTGAGTGGGTCTGGAGGTGGCGGGCGGGGGGGGAGGGGGCGTTGCTGGGGCTCCACCCGGAGCATCATGAATGGAGGAAGAGCTGCAAAAATCCCGATCTGTAGATAGGCACTAAAGTTGCCTAGCAACACCACTTTATCATGACAGTGAAGTTTGAAGCATCTCTGAGTTTTCAATAAAATATTAACAAACTGCTGGCAGGGATCCAAAGGGCTGTGTGCAGGCAGAGGTGGAGGCCTGCCTGCCCGAGCCTGCCCCAGGCCTGTTCTCGAAGGATTGATGGTCGCTCTCGCTGGCTGAGAGGCTCAGCCTCCTTGCTCCCCTCTGCTCTGATCTGCCCTAAGATTTAGGGTCTCAGAAAAAGGGGCAGGTAGAGAATGCCGAGGGTCCTGGGGTCAGGCTGGTATATGTGGGTCTGGGATCACTGGCCTGGCTAATGACATGGCATCATTGAAGACTGCATATGAAGAAAAAAATCATGATTAGCTAGATTTGAAAGCAGAACCATGGGGCTTCTTTAGATCTTCTTACTGGTCCTAGATAAGAGATAAAGTAGCTCTTCTGTTGTATATGTTAAACTTTTTCTGTTGGTTTTTTTTTTTTTTTGCTTTCTTTTGGATCACACCCAGCGATGCACAGGGGTTACTCCTGGCTCATGCACTCAGGAATTACTCCTGGCAGTGCTCAGGGAACCATATGGGATGCTGGGAATTGAACCTGGGTCAGCCGTGTGCAAGGCAAACGCCCTACCTGCTTGTGCTATCGCTCCAGCCCTGAGATTTCTAATAGTCACGTGCAGTTATGAGAAATACAGCAGAGTGGTCCCATTCTCCCCGTACGCAGGTTCCTGATGGCAACACGCACCATATGTGCAGCGTGCCCAGCAGGACCTGTTTTGACCCCCAGGCCTGTTCATGCTTCCATTTACACATAGCTGGGTGAGTGTCTTCATCTCTGTCACCTTGTCTCATCTGGATCCCTGGACTGTCCCAGCCAGGGTGCCAGTTGTGCCCGTCCAGGATTCCTGAGCATGCCTTTTAACAGTCACAGTATCTGGGTCACTGGTCTTTCAAGGCCGGGTACCATAGTGCAGGACCAGGGTGGAAGGACAGGGTGACCCTCCTCGAAAGTCCTGCTTTGTCTCTGAGTGAAATCATTCCTTCGCCAAGAATGTAACTAGGAGGAGAACCCGGCATATGTTTGCATTTGCCTAAATACTCTGTTTCCCTAAGACTGGAATGTTGTCCACAGCTCTTGAGCAAATATGCTGTTCGGAGCTTCCAGGAGGAATTGAAAGAGCAAACAGTCGCTGTGCTGCAGAAAGAGGAGGTGGTGGTGCTGGCATGAGGACGGCTTAGGACTCGCCACTGACACTGGCCTCTGTCCAGGAACTGGCCTCTCCCTCTTGCTCCACCCCTGGCTGGGGCTGGGAGCTAGAGACTGTGTCACAGTCCCGAGGAGCCCACAGGAGCCCAGTCTTAGGGGCCTGGCCTCCCCGACTACACTCAGTGCTGCAGGCTCCACGGTGATGTCTGCACTGATTTGGTGTTGACCGTGGTCATGCAGGGGCTGGAGAGTGCAGCTGTCATCCTGGGCGGGAACAGCTGGCATCCTGGCTGGGACAGTCCAGGGATCTATATGTGATGAGGTGAAAGAGGTGAAAATACTCACCTAGCTATGTGTAAACGGAAGCATGAGGGGCTGGAGAGATAGCACAGCGGGTAGGGCATTTGCCTTGCATGCGGCTGACCTGGGTTCAATCCCTGGCATTCTATATGGTCACTTGAGTACGGTCAGGAGTAATTCCTGACTGCAGAGCCAGGAGTAACTCCTGAGCATTGCCAGGTGTGACCCAAAAGCAAACAAAAACTACACAAAAACCTGAAGCATGAACAGGCTCTGCAGCTCTTCCTGCGTATCGGCTCCCAGCTCCTTTGCTCCCATCTGCCTGGCCTGTGCAGACCCCGGAGCTTCTGGTCCTCTTGGGGGTTTGGAGGAGGCATTGCTGGGAGCTGACCACCACCTCTGGGCTCTGGTAGTTCTTGCAGACTGAACCACACCAAGGACGCAGGCTCAAAGCCTGTTTCCTTTGTCTGGCACCCTTCTCTCCACTCAGCTCCAGAGCCAAGTCTTCAAGGAAAGGGTGTGGTGACTACTTCCTCTACCCTGGAGGGGTAAAGTGGAGAGGTTGGCTTTTGGGCGATGTGCGCTCCCAGACGTGGGTTCACTTCCCTTCTCTGATTTTCCTGACATGCTCACGAGGGCCCATCCTTCACCAAACACTGTATTCATGCACCAGGCTGTCAGTTCTGTGAAAGGGGCAATATGCTTCTGACTGGTGTAGTCCCACTGTGTGAATAGACCAACTCATGTATGAGAACCCACAGCTAGCTGTCAAACTATTCTTTTTTTTTTTTCTTTTGCTTTTTGAGTCACACATTGTTCAGGAGTTACCCCTGGTTCTGCACTCAGGAATCACTCATGGTGGTGCTCAGAGGACTATATAGGATGCCGGGCATCAAACCCGGGTTGGCCACGTGCAAAGCAAATGCCCTTCCTGCTGTACTATCGCTCTGGCCTGTATGGCCATTGTTACATGACAAAGCAGAAGTGGAGAGAGAGAGATTGAGAGAAAGAGATTGAGATTGGGAGAGAGAAAGAGAGAGGGGAGAGAGAGAGAATTCTGCATTATTTCCCTTTTGAGAGAGGAAACATGTTTCATTCTGTGCAGACTTTGTTGTTACTTCCCTCCAGTCAGTGTACTCCGTCTCCCACGCCCCCTGCTCCCCCTCCCCACTCTCCTCCTTTCTCTGCTACTCAAAGAACATCCAATCAAAGCTAAAGCAGGGTGTGCTCCTCTGTTTTGACATAGACATGTTTGCTGTCTTTTTCGGGACTGAAGTTAGTTTGCCAACAGACTGGTCTTTATCAATAATTCCGTAAGATGCAGGGTAGCCGATAACACTGGTGGACCACTGCAGCTTCAGTGCTGTTGTTGAGTAGGTTGTGAGCTCAGCCATAAACTTTCCTGGTTTCTGCATGAAATCCATGGTTTGCCTGGTGCAGGGGAAGGATGGCAGCAATGTGCCCCGTGTGCACATTTTGATCTGGAAGTGGGGAATTGAAACCTCAGAGCTTGGGGCCCAGCCCCTGCAGCAGCTGCTGTCCACGGTGCTGACCATTTGACCACAGGGATCTTGAAGTTCAGCATGAATTCTTTTAGATTCTGTGCAGGACAGCATCCCTTGCTTGTTCTGGACATGGGTCCTCTGATTTGGTAAACTTGGAGGTCAAGTCTCTGTCCCAGGGAATTTTCTGCAAACCTTGGACCATCTCACCTTCTATTGCCTGTCCTGACTGTGTTGCTCAGACCCAGACCACTGCAGCCCATTTTCCAACGTGCTCTGTGTTAGGTGAGCTGAGATGGTGGACGCCCAAATGCTGTCCGGTGCATGTGTAGTCCCAGGAGTGCAGACTGTGACACTCTCTGGGCAGGGCTGGCTTTGGCTCATGCCAGGGATGTGGGTGGATTTACATTGCTGATGTCTCCAAGACAAATGGTGCCTCCAGAACTCCTCTCCCCCACCCTCTACTTTACACATCACTGTAGCACTTACTGAAGATGAGCTCAATTAAAAAGCAAATTGAGTGTAAAGATGGATTCATCCCTTCCAAAGTCAAACAGAAATGGTTTGAGGATATAGTCATGCTTTTTTGGTGCGTGTGTGTGTGTTTACTGGTCTTTTAATATCTTTACATATATTATGTCATTTAATTTGATCAATCTCAGGGGTGCGATTATTACTGGATTTTACAGATTAGGAACACCAGGCTCTGGGAGGTTCTTTCGACTTGGTAGGCACTATCCTGTTTTGTAGTCTTGGGCTTGCTAGGCTTTGGCTCTCCTCTCCCTCTGCACCCCCCCCCCCCCCCCCCCCCAGTCAGGCAGTGTTGATGCGAAGGAGGAGGTGTTGGTTTAGAAGGGACTTCATATGCCCAAGACTGGTGTGCCCAGTCGCTTTAGTGAATGTCATACATAAGGTCCTGCTCTTGCTCTGGGAGGCTTTGGTTCTTCTTCATTTGCTTCTCAGCCTCTCTTTAAACCTAAGAATATCCTGCCCCGTGTGACACCGAGAGCTCCTGGCATTTGAATCGGGAGTCAGGTGTCAGAGATGTAAAAGCGCTGGGCCCTGAGACAGAGCTTGGCAGTGGGGTGAGAGAGAAGTTTGTATGTATGTGGTTTACAAAATGCAAGATGTGCCATTTGGTAAAATTCCATCAAAAAATACTTGTATGCTTGTTGTGACAGCGAAAAGAAAAATAAAAGAGAAGCTGACATTTGGGAGAGAAAATTTGTAACATTAAAATACCAAAAGTTTGGATCGAACAGAACAGAGAACTTTCAGACTTACCACATCAAATACTGGGATATTTATTTGCATGTTGGGATGGGGCAGAATCTGCAGCCATAATTTCTTCCTAGCGAATACATTTGAATGTGGGGGTAGTTGTGATGGAATCTTTGAAATCATTGACGCATTTAGAAGATATCCACTAATGCCCAGCTGTGTACAGTGATTTTTTAAAATTATTTAAGGCACTGTTTTGGATGAAATAGGAGAGTGGAGAGACTAGGCAAAAGCTGCACAGATCTGAGAGATGAAGTCAGTTCCCGGGTCTCTTTTTTCTCATTTCATATTTGGGGTATTTTGGTCCTGTCTTGGTTTCTGGAAAACCTAACAAGCCTGGAAAAGGTTGTTAACTTACCTGGAATTTTAAGAAACAAAATCTTTAAAAAAATTTTTTTGAGAAAACTCAGAAATTTTACAGAAACTCTCAGAGCTCTGCATGAGGGGCCATTGTCTACTTGTGATAGTTTTGAGATGTCAAAACATTAGCAGGGTTGTACATTTACAGTGTACTATCAAGTTATAAAAATTGCAATACAGCGAACTCGCATTACCACATACTATTTTTTTTCAAAACATGAAAAAGGGGAACTGGAGATATAGCATAGGTACAATACTTGCACACGACTGACCCAGCTTCAATTCTGGCACTGCATATGGTCCCCTGAGCATTACCAGGTATGGTTCACATAACTCTAATGCCCCCCACCCCAACCCAAAAATGTAAAGGAGGGCCTGGGGTTGTTATTTCTCATAACCAGTTGTGAATGTGCACCAAAGCTGGGAATTATGATCCCCAACAACCCGGCACTTGGAGGCGGGTGAGTACCACGGTCAGCAGCGTGACCTCCGGCAAACACATGCGTGAACTCCACAGTGATTCCAACAAGCACTGTGCCCAGAAGGTGTGCAAGCACCTCACCTGAAGAGTGTGGCCACTAGAAAACATGTGCAGATGCCACAACCAGGTGCATCCAAACGCTGGCAAACACTGTAACCAAGTGTGAGCGCCCGGAACGTTGTGTCACCCCCAGTCATGGTAGCAACAACAGCAGCAGAGGAGAGGGAAGGGGAAGGAAGCTGAATGGGGCGAGAACCACACACACTTATGGTTTATTCCAACCATTGACCAGTCCTCCTAATCTGTTTTCCCTGGCCATGGGTATTGGCCTTCATCTATACATACATACATACATATTATATATATATATATATACACACACACACACACACACACACACATGCACATATATATATATAGGCTAATATATAAAGTAAAAAGGTAAAGGCCCTCCCGTTGATCATCGATTTGCTCGAGCGGGCCCAGTAACGTCTCCATTGGAGACTTTGTTGTTACTGTGTCTGGCATATCGAATACTCTCGGTAGCTTGCCGGGCTCTCCGAGAGGGGCGGAGGAATCGAACTCGGGTCGGCCATGTTGGCTGTGTGCAAGGCAAACGCCCTACCCGCTGTGCTATTGCTCCAGCCCGTGATCGTATAGTGGTTAGGCTAATATATATATAAGATATATATATATATATATATAATATATATATCACAAATGTAGTCATTCTATACCTGTCCCTCTTCTTTTGACTCAATTCATTCAGCATGATACTCTCCATGACCATCCACTTATAGGCAAATTTCATGACTTAATTTTTCCTAACATCTGCATAGTATTCCATTGTATAGATGTGCCCTAGTTTCTTTATCAGTTTGTCTGGCACGGGTGTTTGAACACTATATGACTGAAACCTAATCATGAGCAGCTTTTTAAGGGTCTGTATCACCCTTAAAAAGATTCAATTAAAAAAATCTTAAAAAAATAATAAAGGCCAGAACCTCTGCTTGGAGTGTACACTAACCAGATCCTTGATTTTCTCTGTTGTTTGTTTACCTTGAAGGTAAGGATCCTAATATCGACATTGCTTAGTTTCACTTGTTTGTGAGCCTTAAATATTTGGAGTAACACTTGGTACTAAAATGGCTTTTTATCATTCAGCATTAGGTTTTAGAGGTCCATTTGATTGAGGCTGGTGGGTACATGCAATCATTTTTACTGTGGCATGACATCACCTGATTTATTGCTCATATTAGGTTATGGGAATTTGGGTTATTTCCATGTTTTTGCTTTACAAATAATGCTGATTGGAAGGTTTTCATAGGGTTTTTATTTTTTATTTTTTGGTGTCCATGTGTAAGGAGGTCTTTGAAATCTATTCTGAGGAGCAGAATTGCTTGACTATTAGGTCTGTGTGTAGTTATTCCAAATTACATTCCAGAGCTTTCCTACCTATTTACACTGCCATCTGCAATGTACAGCAGTTCGAAACTCCACAGCCTCATCAACACCTGGCATTGTTTTTAATCTTTGAGGGTTTTGCCTGAAATGCTATATCACTGTGATTTAATTTGCATTTTCCTGATAACAGATGAGGTTGAACATCTTTTCTTATCCTTATGGGCTATTTTTGTTATCCTTCCTATGAAGTGTCTATTTATAGCTTGTAATTATTTTGCCCTTTAAAAACCGAGGCTTGGACTGGGAGGTGGCTCAGCAGTAGAGCGCATGACTTGCATGAGCGATACCCTGGATTTGATATCACACACACACACACACACACACACACACGTATACACACACTTGCATGCACATTCACACACACCGCATTAAAAAATTAAAATTGAGGTTTAAAAAAAAATTTTTTTGGTGCTATAGCCAGAATCTGGAAACAACCTGAGTGCTCAAGAACAGCCGAATGGATAAAACAGGGAAAACAGGGGGTAGGAGGACTGGTCAATGGTTGCATCTAACCACAAGTATGTGTGGGGCTGAGGGTAGGTAAGACAGAGAAGAGAAGAGACCAGTATGACAATAATAGCTGGGAATGATCATGCTGGACAAGAGCAGAGTGTTAAAAGTATGTAAAGGAATATTCTTGATGATGTTTCAGTATCAATATTGAAAACCACAATGCCCAGAAGGAGAGAAAGAGAGAAATAGAGAACATGAGAGAGACAGACAGAAAGACAGAGAGAGAGAGAGAGACAGAGAGAGAGAGAGAGGGTGGAGGGTTGGGGATAATAGCAGGGAAGCAGGGGATAGTGCTGATGGGAAATGTACACTGGTGGAGGGATGGGTGTTGGAATGCTGTATAACTGAAATACAATCATGAACAGCTTTGTAAGGGTTTTTCTCACAGTGATTCAATAAAAAATTTAAAAAAATGTTTTTGGTGTGACACAGTCTTAGTTTCTGGAAAGTTCCTTACAGTGTTGTCAGATTTGTATTTAATTAACTTTCACTTAAGAAGTCTTTCTCCTCTTATAATGCCTCATTGATCAGACAGTGTGTTTCCTCTTCTATCTCTCCTTCTAGGCCAGAAATCCCTCAAGTTCTTGACCACATGTGTTAACAGTATGCACACATTTGTGTATATTTATTTAGAAATTATTTACATACACTGTCATTCTCCAAATTGGATATCCTAATGTGTCTAGTTACGTACTTGGTATCTGTCTCTTTGCTGATTTTTCTTTTCTTTCTTTTTTTGTTTTTTGTTTTTTGGGTCACACCCAACAATGCTCAGGAGTTACTCCTGGCTCTGCCCTCAGAAATTACTCCTGATGGTGCTCGGGGGACCATATGGGATGCTGGGGATCAAACATGGGTTGGCTGTGTGTAAGGCAAACGCCCTACCTGCTGTACTGTCGTTCCAGCCCCATGCTGTTTTTTCCTTTCTGCCCCTCTGAGAATCATCTCATAATCCAGGATGTCTAACATCTGTGCCTCATTCTGGAGACCATTGCTCTAGGTGCAGTGCCTAGCACCTGTCATGTGCCCCTATGCTCAGTAACATCAACTATGTGCAGAGACCATGCTGGACCCTGGGGATGCCCTGGTGAACAAGGGGGTTAGGGATCAAGTTTCCTACCTTGCCTTTACAATCAAGTGGATGAAGCCATATTGGATAATGTCAGCTGGTAGAAACTGCCGCCTAGAAAACAAAACACGGATATGGGATAGTGATGGAGAATGACTGGGAAGGTGAGCGGGAAGCCACCTGGGATAGGGAGCTCACCGAAGGCCTCTCGTGTGGTGTGTGAGGGGGAGAGCACCATGCCCAGGTCTAGGGGAAGAGGGAACATTCTGGGAAGAGTGAGCACCAAGTGTGAAGGCTCTGAGGTGGGAAAGAAGGTCTGTAATGAGCTGGGAGCAGGAGGAAATGGAGAAGTTAGAAATTTGGGCAGCAGGATCCCTACCAGAGATGCATCCTAGCTTCACTGCTTATCAGTGGGAGATAAATGGTATGTGCGGCCAGGGCTTATGAGGGGAATGAAGCGAGCGGCTGAAAGAGTAAATCCGTGGAAGATTGACATCACTTTAAAGGGTGCTCAGTTCACAAATAGTATTAATAAATGGGATCCATTGACTTCTTTCTTCTTGGTGTGCTCCATGGCACACAAGTTCGATATCCACCTGGCTTAGGAACTCTTCTGTCCTGCTGATCCAGACTCAGTCACTGAACCTGTCCTATTAGAAGAGCTCAATGAAAATTTGGCAAATGAGTGAGTTGAAAACAGAAGCAAGGTCATGGAACATCAGATTTTGACTAAATAGAAAAGAGATTTAAAAGAACTTTTTTCTATCTGTAGAAGAATGTTATGTAGATTCTTGGTCTTTGACATTTTAAGCAAGAGTGGGATTCTGTTCAGCATACTGCTTAGTTTGTGTTTTCCACTTTATTTGTTGGTTTGAGACAGACTGGAGCAGAGGGGTGAAGAGTGTGTGATCGGGAGAGAGACTTCCCAGGTGTACCTCCCCCCCACCATTCACCACCCCCATCATCTTGCGAAAGTGACTTGTGTTCTTCATGGTGGTCATTGGCACCATAGGTCCTGAGCAGCTCCACATCCTTGGAATCTAGCATTTTACCCCCTGGCCTGGTTTACTAAGTATTGCTGGGAGTGACGCTGGGTCCCTGCATATTGCTTGGGAAGTCCCTCCCCCAGAAAGAAACAATCCAAAACAGGAAATCGGACCCATTTCTCATCTACACTGAATATTAAAGTTTTAGAAAATCTTTTTAGGTTTCTTAGGGACCAGATAGACATCTTGCTTTGTAAATTTGCCTTTCTTCCATTACTATGAATGTTGAAGAATTCTTCATTTACATTGTCTGCTATCATGAATTGCTTGTTCCAGTTCAAAGAGGATGCCAGTTTTCATCATAAGAGACAGCGGAACAGGCGGCGTCAAAGTGAACACACCCATCTACCTTGGGGATAGGGCAGGTAGCGCCAGCTGGTTGTACGGCCCGACCTAAGCATCCCTTTCCCTTTGGCAAGCTAGACCAAGTGTGTGCTAAGGTTCTTGTAATGAAGAGAGAGAGGGAAGGGTGCCTGGACCGAAACCTTGTGCTTTACACTGCAGCAGATGGGGCCTCTCTGGCTGGGGGTTCACAGCTCCATCCCAGCTTCCTCACTCAGATGCAGCCTCACCCTGCAGGTACAGTCTAGCAGTCCTCCATGACCCCCCACGCTCTGCGGTCACCTTTGGGTTGAGCTTTGCTTGGGGCTGATTGCACAGCAGTAACATGGTGACTGGGGAGCGCTTCCTGGAGGAGGTGATAGGTAAATCGGGGCCTAAAGGACTAGGAGGTGTTAGGTAGGCAAAGAGCGCTGGAAGGAGGAGGGTAGGGAGAGTGACCCTGGAAGGGGAAAGGGTGTGCTGGGTGGCATGGTGGCAGGGGAAAATGCGAGAAAGAGCAGAGTTGGGCTGAGGGCTGTGGCTGGGGACGAGACTGGAGCCAAGGCTAGGTGGGCATTTGAGGCCTCATCGATGAACTCAGAGTCCCCCTATGAGTCAAGTTACTACTTATTTTTCATACCCAGTCCAGAGATCTGAGAGCAGACCTTAGGCATGAGTGAGAGGAACTTCATCTCCAGAGAGTTCGGGTACTTCTGTAGCCCATGTAGACTCACTGACTACAGACAAAAGGGAAAAAACCAGTGCACCGGCGTGGGTGGGTGGGTTGGGGAGCGATGATGACTGAGGCGAAAGCTCAGACCCAGAATCCACGCAGGCGCAGGTGATCTAATGGCCCAGGTGTAGGTGCATCATAGTCATATCCTGTGCTCACGCTTGAGCATGTGGCATCCTGATAACGGTTGCATGTGGCAACCGTTTGAAGGTCAGTTTTTCTATCCCTATTTGAGAGGAGGAAACAGGTGCACTGACCTAAAGGGATTTGCTCTAGGTCAGATGACAGCGGCCGGGATGGGGGTGCAGACTGGCCGGTTTTGATGCCCCCAAGCCCGACTAGCACATTGCAGCCCTGCCGCAGCTTCTCATCATGGTCCTCGGGCAGTGGGGAGCTGACGCTGCAGGACTGCTCTTTCTGTAATGCTCACGGATTTATTGTAGCAGTTTTGGGAACAGTAGTAATTGCCGGCATCTTAAATGTCCATCCACAGCAAATTGGTGAGATACATTATGATATATACATTTAATGAAAAACTATGGTTCTTTATGTACTCAGAGGCAACAGTTTCAGCACACTGCCTGGTTAGCCAACAATAGCACGGCGAGGAAGGGGGCAGGGAGCCTTGATCTGAGTACATGCCAGCTCCTATCGGAATGTGTCCAGCGTCCATCGGACACACACATGCGCAGGAAATGTTAGGGAGGAAAGCAATGGCTTGGGGCAGGGAAGGGAGATGTATTTCCCCATTGTATTTATTTGGGGTCCACTTTTGAGCTTTGTGTCCAGTGCCCCCCCCAAAAAAAAAGTTTGTAAATAGAAAAGCTCTGTGTGGTTGCCATCCTTTTCTGCTGCTAACTACTCTGAATCTCAGCTCATTTCAGGAACAGGGGTGGTCATTTCTGACCCGCAAGGGTAGAGTACCCAGCAGAGTGTTTGGCACATGGCAAGGAGTAATGGTCACCTGAGTCATATGTGAGGGCCAGGGTAACAGTGGTCAGTTTTCTCCCCTCACAAGGCTAAGGAGAGCCAAATGACCTTGGGAGTCTTGACACAAGAGGTCCAGCCCTGCTCTGGGGTGTTTGCGTTTGAGAGCAGGGCTCAGGATTGTGAACTTCGGGTGTCTTGCTGGCTCTCAGCTCTGCCTCTGGAGCACGGCTGGGTGAGGCACTCAGTTTCTCTGATCAATAGCCCCATAGGTTGCTTGGGGGTGGGGGGGGGAACAATACACCCTGGCTGCTGTGGTTGCTGTGTGGATTAAAGGAGCCAGTGTTGGCCAAGGGTGCAGCACAATTAATTCACAGAGGAACTTCCTGCTCAGGAGCTGAGCCTGGTGTGGCTTGTGGCTGTTCCTTCTCTCTTGGTCTCCAAGCTGGCGCATTTTTTTTTTTTTAGTTTTGCTTTTTAATTTAAAAAAATTTTTTTTTATTAGTGAAACACTATGAGGTGCAGTTATAGACTTACAAATTTTTGTGCTTGGGTTTCAGTTACACAATGATCAAGTACCCATCCCTCCACCAGTGCCCATCCTCCACCACCAATGGTCCCAGCATCTCTCCCACCCCTCCCATCCCCCCATCTCACCCTGCCTCTGTGGCAGGGCATTCCCCCTGGTGCATTTTTTGGCTATGATTTGTGCTGTAGCCAAGCCACCTCTTGGTTGCGTCTTGGAAACGGACTGTTAGGGGACAGGACTTGAACCTGCAGGGGATGTTCCATTCACCAGCCCCCAGCAGTGAGGCTGAGCTCTGAGATTCTCCGTGTGGTCATGGGCGGTTCTGCGGACCCATCTAACCTCTCAGCCGGACAGTCCCTGGGTTCTCATGGCAAATTCCTGTCAGCTGATAACACCTCAGCCCTGAGTTTTGTGGAAGTGAAACTCCCCGGAAGAAGGAGAGTTATTAGGACAAACGCTGTTTTAATCAGTGCTCAGCGCAAACCATGTCTCCTTTCTGGCCCCTGGCAAAGCAGGCCAGCTGACTGAGCTGCCATGGTGAGTGATCACATTAATCACACATCGTATCATTACGGCATTAGCTTAAATGGAAGCAATAAATACTTTTCCCAGATTAAATGAGTAAGTTAGTTTAATTGCTAGGAAATCTACCCAGAAGTTCCACAATAAGTTTACCGGGACGTGGGTTCTGGGTTTTGTTCTTGCATCTAATTACAAAGCAATTGTACTTCGGGGCACATTAATTGTGTTTGCTGGAAGATTCAGGGTCCCTCGGAAGTTCCCTTGCCCTTCTGTCAGTCTCTGATTGCCTCTCAGGACCTGGGAAAACACATGACATGGCATGAGTAAAGGGACAAAGGAGACACCGCCCATGGCCTGTGGGGACTCTGATGCTGGCCTCTTCCCATGTGCTCTTCTCAGTGCTCCCATGGTGGTCACTCTCCTGCTGACCCTCTTCCTTTCTTATATCTCCTTGGTCACAGCACACACAATAAAAGTCTTTGCTGTTAGAGACCCCAGGGTAGTGTCCCCCGTGTACCCCTCTCCACCCCCTTAGGAAGAGCATGACTCTATTTTACTCATTTAATTATTTATTTCTGGGAGCTCCCAAATGGTACCTAGGGGGTCTAGGGATTCACCGTGGAAATTCCCAGCCAACTGGGCCGGTAATTCAATGCAGAGGCTCCGGGATGCAGTGCTGCTTGGGCCCCACAGTGCCAGGATACTTTAGGGCACATCCAGTGGTGCTCGCCTGGTGTTGCTGTGTGGGGTTGGGGATCAAACCTGGGCCAGGCCCAGGTAAGGCATGTGCCCTGACCCTTGTATTATCTCTCCAGCCATTTTAAAGTTTTTTTTCTGGCTTTTATTTATTTATTTTTGCCTTTTTTTGGTCACATCTGGCAATGCACAGGGGTTACTCTTGGCTCTGCACTCAGGAATTACCCCTGGCAGTGCTCAGGGGACCATATGGGATGCTGGGAATCGAACCCAGGTCGGCTGCGTGCAAGGCAAATGCCCTACCCTCTGTGCTATCGCTCCAGCCCTCTCCAGCCATTTTAAATAAGGACTCACCAGTGGTACCCAGGGGCTCAAGGCTGCTCCTGGTGATCCGAGGTCTTGGGGCTGCCAGGGCTCTACTTTGTAGTACTGGGGGAGGGCGTTCACACAGTGTCAGGGCTTCAATCATTTCCTGAGTGTGCCTTCAGCTCTGGGCTGGAGCGATAGCACAGCGGGTAGGGCGTTTGCCTTGCACACAGCCAACATGGCCGACCCAAGTTCGATTCCTCCGCCCCTCTCGGAGAGCCCGGCAAGCTACCGAGAGTATTCGATATGCCAGATACAGTAACAACAAAGTCTCCAATGGAGACGTTACTGGGCCTGCTCGAGCAAATCGATGATCAACGGGAGGGCCTTTACCTTTACCTCGAGCCTTCAGCTCTGGAGGTCTGGAAGGGAATATTAAGGTGTGGCCCTAGCTATGTGCTCTTTGAAATTATCTTCCTTTAATCTGTGTGTGTAATCTGTAGCTGCGACCCTGGTTGATTGTAGGACATGAGGTTATGGCCATCAGTAGAGTGTTGTCAGGTATTTCTTCTGGGGGGATGCACCTGGTGGTGCTTGGGGGACTCACTTGCTGCCAGTGGTCAGGGAGAACCAGAGGGTGCTAGCATTGAATCTGAGCTGCTGTAGGCAAGATACGCCTTTCCCCCACCCCAAAATGTCTTTTATGGAAGACACTTCAGTTTGGTGGCTTCCAGCTCCAGTGCCACCTGGGGCTCAGGGCAGCCACCTTTGCTCCTGCTCTGGCTCTGAGGGCCTGATGTGAGAGGGGCTGGTTAGGAGAGAGGGAGAGCAGAGGGAAACATGGCGGACAGCAAGGGGAGCCCGGGGAGCCCTTGGTGCCTGCCTAGTTTCATCCTAGTGCAGACTGAAGGCATCTCCGGCTGGGAGGAGAGCCTGCCGGTTTACTCGCTAGCCAGAGAGGGCTGCTCAGCCTTTGCCAGGCAGTGTCCAGCCCCTCCCGGGCATATGTGGCTTATGCGCACAGGCGTCAGTGTTAGAGAGAACTGAGTTTCAGTACCTGCTTCACTGCTGCCGCCCTGTGAAGCAGCCATGGGCCCCAAAGAGTCACATTTTCCTGATCCACGGGCAGGTGGGCATCCCTGGCCAAGAGCCTTGTTCTTAGAAAGCATCCCTCTGCCTCTCATGCAGCAGAACTCGGCCAGACAGTAATTGTGACTGTGACTTGCTGGATAGGGGCACATGTCAGGGGCCCATGACTGACATAGGAACAGTCTTTGCAATAGTATTTTGCAGGGAGCCCCTCTGAAGCAGTGCTCAGGGGGCCTGGTGGCCACATCCATGATACTCGGCCACCCGGGGCCAGGCAGTTCAATGTGAAGTCTCAGTGATGCATTCTGCTTGGGCCCACTGGTTCTGAGAGTCACCAGGGCCACATCCAGCAGTGTTCACAGGTCTGCAGAGCTATGCTTGGTTGTATTGTGGAGCTGCATGGTACCCGGGATTAAACTCGGTATGCAGATTAAAATTAAACTAGGCCTGTGATTACAAGGCCTGCACCCCTGGCCCCGTGTGCTCTCTCTCCAGCTCCAGGCAGTATCTTTGAAACAGCTTTAGATATGTCTTGCTCTTGGGAGTCTCAAGAGGCAGGAAAGTTCTGGAAATGTAGTTCCCTTTGAAGTGTCCTATGGGAAACCTCCGATATAAATCAAAGGGTTTGCAGGGCCCCGAGAGCTTTCTACTCTGCACTGGGATATGAGCACTGTGTGTGCAGTGGTGTCTGCATGCTCTGCCCACAGTCACTTCCTCTTACACCTCCTCTGGTTTCTCGCTGCTTTGTAAACATGCTCGTTCTCATGAACCTCGGTTTCTTTTCACTGGCTGTGCCTTCTGCTGGGGACCCACCCATGCGGGTGGTTTGCTCACTTTTTGGACTTTGCTTCAATTCCACCTGCCCAAAAGGCCTGGCCTCACCAGCTTTTTTTTAGAGTGGAACTCTGTTTCCTCCCTTCCCTGCCTTATTTACTTTTCATGGAATTTGTTACCATTCACTTATTTTGAGGGTATTTGTCTCCCCCCATCACAATATGGGGCCCACACAGACAGGGATTTTGTCTTTTCTGTTGAATGTGGCCTCCCTAGCCACAGCATATGGGACATTGTAGCTGCTCAATAAATACTTGATGAGTGAATGAATCTATATTTGGGGGCATTTCATTTTCCATAGATTCTTCCAAGAAGCTTTTGTTTCTTAAGCTTTTTATTTTATTTATTTATTTTTTTGCTTTTTGGGTCACACATGGCTATGCACAGGGGTTACTCCTGGCTCTGCACTTAGGAGCTAGGAATTGAATTCAGGTCAGCTGCATGCAAGGCAAACGCCCTACCTGCTATGCTATCAATCCAGACCCTATTAAGCTTTTTTTTTTTTTGCTTTGTGGGTCATACCTGGTGATGTACAGGGGTCACTCCTGGCTCTGCACTCAGGAATTACCCCTGGTGGTGCTCAGGGGACCATATGGGATGCTGGGAATCAACCCGGGTCGGCCGCGTGCAAGGCAAACACCCTACCTGCTGTG
This sequence comes from Sorex fumeus, assembly GCF_029834395.1. Lineage (NCBI taxonomy): Eukaryota > Metazoa > Chordata > Mammalia > Eulipotyphla > Soricidae > Sorex > Sorex fumeus. The sequence continues at coordinate 2,463,208 of NW_026606135.1, read as the reverse complement.
CTATTTCTCCAGCCCCCCTCTTAAGCTTTTTGAAAAATTTTTTTTTATTTTGAGTTGGGGCTACACCCAGCTGTGCTTATTGCTTATTTGTGGCTTTGTGCTCAGGGACCCTTCCTATCGGGGCTCGGGGACCATATGTGATGATGAGCATCAAACTTAGGTCAGTTGCATGCAAGACAAGTGCCTTACCTGTTTTTTTCTCATCCAACTTGTAACCAGGCATGACCCTAGCTTCTGAATCAGACAAGATAAGGCACCTTCAGGGTGATATGGCTGTAGACAATATTTTCTATCTCTCTGTCCCAACTTGAGATTTCTGTAATAGGCACAGTTTCCATGGTGTTCAAAGGTGTAAGAGGCAAATCCACCTTCTCCACCCCATCTCTGTCTACACCATTCTCTTTGGCAGGTGTGTGGAAAGTGCCTGTTATTGGGGTGTGGGAGGGTGGGGGATCAGGGTTGGATAAGCCTTTCGACAAACCCATCCTTTCAGGAAGGTCTTCCCTCGGTTTGGTTAGAGGAATCAGCACAGAGTGTTTGTCTCACTGTGTGGTGGTGATTCTGGCCACTTAGGTTTTATGGATCACTTTAGTTTGGGTTCCAGTCCTCACCCAGCCTATCTCTGGGAGCTTTGAAAATGTACTCCCACCCTCTGTTTTCTCTTTATTTGTGGTGAGGATTAAAAAAGACAGAGTCTCAGAGAGTTCTTGGGAGGTTGGAATGACACAAGTGATGGGTATGAGAGTGAAGGACTATTTCCATCACCATCACTACTCAGGACCCTGGACAGTGGCTATGTGCTGATCCCTCAGTGGCCCACAGCAGTGGAAAGCTTAGAAACCCAAGGCCACACTACTTGGGGAGGAGATGGAGTTGGGATTACACTGAGAGCCAAAAAGGCTTCCCCAGCTTGAGGGGAAGGAGAGAAGAGATGGGAGGTGAAATCTGCATGAAAGAGCTTAGTGTGTTTGAGAGGAGTGAGCAGTGCCCCCTGGAATTGAAAGGGAGGTAGGGGCTGGTTTATGATTGTCTGTGTTCATAGGAAGTGTCCCTTTTATTGGTCGGACCTGTGTGCTGGTACTGCTCAGGAACTCTCTAGTGGACATGCTCAGAACAGCAGCCTGGCCTCCTTGGTTGCCTCATCCTGGTGCATGCAGAGGACAGAGTTGCTTGCATTTATGTGGCCAAATCTTCATGATGGAGGCACTGGCTGCTCACAGCCCTTCCCCCGCCCCCCCCCCCCCCAACTCCATGCCCAGGTGTCCCACTGGAAGCCACTAATCTTGGTTCCCTTAAAACCAGAGGTTGAGCACTTTTGTTCCAGGCATTTTCCTTGTAGGTGGTATCACGACTTCTCTGCAGCCTCTGTGTATCTGGTTACTTGCTGGAAATGGCCCTACCAGCCTCTGTGGGGACTTGCCTGCTAGCAGCCCTCCACCGACCACCCTGCACGATGCCGTGGACCAGCAGTGTGCATGAAATTTGATTTGGGGTTTCTTTGTTTCTGGTTACCTTGTCTGTTTGCTTCTGTGTTTCTGTATTTCTCATGTGCATCCGGAGAGGGTTTGCAGAGGCTTCTAAAGAGGCTTGGAGAGACCAGGCAATTGAGAATGTGGCAGCCAAGAAAGCAGGCAGGACCGTTGCGGTGGCTGCTCTGCCCGGGAGGGGTGGTTGGGACCACGGCCTGGCTTCAAGCCTTCCTGGCAGCCAGAGGGAAAAGGGAGGAAGCTGTGTGTTTCGAACCCGCTTGCATTGCGAAGCAGGTTGCCTGCTCCTCAGAGGGACCAGACCTCCAAAGCCTCCAGAGGGAACCACTTTGATGCCTGCGATCCCAGTGCCAGAATGGGGCACAGTTATGGACACTCTTGATTGGGATTTTGGATCCACCAAGCTGATGTTTGGGGGCTACTACTGGCTTGTTGGTTGAAGGCCACTCCTGGTGCTTGGGGAATTATACCATGCTCAAAGGATCAAACCCAGACCTCCCCCACATGTAGCCAGTGCCCCTGCTTTTTGGGCTACCTCCTGGCTCTCCGACTTCAGCTCAAAGCGAATGCAGCTGGGATTTGTTTCATGGTATCTCGGACTGACCCCATTTGCTTACTGTGGAGTGTGGCGCTCTTGTGGCCAGACCCACCCAGGCTGGAAGTTCCCATTCCCAGGGCAGTGGTCCATGTCCTTTATGCTGGTCTTGAAAGATGTCATGCAAGTCATAGATATTTTTTCTGGCCTCCATTGCTTGTTTTTGGGAAGTGGTATGTTCTCACTCAGTGCTCAGGGAGTTCAGAGGCCCCTCCTGGGGATTATTAGCCAACTGGACCACACAGGTCAATGATTATGCTGGCAGATTGGTGCCCTGTGGGCCCATTGGTACTGGGGTAACCAGTGCCATACCTGGTGGTACTCTCAGCCTCCAGGGCTGTAACTGGCAGTGCTTGAAGGGGGGATATGGTACTGAGGATCAAACTTGGGGCCTCACACCAGTGAAGCACGTGCTCCAGCCTTTTGAGCTGTCTCTACAGCTCCTTATCTCATGAAGTGAGAACACCGGCGTCTTATCAGTTTGGCTTCATAGGATGGATGTTCGTGGGGTGCTGACCGGGGAGCCTGGTAAATGGAAGTAAATGATGCAGGCCTGGATTTGCCCCCCGTAGAAACAGCCACAAATGGGGTGAAGGTTCCGGAGGGTAACTGTGCCCCATGGGAGCTGGGGAAGAGCCTGAGGAGGCTTTTCTGAGTCAAGTTGAGTCCCAGAGGAGTGCAGAGGGCTGAGCAAAGGAGAGGACTGTGTGAGGGGTAACAGGAGGGCAGGTGTGGGGGCTCTGGGAAGAGAGGAAGGATGTTCTAGCAGGAATGGTGAGGGAGGAAGTTAGGCCAGGCTGGAGTCTAGAGACTTGGGGAATGGAGGGGGGGCAGTCCCAACTCGGGGACTGGGACCCAGCAGGTGGAGGGGCTGTGTGATCTACAGGCAGTGGGAAGCATGGAAGGGCACACCCCCTGCCCTCTTTCCACTGTGCCTTTTTTGTCCTGTCGATGATTTTTATTAAGTAAGAGTGAATGTATTCTGGGTGCGAGGATTTAAATAGTTGTAGTCATTCACATGAAAAGTCTAAGCACCCACTGGACCACCCCTCCTCCCTCCTTCATCCTCTAGAGGTAAGTCCAGGCTTTGCCTGGTGGATGTGAACATCTGTCAGCTGAGCGCTGCTCTTCCAAGGCAGAAGCTACATCCCACAGGACAAAAACTTCATGTGTGTGTTTTGTTCTAATTGATTAATTAAATTATGCAGTGCTGGGGATTGAACCCAGATCTCCTGCATGCAGAGCACGCGCTTGGTCCCTGAGCCACGTCCCTGGCCCTCAGAGTATGTTCTTTGCCGTGCCTCAGAGGTTCCCACCCCCGCCCCGGGTTGGCTCACTTGGTTCTACCTCATTCTCTTTGCCTGCTGCACACCCTCCGCCTGAGGGGCAGGGAACTGTGGGCTTTATTTACCCATTTCCTCGCTTAGGTGGTTCCCGGTTATTTTGGTCTTACAAGCAGGGCTTTCATGCACACCCTTGGTAGGCATCTCCAAGTACGTGTCCAAGTATTTCCATGGGATGGATCGTGAGACAGTGTCACCGCTGAGTGAACCGGGCTCAGTGGTTTCCAATTAGGAACATCGTGGAGTGCCAGGAACCCCAGTCAGGCGGGCAGGAAGAGAGGAGCTCCAGAGGAGAACAGACTGTATTCTGATCCTCGGCTTTTGCAGTGGTTTGGAGGAAGATACATCCTTGGCTGCCATGTTGCTGACAAGAAGTGTGATTAGGCAGAGAGTCAGGGACCAAATCCAAAATCAGTCAGAACCAGGCAGAATGGAGCGGGGCCTCCTCCTCAGTCAGCAGTGACTCTCGTGAGAGCAACTTGAGAATGGAGTCAGCCGCTGCTGACTCCAAGGGGTGGTGGGAGGGGTATGTCCCCTGCCAGGACCTGTGGTTTTCTCTGCAGGGACTGGACCCCTCTGATGGCATCCAGCCAAGGGGAGGGATGCTGAGGTCCTAGGAGGAGCAGCTTATGGGTGGGAGGAAGCCTCATCTCAGTCCAGGGTCCAGTTTGAGGGGGGAGACAGGAAGTTTCATCCATGCAGGAACTTCCTCACTGTCAGAGTGGGTCTGAGCTTGATGGAGCTGGTCCTTTATCTCCCAGGGGCACAGTGACAGGAAGGGTCCTCATGCCTAGCCCACCTCAGTGGAGGCAGATGGAAGTCTTTAAATGAAAAGTCATTATTTGGATTGTGGATGTGATTCCACAATTGCCCCTTATGGGTGAGCTTGGGGACAAGTCCCAACATTGCAAAAATAACGAAAGTCCTTGTTAACCTCAGCATCCTCCCTTGCCCTACTCCACCCCCAGCTCACCCCAGACCTGGAGTCTTCCTAAGAGCCTTTGTGTTGAGTTTTGCTTCTGTATCCTAAACAGTGTGTCTGCCCTGCCTGGCCGCTCCAAAGAGAAGGGACAAAGTGTGTCCAAACTGTGTAGTTGCCCTGTGTTGATGCCGACCTGGTCTTGGTCTTGGTGATCACAGTTACTCAGCAAGGTCGGCCTCTGTCTCCAGCTGTTGAGGAAACTGAGGCTGGGAGAGGATTCCACTGTGGATGGAGATTTAACTCTAACCCTCACCCCCTGCCTGTGTCCCCCCGACTCTGAGGGATGGAGGAGTGTGCCTGGGCACGGGGTCTCTAGCATGAAGAGGTGATGTGGGGGTAGGCTGGGGGCATCTTGGGACCTCTAAGTGGGAAGATGTGCAGTGCAATGAGGCTCCAGGATTCCAAAGCATTTTCTGGGTGCTTTACTCGCTCTTCTTGGCCTTCCAGCATCTCATCATCCTGGCCTCTCCCCGCCCCCTCCACAGAGAGACACATGTAGTGCACATCCTGGGGGCTGGACACAGGGCCTCTGCATTGGGCAGCCTCCAGGGGCTTTCTCCTCAGCCCCTCAGGACTTGGTGGCATCATTGCAATTATAGAGAGGGAGAGATGTCATTCTTGGGTCCTTGTCATTTGCACAGAGACTCCCAACGTGCCAGGAACTTCCGACTTTGCTTTCTTTATAAGATTACAGAGAAATAAAAAAGAGGCAGCATAACTTTGATCATTTCCACCACTCCCACAGGAAGAGTTTAGTGGCATACAGAGCTCTTGTATTTTGCTACAGCTCTGGCCACCACCCCCTTTCGAACTCTTCACCATGCGGGACTGGAACTCTGTCCCTTTAAACACAGACTCTTCATCCCGTGCTCCTCACCTTGGCTCCACCCTCAGGCTCTCCATGCCAGGGGTTTGAAGACTCTGGGTACCTTGTCGAGAGGGCCATCTATACATTTTCCTTTTGCAGCAGGCTTGTTTTCAGGACTCATCTCACTGTCATCTCTATAGCATGTTTCCATATTACCTTCTGGCTTTGGGCTTCAAAATATTCCAGTGTGCACTTTGACTCATGGATCTACTCATCTGTTGGGGTCTTTTGGGTTGTGTGGTGTGTGGATGGCCTGGATTCCTGTGGTTGTGCGTTGTGCACATTGCACCTTCTGGAAGGTGACCACACGTGCTTTCCCATGCCGTCAAAGTCACGTTCGTAATGTACTTGCCATCCACGGTGGTGTCTCCTCTCCTCACATCCAGATCCCTTCCTTATCCACTTATTCTTGTCTCCTTACTGTTCCCTTTTAATCCAGCCCTTTCTGATCACTCCCCCCCCCAGACTTCCCTTTTCCCAGAGACAAAGGCTGTATCAATTGGGGTGCAGTCAGGGATTCCCTGCCCTCCAGATTTTTCAAAGAAGGAGATTTAAGGCAGGGAACTCCTGACAGCTACTGGCATGGGTAAAGCAGTTGAAGTGGAAACAACCCAGAAGAACACTGTAAGGACACAGACCCTGGACACCAGGGCTGCTGGGACGAATGGGAAACCTGGTGTTGAAACCAGAACCGCCTCGGGAGCTGGGATGGAGGAATGGGCACCAGCCGATGCTCGTCTAAAATGGGATATAGAGGAGGGAAATTAAAAGCCCAGAAATTGAAGACACTCTCTTGTGCTCTCTCTCTCTCTCTCTCTCTCTCACACACACACACACACACACACACACACACACACACACACCTCTCAGGTGCCAGTGGTAATTAAAGTCACAGCCGCAGATGAATGTAGTCTGTGGCCAGCTATGAATCTTGTTAACAGTCGCCAAGAAAGATCAATAAATTTACCTCCTTCTAAGTCGGCACAAGGTTTCTCTGGAGGCCTAGGGCAGCTCAAGGTGAAAAGCTTCAGCAGACTTCCGGTGAGCTGACAGGGCAGGGGCATCAGTCAGCAGCAGGTGATCCCAGGCCTGCAGATCGGGTATGGTTTCAGGGGTGCCTCGGGGCCCAGGGAGGCGAGGCTGGGGGGAAAACTCCTTCTCAAGGGTCTATCTTAGATCTCCACTGAGCTGTGGTACTTTTAAAAAATGCAGCTAGAGGGTCTTGGCCCCAGCGCCGAGGGATTCTGTGTCTACCTCTCTCCAAGTCTGCAGAGGAGATGGGAACCTGCAGAACTTTTGGGGCTCCTGCTTCTGTTGGAGAACAGGAACAGGAAGACAATGAAGTGTGTGGATGCCCTAGAGCCTGTGTGTAGGCGCTTACAGGGCCCTGAGTCACCTCTTCCTGATGCCAACTTTAGGGACTGCACTTTTGTTTTTAAAGTTATGAATTAGAAAATTACTCATGATTGAGTTTTAGGCATACTATGTTCCAACACTGATTCCTCACCAGTGTCTACTTCTCTCCACCAGTGTCCCCCATTTCCTTTCTGCCCAACAGATTTCCTCCATGACAGGTACTTTTAATTTTTTCTTTTTGGGTTACACCCGGCGATGCACAGGGGTTACTCCTGGCTCTGCACTCAGGAATTACTCCTGGCGGTGCTTGGGGGACCGTATGGGATTCTGGAGATCGAGCCCGGGTTGGCCATGTGCAAGGCAAATGCCCTGTCCACTATACTATCACTCTGGCCCTCCATGACAGGTATTTTTAAAAATGAATTTTTCTTCCTTTAACCAGTCTTCTGTTCTCAGGCAAAGGACCAGACATGATGGTGTCTCAGTGTCTGTATTGTAAACCATAATGTCCATAAAGAAGGGGGAAAGGGAGGGGGAGGGGGAGGGGGGTGATGTCCCTGCCATAGAGGCAGGCTGTGGGAGGAGAGGGGATGGTGGGAGGGAAACTGAGGACATTGATGGTGGGAAATGTCCACTGGTGGAGGGTGGGTGTTGGAAAATTGTGTGAGTGAAACCAGATTATAAGCAGCTTTGTAACCGTTTATTTTATGGCAATTCATTTAAAAATGAATAAATAGATAAATTTTTGGCACTGTGGCTTATAGTACTGTTACTGGTGGATTTGATGCATGAGCCGTTACCACCTTTCAGCTCCTCTTCCTCCTCCTGGTTGAGCATTTCCATCCACCATTGTTGTAGTTTTTTCTTTCCTGTCCCCCTGACTGTCTCCATGGCAAGCTTCCAACTGAAGACCAGTTATCATGTTCTCCATTTCTATTAACAGTGGGCGTTTGTTATTTCCCCCACTATGTTTCTTTATACCCCACATATGAGGGAGATCATTCTGTGTTGGTGTCTCCCCGCTGACTCACTTCACTCAGCATGAGGCTCTCTCGTTCCATCCACGTAGCAGCAAATCACGGATTTCATCTTTTCTTACAGCTGAGTAATATTCCATTGTGTATATGTATTGTAGTTTCGTCTAATCATCTGTTCTTGGGCACTTGGGTTGTTTCCAAATTCTGGCTCTTGTGGATAGTGCTGCAATGAACATAGCAGTGCAGATGTTTTCTTTCCATTGTGTTTTTGGACCCATGGTATATTCCAAGAGGTGGGATTAAAGGGTCAAATGAAAGCTCAAATCCCAGCTTGCTAGAAATAGGCCATATGGGAGCATCTCAACCATTGACATCAGCAAGGACCTTCTCTGAGTTCTTTACTTCAGGAGATTCAGGCTACTTCCACATCATGATGCTGCTCCAGGGTGCTAGTAAGTGCTGGGGCTTGGGGACGAGGTGGCTGTGCAGAGGAGAGTTGAGGGAAGGTGGGGAGAATGGAACTGCATCATGGGAAGGTATTTTCACTGAGCCTTTGAACACTAACAGACAGAGGAAGGATTTGAATTGAAGGAGACCAGAGAGCTGTGGTTGGGAAGCTTAAATGTTGAACAGCAGCAAGGCTTGGAGACTTGGAAGTTTTGGAGATAGAGGGGAGTTTTCGGGCAAAAATGCAAGGTTTGAAGGGTCAGGTTAGAGGTTTGAGCTTTATCCTGTTAAGACAGTGAGTCTATGGGACATTGGCTGCTCTCTGGACACTTTTGTGGCTGTCACAACAGGGAATTTGTCGGAACAAAGAATTTGTGGCATCTAGTAGGCAGAAGCTACGTTAGATGCTGCTATTCATCCACTATCTCTTCTCTCAAATAGTCCAAGTTTCTGGTCCCAAATGGGGGTCATGAGCACTGACATTGGAAACCCAGCTGTGAGAGCTAATGCACTCTCATGGTCTGGAAGACATCAAGTTGTATTCTTTTGGAATGTGTGTAGAATGTATTGGAAGCTCTGTGTGTGTGTGTGTGTGTGTGTGTGTGTGTGTGTGTGTGTGTGTGTGTTCAGTGAAGTTGGAAGCAGGTGGCTGGAGAGGAAATTGGGGAAGGGGGACAGTGGGTGCTTCCTGGTTTGGCCGTGAGCCTGGTGGGGCCGTGGGGGAGTTGAGAGGAGAGATGGCAAATCTGGCCTGAGTAATAGATTTTCAGCTAGCAGAATGTGGCAGAAAAAACCCCGTGCCGTCCTTCTTCCCTCTGACTACAGAGGAGGGAAATGGAACTTTGAAAAGTATCAGCAGGTGCCCATAGAGCTCAAAACAGCAGAAGACCAAAGGACAGTGTTTTTGGACACTTGGAAATGGTCGTTTAGAAGTCAGGCCACCTGCTGCTTCCCTGGGGAGGCATGAGGAGGGTTCTGGGCCTGCGGATTGTGACTTTGTCCAGGGCATCATTCCTCTGTTATACCTGGTCTGTTCTATGCTGCTCAAGATTAGAATCACATCTTTCGTCTCTGCTTCATCTCTTGTCTCTGCTTCCTTCTGTCTCTGTCTTGGCTGGCTAGCATTGCCAGAGTGTTAAATTAAATCATAAATGTACTAAACAGGGGAACCAAAAATAGGTCTAATGATGATACTTTATTTTTCAAAAAACAAACAAACAAGCAAACAAACAAACAAACAAACGGGTGAAGTGGGCACATGTCCCACAGCCCAAGGTGCCACCTAGGACCGAGGAACAGGGGTCTTGCTTTAAATGCTTGTGCTTGTTCCCTATACCCACAGCATCTATGGACACACCTTTCGGTCTCCTCTGGGTGGGGGTTCGGGAGGTCTTGGCAGTGGTGCCTGTGCCGGGCTTAGGCTGCAGCTTCAGGGCTGTGTGGCAGCTTGGCGGGGTCAGGGGGCAGGTTGGCTCCTCAGGCTGCAGCTGCCCTTTCCCCTCTGGGCTAGCTCGTGGGACAATGATTGGCTTTTTTTTTTTAAGGAATCAGGGGTCTGAGACTTTTTCCTGATCTGATGATTTGCCCCCGTGGACCCTCCTGTCCTAGGCCCCCCTCAGCTACCACTGCAGCCCTGGGCAGGGCAGGGGAGCGGGATTCCAAGTCCGCAGTTCTTCCATTCACTCTCTCAGTGCCTTTGTGACAATCTCTCATTTTGGCATTAAGAATCAGTGCCCAACGCTGCATCTCAGTGGGGGCCCCTGGCATGGTGGGTGCTCTGTCCTGGCCAACTCCCTTCCCTCGTCCTCCTCCTGCTCAGGCTACCATCTCGCTGGGTCCACTGTCTTGGGCTGGAGGGCCCACAGGGTCAGACCCCAGTGCCATCAGCCTCAGGATCTCTCTTTACTCAGAGCACAAAATCAAGGTCGCTTTCTGGTTCTGCAGAGGAAATCCATTTATCTGCTAATGCAAGTATGTGGGACTGTGAAGGAGCTGATAATTCTGAAGCCCACAGAGTGGAAATCACATTTCTCCCTGGCTCTGTCCCCCACTTTAGAGTCCCTTGTCCACCCTGAGGGCAGCACTAACCTTTTGGTTGTCGAATGGCCCCTACAACTTCCTCTGTGTGTGTGTGTGTGTGTGTGTGTGTGTGTGTGTGTGTGTGTCGGAGAAGAGGACCCACAATGCTCACTCTGCGTCCACACTGCCAAGTATGTGTGTGACTCTCATCAGTGCCACTTGGGGTCTGCTCTGCTGGGGCTACAGGAAGATGGGTAGGGCAGGACAAAGGCCACAGGTCTCTGTCGTCACCATCTAGTGGACCTGGGTGGGAAGTCTCTTCCTGGCAAGCTCATTTCCGGCCACTAATCAATCAGGTCCTGGGGCTGGGCTTGTGGCCTTCACATGCCCACTGTATAGCAGTGATCTAGTCTTAACATCACATATGAGAATATATGTGATGGGCACGTCGTCTTGTGTTACCTCCTTGTGGAGTAACCAAATTGAAAAATGAACCCATGATGGCCAATTCCAGGTGCAAATCAGCTCCAGGCTCAGCGTAGCCTGAGTAGGCTTGATGTCTCCTGCACTATAAATACTTCCTTTGGATCTAGGGCAGCCCCAAGTGTGGCCCAAGTGCTTCTTAACACCTGTGAAGCTGCCAGAAATTGTCACCTGTTCTGCCTGGGGCTCCCTGCAAAGCTCACATTTCCTGGCCTAGATTGTTGCTGAGTCTCTCAGATATATTTGTAAATTGCCACATGGTGCTGGGGGACTAATAGCATTAGCACTCAGGCTCTGGTGCAGACTGAGTCTGTCCATTCCTGTTAAGTAAATAGGGGTCAGGCACTTGTTCTCTGTGGCTGGGACTGCACAGACATGCCTACATCAGCCTTTCTCAGTTTGGGGCTATGTGGTTCTGTGTATCTCTCCAGGATAGTCCAATGGTGGCATTTTATTCAAAGGTGAAAGTTGCAGAATTGGGAAGGGGCAGGGCACAAGCCTGGGGTGACGGGTGGTAGAATGAGGACATGCAGAGTAAGAAAAGGCTGTAGTTGGGAAGAAGTTGAGAAATTCTGCTCTCCATCATAGCATTTTAACAAGATCTAGGAGAGTTAGTATAGGACTCATGCCTGACACACAGAAAGTGCTCACCAGATAATTTATATGGTTATCAAGTCCATTTCACCAAGGGATCAACTTGAGCCTCAGAGAAGTCACGCTTTCTGGGAGTTAGAATTTACAAGGTGATTTAAATCTGTAGAATACAAAGTACTTAGATACCTAAAACAAGTTTTAGAAGGAGCAATAAAGAAAAACTATAGTGATAGAATCAGTGTGTTTTTGGAGGAAACAGACAAACGGACCATAGGTTCAGAAGAACCCCCCCCCCACCCCCGAACAGAATCTCATGTGTCTGTATGATTGATTTTCAGTGGAGGTACAAAGTAACTTTCAGCAAATGGTACTGAAACAAAGAAATGTCTTATGTGCAAAGAAGTAAACTCGAATCCATACTCGGCTCTATGGAAAAACATTTAAAATAAAGGATTTGAGACATAAAAAACCCTCAGGCTCATCACTTCTATGAGAAAATACAATAGAAAATTATTGTGACTTTAGAACAGATTGAAGATTTCTCAGATACTAAAAGTACAACACATAAAAGATAAACTGGATTTCATTAAATGAATTCTTTAAGAAACTCTTGGGTCAGGGATATGACTCAAGTTGGGAAGCACATTCACAGTAGGTGCAGAACTCTAAGTTTCATCCTTGGCACTGCCTGGAGTCCCAGAGCTGCCAGAGGCATCCCTGATAAATTAAAAAAAAAGAATTAAACTCTTTGAAAGACACTGTTAATTGAATAAGAGGATAAACCATTGACTAGAAAAAATATTTACAAGTTATATATCTGATAGGGGAATCAATCACATAGAATATGAAGGAACATTAAAACTCAATAAACAACACAATGAAAAATGGGCGCAATAATTGAAGAGACAGTTCCATATAGAAGATATATGGATGGAAAGTAGGCAGGTGGAATGATGCTTATTAGGGATAGGGAAGTGTGAGTTAAACCACAGTGAAATGTTACCACTTATTAGAATGATTAAAATTGAAAAAGAGTAACAATACCAAGTATTTTGTGAGGTTATGGAGCAACTGTTTATTTTTTTTTATTAAGATTATCTTATTTTTTTTACAACCGTCCAAATAATTGTTGTTTCATAAAGTGCTGCTACATCATCTCTGCCACTAGAGTGCCCAGAACCACCCTCACTATTAGCCCAAGGCTTCTTTTTAAAAAAAATTTTTTTTATTAGTGAAGCACCATGAGGTACAGTTGTAGGCTTACAAGTTGTTGTGCTTGGGTTTCAGTTATACAATGATCAAGTACCCATCCCACCACCAGTGCCCATTCTCCACCCCTACCTATCCCAGTATCCCTCCCACCCTCCCATCCCCCATCCCACCCTGCCTCTGTGGCAGTAGCCCAAGGCTTCTTATCTACCTGCACCCCTAACCCCCTCTCTGCTCCCTACTTAGCACCTTTGGATCTCAGTTCTATTTACCATTTCTCAATGCTGCTGGTGGGAATTTAAAATGACACGAACAGTTTGGAGAATAGGGGATGCTTTCTTAAATAGTTAAGCGCGTATCTACATCTTGCCATTCTGTTCTCAGAGTAATAAAATCATATGTCCACACAAACAATTACATAGCAGCTTAATTTGTAAATCACCCCAAACTGAACATAATGGAAACATTCATGAATGAGTGAATAAATTGTGGAGAACCTTCAAAATGAAATGCTACTTAGTAACAAAATGAAATCGATTATTGAGAGAAGCAATAGTGTGAATGGTTTTCAAAATAAGTAGCCTGAAGGAAAGAATATGCATCCTCTCTCACCGAACATGCTGTCCAGCTGCATGTTATTCGAAAACTCTAGAAGTTTCAGACTCACCTGTAGTCACAGAAGCAGAAGAGTGATTTTCTGGAGAAGGAGGAAGGAGGGGATCCCAAGGAGACACAAGGAAACTTTTGGGAGGGGGTCATGGTTATGTTCACGCTCCTTACTGTGGTGATAAAAGATATGTTGAAATTATATGAAATTGCACATGGCAGTATTTGCAACTTATTACATTATCAATTCAATAAAGCTGTTAAAACAAATGCCTTTGCCTTTTCCAGATATCACGCTGCCTGTCACAGGGGTTCTGCTTCTGTGCCAAAGAAAGCATCATGCCTGAATTCCTCCAAACAATTGCATGTCCCTTCTGTTTTCCAAGGACATGTTAGCTTGAGAATCCATCTGGTAACACACTGTCCTAAGTGAGTCATGCTGACTTGCTGGAATCGTCACACCTGGGAGAGAGAGGGTGGGCCAGCCAGGACCGCAGCACCATGAGCAGTTTCTACTAATGGTCCTTGAAAGGCTCTACAAAAAAGAAGCGAGGGGAGTCGCTGACCTGGAGGATTTTAATCTCCCCGCTATAATTTCCTTTCTTTATCAACTGTCTGCCTTACGGGTTGTTTAGGAAGACTCTGGTCTGCTCGGACGCCGTGGGGTGGGGACAGATTAGCAACGCTGGCTCTGGAACAGTGGTGGGGAGAAGCTGATCAGATGTACTCAGACAGCTCGGTAATTAGCATGCCCGAGACGCCAGGCTGCTGCGCTGGGGCGGCCTTGGCCAGTCTCACTGTGGAGCAGTTTGTTCCTTTTCCAGAAAGAAATTCATTAGTGAAGATCAATGGTGAGCAGTGGGGGTGGGGGGAGGGTCCTCACCTCCGTCCCCCCAACCCCGCCTCGTGCTGTGCCTGCCCGTGGCCTGGAGGGGGCAGAGGCACTCAGGCCTGTCCACTGGCTTTTCTCCAGGGATGCCTCTTCAGGGCGAAGTGACCAAAGACCCCAGAATTCTGCATGTCCCCTCTATCTCACCCCACAGCTCAGCCAGTGGGAGTGTCTGGGAGAAGAGTTCTGAAGCAAGCGCATCTGGAGATGAGGTTTGCGGCGTGCAACGCTGTAGGTAGGTCAGGACCTACCTGGGCGCCATGGCAGAGAGATGACAGAGAAGATGACAGTAGGTCATTGGTGCCCCAGTCTAGGTGGTGCATGTAGTTACACCACTGATTCCCCCTTTCTGCCGTCTCCCCAGGCCCCCAGCAGCCCAGGCAGAGAACAGTGGCCCACGAGGACCAGATCCTTCATGCTGGACCCCTTGCCGGCTCCTGCTGCACATTTCCTAGAGCTACAGATCTTCGTGGCCATGACCACATGTCACTGCAGCGGGGGGTGGGGGGGGGGTGGGGGGTGTGGGGACCTGATTGTCGGGTGAGAGTACTTGAGGGGCTCTCACACTCCCTTCATGTTCTCTGGGCTTCCCACCTTCTCGTATCAGCTGGAGCCTTCCTGGCACAGGCCTGCCAGCACCTGTCACGCCTGACTCCTGCTCTGCTGACCACGATGGGCCCCTACGACTTGACCCTCCCTCTGTTCATGTCAGTCGAGCTCCTTTTCTCAGTAGTGCCCAGGCCGGTGTGAGTGACACACGCCTCTCTGGGATGCCCCACTCAGGAATGTGAATGGAGGTGAATGAATAATAAGGAGGGGCCCGCTTCTCTCCTCCCACTGCAGGCGGCTGGTTGTTGGCAGAGGACGGGCCTCCTCTTGGGTCCTCTTGGGGAGGGTCATTTGAGGACCTCTCTCCAAGTGGCTGAAATCCTATCATGTTTATTTAGAAAGGATTCACCTCTTTGGGGTTGGAGGACCATCTTTGGCTGTTGATGACTGGAGGGTCTTGGGACAGGACAGAACTTGTGTGAAGAAACCCCACGTTTCTTCAAGATGTTCCCCTAGATGGAAGGACGGTCGCAGGTCCAGTTTGAGAAGAGGCTGGGGAATCCCAAGAGGCAAAATTTCTGGTTCTTCAAGAATTCCTTTGTGTATCAGAGCAAGTTCCCACTTTGTATGGTGTCTTTCCACTGGCAAAATTCCTTAGCCTTGGACAAGGAAGGAAACTGTTTGCAGTGACGTTTGGCTTGGAAAGAGCTTCCTGATGGGGCTGTGCTGGGAATCAGGCCGATTCAGGCTCTTCTTGCCCATGTGCCATTTGAGTGAGTTGGAGCACCTTTATATTATTACCCTGGAGCCCAGGAGGGCAAGGATGGAGGGGATGGGGATATATCTGCTGGGGCTTGGCAGATACCCAGTTGGATATGATGCTGGCAGCCCTCATTTTCATCCTTTCCTTGAACCAGATACCAAACCGGAAACATGTGTGAAGCCTGTGTTCATTCATCCCCTGCAACCTTTCACTGTCCTACCTGCTCAAGGTCGAGGTGGTGAGGAGAGACAGACAGAGAGAGAGAGAGAGAGAGAAACAGAGACAGAGACAGACAGAGAGACAGAGACACACAGAGAGAGACAGACAGAGACAGAGAGAGAGAGACAAAGAAAGAGAAGAGAATTCTCCCCATCAGAAGGCTCACCAGGGGCTTCTTGGTTATGTAGATGGTTGAGGGTCGGTGAAGTAGGCTACACAGTTCCCCAAGAATTAAGTAAGAATACTAGAGGAGAAATCAGGTACTGGTGGATTGGAGAAGAGAGAGGGAACAGAACCTCTTCAAGTCAGGGAGGCCCTGGAAGGCCTGGCCAGGGCTCCCAGGCTCTGAAGTGTGAACACAGTCCTGGGTCACTGAATTCTCCAACCTTCTGGCTTACAGGTGAGAAGATGGTTGGGAGCAGCTAGTTGGCGCCTGTGTGCAGGTAGGCAGGAATGCGGTTCCTTTGGTTCAGTCCTCAAAACCTTTCCTGAGCCCTCCAGTGGTAGCCAGATACCTTTGAGTGCAACTCGGGAGTGTGAGTGCTTGGAGATGCCATTTGCCCTGGATGTAGAAGCTTGCTTTTAGCTGAGTTCTCCACGTTTCACTCACCCTAGCCCTTGCCTCTGCTCCTGTGCCTTGGGCACCCCCTTCCTCTGCTTCATATGCAAGTAATAGCCAGGGGGAAGGACCAGGTGAATATAAAATTTGGCGAGAAACTCTCTCAGACTTGGAATATCATTTCCAGCTGACTCTCGGGAGACTTTGACTTTGACTCTAGGGAGAATTTGACTTCTGGTGAATTGGTCACTGGGCGACTTTGCCATGTGGGGAACTGGCTGGGGAGATTCAGTCTTTGTGGAGTTGACCTGATTTCCGAAGTGAAACTGTAATAACAACAAGAAGCTGTATGTAATGGGAATTATGAAACTGTAATGAGAAATAAGAAAATGTAACGAGGACTAGGAAACTGAAATCTCCTAAGTTAAACAAGAGAAGGGAGAAAGAAGCATTTCCTTTTTCGACCCCAATCAACCTAGTGAAGGGTCCACAAAAGCCCACCAGATTTGTGGAAGTGCACAGGAGGTGGCACACGAATGCTGCCCAAAGGGGCATCATATACTGATACTATTTTTCTTCTGGGTACCTGAAGGCTGTACCATGTGTGTGGGGGGGCAATGCATTGATTTTCTTTTCCTTATTCTCGCTGTATCTCCTATTTCACTTGAAAGAACGTATGTAGATTGTAGCTCATTTTTAGAGGATAAAAGAGAGATGCTCTCAGCTAACAAGGCTCCAAGTCTCTCTTCTGACTTAGGGTCCTCAGCGCTGAGCCTCTAATAAACTTACTCTCCTATTCTGAGCGCTCTCTCTCTCTCTCTCTCTCTCTCTCTCTGTGTGTGTTCATTTGCTGCTCTTGCCAGCACAGCAAAACACCAGTACAGAGGTTTGCAGAAAGCCTGCATTCTTGTCTTGAAACTCACATCTCCTCCACCCACCCATAACACCCCTCACGGCTGAGTGGAGGGCAGTTCAGTTTATTCCTCATGATGAGCTGGGATCTCCAGCTCATCTCTGTCTCTCTCTGTCTCTCTCGCTCTCTGTCCTTTTTCTCTTCTCTGTCTGTCTGTCTGTCTCTCTCTGTCTCTCACTTTCTCACATACACACACATATACACACATATACTTCTGCTAGGGGAGAAATAAGTTTGGCTGTGGGGCAGTATTTTCCCATGGGGTGGCTTAGAAAGAGCTATAATTGGAGGGAGTTGGAAAAAAACAATGTTCTGTAATTGGTCTAAATAACCCCTTTTTGCTGAGTTAAAGGCAGCAAGTTCTCTCAGAGCAGACGCAGCTTTTGCTTTTGGCAGTGTTCATTTATGGAGGGCATGCTGTCTCATTCCTCTCAGAGCAGGCGGGGGTCCTGGGTGATCCTCGAGGATAACAGGACCAAAGGTGTGCCTTGTGTTGAGTGTGAGGCTGCATGACGGACGGGTGCAGTGTGTGGACACGCTCAAGTTCTGGTCCTCTCCCACCTCCCACCTTTCCGCTTTGCCTGTGACACTCCTCCCCCCACCACTCCCAGGCAGTGAGATACTCTGCCCTTTCTCGCAGCTCTTAGCCCAGAGATCACATCCTGGAATCTGCCCAGCTGCCTCCTCCACCCCTACCTTCAACATTCCTTTCTCAGATGAGCCTCGTGGCGACTCATCAACATTTTCTCCATTCCTGTTTACTCTCTTGCAAATAGTTGGAAATGTAACTCTGATCAGTGGTATCTGGAAACCTTTGTGACTCTCTGTGGATTCAGGATCCAGTTTAAGCTCTGTGGCATGACGCCTAAGACTCTCCCCAACCAGTCCCCCGCTTCCCTAACTCCCCTTTCACTGATGTGCCCTTTCCATGTGCTCCCATCTTTGTGGTTCCTGTCCAGCTATGCTGAGTTGCTTCGGTCTTAGAGCTTGACTGGGACGCTCCTTGTGTGGGCTGGTCTTTGCTTATGCCCCCAGCTTTTCAAGCCTCAGTAATTTTGCATGTGCTCATCTTTCAGCCAGGGGACACCATCCTCTCACCTGCCATGCTAGGAAGCTTGCATCCTTTGATTGTCTCTTCATGGCAGCAGCATCATCTAATTGTACAGATGGGGAAACTGAGGCACAGGTGATTTGAGAACCTTTTCCAAACTTGGAAAGCTTGGGCGAGGCAGCACTGGCTTAGCAACCAGGCCTACCTGAGCGCAAAGCCTGCAGAATTTCCAGAAAATTTCCTGTGGATTGTCCAGTCATTAACTTCACTTAGGGTGTCCTAGATGGACACTCTGCCATCCAGACCCCTTCATTTATGGACACAATGGAGGCCTTCCCTGATAGTTGCAGGCAGTGTGGTGGGATGGCACAAGGTTTGAGGGTGAGGTATCACTGCACTGTAGCAGTGTACTCCAGTTGTTCATCCATTTGCTTGAGTGGGCATCAGTAATGTCTCCATTGTGAGACTTGTTGTTTCTGTGTTTGGCATATCGAATACATCATGGGGAGCTTGCCTGGCTTTGACGTGCAGGCGGGATACTCTTGGTAGCTTGCTGGGCTTTCCAAGAGGGGCAGAGGGTAAGGCAAGAGTGCACAAATTTCTCATAGAATCTGACGGAGCAGACAGGAGGCAGGGGTGTATGTGTAGAGTGAATAGCATGGATCAAGGTGAGAGTTACAGGTGTGGGGTAGGCATCTGGCAGGTAATGGCTCTAGGCTCTCCTCCTTCTTGGCCCCGGGTGCTCAACCTGTGCTTCTAGTTTAGCTGTATCCAGAAGCTAATCAGGCTGACGTGTGTACATGCATGTATGTGTGTGTGTGTGTGTGTGTGTGTGTGTGTGGGAGGGGTATCTGTGAGTTCCTCCATCTTTATTCCTGTTGATGGACTGATGTGTCCATTAATGCCCTCTCCTCTAACTCCAGTGCTTGGTAGAGAAAGCCTCATCAGCTAGCTAAGGTGATATCTAGCTCTTGTTCCAGGTCAATACTTGCTCTTATGAACCGTGTGATGGAGGTGGTGTGGTTGGTGATTGGCTTATGCAAATGGACTACTAGCAGCTCATTTCCATCTTGGGCAGGGCTGTTCACCCTGTCCTGCCATCTCCAGGATATTCAATGCTTACCTTTCAGCTGGGCATCTTTCTATTTGCAGGATGGCTGAACAACTGGGGAGTTGGTGAGGAGGGTCCCATGTTGTGTGCATCTCTGAGTTTCTCCATTTCCACTGCAGAGCCCTTGCCTTCCTTTCTTTTTTGGTTGGCTTCTTTGGAATTGCTTGGGTTCTACTGCCACTTTTCCCCCAGGATGGAACTATCAAGAATCTAAAAAGTGAAAAAATGACAACAACAACAACAAAACCCACCTCATTTTTTTCCAGATTTAGGGGTAGAGGGGTGCTGGGAATCGAAACCAGTAATAGTCATACATATCTTTATATCTAACTTTTCGTGATTCTCAAACATCTATGCAACACTGAGAACACATGTGTTTTGCTCTTTCTTTTGGTCACACCCAGCTGTGTTCAGGGGTTACTCCTGGCTCTGCTCTCAGTGATCACTCCTAGTGGGCTTGGGGGACCTTATGGGGTACCAGGGATTGAAATTGCACCTGGGTTGGCCACATATAAGGCAAGCATCTTCTCCACTGTGCTACCGCTCTGGCTCCAAGCATAGCTGTTTTGGGGAAGAAAAGCAGGCAGAGGGGCGAAGTGTCCACTAATGGGATGTGAAAGGGATATAACAAAGAATTGGTGGTCCCTAATGGATTGCATCAGAATCCTGATTTGAAAGACCCAGAAAAGAAGTATTTTTTTCTTTTTTTATTAGTGAAACACCATGAGGTACAGTTATAGGCTTACAAATTTTGTGCTTGGGTTTCAGTTATACAATGATCAAGTGCCCATCCCTCCACCAGTGCCCGTCATCCACCACCACGGATCCCAGCATCCCCCCCCCATCCCCCCCCCCCCCCCCCCCCGTCCCATCCTGCCTCTGTGGCAGGGTATTCCCCCTTGTTCTCTCTCTCTTCTTTTGGGTACTGTGTTTTGCAAGAGAGGCATTGAGTGGCAATCATGTTTGGTCTATAGACTACTTTTAGCATGCTTCTCCCACCCTGGGAGGGTCCTCACAACACCCTTCATTTGGTGCTCTCTTCTCTATCTGAGCTTCCTTTTCACCTAGAACGTGTGGCTGGCCTTCCATTAATGGAGCAAAATTTCTGGTACTAATCTCAGCCATTCTTGGGTGTTAGTCTCCCTTTTCATTGCTTTATGTTCCCCAGATGAATGCAATCTTTCTTTGTCTATCCCGCTGTTTCTGACTCATTTCGCTTAACATGATACTTTCCATGTAGTACCACTTGTATGTAAATTTCATAACTTCATTGAAAAGAAGTATTTTTGAGGTCGTTGGGACATTTGAAAACTGACTAGATGTGAGAAGTCAAGGAGCCATTCATTTCCTTAGGTGTATCCATGGTATATTGTGTTTGGGTTTTAAAAACCTTTTGTCTTTTAGTGAACAATGGAAATGTTAAATGTTACATGGTAAAGAAATGATGTTAGAAAAATTTTCTTTCCAAAATAGCTGAGGGGTAGGTGAGGTAGAGGAGAAAGGATTTGAAACTGGGTAATAGGAACACGGCGCAGGGGCAGGGGGGCGTTCATTGTATTGAATTTAATGTTTATATTTTTCCATAATGAAGCGAAATCTTGTGACAGCAATTTTTCTCTAATTATGCAAGGAATGTTGTTTGTTTTCCATTTTAGCTTTTATGCCTTAACTTTTTGGAAATCCTAAGTATGGTTTTCACTTGCCGGCTAGAGAGAGGAGCAGATGGTAGGATGAATGGATAAGTAACGAGCAAATATTAATGAGAGCAGGAAACTATCAATCGAATTTCCTGGACAGCTTGCTTTTATCCCTGGATACTTCTGCAAAATTACATGCCTATAATAAAGTCATATTATTTTTTTGCAAGACAATGATTCATACCCTGGGATTAAACCGGCCAGTACTTTATAGTGAAAGGTTTGTGGAGGCTCAAGTTTAAGGATCTGGCGTCAGGTTGCCTTGCATGTCAGAGGATCTGCCTCCTCCGACCGTGACCTGTGGGGAGTAGGTTCCCATCTGTAAAATGAGCGCAACGACAGCAATCCATTGCATATCCAGGCAACAGAACATTATTTAGTCACAAAAAGGAAGTACTGAAGAATGCCTAATAAAGATGAGGTTTGAAAATATGAAGTGAAAGAAACCAGTCATAATAGAGTATTTATTGCTCGGCTCCATGTCTGGGAAAGGTCTGGAACCGCCAAATCCGCAGACATAGCTAGTGGTTCTGGCTCTGGGTGGGGTGAAGGCTTATAGGAGTCTCAGTCTCTTTGGAATACCGTGGACAGGCAACCTGTGCTCAATAGGATTTATTTCCTTCCGGTTCTGTGGACTGGCCAGTCTAGGATCACAGCTTTAGTGAGGGTCTGGTGAGGGTCTGCTTCTGGTTGGGACACAGCCGTCCTCACTGCATGGAAGGAGAATGGATGCAGGTGGTACTCGGGAGGATCTTGGTTAGCGGGACAGTGGTTAAGTGCAGGAACTGAGGAGGTGATACTGCTTGGGCCCTTGTGGAGCTGGGGTTCCCGGGGCCACTGTGGTCTTGGTGAGGATCACAGTGGGGGGCCTTCTGTGAGGACCTGCTGGGGACCTTCAGGGCCAGACCCAGGTCGCTAGCAAGACCAGGTGCTTTCAGAAATCCAGCCCAGGTCATATACACAGGTGCACTAACCATTGTACTGTCTCTTGGCTCCAGAGGTTAGAGCCCAGCTCATGTCCTAGGACACTCCATTCATAGTTTTTTTTTTTAAATTTATTTTCATAAGGTTTTTCATATTAATTGATTACATTCAGTTTTTAAACACCGGTCTCACCACTATTACACCTTCCCAACACCATTATTTCAAATTTTCCCACCACCATTCAAACCTGCCTGCCAGGGGCAGATGCTAGATAATTTATTTTCTATTGCTTATTATGACTATCATGAGAGGTTGTGCAGCCGAAAAATCAGTCACACGCTTGTGGAATTATAAAATTATAAATGGTTGGGGTCCAAAGATATCTCTGTAGGGAGCTAATCCATTTTGAGATGCATTTGGGAGTCTCTGGAGCAAAGCTGTTGATGCACTGAGATGGTGCCTGGAGGCAGATTGTGGGTGTGACATCAGGAAGGGATGGCCCATCTTCACTGTTGCCATGTGGCCTGGAGTCTTAGTCCTTGAACCCCCGTACCTGGGTTTTGCTTCTGGAAACTCATGGCCTTCGGGGATTCATCTGGAGCAGGCACCTGCTCCATCTGAGGTGCCCCGGTGGAATTAGCTTGATATGGGGTTCGGAGAGATCTCCAGTGAGTTGCTGTCTTCTGGGATTCACTGCTGTGTCTCTGGATCTAGGCCGTTGATGCACTGAGCCAACCATAGATTTTTGGAATAAGAATTTGGGGGTGATATGGTAGGCACAGACTTTTGCCTCCTAGCAAGGGAGGCTGTTAATGGACATGAGGTTTCTTCTATTATCTTTGTTATTGCCACAGCCAGCAATGGTCAGGGCTTAACTCCTGACTCTGTACTCAGGAATCTCCTCTTACAGACCTCAGGGAACCATATGGGATGCTGGGGATCAAACCTGTGTCAACGGTATGCAAGGCAAACTCCCTACTGGTGTATTATTGCTCGGGTCCTTTCATTACATTAGGAAACATTTTAGGCACTGTGATTTTCAGTACTGTCAATGATAGGGTTTTATGATTACAATGTTCCATTATCACACCCTCCATCAGAATGTTCTCCCTCCTCAAATTACACCCCCACCTCTAAGCTTGGTTCTTTAGACACATCCTCAAATTCTGTTGCTGTTGGCCATTTGTTAGCCCCTTACTCTGATTCTTTGTGTCCTACATTTGAGCGAGATTATTCCCACTCCTTCTGACTAGCTTCACTCCCATGCTACTCTCCAGATCCTTGCACGTAGCAGCAGGTTGCATGGTTTTATCTTTTCTAATAGCTGACTAGTATTCCACTGTGGACATGGACCCTACTTTCTTTATCCACTCTGTTCTCAGACACCTGGGTTGTTTCCACATTTCAGTTACTGTGAGTAGTGCTGCAGTGAACATAGGAGCCCACGCAGATGGACATGAGATTTCTTTTGAAAGGGTGCGAATCGTTTGCAATTAGATTATGGCAATGGCTGTGGCACTCTGAATAGAGGAAAAGCCAGTGAATAGAGTAAAAGCCAGTGAATTACATACTGAAAATGGACACATTCTGTGACATATACATTTTGTCTCATTAAGCTACTTGAAAAGAAATGCCCAAGACATAGAGTTGAGCTAAGGATGGGATAAAATATAGCATCCAAAGAGTCCAGAAGAGAGTGAAGCTTGACATAAAGGGCTTATAGTTCCTAGAAGTCCTTGTAGGAGGCAGTCTTCCAGCACTGACTTTGGGGAATGTTTTGTATCATGTTATAGAACACTGGAAGCTGGTGGTTTCAGAAGAATTGCACGTCAAAGTTTCAGTGAGTGCATACTGCTTTGGAATGGAAAGACTCCTTCCCATCCCTGAAATATTCAATCTTCACACGTTTTTGGTCTAAAAAAGTGTGTGTGTATGTGTGTGTGTGTGTGTGGAGGGGTCTCTTAAAGAAGCTTGACAAGGGGCTGGAGCAATAGCGCAGCGGGTAGGGCATTTGCCTTGCACGCGGCCAACCCAGGTTCTATTCCCAGCATCCCATATAGTCCCCTGAGCACCGCCAGGGGTAATTCCTGAGTGCAGAGCCACGACTAACCCCTTAACCCCTGTGCATCGCTGGGTGTTACCCAAAAAGCAAAAAAAAAAAAAAAAAAAAAAAAAAGTTTGAAAAAATGCTGGATTGTCTAGAAAACACATCTTCTCATCCTGTTGCTCCCCTTCTGCCTGTTCTTGGACCTTCCGCTGTTCCCATGGCCCTGTGTTTTTGAGCTGTGGAACTTTCCTGAGTGCTTGAGTCTGGCAGATGGACCCTTTAAACTCACTCCGCTGTGAACAGCTATAAAGCTAATCAGTAACTAATCTAATGGATTAGCCATCTCCTGATTTATCTCTCTGCCTTCACTAACTCCTTAATGGATTTGTGAGAGAGGCTGAAGGAGAGGCAGCTCGCAGAATGACCAGGAATCGGCCTCCGTCTTGGTCACGCGCTTCTCCTTGCAGCTCCAAGGCTCGCAGATCCCGTCTCTGGCCCATAGGCCCCAGCACAGTCGCTGCCAGGAGGCCCTTCGGTTCGTTTCCTTAGAGTGTGAGGGGAGAGAGCAGCTGAATCCTTTTCATCTGTCCCTTTGCTGCCGTGGCAGGGCCCAGGCACAGTGGCCACATGCTGGGACTGCTTGGGGTCTTAAACAACCCTGGCACCTGCGTCAGCCTGAAGATGCTATGCTGCGGCTGGCACAGGGCTCCGGGATGCTTGAAAGCTTCTGGGCGCCTCTAGCGTGTGCACCGGAGTTGGAGAACCGCTGCCTTGGAGGGGGCTGCAGCAAATGGGAGCTCTGAAGGCAGGCACATGGAGAGCACTTAATTAGTGGGGGGGAGGAAGCCCAGAGGGTAAACATTTCTCTTGACTTGCCTGTGGAGGAAAACCTGTGAGTAAACACTCTATTTAAAACTGTTTGGCATTCTCCTGAAAATAGACGGGAAGTGCGCGCGGGTCCAACCATCCATTCAGCTTTTAGAGCTGGGACCAAAATAGCCTGCCTTCTGCTCTGACACATCCTCGGGCAGGACTCTCCCTCCTTTGTCAAGCAAACATGGCAGTGGTTGTCCTCGGGCACTAGGAGCGTGTAAGTGTCGGGTGATGGAACGGCTTGGCCCCTGCTCCTCTGGTCTTGGTCTGTCCCTGGAGTCCTGCCGGGAGGCGGGTCGTGTCCACTAAGGAGCCAGGCGTTGACCTCTTCTGTCCTATACAGAACAAAGGGAATATGGCCCATGTTCTCCCGCTGCCTTCAAGGCTCCCATGGCCAAGGCAACTGCCTTCATCCACATTTCTGCAGAGTGACCTGAGGTTAGGGGTGCAGCCAAGGACACAGAGATGGCGATGGCAGTGGCAGGGCGTGGAGTAAGCCACAGCACACAGCTCTTGGCCCAGGTGGGGGCCAGGCAGGGCTGAACACCGTGGAGGGGATCTCTGCAGTTAGCGCTGGCTGTGGGACTGATGGTTCAGGACCCCAACTGGGTCACTCAGGCTCCTGGGGTTGCCCCTGCTGTCACCACGCTCTTTGGCCTCCTTCCGGTCACTTCCTGGGAGAGGTGGCTTGGAAAGTGGGCTTTTCACTGAGCGGTTGGGAAGTGTCTGCCGAGAGGCAGGCTGTGCTGATTTGGAGTCAGTGGAGCAGTTCCTCAAGTCTGCACCCCACTCTTGACACTCCGTGACCCCTGTCAGCACTGCATAGGCAGCAGAGGTGAGGCCCTCGTACCCAGGTTGAGTCTCAGGGCTGTTGCTGGGCTGCTGGGCTGTTGCTACAGTGAAGGGACAGAGAGTCTGAGGGTGGTTCCTCCTGCAGAAAGGGCTGAGGATTTGCCACCAAATCTGGGGCTTTTCCTTGGCTCGTGTTAGAAATCCCTTCGCTATGCAGAGTCAATTCGTTAAACTAAAGCCATTTTCAGCTTAGCATGATGGCTATCAGAACTAAACTCACTTTGTTGAATTGGATCATCATTTTGAAACCCTCGGGAAAATGTGTGTGTGTGTGTGTGTGTGTGTGTGTGTGTGTGTGTGTGTGTGATATTCACAATGCATTAACTGTGGACACAGTGCAACTTTAATTTGCATCATCAACATTTCCCTCCCTCCCTCCCTCCCTCCCTCCCTCCCTCCCTCTCTCCCTCCTTTCCTTCCTTCGAATCAAACCAAGGGCTTCACACATGCAAGGCAAGTGCTCTGCACCGAGCCACATCCTCCATCTCTTGGGCTGTGCTGCCTCCTGTGCCCCCTCCTCTGAGGTACTTCTTCCCCAAGTGCCTTTGTCCTGCCCCAGAGCAGAGTCTGGGTTGGAGGGTCTTGTGGAGGCAGCTTTATTGATCAAGTGTGTGTGTTTGAATAGGTGTCTCCAGGTCTCTCTGAGTGGCTGTGTCCTCGCCTTCCCTGCAGGACCTCACTTGTGCTCTATTCTGGGTTTGTTGGGCTGCCTGGGGGCTGGAGGAGGAGGAATGGCAACTTAAGAGACTCAGACACTTTGCCAGGGGATGCCGCTGCAGCAGGTGTGGTGGGAAGGGCTGGCTTATTGTGAGACTGAGATCAAAGGTGCAGGGGAGCTTTCACATCTGCCCGCCCTCTGCAGCAACTTCTCTCTGCTTCTGGGGACCTCAGGTTCCTGGGATTCTTGGGAGGAACTGGGAGTAGGGATGGATGGATAAATTCTCAGGCTATGGGTTCTCTTCCACAAAGGCTAAGTGCTATCTCTCTCTCTCTCTCTCTCTCTCTCTCTCTCTCTCTCGCTCGTTTGCTCGCTCGCTCTCTCACTCGCTCACCCCTTTCTCTCATCAGTGGTTCTTATGCAGACATCCACCCTTCCCGGGTTGCCTTCCCAGTAGGTCAGCATTTACACTCGGGGTGAACTTTGGGCTCCTTGACAAGATGATGCTGGGAATTGGGGAGCAGGACGGCAAGGCTGTGGGAGGGCGAGGTCTTCTTGTTAGGTCCACTGGGTCGGGTCTTTTCTGGGCTAGGCTTGTGTCTTTTACTCAGTCTCTTTGCCAGCAGCATCTTTCCTTGCTGCAGTGGGTGGTTGGAGACACTCACAGGCTGCCAGACACAGAGGCATGGAAGTTCTGACACCCACTGCAGGGCTTGGGTCTGGGGCCTAATCCTGGCTTAAATGAGGGGCAAAGAGACATTTATTTGTTGCATGTGTGGTTACAACCATCCCTGACACAAATAATGTGGAAATTGAGATTGCCCACCAAGCACTTAGATATGATTGGGGGAATCTGTGGGAACTACGGGTTCCCCCAGCCACATCTTAAAGTTTGGTTTGGGAAATCAGACAAGAGCAATTGTTTCTATTGCCCAGTTTTTACTGTCAGTCAAGCAAAGTTTCCCTGGGGGCCAGCAGCCCCGCCACCTGACTGCAGCCCTGCCCTGAACTCGTCTCGGCCGTTTACTGTGCTCATCTGCAGAATGGAGCAGTAATACGGCCTGCCAAGAGTTATTGTGAGAATGGAGTGAAAACCCAGAGTTTGCATAGCCGGAATCCAGGCTTTGTAAATGTTCTGGATGGTGACAGTGACAGAAAGGAGTTCTGAGAGCAACAGATCTCCTGTTACAGAGGCTGCTCCAGGTTGCCCTTGCTTCATCGTTAGCTTAGGTGTAATGAACCGTGAAACATTTTCTTGTGTTGTCAGCGTTCGGGTATCTCCCCTGGCTCTCATGGCCAATCAGCCTGACATGAACCTCCTCTGAGTGTGATGGGAGTGGCTGGCTGCTCTGCACAGGGGTGCTTGAGTGGGGGTGATAATGACTTGGTGGTGAGCCCCCCGGCATCTGTGGATTGGCAGTTCCTGCTGTGTCACCAGTGTGCCCCCAGCTCGAGAGAACCTCTGCCTTGAGCCTTCGGGAGTGAAGCCTGACTGTGTACCTTGATTTTGTGTCCTGCTGTAGCCCTCAGCCCCCTCCCAACCTCTAACCCTAATCCTATCCCCCCTCTCAGTTCCCAACCTACAGCAGACCTAGAATTCCATTTGGATTCTTTTATTGTTTTTGATTGCTCCAGCTGTGAGCATTCTCCTCGGACCCCATGGCTGCAGATGGAGCTGGAACTGGACTCGTAGCTCCTATTGTCCACTCTGTTTTGATGTCCACATCTCCCGCCTTCCCAGGCTCTCTGTCTCCAGGGAGCCAGCCAGCGGTTCAGCCTCTTGATACTCCTTAGTCCAGGCGGCCTTCTTCCTCTTCTTCCTCATTCTTCTTAGCCTGGCTCTTTCGTTCCATCCAGAAAAGGCGATTTTGGGATTTCCTCAACTAAGCTTTCGCCTGGGTAATCAGTGGCCTGGATGCTCTAGTCCTTTTCACTGGAGCTCCTGGCCCACGCAGTCAGTGCCACCCCCTTGACCCAGAATGTAATAAGGGAGGTTGGGGAATTGACTCAGAGACCAAATTTCCCAGTATCATATTTGCTTTTCTTCTTCTTTTAAAAAATATTATTTTTTATTTTATTGAAGCACCGTGGGAGCATTACAAAGCTGTCTGTGATTGGGTTTTAGTTCTACAATGTTTCAACACCCATCCCTCCACAAGTGTAATTTCCCAGGACCAATGGCCCCAGTTTCCCTCCCACCCCTTCAAACCATCCTCCACCCAAAGCCAGTCTCTGTGGCAGATACCGCTCCTCTCTCTCTCTCTCTGCCTCTCTCTCTCTCTGTCTCTCTCTCTCATTTTAAGCATTATAGTTTGCAATAGAGATGCTGTTATATAGAGATACTGTTGTAATAGAGAAGTTGTCATGTATATCCCTTTACCTGCTTTCAACACTCAGTTCTTGTCCAGTGTGATCATTTCAACTAATGTTGTTAACTACCCTCCACCCCCAACACCCTTGTGGTAATTTCCGACCATTGACCAACCCACCTGGTCCGTTTTCCCTGGCCTGCATTCCTTTGTGAGATATTAAAAAATATAGTATGAAACTTTTGCTTTTCTTGACATAGCCAGGGGCCCTGTGGAACCTCAGGTAGCAGCTCAGGCATGCACAGGAGGCAGCTGAGGGCAGCCCTGAGTGCTGCGGTTCCGGTTCCCACCCATCTCCTCTCTGTGCTGCCATCTGGCCTTTGTGCTCTCATCCTAGCTGGGGGCCCTGGTATGTGAACAGCATACACATGTGATTTACCACTGTGCACAAGAGTTCCCTCTTCCTGGGGCACAGATCTGCAGGAGGAAAGCTGGATCCCCAGTCTCCATCCCTTACCCCTTGGGAGATACATGTTGAGACATATGGTATGGAGTGCACAGGAAAAGCTGTTTGTCCCAGGTTTTTGAGGAAACCGAGCTCCCCACCTTTCCTCCTGCAATTCCATCTACCTGAAGGCTCTTCCCCACATGCCCTGGCAGCCTCCCCCAAAACTGACTTAGAGCCATTTTCTCTGGAAGATGTGCTTTCCCCCTTGAATGCATGCGTGTGTGTGCGCATGCACACACACACTACCACTGCCACCACCACCACCACCACCACTGCCACCACCACCACCACCACCACCTTGCCCCCTTCAGCTATGCTTTCCTTTGTGCACTGTGACCTGACTATTTGGGAGTGTGATCCCCTTCCTCCTCTCTGCTGGGGGAGGGTAGGCACTGCCACTTCCATCCTGGGTCATCAGTGTCATTCAGTACGTACTTGGTCGCAAGCTGGGGGGGGGGCAGGGCTTAGTGTAGCATTGAGCTTTCTTGGCTCTACTCCAGGGAACTGCTGGGTTGGGCCCACCCAGGTTCTGGTGCTCCAGGAGTCTGCCGCCCCCACCTCAAGCCCCGTCTTTCCCCCAACCAACTTCTGGGCCTCTTTTCTTCTGGCTTCTGAGCTACTGTTCCAGGTCAGTGGGCTGGATCCTCCCCCAGATTTTGTCCTTTAAAATGCATTGATTTTTTGTGCTGACTTTTACAGTACAAATGTCATCGTTAGATAAAATAATTGAAGCAGGTAATCTATTCGTTGGGTTCACATGGCCCCTCCCACTCTGCCTGGCCCGCTTGGGCTGCAAGAGCTCCGCTGAGTGCCCTGGGAACCGGGCCCTGTCTGGGCTCTCGAGACCAAGTGGGTCGAGCCGGGGTGGGCAGCCAGGACCCTCTTTGGTGGGCAGCTTGCTGACACGAGGAATGGGTGAGCCTGTGTAGCTGGTGATTCAGCAGCCGTTGGGTTGAAGAGGGGCACATTGGGACAATGTGCGGCACTGGGAATTAAACTCGGACACATCAGGTCAACATGTGGCACCGGGAATTAAACTCAGACTTGTTGGGGGGTTTCCTAAGTCACAGAGCCATCTTTTGGGCCCCTTTTCACCAGAGATCCCTAAGAACTGGACTGACAGGAACGCCTCAGCATGTGTGAGCAGTGGTACTAGGGTTTGAACTCATGGCCTGATGATGCTTGCTGGGCAAATGCATGAAGCCATTGAATCAGTTTTTGAGCTCCCTGGAGTGCCAGCAGCTCCTTTTCCCTGTGATTCAGACAGGATCCCCATGCTTCTCTAGAAAGGAAGTTAGCTCAGACACCGCTAAACATTAACCATGGCTATGTAACCAGCCAGGTGTATATCCTATGTCACTGAGGACCAGGAGTAGGTGAGGACCTCAGAGAAAAGCGCTGTTCCAGGAATATAAACCTGCCAATCTTCTTTGCTTCCTAAAGCTTTCTTTAGGCGAGGCATCCAGTCACTCAAATCCACAGTCCACTCCCAAACCACTCTCCAGAAATGGAGGGATTTCTGTGCCTGAGAAGGAACCGTCTTTCCCAAAGCATAAAGACAGAGAGCCGTCTGCATTTCAAAAGAAACAGTGACCAAAATCCAGAAAGAGCCTACAGAATGAGAAAGAATATTTACCCAATACCCATCTGATGAGGAATTAATATCCAGGATATACGGGACAATAATAGAATTGTACAAGAAAAAAAACCTCCAACCCCATCAAAAAATGGGTAGAAGAAATGAACAGAATTTTCCTCAGAAAAGAAATACAAATGGCCAAGGGCACATGAAAAAGTGCTCCACATCGCTAGCCATCAAGGAGATGCAAATCAAAACAACAATGAAATATCATCTCACACCACAGAGACTGGCACACATTCAAAAGCACAAAACAACCAGTGCTGGTGTGGATGTGGGGAAAAAGGAACACTGTTTCACTGTTGGTGAGAATGCCCACTAGTCCAGCCTTTCTGGAAATCGATATGGACAGTCCTTCAAAATCTAGAAATTGAGCTTCCATATGACCCCGCAATACCACTTTGAGGAATTTATCACGAGGATGCATAAAAACACAGTAGAAATGACATCTGTACCTGTATGTTCATTGCAGCACTGTTCACAATAGCCAAAATCTGGAAACAACCCATGTGCCCTAGAACAGATGACTGGTTAAAGAAACTTTGGTACATCTATACAGTGAAGTACTATGCAGATGTTAGGAGAGATGAAGTCATGAACTTTGCTTATAAATGGATAGACATGGAGATTATCATGCTAAGTGAAATGGGTCAGAAACAGAGGAACAGACTTAGAAGGACTGCACTCATTTGTGGAGTATAAAACAACATAACATGAGGCTGACACCTAAGGATAGTAGATACACGGGGCAGTTAGATTGCTCCATAGCTGGAAGCCTGCCTCATGAGCAAAGGGGAGAAGGCAACTGGAATAGAGAAGGGATCACTAAGAAAATAATGGCTGGAGGAATCGGTCGGGATGGGAGATGTGTGCAGAAAGTAGATAAAGGGCCAAACATGATAACTTCTCAGGGTCTGTATTGCAAACCATAATGCCCAAAAATAGAGAGAGATTATGGGGAATCATGTCTGCCATGGAGGCACGGGGAGGGTGGGAAAGGGGGGAGTATACCGGGGATATTGGTGGTGGGGAATGTGCACTGGTGGAGGGATGGGTGTTTGATCATTGTGTGATTATAACCCAAACATGAAAGCTTATAACTATCTCAAGGTGATTCAGTTAAAATAAAAAAGACGGAGAGCCCTTTTGCTCACAGCTGGGCGGCAGGTGTGGGACCGTTCAGGGAAGGAGGCCCCTCTGGGTCGTGGAGGGTCAGTGTGGATCTGTGATGAGATGGAAACAGCCTTTGTTGAGTTGCTTAGAGGTAGGCCCCAAGGACAGAGGGAAACTCAGCTGGAGCTCTAGGGCCCTAGTCAGTCTGGTCACGGCCAACAAGTCCTGCTCAGCCTCTTAGGAACGTGCCACGATTGTCCTTGTCTGCATGGCTCTGGTTCCCCTTCTCTTATGCCAGTCTGAGGCGCCCGGAGTCCAGCACGTCCGTCATCTCTTGGCACCTCACTTTTCTCCTCTTGGAAGGGAATGAAGGATGAGGGGGTGCAGATTAAGAAGTGTTGGATGGGAAAAAGGGGACCTGGGGCTAACTAACAGGGCTGTTGGGCACTCCCGTGTGCCCATACTCTTTCTCAGTGTTGGGCATCTGGTAGGGCAGCCCCGGACAGGGGATATCAGGCCGGCCAATAGCAGGAAGAAAGGCAGCCTCGGCCAGAGCAGGTGTGTGGGGAGACCAGTGGGGATCTCAGAGGTCAGAGCAGGGTGATGGCTGCACAGGGGAACAGGAGGAGCCAAGTGTCAGAGGATGCCATTTGTCTGGGGTCTGACCCTACAGATGTGTCTTAGCAGCCTCCATCCTTCCGCAGTGACCATGTCCCTCTGGATCATTATCCCTGTTCCAGATCCCCTGTGGACTACCCTGGAGTGCAGAGAGGGCAGAACTCAGACCTGTGGGCATGGAGAGTGGACCCTTGGCCCTGCCAATCCTCAGAGGAGTCTGGGTCTTCTGGGGGATCTTGCCAGATTCAGGGCAGCCCCACATTCCAGGGAGCTTCGGACATACATGTTCCTTGAGGGGCAAAGGAGCTTCCTTTCAGGTCCTTCACTCCTAAGGGGAGAGAGAGGGGAGGGATGCTGGTGGCACTGAAGGTGGGAGAAGAGTTTGTCCTGGATACAGTGAAATTCATGTTGAACATTGATGTGCCTGGGGCAGATGTGGTCAAGACTACTTGTCACTGGTATTGGGGTGAATTATCAATGGTGTGGAGGTGACTTGTTATTGGTTTGGTGATAACTTATTGATGTGGAGGTTACTCATTGGTGTGAAGGTGACTTGTCATTGATATGGACGTGACTCATCATTGGTGTGGAGGTCACTTGTCATTGATGTGGAGGTCACTTGTCATTGGTATGGATGTGACTCATCCTTGGTGTGGAGGTCAATTGTCATTGGTGTAGTGGTCTCTCTTGATACATGAAGACACTCTAGGGGCCGTGAGCCTGGGGGGTTTACACAATATAGTCTAGAGTGCATTGCTGTGGAAGACTTTAAAGATGAGGGCCATGCCAGGAGCTGGGAAAGGCAGAGGCGGAATGGGAGTGGCTACATGGACCTGGGATGGGTCAGTGTCCTGCTTCACCCTGGCTGGCCCTTGCTCTGATGCTGGCTGGCCTGCAGGCTGGGTGCAACCCAGGCCGTGGGAAGAGGAGACAGCTGGGAGTTTTCTATTCCTGGACCTCCTCCTTTTTCTCCTGCCGGATCCAAGCCTTCCTAGAAAAGTTCTCCCTTGAGGCTACAGGGAGCGATTTTTTTCCAATTGGTTGTTGAGAAGGGCCCTGCCAGGGACCTGTGCTGGATACTGCTTCTTGCCTAGCCTTTTGGACCTTTGGCTGAGGGGACCTGGAGTGAAGTTGGTTGACTGGACCTTTGGCTGAGGGACAACGGGTCTACCAGCGGTTGTCTGGGCTTCCTCCTGGAGCTGAGAAGGATGAGTGGGACATTCAAAGGCACATAGGGCTGATGACTCTCAGTTTTGCCATTTTCCACTCCCTGCTTCTTCCTGGGGTGTTCCCTCCCTGTGCTGGCCACCTCCTCTATCCTTTTGCTGGGCTTTGCTGTCCAGGACCTGGGCCTCCCTCTCAGTAACCTGTGAGCACCAGAGCATACCCATTTGTTTAACACTGAATTTTAATTATTGCACTGAACTTTAATTATTGCACCCCTGCAGGATAACATTGGTTTGTCCTTTCTGTCTTGCCACAAGGAGATTAAGTTGATTGGATTACTCCCATCATAGTGCTCCCATTCCTCTGTGTTTACTTGTAACTTCTTTCTTTGTGCTCTGTTAACTTGTAAATGTTGTTTTTCTCTTCTCCTTAAGTCCTTTGCATAGTTAATTCAGAGCAGTGTCCTTTTTGTATAGACACAGGAAGACAGTTAATGCTATGCTTTTGTAACTTGGGAGTTAATTGACTCCGGATGATATTCACCCCTGGGCATCTGTTCTCTCGATTTAAGCCTCAGTTGCCCTTACTTCGTAGATACCCAAAAGCAGAGTCCCTACGAGGGACTGGATGGATCCAGGACAAGCAGTGAGCTCCCCTGGCATTGAAGTGGGCCTGGCCAAAGTGCCATAATACTTAACTATAAGTTAAGAGCATGGTCATGGACAAATTCTGTCATGATCCAAAAAGTAATAACTGGAGTAGGACCTTCCTAGAGTTAGGAAAGATTAATCAGGCCTGAGCATTATATCTGAGATTTATAGTGAGATGTCCCCTGGAAAGCCACCCTACAAGCTCTGTGTATCTCTTACTGTGTTCATACAAAATAACTAATATTAAGAAGTAGAATTAAGATCTTAATTATGATGTTATTAGGTTATTGGACTAAGGAGAGGAGAAACACCCCTACATGATATTTCCACCCTTGAGCCTGATGGGCGATCAGGAAGGGCCTCTGATATATTGATTTTGCTACAAAATGAGGTGTGATGTCTATTCCCACTGTGGGGAGTTGGAGAGAGACGAGAGAGAGATAAGGGCAGCAAGGTGGAGCACAGAGAGACTAGCAAGGGGGACAGAGGGAGAAGAATGTAGGGGAAGAATGCAGGAGCAGGCGCGTGGGGCGCGAGAGAGATGCGGCTGCGAGATGGAGTGCGGAGAGATGAGCGGGAGAGACAGGAGGAGATGGGAATGAGGGGCGGTGGGACACTAGAATGGGGAGCTTAGTGAGACTGGAACAGGTGTATGGAGAGACTGGAATAAATGGCAACTGATCCCCAACCAGCCTGGCCTCATTTCCTCCTTTGTCCACTCATGGCATTGCTATCCCGGGTGGGGCAAGCGGCCCGAGTCCACCAAATGCAGGCGGTGAGAGGAAGAGCCGCTGGGGAGTCTCTCTAGCCACCTGGAGATTACACACACCCCCTCAACCCCTGTTCCAGTGCTGGCTATACGTCCCCCTGACACCCAGCACAGGCTAGGCCTCAGCTCACTACCATGAGCCCATCCTGTGTGACTCCTGCCCGTTTTCTCCTGCCCTCAACAGAGGCTGACACTTGCAAGTGTGTGGAAAATAAAACATACTTGTTTTCCTGCCTTTGCTATTGATTCGGCTTTAGCAGGAAGAAGCTGGATGTAATTTTTGTTTGATTTTTCTCTCCATCTCCAAGTGGCTAGAGTTGTTAATATCCATTCCACTGCCCCTGCTCGCTCTGTGATCCAGTTCCTTTGTGACCACCAGTCCCTGCTTGCAAGTCCCATGTGGGCAGTTAGCCAGCAGGCCATCGCTGTCACCTCTGCTGAGTGTTCCGCATTGAACCAGGATAACGGGGCCAGAACAAGTCCATGTGTCTGGAAGAAGGTGAACTCTGGTGGGTGCAGAGATAAGCCGTTCGGAGGTCCTCCTGGTGCTGCCCTAGGGAGGCCCTCCCTCAGGTTGAGGTTATTTCCTTGACTTGGCACACTTTCTCTGCCTCAGTGTTCTCATCTGTGAAATGGACACAAGGATTTCCAGGGGGCTCAGATGAGAGTTCCACACATCAACCACCTGCCTAAGAATCAGGCTCTGCAGGGTGGACTACAGGCTCTGCTCTTTCCAAAGGCTTCAGAAACTGTAGCATAGAGATTGCCATGTTTTCCAAGCCACCTGACAACCTGACATGCTAGGCTGACAAACCCAGTGGTCAGAAGGTCTTTGTCTCTCTTATTGACACTCCTGGGTATTTCCTTCTCTTGCTCTGATATTTACTCACCAGGCTTTCTGGGTCACTAGGCGGGGTGACCAGGGTGATCGGACTTTTGTGTGGTTGTGGCGTTTTTCAGATTTCTTACACACAGCCTGTCTGCCATCTCTGGCAGTGACAGTGAAGAGGTGGGAAGGCTGGGAGGGACATGCCGCTTTCCTGAGAGCCAGCTGGGCAAACACTTCTTAACAAGAACTCCCTGGTTCTTGAGTATTGAGAGGAACTTCCAAACAGATGTCCAGAGATCGATGAAGGCTTTTGGCCTCTAAGAATAAGGATGCCTTGATACCCATTATGCCGAGCTTGTCCTCTGACAGGGGGCTACATCATTCTAAGAGAATAGCTTTTGAGCTGACTTCCCCTAGGTGACATTCCTGCTTGTCCATCTATGCGCTGTGTGACCTCGGGCAAGTGACTTCTCCTCTGTGAATCTCAGATTACTGATCTAAAAAAATGAGGGTTCTTGCTCCTACTCAACAGGGTTGCTAATGCAGGCTGGATGGGTAGGGCATGGTTGTGGCTCACGGTGGCCCTCTGCATGCTTGGGGTTTTTTCTCCCTGTAATCCTATGGGATCCTCCTGATAGATTTCTCCCTGTTCAGCATGTAGGGGGACAGTCTGTTGGCGGGCCCTCTGGCTGGACATCCATCACTCGCACACAGGTGGCCAACTTCTGGCCTCCCAGCCCCCAGACTCTTTGTTAACTCTGCCTCCTTCTCTCCTTTCCTCTGAATATCAGACAGTACACATTTGAACTTCCTTCCAGTTGCTGTAGTTTTGTAAATGCTTGATGTCCTTGTTCCTAAAGAGTTTTTCGAGAAAGGGACTGCCGGGATTGACTTGCAGGAGATCTGAACTGGTGGGAGGCAGTGTCCAGGCGGAGTTGGGAGTGTGGCAGACCCGGCTCAGGCCCCCTGTGGCTGATGTTTGACAGATAGACCACAAGTCACAGTGTATAATTTAAAATTCAAACAGCAAACATAATCCAGGTGAAATGAACAATTTATTTTTAGCTCAATTTAGACCTATTATTGTTATTCCAACACGAAAATTATTAATGGAACAATTTTGTTGTCTTTGTTTTGTGCTGTCGGGTTTCAGCATTTGTTGCACTTGTAGCTTTACTCAGTAGGAGATGCCACATTTTAAGTGCTTGGTCACCACATGTGGCTCACTTCTCCATCCTCTCCACAGCCCAGTATGAGATCGATCACCCATTTATGGTCACACGTACTCATCGGCCATGCCCCTCAGCATCTCCTGAATTCCTCCTCCCTGGTCCCTTTTGCTCTCCTGCGTTCTTCTCTAGAGAGTGTCCCAGCTGTGTCAGGGACTTCACCTCACCTTGGGGGCTGGATTCTGAAGAATTTGGAAAGTCCAGAAGTGGGGGTGCCAGTGAAGGTCAAAGACGATGGGGGTTGGGTTACACCTGCCACTTAATTAGGGGCCACAAAGGAGTGAGCCTGGGGTGTAGATGTCCCATGGTGGTGAATTTAGCTTCCTTTAGCAGGCACACACACAAGATTCCTGGCATTGCTCACTGGATTCTCATAGTAACTCCACAGTCAACACTTTTATTTTAACCAGTAGTTTCCTGGGAGGGTAACTGAGGCCCAGGGAGGTGGAAGGCATCTATGCTGATGGGTGATATGGCCACGATGAAGGCTCGTTTGCCTAGCAGGGCATGGCCTTGCCTTTTCTCAGAGCGCTCAGGTGTGGCTCAGGCAAAGGAACTGTGGTTATTCTGTTGGGCCAAGCAGTTGTGAGCAAGGGTGGGTCAGTGGGAACAAGTCTGGCAGAAGGAGAGATTGGGTATTACCTGCTGCTGGATAAATTGGGGTGATACCCACTGTCATGGTGGAAAATCTGTTTCCTACCAGTCTTTTGGAGTTGCTGTTACTGTCTTGGCTCTGTGGCCGTGGGACCCTGTTGTGGGAGCCACCGACCAGTGGGGAGGCAAGCGAGGAGTCCGATTGGGCTCGCTCGATGGGCTCGCTCGATGTGCTGAGGACAGATTTGTAGAAGCCAGAGAACTTGTCAGCTTATTCCTGGGTAACCTGCTTTGTTCTATCGAAACAATCCGGTAGACCTTTGCTCACTGGGAAATGCCCCCAACTCTGAGTTGCCCATGGGAGAGTGCTGGGCACCTGAGGCATCAGTTAGGGCTGAAGGCGGGTCTGGGTGGTCTGCTTTGGGACACGGGGCTTCTTTTCTCACTGTGGGAAGCTGCAAGGGTGAGGCTTTGCCTGGAGCCATGCCAAGGGCTTCTTCCTTGCAGAGATTTTGGAGGCTCCAGAGGCCTGGACCTCGGGGCAACTATCCTTGATTTCAGCACAGCAGAGAGAAGACAAAAGGTGTCACTGTGGAATCAGGAAGTGGGATGCAGTACCTAGGTAGTCTCCATCTTCCCTTCCTTCCTAGATCTAATTCACAGGGGCTGGGGAGATAGCTCAAAGGATGGGGGCAGGGTACAGGTCTTGTTTGCACAGTGCCACAAGTTTGACCCCCCAGTTCTGCAGGGATAAGCTCCCCCACTCTCTGGATTTCCAGGTGTAGTTCTGGTGGCTCCTGAGCAAAACCACCAGGCTCACACCACTGGGATAACTGGCCCTGGGGTCCCAAGCACTGCCAGGGAGGCCCCATTTAAATTAAAAAGACCACACCTAGACCCACTGCCCTGCTTCCCAGTGCTGGGCACCTGTTGTAAGTTACTTACATCTCTGAACTTCCATTTCCATATGTACAGTATTCAGGTGACTGCCTCCATCTGCATGTGGCAGGAATTTGGAGAAATTCACTCAGGTTTTACACCGTGGCCAGCATCCAGTCAGATAGCTTGGTGGCCAAATTGCACTGCAGGAGTAGACTTTGCTGGCTCCACTGATACAGTGGACTCTAAGAGAACTCCCTTATGCTCAGGGGCCGCACCTCTCTGAGCTGCTTCTGCTTCTCATAGTTTCAGTCATCTCCTGGTTTTCATTCTTACCATTCAGTTCCTCCCCCCATCCACATAGGCCGGAAGCCCTCAGCTCTGCCTTGGCCACCATGGACCAGGATGGCCTCTACATTCTTGTCTTCTCTGAGCCAGTGTCCTGAACATGTCTTTGGAATTCATTGGTCTCAATGTTCCTCCAGAGACATGCTTCCCAACTCCTCCTGCTCACCAGGGGCCAGCGTGGTGAGGAGAGCATCCCTCCACCATTGTAGATTGAGATGGCCAAGAGATAGACCTGGAACATGAGCAAGGCGCAGCTTCCAAGAGGAGGGGTCCCTTGGCAGGCCCCCAGCTCTGCCTCCTTCGTCACCCCTGTCTCCGTTCCTCCCCACATATTCCAGCATGTCGTGTTCCCTGGTGCTCACCTGCTACTGCAGGTGCCTCTCTCACAGCTCTTGCTTTTGCTGCTGGTAGTGGCCTTTCTGGGTCTAACTTGTGCCTTGCCTGCAGCCCTTAGGGGGCAGCCAGAGCTCATGCCCCTTCATCTCCTGTGCTGCAGTGTGCTGGGTGCCTTGTGGTGGCATGCTTCTTCTTCTTTCTCCAATCCTGTGTAATTTTTTCCACTTCCCACTTGTACATCTGTATTTTCACCTCTGTTCAGATTGCTCTTAATAAATCAGTGATTTGGAACAGGTGTTCAGGGCACACATTTTGTATGCATGGGATCCTAGCTTGATCCCTGGCATCACGTGACCCTCTCAGCACCACTACATGTGACTTTGGTGGCCCCCAAGTGCCATCAGGGTGGTCCTGGTGGTTCCCCACACTGCTGAGTCCTTGGACCCTATTATTGAACCATCAGCCTGGTTGGCTGAGTATTGCAGAGAAGGGTCCCTGGGCATCACCAGGAGTGGCCCCCCACTCCCTTGAGCACCTGGGA
Source organism: Sorex fumeus (assembly GCF_029834395.1). NCBI lineage: Eukaryota > Metazoa > Chordata > Mammalia > Eulipotyphla > Soricidae > Sorex > Sorex fumeus. The sequence continues at coordinate 2,423,608 of NW_026606135.1, read as the reverse complement.
GGCCTTATGCCCCCAAATGAAAGTTGTTTGCTCACTTCATTCTCAGCACCTGACTGTTGCTTCATTTAATCCTGGTGTCCACTTCACAAAGTCGATCTAGGAGTTCTCATATTTAGAAGAGAAAACCTATTCATAGAAGTGGTTTGAAGCCACTTGCCCGAGGTCACAGAGCTGAGAGGGGCCAGGCTGAACGTAGCTCAGAACCCAGAGTGGCCTAATTCCAAACCTGGGCTCCTTCATTACTCCTGCTGCTCTCAGGTTTTATTGGGGCCACTGGGTAACGTCTGGTAAACGCCTGCTAATGTCAGGCTCTGCCCTGGGTCCCTGGACAGAAGAAAGGGGGTGAAGATGGTCATTTTGGGAGTTGAAGAGGGACAGGGATTGGGAGAGAGGCACGGATAGCGGTGGAGAAGGCAGCATTAGCATTGAGGAGGCAGAAAGGTAAAAACTGGGAGAAGCCTGGATGCGTCTCCAGGGGAGAGCATTGCTTGGCATGCTTTGGGCTGGATCCTCCAGCACCCCTGTGGCCCTGGTGATCTTTGAGCCACATTGTCTGTCTCCCTCTCACGAGCACAGACCCCCTCCAAGGTCTTTGTAGCTGCAGGAACAGTTGGTGCATGAGCTCAGAGTAGTGAAATAAAGTCTTTCTCTTGAGGAAGGAGGGCAGTGGGTCTGGAGGGAATGAGGGCAGGAGAAAAAAGAGTTGGGAGGGGATCAAGTCAGGGAGACCACATCATGCAGTCTTGGATCTTGGGTGTGGAGCTTGGATCATATTTGTATTCTTCGGGTGCCATGAGGTCTCTGGTGCATTTTTAAACATGACAGAAATATATCTGTTTCGGATTTAGGGAAACCCGTGTCGGAGAGTGTGGACGGGCTGCAGGAGACAGGGACAGCTGTCAGGACAGTTTCCAGGAGAGATGGGGGTGGTGGAGCAGTGAAACTGCTCTGATAGGGAGGAGAGATGGTGTTTGATCTGTCTTGTCTTCAAGGTGAAGATTGGGGAGAAGGGAGGGTCCCAGGAAGGTTTTTGGATTTTGACCGGAGCAGCCAGATAGTTGTTGGTGTTGATGGGGGAAACCATAGATGGGGTGGGAATTGAGCATCAGGAAGGCCTTTTGGGTTGGGTTACATGGGAAATGCTCATCTCCAAGTGGACAGGACTCTTGAGGTCCTAGCAGAGGTGCTGTTGAGGGTGGATGACGTTTGACGATACAGGATGGAACTGTACTGTGGAGGGATGGGACAAATCTGTCTGGCCAGGACATGGAAAGAATGTGGAGTGGGGACTGTTTGAGGGGTCCCAGCAAACAAGGGAGGCTCCAGCCCTGCCCCCAAGCAGCTGTTCCCTCCCAACCCCCAACCCTCAGGCTGCAGGATTCACCCTCTCTTCTGGGAGCCCACACTAGGCTCTCTGCCTCATGACTTATGACTCAGTCTTGGCAAATAGGGTCAGGGCCTGGCATGAGTGTGACCTCCTGATTCCCAGTGGGAGTGTGAGGTCAGAATGGGGAGGACCAAGACCATGTCTGGGTGTTGGGCGGGAGGGCTTACACCCATCTGTCAGCAGGCTTGATCACCCCGGACCCTTACACCATCCTCATTCCAGATGTGTCCTTCTCTTCTTGTCCTCGCCTCCCTCCTCCCCCCACCCCCCAGCATTCTGTGTGGTGGAATTTTGGGGGCACAGGCTGAGCCCCATCTGAAAATCACCATGGGCCTCCTTGAGCTACCCAACTTCTTCCCTAAGTGAGCCCAGAGCTCTGTTAACTGTCCTTCCATGCAGATGTATGGAGCCCCCCTCTCCCTCCCCACCCCTGCAAGGTCAGGGAGCTAAGATTTGCTGAGGGTGCCCCTGCCTGAGTGCTGGTATGTCCCCCATCCCAGGAACACCCCCAACCCCCAGGCAATTGGATCTCTTTCTTCCAGTCCTCAGGGCTCATCACCACGTACTGCAAATATTTCATTCCTCGTGGAGTTTTATTGCTACTCCAAAGTGGTGGTAGGATTAATTCTAAATGCTTTCTGGGGCGCTCATTTCCTTCTAGACTGGAAATCACTGTGATGGCAGCACAAACTCTGAGTCAGAATGGGAAGCTGCATCGCCGATAGCTCCGGTGAAGTGGGTGAGAAAAGCAGCCGTAGGGGTGCAGGAGCCCACGGGGAGCCTGGCAGGGTCATGCTGAGTGTGGGGATTGACCATAGGATGGACCACAGGTCACTGCTTCCCCAGCCCCATGGTGCCTGAGAGCATGGGTGCTGCTGGGCCATCTGCTGGGCTCTCTAGGCACTTGGTCCCCAGCCTCTGAGGAGGGGAGTGGGCAGAGTATGACTTTCTTATTATTGATGATTTGTTTTTCTGGGATACATGGCAGGGGGCAGGGGCAGTCACCACTGGGAGGTATTTCTGTGCCGCAGAAAGGTTCCAGAAAGCAGAGAGGTTGAGTGCTGGGACTCGGGACCCATGGTTCTAGCACTCACCTTTCTGCGTCTGTTTTGTCCTCTGTAAAATGGGAATAGTGATAGACCTCCCTCCTGGGTTAGTCGCTGAGTGGGTGAGACGGAGGGAATCCTGCCAGGGTATTCTCCGAGGCGTCTGCTCCTGAAGAGGATGTAGTAAACAGAGGAGCCATGCTTTTGGTCAGCTCAGAGCTGCTGGCTTTTCCTCCAAGCCCCAAGCATGAGCTTCAACCGCAACCCAAGAGGGTCATCTTGGCCTTGCACAGCCACCCCTGGACAGATAAATGTGTTGCATTGGTTCACCCACTCGCTGTCTGTGTGTGGCTTTCTGGGGCTGCTGTTCTGTGCCAGGTGCTAAGCCCCATGCTCAGATCTGGAGCAGTGAACGAGAGGCTTAGGATCCCGGGCCCCAGGCCAGAGAGCCCCCGCCACTGCTGGGAGGGACCCCTTGGGTACTTGAGGCCAGCTGGAGGCAGGCAGGAATCCGGGTGCTCTCTGCAGACAGGACCAGGCCCACCCTGTTGTGTTCACACCTCTCAGGGTAGCTGAGTGTAGTGTAGACCAGAGTCTCGGGGCAGATGCTCTCTGGGCTCCATGTCCTCAGCAGTAAACCAGGAGTAAACCAATGCCACCTTCACTGGCCTTCTTGCAGGGGGACGTGAGTGCAAACCCAGGGGTCCATGTGCAATATATGCTCCAAAATTTGGGTGCTCTCCTTGTCCTCTGCCCCGTGCTCCTGGCAGGAAGGACGTATGACCGTCGGAGGCACAGAGGTGGCCCGGGCCTGGCAGGCACAGGCTTGTCACCGGCAGTCTACCCCAAACCCCCACCTCCAGGCATTGATCATCCCATCCCTCCCGTTTCCCCCTTTCTCCTCCCAGCCCTGGAGCGGCCCTGGCATTTCCAGGACCTTGTGATGGCTGTTGATCGATGGCCCCTCTGTCCAGCCCTCACTCGTGGCGGGCCTAGGCGGGTGTGGGCCGGTGATGGATCAGCTCGAGGATGGTATTTTGGAAGGAAAGTTCAAATTATATTTCTGGATAATGCCCTCCCTCCCTTGGCCCCAGCCCTGAATCCCATTTGTAATCTGGCCCAAGAGGTTTTTGGTGGGAATGATGGATGGGCCAGCAGTCCTATTAGGCCTGCCGGGCCTGCTTCTTAATTAATATAGATGGGGGTTTAATTTGGGGATTTAGCAGGCTTGTTTGGAAAGCGGGGTGGTGTGGGGCCACAGAGGCCTCTGGCTCGCCTGTGTTTTGTCCTGGGGTGGCTTGGTCGCCGGGCGTGGTGTTCAGCCATACCGTTTTCTTCTTGCTGGTGTTCAGCCGTACCGTTTTCTTCCTGCTGACCACCCGCCGGATTATGATTGATTTCTGCCGTGGTCTTGCTTTCAGTGACAAAAGCGCGGTCCTGGGCCTCGACTTCCAAGGCAGCATTGGGGGTGTCTTCCAGTCCCTGTGTATGTGTGTGTGTCGGGGAAGTGTGTAGCCTCTGGGCCCTGGGGAGGGTTGGGGAGCCCAGGAAAGCTGGGCTATGGTTGCTGCCACCTCAGAACTGTGTCCTTTCTCTTTGCTAAGTCGGGAGTGGTTTGCAATTTTTGGGGAGAGGAAAGTGTGCATATAATGAGAGCGTGTGATGTGTGGATGTGCGTATAAGTGTGTGTGTGTGTGTGTGTGTGTGTGTGTCTGTGTCTGTGTGCGTGTGCCTTAGTCTTCAGGTCTTCCTCTGTGGCCCTCCTCGCCCTGCATGTCCACACTCCACAGGCTCCTGCATCCAGGGCTGTGCTCTCCAGGTCCATGGACTCTTCCAGAACCATCAATACAGATTCTTCAGCTCAGACTTTCTTCCATCCCAGTGTGTGTCCATCCTGCTGCCCCCCAATTGCCCTGCCTCATGTTGTAGGACACCCTAGGAATCCCGCACTCTGCCCCAGTCACACCCCTGACTGTTGCCCAGCTCAGCCCTCTTCCAGAGGTCCCCGGTGGAAGACTTCTGCTCCCTTTCTTCCTAGTGTGCCCCCACCACCCCGTCTGGGGCTGCCCAGGAGTTGCGGGGAAGGGGCTGTGAGCAGTTCTCCTCTTCCATCTGGCTTGGCTACCTAGCAGCCATCAGCACTACGTAGGGTGTGTGTGTGTGTGTGTGTGTGTTTGTGTGTGTGTGTGTGTGTGTGTGTCCACAGGGACCTGTGCACAGGCAGGCTGAGCTTGATGTGCTGTCCTTTGTGTTCTCTTCCGGTTCTGCTGACCCAGAAAAGGCACCTCTCCTGTGGGTTGCAGCTTCTGTGCTGAGGCCCTGGTGGCTTCCTGGTCGACCTTTGCTCACCAAACACTGCTGGTCAACATCCTTCCCACTGGTCTGTGTTTACACTGGGCTCCTTGTCCTGTTCACCTGTCGCCTCTTACAGGGGTGTGGTATGGGCAGCAGTAGCAGACATGGACTTGGAGAAATCTTGAGAGGCGTATGCAGGGCCAGTCCTGCATTCTCCTTACTGGGGGCATGGGAGAACTATGCCAGGGCAGCCCAGCGTTCACCTGGTCCTGGGGATTGGTGGGGGATACGGGACAGAGTGTAGGAACGAGGACTGGGTTGGTGGTTGGTGTCCTTGGGTATGCCTGGGGCAGCTGTGCAAATGGGAAACCCAGCCCAGGCTCGCGTCCAACTCAGCCCAGTTAGGCTGCTGTTTCCAGGAGCGTGAGATTTTCCTCCAAGTGATAATTTACAGAATTAACGAGGACACTGCGTTTCACGGGGTAATGTCAGTTATTAATACCGATTGCAGATTAACAGCTGGGAATGGCACGCGTCACATTCCATCTTCTTGCCATTCTTAAAAGCTAGACTCCAGCATTTGTCCACCCTGCGTTGTGGTCTCTCTGGAGCTCTGTGTTCCCGGGGGCCACTTGGTAAGTCTGGACTGGGTTGAGGCTGGCCCTAGCCTCCACCTGCCAGCCCCAAGCATGGATGTGGTGCATAGTCTCTGACAGTAGATGGAATGAATGTGGGGTGCAGTCTCAGCTCTGTTCTCAACTGGGTCTTATCTGTGATGGATATAATCTGGCTTTCCCCTCAGGCTGATTGAGACTTTTGTGCCAGGAGCATACCTCAGCATTTGCCTCTATAGGAAATTCTTTCAATTTTTAATTTTTTCTTGTTTTTGTTTTTTGGGCCACACATGACTGTTAGCTCAGGGCTGAACTCGTGGTTGTGTGCTCAGGTATCACTTCTGACAGTGCTTGGGGGACCATATGTGGTGCCAGGGATTGAATTTGGGTTGGCTGTGTGCAAGGCAAGTGCCCTACCTGTTGTACTATCTCTGCAATACACTCAACTGGTTTTCCCATCTCCCCAGTCCAAGAATCTCATCTTGAATTTGAACAGCAGTCCTGCTTTTTCCTGGTTTGAAGTTGTTGGGTGATGGATAACACACCAGAGTGCTGAGATGATATGAAACTATATATATATATATATATATATATATATATATATATAGTAACTTCTTAGTATTATCCATAACAGCAACCTTTAATAAGCCTGTTATGGGGTTGGGTGGACACTGGGACAATGTGGAGGGTTTGGAGCTGGAATGTTTCATGCACGAAACCCTGCTCTTAACAGGTTTGTAAGCCACAGTGCCTAAAATCAGAACAAGTAAATAAATCAGTGCTGCTGTGGCCATTCCCATGTGGTTGCTGTGTGGTACCATCCCACCATACCATGGCGGGTGGCATTTGAGGTATTAACGCAAAGACAAGTCATCTACTTGAAGCCACTTGGAAATTCAAACTTGGTTGTGTTAGGTAAACATTGAGAAGCAGCTTTTCTAGACTTGCTTTGAGATCCCACTTAAATTGCTGAGAAGCCCAGGAAAAGATCCAGAACTGTCTCAAAGCCTGTGCGTGGGCCGTTCTCGTGAGCAGTGTGGGGTATGGACAAGGGGACTTGACTTGTTTGATTTTCTCATCTGTGGAGTGGAACGGTGGTCTTGTCCTCCCAGGCTGTGAGGAGAACAGCCAGGAGGCCCCTGAGCATCCAGGGGCTTCCAGAGTGGGCTGACTCTGGGACCCAAAGTCCGAGAGAGGGCCTTTAGAACTGTAGCGTAGTCTTTGTGTCAGTCCTCCCAGTTGGTCTTGTTTCTGCAACCCAGGAGCTGGTGGGCACAAGAAAGGATCCTGTCGGCAAGTGTCCATTTCAGCTCCTCCTCCAGAGAAGAGGGCTTCTAAAGCCCCAAGATTTTGCCAACCAGCCTGACAAATCTTGGAGGAAGAACTGCTGAAATCAGGAACAAATACCTTGTAAGTGAAAGGTGACAGGGACATCAAACTTTATTTGTGAAAATTCGAAGAATCATTAGCATGTTATGGATTCTTTAAGAATATGATCTCACCCAGCCGACGGAAAGGGAATTGCAAATCAAAGGGACTATTTATTGCAGTGGGAATAAGGGACCTGCCAGATTAAAAAAAAATCTTGCAGAGCCAGAGTTTTGAAATATGAGAGACAGTAGCAGATTCAAGACACGGAATTTTATCCCAACACTGGAACCCCACTCAGAGCAGAAGTTGCTGAAGAATTATTTCATAAACCCATTTTCATCATAACATGTGTAAAATGCAAATTTTGATCATTATGTAAATTAGTTACTTGGTGTAATTTACTTAATTCAAAGCACTTAATGCAGCGTGGTATGTTTTTTCCAAAGTGCCAGAGTAGACGTTAATTTTAAATTGTTTTTAATCTCGATCTTCCAGCCTGATTATTTAAAATGTTTTTCCCTTGTGTTTGTTTTTTAAATGGAAAGGAACGGAGCTGGGTGAGAAATGAGCATGTTATGATCAACCACCGCCTTCCATTGGCAGGACTCCAGGCGGGCGAGGGGGGCGCGTCACACGTGGGAACCCATGTCTATAAGGACACGTGTGTGCACGTGCTGTATAATGCTCTCAGAAGGAATCGTGCAGACCACCCAGTTCTCTTTGTGGAATCCACTCTCCTGGTGGTTTGTGGCTGGCTCTGACAGCCGTCTGTTAGAAGGCTGGTTTTCACCTGCCCCTGCTTGGGCAGAAATTTGTTCTCTTCAGATGCTCGACAGGGTGAGCTTTCTCCTTTGACCAGATGACCGCTTGGGACTTTTCTTATCCCCAAAGGGAATGCCTACCTTTTAAACCTTCTTGTGAGTGTCAGGAGGGGTCCCTACTTGGTGAGCCTCCGAAAGGAGAAGTGATTTGTTCTTTTGGGACCCTTTCTGGGGGGTGTTCCCTGTGCTGATGAGCAGGGTAGAGGGGCACAGGCAGGGGCTGAGGCTCCATTTGGCGGTGCACTTTGCCAGCAGGAAGGAGCTCACTGGCCCTGAGGGGCAGCACCACCCTGTAGGAAGGTGGGGCGAACCGTGTCACAGATGAAATAAGACAAAAGAGATGTGCTCAGTGTGCAGCTGCCCACAGCCACCTAGCTGGTGAACTGAGAGATCTGTGTCTCTCTCCTCCCCTCCCCTCCCCTCCCCTCCCCTCCCCTCCCTCCCCTCTTCTCTCCTCTCCTCTCCTCCCCTCCCCTCCCCTTCCCTCTCCTCTCCTCTCTTCATTTTTCATTTCTTTTTCTTTTCTCTTTTCCCTTTCTCTTTCGTTTCCTCTTTCCTTTCCCCCTTTCCTTTCCCTTTCGTTTTATTCCCACCTACTCCCCGTCCCTCTCCCTTCCCTTCCCCTTTCCATTTCCTTTTCCTGGATTTTTTGACCATACTCAGCAGTACTCAGGGCTTACCCCGTGCTCAGGGATCACTCCTGGCTCTGGAATCTGTATACGGTTGCTGGGAATCAGACCTCGGTCAACTGTGTTCAAGGCAATTGACCTCCCCATTGTATCATCTCAGTGACCCCAAGGATGAGAATTGACCCCAGGCCCTTGCTGCTTTGGTGCATTTCTTAGGAGTGGAAATTGGGGCTGTTTTTGTATGCTCCCTCCTTCCAGATCACCACGGGAGAAGGGTGGTTTTTTTCCTGTCTGCCCATGATTGCCTTTGGAAGGATGATGGTTTCCCACAGAGTACAGGAGGTGGACAGACCTTGCCCTGGTATGTGGGTACACATGCTCATGGACAGACCTACAGACAGACAGACAGACAGACAGACACACACACACACACACACACACACACACACACACACACACACATGTGCTCGCTTGGCAACACCAGGGTAGGTCAGGAGGCAGAGGAAGCAGGGGAATTGTAGGCAAGAGTTTGAAAGAGGATTTCTGCAGGATAGAATGGGCCCAACGGGGTAAGCAGGCTTAGCATTGGTGAGCTCGAAGAATTTTATTTATCTGGAGTGAAGGGGGAGGGGGACAGAGATTGACCCAGAGTGTGAGTCCTGCAGCGGAGGTGGTTGGATGAAGGTGCTGGAGGGCCGGCTTGCTCGGGAAAGGGGTGTTTCGGTGTGAGTTGCTTCCATATCGAGAAATTGTTTGACCCTTCCAGGGCCATCAGATCATCAAAATACACAAAGCAAAGGACATGATTGAACCAGAGTGAAGGGCCGTTTTTTCTTTTTTTTCCTTTTGTTTGTTTATTTATTTATTTATTTATTTATTTACTTTTGCTTTTTGGGTCACACTTGGCGATGCTGCTTAAGGGTTTACTCCTGCCTCTGCACTCAGGAATTGCTCCTGGAAGTGCTCAGGGACTGTGTGGGATGTTGGCAATCGAACCCTGGTTGGCCATATGCGAGGCAAACATCCTCTCTGCTGTACTATCACTCCAACCCCCAAGACGGTGCTTTTGGGGGGCTCTTCTGTTTCCAGATCAGCCTTGACTTGCCCTGGCAGCAGGACAGGGATGACACCTTCCACCTCAGCCACAATACAGAGCAGAGGTTGCTCCTGGGACAGTAGGACATGTCCTGAGGTTGCTCCCCTGAAGCCATGTACCTCTGGAAATGGAAGCTTTAAGACCGTTGCTCTAGAAATCTAGGAGGGAGGGAGGGAAGGAGGGCATGCAGAGTTGGGTTCATGGGGTACCTGGGGAGCCATCTGGATCTGGGTGTCTCTGCTCCTCCCTTTGCTGAACTGTGTGGATCCACTTCCAGATGCTCTTGATCCAACCTACATGGCTGGACTGCAATCACCTGTGAAACAGTCTGCAAAGGGAACGTGTTCTGGCACATGAACAACGCAGGGGAGCCACTCACGGCACAGTCTCCTCCCACAGCTGAGAGCTCCCTCAGGAGAGGGGTGTGAAGCTTGAAGGCTCTGTTGCTCTAGAAATCTAGAAGGGAGGGAGGGAGAGAGGAAAGGAGGGAAAGAGGGAGGGAGGGAAGGAGGGAAGGCAGAGCTGGGCAGCCAAGATCTGTCAAGATGAGGCTCTGATGGATTCTGGACTGAGGGTGGCTGCCTTTGATTGCATCCCTGTGTTGGGAAATCTCTTCTTGGAAATGATGGCTGCCTCTCTAGCCGTGGCTCAAGCCTACACCACTCTGGCTTCTTTAGCTGTTCTATGATGATAGCCATGATGATCGCGGCTTTATTTGGCCAGGGGAGAGCCACACCCAGTTTGGGCCACACCCAGTAGTACTCAGGGGTTACTACTGGTTCTGTACTCAGAAAATACTCTTGGCAGTGCTTGGGGGACCCTATGGGATGCTAGGGATTGAATCTGTGTTGGCTGCGTGCAAGGCAAATGCCCTACTCACTGTACTATTGCTCTAGTCCCTAGCTGATGGCATTTTGACCTGGTGGTGAGGGAAGGTAGTTGGCAATAATGGATGAGAGGGGCCTGGGCAGGGGTCTTGGAAATGAACTTAAATTATCGGTAGAATATATCTGAGAATAAATTTGAAACCTATATTTGGGAGTTCCATGTGAAAGAAGTTAGAAAAGAAATTCACAGACTCAGAGTTGTCTCAGCTTTTGGAAAATTTGCCAATAATTCCTGAATATTTCTGTGAGGGTCTGGGTACAAGGTGGCAGACTTCATACATATATAGATGTGTATTACAGATGATAAAATATTCTTTATAGGTATTCTCAGTGCTTGGACCTTTCTTGGAAATTGAAAATAGTAGGGGAAGCAATTTAAAATGTGTTCTTTTACTTCAATTACTTTTCAGAAGGAAAGCAAAATACCCACCGACTAGCTTATTTTTCTGTTTTTCTTAGAACAGTGGTGAGATACTCACAGCTATAACAGATTTTGAGGAAACTTATGCATGCCCAGTTTCAATTTCAGGCCTGGTAGGGCTCAGCCTCCCTCGGTTTGGAGACTGCTGTGTGGTTGCTGAATTCATCCGGGGCTTCAGATGGATTCCTGCTTCAGCATGATTCCGCCTGCCATTCTGTCCCTGACTCTGTGCTGCTTGGCGTAGAGATTTAGGAAGAAATGAGGAGGACCAGTTCCTGCCTTCCACGCCATGGAGTTACCTAGGTTGAGGGAATCATGGACACATGCTCAGGGATTGAGGTGGTGTCAGAGCAGTAGTATTCTGTGGATTAGTTCTTGATTGGGGGGTTGGGCTCTTCAATTTCAAATTGAGAGCATCTAGGTAGATAGTATATGTGTGTGCATGTGTGTGTGTGTGTGCACATGCAGTACTATGTATACGGTGGCGTATATTTATGTTATGTTGCATGTATTGTATACATATGAGTTGTGTGTGAATCTACATGTGTGGTATGTGTGGCATGTGCATGTGAGGTGTTTGTATGTGTGTGGTGGGTAAATACGTGATGGTGTTCATGTGTTGGTTGATGTGTGTGGTGATGTGTGTATGGTGGTATGTATGTGTGTGAGCTAGTGTGTGGTGTGTAGTGGTGGTGTGGTGGTAGGTGTGATTGTGTGTGTGTATGTGTGTGTGTGAATTTGAGTGTTCAAAGGCTAAAGAACTTTTTCTCAAAGTTTGATTTTCCAGTGACATGGCTTATGGCCTCTGTCAGTGATTGTGGAAATAGTAACGGCAACACAAAAATAAAGCACTGGGAGCAGAAAGTCTCTTAAATACCAAGCTAAGACATGTATGTTTACTTTATGGACAATGATAAAGTCTCCAGAAGGCATTTTGTTTCTTTGTGATTGATATATTTGAGGATATTCACTTTGTGGTGACTTCAGTGTAACTTATTCATGGAACTTTTATTGTGGAGGGCTATATTGTGAGTTGACAGGATCTTAGAATACATCCTGGTGGAAGGCAGAGTTGGGGGCACCTCACAGGACATTGTAGAAGTCCCCAGAGAGGAGTGGACACCTTGGGGAGGGGTCATGGAGTTGGGTTTAAAAGTTGAGAGCTTTTGACTATCTTCGTGGGAAATGTCACTCGCCTCTGAGTGTGGCTGGCTGAACAGTTGGTGCCAGGGGACACCAGAAGGAGGTGGAGGTATGACAAGGACTGCAGGAGGGCAGAGGATGGGCAAGCAGGCACGAGAGGAAGCGCTCAAGTGTCTGGGAGGCCTTGGGAGGAGCTGGATGAGTTCTTCAGAGAGCGGTACGGAGGCTTCCCCATCTGTGGACAGTTTTGGGGAGAGTCTTAGAGCTGTGAGATGTGGGAATCGGTGCAGAAATGAGTGTCCAGGAAGTACCAGAGGGCCCATGGACCCAGCATTAGGATGCTGGTCTATGGAGAGGAGGAGGGATGGGACAGAGGTGGCCTAGGCCATGGGCACTTGAGACCTGTGTCTGATTGAGATGGGGTCTCTGCAGTACAAGAGTGGGCACAGTCCCAGAGACCTGGGATCCCCAGATGTCCTTCCTGGCAGCCACATGGGTTGGTCCCTGAGACCTTCTTATTCCTGATCCTTGTCATGGAGTGAGCATCTTCACAGATGCTTCAGTCCAGAAACTTCTACATAGTTTCCTCTCCCTCCTGGAGTACTCTTTCTTCCCCGAGAGATGGCCAGAGCTGGCTCCTTGTCTCCAGTGCTGTGCCCCGGCGCCATTCCCACTCCTTCTCCCCAGTTTCCCCCCAGCCGGACATCTCTTCCCTTCACTGCTCTTCCCACATCTGGAAGCCACCGATTTAGCATGCTGGGGTCTAGTTTCCCCACAGCGGGAACACAGTAGGCACCTTCAGTCCTGGTTCCTGGCACCTCCAGGAGAGACCCCCTGAGAGAACCCTCAGGAGCAGGATGCTTCCTCTGGGAGCCTCCGCCTGTCCGGTGGGTGGCCGCTGCCCTTTCCCATGCCTCACGCCTGCCTGAGTGATGCCTCCTTAGCTCCCTGCCCAGTGAAGGTGGTTCAGACTGGGATGCAGTCCTGGCCAGGGTGGACTGGCCTTTACATAGGGGCTAGAGGAGGGCCTGGGCCAAAGCCCAGAACTCCATAGTCAGTTGTGCTTTGGACACCCACTTGAGTGCCTTGGTAAGTGGCTTCAGCTCTGTCCTTCCCTCTCCTCAGAGAATTTTCCCTCTGTGGGAGTGTCAGCGGACAGCTGGCCTTCTTGAGGGGAGGAGGAAGGGTCTCATTGCAAACTCCATCATTAGGCTGGAGAACAGGATTTCTGACGGAAAAACAAGCCTTTCTGGCTCCATCTGGGGAATGGGATGGTGGGATATGGTTAGACTGTAAGTTCTACAGAGGCTGAGAGCTGATCCCTTCAGAACTGACCCCTTCAGTGGACCTTGGTAGTATGGTCTCACAGGAGTACTGCCTGCAACCTGCATCCCAGGTCCCAGTTGTGAGGAGCCGAGACTCTCTCTTGGCTCTGTTCTATCAGAGTCTACTGCAGCAGAAGTCACAAACGCTGCCGCGCGGGCCATGGCAAATTCTGAAGACCTGTGTTCTTTGTGTGTGTGAGTCCTTGTGGGTCTTGAGACAATGGTCAGCCCCCTTGGCTCCTGCTATTCCTGAGGAAATGAAATCGTCCTGCGAGTTGAGGTGGTCTTTGACAGGAGGAAGGGACTGAGGGAATGCCACTCCCAACCTGAGGGGATTTGGGCCATGCTGGAATGAGGGAGGAGGTCTCTGGAGTCTAAACACAGCAGAATCGGAACCCTCCATCAGGAAGATACATAGCAGAGTGTGCTTTCTTAGCCAGGGAACATCTCTGCCACAGCAGAAGGTAATATGTGGCTTTGGAAGGCACCAGAAGGGAAGAAGGAACTGGTAGTCGTTGGGTCAAGCCCTGTGATGCCTGCCCCAGGTTCCTCTCTCTGTCCCATCAGCTGCGTTGCAGGGCTCAGATCTGGGCCCGAGTGAAGACCACAGGGGCAATGAGGATTGTTGGTGTCCAGGTGAAGGGACAGGGTTCCCCCAACTCACTGGTGGACAGTGGCCTTGTCTTGGCACAGATTGGTTCTAGGCTCCAAAGGCTGTGGGATAACTTTGTGAACAACAGCTCTTCACATAAGGTGATCGAGGCAGAATGCTTTCATGGGCTTGGTCTGCCTGTTGGTGCTGAGGGAAAGAAAATCCACCCTCCAAACTGTAGCCCTGAATACTCGCTATTTATTTATTTTATACGAGTCTGCAAATGAACTGGGCAGTTTTTCTCTGGGTCCATCTGTGCATCTGAACTTGACTGGCAGGTGGCTAGGGGTGGCTGCTGGGGGCCACCCAGATTCTTCTCTGTGGGGGTGCATATCCCGCCAGCTGGCTGGCCTGGGGAAATAATCTCAGGGCAGCGCCAGAGCTCAGGAGCAGAAACAAAAACGCACAGAGCTAACCTCTGCTGTGCTCAGGTCTCTCAGAGGTGAAGGCAATCTGGTTTTCCTGGGTGTCAGAGTCTGAGTTCCAAGAGGCGGCCGGAAGGGTCTTCACAGTGACAGGACAAGACCTACGATGATCCATCGTGCACTGTCTGTATCTGTCCAATATGGTGGCCTCAGCCCACTGGGGCCATCACATGTTTGAAGTAATTCGTGTAATCGGAGAGAACTCGATGTATACGTGAATCGAATGGAGATGAATTTCATTTTAAGTATGATTGCCTCATGTAGCTAGTGGCAGCAGGATTGGACAGCCCAGGTGTGGGGCATTCATCATTGGCCCAGGCAGAGAGCTGGAGATCGTGCCACTGCATTGGGCATGGATGTCTGATTGTTCCCGAGACAATCTCAAGCTTACGCTCAGCAGGTCTGAGGGGAGGGTTGGCACAAGTTCTGAGCTTATCCAGTTGGGATCTCCTTGCCTTTGTGAGCTTCAGCTCTTTGAACCGTCTCTGCATGCAGGCTGTGCCTTCCTCCTCTGGTTAAGAAGCTCTGGAAAGCCATTTCAAGAATTTCTCTACAAAGGCCCTGGTAGAGAAGAGAGGGAGGGAAAGTGCCCGCTGTAGAGGCTGACTGGTGTGTGTGTGTGTGTGTGTGTGTGTGTGTGTGTGTGTGGTGGAGGGAGAGGAAGTGGGTGGAAGGAGGAGGGAAACTGGGGACATTGATGGTGGGAAATGTAAACTGATGAAGAGACAGGTGTTGAAATATTGTATGATTGAAACGCAGTCATGAACAATTTTCTGTGCATCTCACCATGATTTAAAAAAAATGGCTTTTGGGCTGCAGATTTTTGGCGGAGAGTGCAAACTCATGGACTGCATAATGTGTCTGGGAATTTAAGGGGTGCTGGTGACCTGAAGCCTGTGTATTGGGGGCCCCTGAGGCAGGGCAGAGTTAGGAGGGAGGCCCACTATTCTTCCCAGGTCACCTCTCCTCACCTGCCAAGCTGCATGCATCTGCAGCTGGCTCCGCCAGGGGGCGCCTGATCTACTCCTAGACATAGGGTCTCATCCCTGAGTCCCTCAAAATGGAAGCTCTGGTTGGACTGGGGATGAGGCTCACCCCAGATGGAAAGAGACTGACAGAGGGTGCTTTAATCCAGGAAAACCAGGACTCTGAACAAGATTTGGTCCCCATGAGGACTGGGATGGTAGTGGGGTAGAGGATACAGGCTTTCAGACCCAAGATGGGGGCAAGACAGAGGTGGGTTGCCTTGAGCTGCCGTGGGAGCTTGGAGAACAGAAAGAGGAGGGGCTGGGGCCAGGGCCAGGGTCCACCAGCGTGTATAACCATGAAAAAGGAACTGCCAGAACTTTCTCTCTCACTGGATGGAAGCAACAGAGAGAGGTCAGGGAGAACAGCATTAACTCACCCATTGTCTACAGATCTGCAGAAAATAGGACACCCTCGTCCTGCGCTAGATGCTGGGGAGGGATCCAGAAAAGAAGCCCCCCTGGAGTCTACACTCAGGTGGTGGTCAGTAGGGGATGGGATAGGAGGTGGGTATCCTCCAGGGTCCCTTTCTGACATCTCGTCCCCGCCTTCTCTTCTCCCATTGCCCAGATATCCGCGGACTCCAAAGCTTTCTGGATCAGGCCTCGCGGTTGGGCCTCGATGTCTCTCTACAAAAGGTGGACAAGAACATCAGCCACGTGTTCACCAGCCTCTTCACCACCATGAAGACGGAGGAGCTGAACCGCTACCGGGACACTCTGCGGCGTGCCATCCTGCTGCTCAGCCCGCAGGGGGCGCATTCCTTCATCAATGAGGTAGGCTGTGTGTGTGGGGGGGGGTGGAAGGGGGGGTGCTGGCGGGGCAGGGTGATGGTCAGAGTGGGCTCTGATGCCCTCGGGGTCTGTGGGTGCGTGGCTGAAACAGCTGTGGAGGCCTTACAGGTGTTGGGGGCCTACATGCCATGAAGATCCGGAGCTCTGCTGAGTGGGGCTGGACCATGGCGGGCGAGCCCAGGCCTGCTCAGGCATAAAAACCGCTGGTCACAGCCTGCTTACAAGTGAGGAGGGCAGAGATTTCTGAGGCAAAGCTATGGCCGTTGCCGTATTTATTTTCCCTTTTTAATATTTCTCCTTGTTGACAGACGTAAGTCTCCAGGGCTCAAATAAATTCCCAGCACTCTGCCGAGGTGGGCAGCTCTGCCTTGGGATTTGTTAGCACCTGGAGGAGGTGTCGGTCGCGAATTGCCAAATGATTCATGGTGTATGTGCTTAGGGCGGGGGGCTTGGGCTAATCGGCTGCGGTTTCCCCCCAACAGTTCCATTAGGGCCTAGACCTTCTGTGAAGATGGGACCTGCGGCTTTAACAAAGCGTCCTTTAATTTGAGACCTGACAACTTGATGAGCAGGCTGATTGGCAGCAACCCTGGGGATGGGGCTGACAGGGAGTTACTCCTCTGACCTGGGAAAGAGCAGACAGATGTGGTGGGGGTGTGGCGTGCCTGGGAGCAGGGGGAGGCGGCAGGGGGACGGTCAGCTGCTTCCTGCGACTTCTGCTCCCACCCCGCGCACCCCTCGGCCCTCTGTGATTGAAAGTTAAAATGAATAGAAAGGCAGAATTATACTAATTCCATTTGATGTACTTTGCTTGCTTGTTCTGCTTTCCCGTCTAATTAATTATTACTCAAAATGCTACCTCATGCATCAGGAGCCAGCACGGAGCCCACTGCCGGAGGACTTCAAATCCGGAATGCTTAATTTGGTGCCGCTGGCCAGCAGCCCTGCTGCTCTGGGCTAATCAGGCTTCAGCTCACCCGGGTGGTCAGCCGGGCTGTGATGTCCTGTCGGCACTTGGCGTTTTTGCTGGAACACGTTTGCCTGTATGAAGCAATTCAGCGCAGTGGCAGGCCACGGCAGATGAGGGGCTTGGGCCTGGCCAGGCTTTCTCAGAACCTTGGCAGGGGGGAAGGTGCCGGTGTCTGCGCAGAGCAGAGACTTTACCCTAGCTGATTTCCCCCAGCCGCAGTCCGCGCCTGGGATGGTGTCTGCTAATCCTCTCTCCAGCCTCACCCCTTCTCTCTTCTTGGCGGTTTCTTGCTGCCTTTCCTTCTTGTCACCCGGCTCTGCTGTGACAGCCGGAAGTGGGAAGTCTGTTGGCTTTGGGATGAAACTGATCTGGCGCCAGGTCCCAGCTCCCTCATTACTATTTTGTCTGACCTTGGCGAGCTTGCCTCTCCTTCGCAGCCTCAGTTTCTACGTCTGTCAAGTAGGGATGAGGGAGCATCCAGAAAGCATTTGGGCATGCCTTCTCAAGTAGCATCCGTATCCTTTTCGTTGTTCACATTCGTCATTTCCCTTCCCAAGAAAATCAGCCCTTCCTCCTCTGTCTCTAGGCCCTGCCGAGATTTAAACCTCACCAAGACTGGCCTAAAGATATTATTTCCGAGTGGTTAATTATGCATCCTGCAGTGTTGGTTACGCTCGGCTTGGCCTTGGCCTGTTGCCTTCTTGATCCCTACACTGTGTTTGCCAAGCTTTGCTTTGCTGGGTGCTGCAGCTCTGGGGATGCCCCTGCAGAGGCCCTTCTCCACATCGGAAGTCCCTGGGAGTGGTGGCCAGAAGTGATGAGAAGGACAGCATCTGGGTTCTGGTACCTTCTGCTCTCGCCAGTCTTGGTCTCTGCTCTCTTGTACCTGTCCGCTGATGGGGTAGAAGCTCTGCTCTGACCCTGACTCTGACCCTTGCATGCATCTCTCATCCTCACACTTTGCCAGTGAGCCCCTGGAAGCCAGAAGCAGTTCAGTGACTTGGCTCAGGTCACTCCAGTAGTCCTGAGGGGATTATTCAGGATTTACCTTCGGGTCAGACACTCCCAGAGCCACGATCTTTGCTGTGTTGACTAGAGAATCCTGTGGATGGCAGTGACTGTCAAGCTGGCTTTGTGGAGATAGGAATGGATCCCTGGTCTTTGGCTAGCGTCTGTCAGAGGTTTTTGTTTGGTTTTGGTTTGGGGGCTACACCTGGCAATGCTTAGGGTTTACCACTGGCTCATATGGAGTTCCAGGGATCCAAACAGAGTGGGCCTTGGGCAAGGTGAGCACCTTAACTCCTTACAAACACTTGGGCCCCTGGAAGGGGTTTTGATTTCTCTTTATCTACTAAGCGTGGTAAGGCAACATCTCTGGATGTGAGGTGACCATCTCTGGAATGTGTCTGGAGGGCTGACCACCCCAGCAGGGTCCTTAGGAGAGATCGGACCATGTCCCAGTTAGAACTTTCATTCACTGCCTATGGCCTCACTCAGACTTTGTGCACAGATGCTCCAACTTTTCTTGCTTGTGATAAGGGCAGATGATGTTCTCACAGGTCGCCTCCTGCCAGGACACGGTGCACGGTGTCCCCTCTCCACTCCGGTGAAGTGAATGGCCAAATGGTGCCATCAGTAGTGATGTCACCGGTGTGGTATCATGCTATTTTAGTACGGGGGTGTTGAGGGATACGGCCCTCCTTACTCTAACTGCTCCCCGTTTTGGTGGGAGCAGCCTGGATGATGGCAGGAGGGAAGAAGCATGCTCTGTTGGAATCTTTTTCATTGTACCATGTGTGAGTTTGGCACTTTCACTATCATCGTTGTCACTGATAGATTTGGTGTGGCATGCACATGCTGCCCGGGGCCCCTAAGCTGTCCTGAGCTGTGATGAGATGTTCTGCCTGGTGTCCATGGTGCATCTGTCACTGTGAGGCTGGCTACCCGGGGTGGGGGGGCATGGGCACTGCCATCTTTTCTGCCTTCATTTTCTGGGGATCTCTTAGACCAGGGGAACTTGGCCTTGGGAGTGGGGAAGGGATGTGGTCACAGTTGGCTGAGCCGCTGGGCCTTGAGGCCACCTGTGGGCTCATGTACAGTTATTTTCTCTCATGTTCACTCGATGCCATGGTTTTTCTGAGGTCATGCTCCCCGTGTTAGCCACCACCAGGTCAGTACTTTGTCCCCCACAGAAACTAAGAGGCTCTTGTGGTGAAAATGGGCTTGGGGCCTACAGAGCTCTGATTGCAGGGTCCCAGGACTGAAGCCCATGGGGGTGGGGACAGGGGCTGGCCTTGGGGGTTACTGAGGGCACTTCCAGGGGGATGTCCTTCCTCTGGGTGGGAAGACAGTTTGCTCTGGAGACTCAGTGTTGGCACTCTCTGAACAAGATTGGCTGTCCCTTCCCAACGGGCAAGTGAGATGATCATATTCTTCCCTCAGAGGATTCTTGGTTCTGGACCATTGGCTGCTAAGTGGGGCTTCTGTGGCCAGTGACAGCCGCCATGCTGCGGTGCTTATGGAAACCTGTCCACGGGCACTGTGGTCCCAGGGGCTGGTGGTGGCAGGATGGGGAGCTCTTTCCACTCCAAGTGACAGCTGCTGAGGCAGTGGACGACAGAGGCCTTGTGCTAGGGAATCCTGCTCGTGGATGCTAACCCTTCTCCTTTCTGCTCATGGGACATGGTTTTCTAGCATTTAAGGTGCCCAGGTGCTGTGCCAAATTCTGGGCTGAGTTTTAGACTGTTGTCCCTGTTGGCACCATGTCCCAGCTTGGCGGGAAGTATGGGAGTAAACAGACCCCTTCCCCTGTACTGGCTGAGGTGCGTACAGGTGCTGTGACAACACCAATGACTGAGGGATGCTCTCTGGCCACAGACAGATTGGGGTGGCTGGAGTGATGGGACGGTTTCCCAGAGCAGGGCACATGGGGCTGGGCCTACGGGAATAAACTTTCCTAGCTAAAGAGGTACTGGGAAGAAGGGTGGGAGAGCCCTTGTGTATTCAGCATCTAATGTGACTTGAGGTTTTAGCATTGGGTTCGAGGCAGGGGCTCAGGAGTCAGCAGGAGAGACTAACCCAGTCCAGAGTTGGGGGGGTGTCATTTTCTGGATTGTAGAAGTGAGCAGCCCTCAGCGCACCTCTTAACATCTGCGGGGATGTTGGGAGACATGTTTATCTTATTGTTCCTTCCTCTTTATGTTGGTTTGAAAAGAAGACCTCTAGACTACTGTCAGTTTTAGCCCTGGATTCCAGCTCATCTTTCTGGAGGAGATTCAGTCTATCCATCCTTCATATTTCCATTCATCCATCTGTCCATCCATTCATCCATCCATCCATCCATCATTCTTCCAACCATCATCCATCATCCGTTCATCTAACCATCATCCATCCATTCATCTATCCATCCATCATCTGACCATCCATCCATTATCCATCCATTCATCCATCCATCCAGCCAGCCAGCTATTTGTTTGCCCATCCATTTGTATGTTCTTGTATCAATCTTCCCATCTACCCATCAATCTACCCATTGGCTCACTGACCTATCCGTCTATTATGAGTTAGCTGCTTATGGTTGAACCATATTCCAGGGGGACACAGAGTAGTGCCCCCTGCAGATCTGTCCTGGCGGAAGGTTGTGTCTCTGTACCTCAATCTCAGTCCCACCAGGCGGGCACATCCCAGAGCTTTCAACTGAGGGCTCCTCTGCTCATTTTCAGGACTCCCAAGACTTTGTCCTTTCAACTCTCATCCATAGTTTCTGTGCCTTTGTCTCTGCTTATTTCTTCTTTTATTATCCTTTTTTATTGCCTACGTTTCTCTCCCTCTCTCTCCCCTGACAGCATTTATGTTTCACTGGAAAGAGTCGAGTGATTGAATCCATTTAAGGTGTTTGTTCACTTTTTGGGGTAGAGTTGCCACTCCTTGCTCCTGGTCCATGAGGCAGATAGTGTGGCCTGCCTGGGGCCCAAACTCTATCTTTGTGCACCCCACACCTGGGAGCAGGGATGCAGGTGATCACCTCCGATCTTCTGAGAACAACACCCTTGTGGCGGGAATGAATGAGTGAATAGTTTGTATTCCTCCCTAACAATATGGAGGTCTGGGCCTGGCTTCATTTCCTCTGGTCTGGTTACCATTTTGGCTGGAAAGCAGAACCTAGGCCACTTGCCAGCCTGGGCTTGGGACATAAAGCACCTGCTCTTGGGAAGGGCTAGGTTTCTTACCTAGAGTCTTGGTGGCTCACTGGCCAGGGACCCAGCTGCTCTGGCTGTGGGTGAATTGTTCATGGGCTCAGGCATGGTGGTTGGGAGAGCAGCGGGCAGAGAATGTGGCACAGGGCTGATGAGAGGCAGCAATGCAGGCAGGTGTGGTAAAATCGACATGCACCCAGAAGCACATACACATGGACACACAAAACTAAATATACCCAGAAACATACATGCACACAAACCACACGCAAACACACAGAAATATGCAGAGAAACATCTACATAGACACACATGTGCACAGAAACACACACACACATACACAGAAACACCCCCCCCCCACATGAATGTGCGTGTGTAGACACACACATGACATGTGCGAATATAAATATGACAGGCAGATGTAAGTGATGTGGTTAAGCAGCCATATATGCATAGTACATGCAGACCTTCAGACTGCCACAGTCCACTAGGGCATAGACACAATTCCACACACATGAACACACGTGTATACCTCCTCTAATAGGTTTCTCACATTGTCCAGGGATGGTGTCTCTACTGGTAGCTTAGCTGTTCTGGGAAGGGATGGAAACACGAGGTAAAACGGAAGTTACTTATGCCACAGAGGTAGCCTAAAGGGCGGCGGGTGCCGGGGGGGGGGGGGGGGCGGGATACATGCTTTGCATGTGGGGGACCTGGGTTTCATCCTGGGCCCTGAATAATTCCCTGAGCACTTCTGGAGTCAGGGAGTGACCTTGAGCAATAAGCTGGGAGTAGCCCCTGAGCACTGTGGGGTGTGTCCCCCTCCGGTCTCATCCCCCACAGTAAAAAAGAAATGACAATCACCAAGTGACAGTGGCAGACAGAGGCCCTTATCCTTGCAGTTAGATTCACACATCTCAGCTGTGCCTCTGCTGTAGCAGGGATGACAGGGAAAGCCTGACAGCTCCGTACTGTTCCCCAGCACTCTGGGAGTGGGGGAGGTCATTTTCCCCGCATCCGGGAGAAAGAGGCAAAGGCAGAGGAGAAAGGGTCACTTCCAGCACCCATTCATCCCCTCACTCCACTGGCTCCTTTCCTGGGACTCCCCGGGGGGCTTCGCAGGCAAGACATGTGCCTGGAGGCCATTTAATTCTCACTAGAAACACAGCCGGGGTTAACTCCTGGCTGTGAATCAGTTGCTTCTCAGAGTTTGCTGTGGTGGGTGAATTTACTCCTACAATTTAAATATAAAGACTATGCTTTTTTAACACATTTATAGCAAAAGTAAATGAAGTAATCACAATACTGTTGTCCCACACGATATATGCAAATATTTCTCACTTCAACACGGTAAATCTCTAGCAGATGACTTCATCACTCGGAGAGCTAGGATAATTCTGTGCCATTTAAGTATCATTTACCAGAATATTTTAAATTACTAATTAATTATAGAAGATTAATTTTTAAATGTGGCCTTGCATTTGCATTTAATTATATCCTACTGTTTACAGAGTTTAAAGCCTCTATACTCTTGCAAAAGTGCTGCTAGCCTGAGAAATTCATTTCCTCTCCATAGAAATTCTTAGAAATGACATGGTGAGAATGAGAGGGATGTAGCGTGTGTTCTGGCCGATTTGGTGCCTCGTGGATGCTCAAGTCTTCCGGAAGGCGGGGCCTAGCTGAGGCAGGGAAGGAAGAGATGGCTGTCCTGCTTCTTCCCACGACTCCACATGGCTACGGCCTCTATTCTGTGTCCCCATCCTTCTTGTTCTTCTGGTTTCTTGGCATGCTGGGGAAATGGCTGGAAGCTCCCCCCTGGTCACAGGCCAGCTCTTCTCCTGTGGACCTGTATGCATCTGACCCCCATGTATTTGCAGTCTCTCCCACACTGGTCCATCTCTGCCACCCCCCATCGCCCTCCCCAGCATACCTCCATTGCCACTCTCATCCCAGCTGAGCTGTGGCTGGGGGTTTTTTTTTTTTTGGAGGGCTTGACAACAGGAACAGGACATGTTTATCTTTGTTAATCACCTTCTGAGAGCCTGTGGATAATGGTTGGCAAGAGGATGGATGAGGCGCTCCGAGTCTGAGCTCTGACTCCTGCCCAAAGCAGGCATCCTTTCAATGCACCATTACATCTCCCAGTGGGAAATCTAAACACATTGTCAACACCCGGCCAAGCAGGGGCACCAGAATCGCATACTGTTTTTAAAAGAATTTCACGTCTGAGTTTTGGGAGTTTCATCTTTATCGTGTGTGGGTTTGGTTTCTGGGCCGCACTCAGCAGAGTGTTCTTGGGGAACAGTGTGATCTAGGAGATCAGACCCTGGCCTCCTGCATGCGGAACCTGCACTCCAGCCCACCGGGGTTACCCTCTCACCCTGACTTTTGAGTCGTTTGAGGGTGCATGCAAGCCCTCCCCACAGGAAGTGCTGCTGGTGGAGGGGCCTTCTGCCTGTGTCTCTCAAAGGCCATCCTGCCCCACAGTGTTCTTCTGCTGATGTCCAGGCAGTTCCCTGGCTGTCTCAGAGGTCTATCTTCATCTTTCTGGGGTCAGATTAAAGGGCCTAAAGACACTGAAGACACTCCCCAAGGGTCTTCCCTTATTTTATGGATCATTGCATAGCCCGGCAAGGTGTCAACTTTGGAAGGCACCGTGGATTATCAGCACATCACCTATCCGCGAAGAGGCAGCAGACCAGAGGAATAGGCATCTACGGTGGGAGCAGCTGCAATGGTGTAATGTCTCAGTTACCGTTTCTGTCCCTGGATCTCCATGGGCACGCAGCTTGGGGTGGCAGAGCAGAGGCTCCCAAGGTGGAGAGTCAGCCTGTTTGTTGATTGAAGGCCCAGGAGCAGGGCACGAAGCTGTACAGAGCGCACGGAATGTCCCCAGCACCGTGGGAAGCTAGAGAGAGTCTGAAGGGCGGCAGCGGTGAAGCAGGGGTGAGGTGGTACCATCCACCTTGGCCTGGATTCCTCCTGGAGCAGTCCCTTCTGTGCCACCCACCTCTGGCGATCGGCTCCACATGCTTCCAATAGTGCTGGGAGGGAGGGGCTGTTACTGAGCACTGGAGCCTGGGCATTGAGGATTTGCTCCAGGTTCCAGAGCTGGGGAGTAAACGAGGGCTCAGTTCTTTTTCCGATGTGTGCTCTGCCTCTGGGGGTGGGCAGCTTGATGCCTTTAGCAGACCCTAAGAGACTCATTTTCCTCCTGGTATTGAAGCATAAACTGGGTGAGTCCAGCAGTGAGGAGCAGGTGGAGGGGGAGGTGGACTGGACGCCTCTGAGAGCTGATCTGGGGAGGAAAGGTCTCCATGTCCCCCGCCATGATCCCGACCCCTCCCTTCCCCCTGCAGACTAGGATTGGGCGGCAACTTCCCATGTCTCTTTCTTGGTGGCCAGAAGGGCAGATGGCACTGCCCGGTCGTCAGTCTGATTGCCTTTTCCTAAAGCCTCCCGTGGTCTGGCCAATGGGGCCGGAAGGGGCAGAGTTCCAGGCAGACCTGGCCCTGCTCCTCCTGCTCCTTGTCCTCCCCTCAGGTGGTCTGAGCGGTGCTTCCCCCAAGTGGAGTTAATGGTACGTCTCAAGGTTATGCTGGGTAATGGGCACGGGAAGCCCGAGGGACCACTGGCCTCCCCTTTCCTAGTGTCTGGTATAGGATTGGTCCCCAGAAGGTGCTGAGGAACCACAGAACGGGGAGACGGATGAGTCTGAAGGGTAGAAATAAAGGGGAGTGTGGAAGGCATGGAGAGAAACAAGGAACCTGCAATTCTGGGCCAGGTCATTGCTCCTAATCCGGAGTCAGGCTCATGGGTGACTTCAGGGTGACATGTTTCGGGGCCCGAGGGTTGAAGATGTGGACACGGCAGATGTGGACACGGCAGATTAAATCAGGCTTGTCTAATACTCTTTTATCAGCTATTTGCTCTGCAGGGTGGGGGTGGGGAGGGGTGTCCAGCAGCTCCAGGAAAGCCATCAGGGAGAAAGCAAGGCCCAGGGCGTGATCCATCACTGGGGCCTTGGAGACCCAGCAGAGAGGAGACTTTCCCCCCACCCCCCACCCCACTCTCATAGGGGAGGGAGGAAAGAGCCAGAGGGAAGCAGAACATCTGGAGAGACATGCCCACAGCATCCGTAAGGTCATGGAGTGATGGAGGGCAGACTGGCTGGAGGGCAAGTCTCGGATTGCTACCACTGGGGGTGGGTGGGAGGGTGGGAGCACTTGCTGGCAATAACAGGAGACAGACAGAAAGCCGAGGGGCTTTCCTTGGCTCCCTCCTCTCTCCCTCAGCCCACTGGTTCCCAGGGGGGAAGGCTGGCGCTCAGTGGGGGGACACGCTGATACTTCTTTGGTGACCAGGGCTGCCAGTTAGCCCAGAGGAACAGGCACTGCATTTGAAGCAGATACGCATGCTCCCGTGCAGGGCCATCTTCTGGAACCTGTTTACTGTTCGATAGATTGGGATAATAATACCTTCCCTGAGGGTTGCCATGGGAATCCAAGGAGATGAAACTCTGTGCCGCCCCAGGGTGGGGCTGGTGCTCAGGGAGTGTGTTTCCTTATTAGGTTAGGTCTGCGGTGGGTGTTTGTCTGCGACTGTGGAGCCAGTGTGAGGCCGTGGGGGTCAGGGGCAGAGATGTCAGTCACTCAGAGGGGGCAGCCCTGTGGCCCGCCTGGGGTGGGAGGATTACCCCGTCATTCCAGCTCGGGCAGCAGAGCTCCCACTCGGGGCAAGAGAGGACAGCCAGATGCAGGAGGTCCCTAGCACAGGGGGGAGTGCTGCTTGGAAGTGTCAGTGCTCCTAACCCTCAGCCAGCCCTGCTGGGACTGACCACTGAATCCTGGTCCCAGAACTTGGCTGCATGCAGAGCACTTTGGAGGTCAAGGAGATGGGGGAGGAGAGAGAGCATCCCAGTACCCCCCTGGGCTCTGCATACTGCTGGGCACATGCAGCTCATGACTGGAGCAGGGCTGGCTCTCAGGGCGCCTCCCATCTGGGCTGGCATTGACCCCTCTGAATGCTCTGACCGTTGTTGTTTGCTGCTTGCTGACTGAAGGAGGGAGAGCTGCAAGTGCTCGCTGCCCACACACTAACTCCTCAGATGGGGCTTTCTTTAAAAAAATAATAATTAAAGAACTGTGGTTTAAAAAGTTATTAATAGTTGAGTTTTAGGCACACAATATTTCAACACTGATCCCACCATGGGGTGCCAGTTCCCTTCCACCAGTGTCCCCAGATTCCATCCCGCCCCCTGTCTGCCGCCGTGACAAGCACATTACAAAGTTTGGTGGTTGCAACTTAGAGATCTTGTTTTCAGTGTTGTCGAGTCTGTACTTTGGATCTGTAGATATGCCACTCTCCTACATCACCAGTGTCACCCTGATTCCTGTTCTCCCCTCGCTTTCCTTTCTCATCTTCTTCCTTATTCCACTTGATTTCTTTTTTATTTTCCCTGATGGGAGCTTTTTCGGGAGCCTGTTGGGAGCCTGTAGGGATCAGCCATCGCTAACACAAGATGGACCCTGCATCCTTTGTGCTCAGTGCTTTGGGGGAGAAAGTCATGGTCCCGCAATTCAAAAGCTAACGAACATAACTAAAGAGAAAAGTGATAATCAGGGAGACCTTTAAGTAATAGGTGCCCAACTGTGGATCCCAAGTGAAGGGAATCCCACGTCAGACTAACAGGTTTGGGAAGGGAACTGTGGACCTGTAGTTCTCTGGTTTCTCTGTACTAGTTAACTGGGGCCATCCAACCCCACGCTTCCACGAACCACCCCGAGACAGTCCTATGACCTGTAACTTTTGTAGACAATTGAAGGATTCAATAAGAATGGTTGTGATGAGGGCCAGAGAGATAGTATAGAGGTAAGAGCCTTGCATGTGGTTGACCCCAGTTGTATCCCCAGCACTGCTATTAACTCCTAAATAAAGAACCAGGAGTAGTCCCTGAACTCGACTTGATGTGCCCCAACCCCAGTATAAGTCACAAATATAAAGATATTCAAGGGGAGAGCAGGAGGGCTCTAAGTGATATAGCCACTGCCGGGTCTGGAAGGTTCTCACCTGTGAAGTTCCCATGGAAAGGCCTAACGTGGCCACAGATTTCCCTGCCTCCAGAGGAACCAGAAATGGGGGCTATCCTGGGACAGCTCTTAATTTTTAAATGTTGGCAACCAACAACAAGAATTTTAATCTCCCTTGGCTGACTCAAGACAGCAGCATAGCTGATTAGGCTTGACCACTGAGTGGTAACATCCGTTACGCCCAGTCAGCTTTAGCAGATTAAATATGGAAAAGGTGGGAAGTGTTTTCCTATCCAAGTTTTATTCTCAGAATAAGAAGTTATCAGCAGGGTGGTGTTTCTCTGAATTCCGATTTCTTTTTGGGTCCTCCAGTTATCAACCCCCACCTTCATATTTTTTGTGCAGCTAATTTTATATCCTTGTCCTGTCTGGTTGATGCCAGGTCATCACTGTCCTGCCTTGGTATCCTTCTTTGTATTTGCAGGGGGCCTGTGATCTTATTAGCTGGCATTGCTAACTAAGTGCATAAAGGTCAACTCTCTAGCTAGAAGGTTGACTTCGGTATTGTTTGCATCCCCGACAATACCCGACCGTGCTGCTATGCATTCCTTTCCCCTGTGCAACAGTTTTCTCTCTCTGGGGCTTGTAAATTTCCAGGTCCTTAGAGAGCAACTGAGTATGAGGCAGGTAACTGGACAATTTCTTAAAAGCCTGCCTGATGTACTGAGTGACTTGCTAAGCACTTACTCTTCACACCTTTTCAGAGTACCAGGGAAGCAACCGAGAGGCGAAATTGGTCTCTTCCTAATGTGGGAGACGGTTTAGAGAACCATGAAAAGTCTGCCCGTGGACCAAAGCAACAAATGCTGAGTCCAGGGCACACTCCTCTGAGATGTTTCTCCACATATAACTGGAATGCATCTCTAGCTTGGCCCAAAATACATCAAATGTTAATTGAACTGCTAATACAAACCAGGCCCTTCCTAGGTACTGAGATTGCAAAGGGCCTGAGCCAGGAAAGGTGTCTGACTTCAACGAGTGATGGCAGGAGACAGCCACCAATGAATGAATAAAACCCAAAGAAACTCAGGTGGAGGTGACCTCATAAGGAGAGGTACAGTAAGGAGAGGAGAGTTCTGACTCTCAGATGTGGTGGCCAGGGACGTAACCCCACGTGCAGGTATTTTTGGAGCGAGCAGAAGGACGTGAGGAGCCTGTTGAGCAGAGTGGTTTCAGCAGATGGAATAGCACATGCCAAGGTCCTGAGGCTGGAATGAGCTCAGCATGCTGGAGGCGAGGAGGTGGGGAGGCAGAGGAAGAATGGCGGGTAGTGATGTGGGGAAGTGTTGGATCACAGGGGACCTGGCGGGTCATGAAGTGATTTGGACTTAGTTACTCTTCATGAGAAGTAGAACAGGTTTGTTGAGTGTGTCAGTTGCCTGATCCTGAGGGGCACCAGATTTCAGGCATCACCTCTTCCCTCCTTTGAGCCTTGGGAAAAATAGCTCAGAGGCTTGGAAATTCTTAGGGGATGGAAATTCATAGCTGTCAGGCCCAGGGAGTCCAAGTGTGTAGAACCGAGTAGGGTTACCCTCTGCACCCTGCACCTGACCTCTTTGTGGGCTATCTTAACATGAACGATCTGCTTCTTCTTCTGCTTGCTAGAGAATATAATGGTGGGACCAGATACCCTTGTTCTGGTCTCCTCTCACGTGCCTGGGTGTGGGAAATCAGACAGGCTCTCACTCTGTGTGTCCTCTGGATATATTCACAGCCTCCTGGCAGCTTCCCCTGGTGCTTTCTGCGAGTAAAAGCGAGTAATTAGCCCAAAGAACTTCGCATGTTATTAATGTGTGTGCAGGTCAGGTCTGCTGGCCAGGCTGTTCCAAGGACTTGCTTTCTAGAAGGGCCAGGAGGACACGCCCTTTGCAGTACTGCCTTTCTTCTTCCCTTCACCAGGGAACGTTCAGGGAAATAAGCAACAACCAGCGCATACCTGATCAAACTTCCCTCTCCCCTAATGAACCAGGCTGTGCTGCCACCCAGGCGGGTCTGCCTAGCCTGCGGCCTGCTGTTCCTGCACGTGCCAATGGGTAAACGAATTGTATTGCCATTTGATGTTTGTGTGCATACCCATGTGCAAGTGAGTGTGTGATGGGTGCCTGACCCCCTTCTCTGCCCACTTCCACACTTTCTCCCTGCCTCAGAAGGGACCCGTGAGCATGGTGGGAGGTAACGTGATGCAGGATCTGCCCTGGTCCCCCTGCAAACGCAGGGCCGCACACAGGTTCCAGGCTGCAGCTTCCAGGTGTGGAATGGGCCACTGCACTGGTGTTTGGGTTGCAGCTTTCCATTGGGTGAAGTGAATTTGGAGGTGTCGCTTCTCCCACTGTGACCCGGAAGATCCCAATCTTCTTTCCCCAAGGGAACCTGCGTACTAGGGTGGAGGCTAGGCAGGCCTGGCCTTGCACGTGGTCAGAATGATTGTCTGATCTGATTGATAACCTCTGCAGATAAGTGGTCTGCACCCTTGTCTGTGGCATCAGGGTGCTGGGGCTGTGATGCTACGGGGCTTAGTTTGGGAAGCAGGACTCAGCTCAAGCACTGACCAGGTCTGTAAGGAAGGACTCTAGAAAGAGCTGCTCCAGCCACCTCCTACCACTCACTCATCTGCTGTTCCCTTCTGCACCATACCTGGTATCTTCCTGGGCAACCTTAACATGAATTACCCTCCTAGAGTTAAATCTAGTGATCCATTCCATTGCCATATAATGGAATGTGGCTGTATAGGACTTGAGATGATGCCGTCTTGAGATGCTAGATTTCTTCTTTAAAACCTAGGAGCAAAGATCCTGGAACACTGGGTATGATTTTTCACTCTACATTCCCTTCTCTCTAGATAGTCTTATCATTAAACAAACATGTTGATGCTTGGCTCTTACAGATACATGAGTGAGAGCACTGTGCCACGCAAGGCCTGGGGAAAATGGGCAACTCTCAACTCTGTAGGATCAATAAAAGTGTCCTAAGTGTCAGCATAGTTAGGGTATCCACCCAAGTCAATGCAGCCATCCTGCGGTGAAGGAAGGTTTTCTAGGGGAAATGGTATTTGAGCAGAGCCTTGATGAGGTAGGTATGAGTCAGGCCTGGAAAATGGGCGTAAAGGTCTCCCAGGAGAAGAATCAGCAAGTGCAGGAATGTGAGAGCAGAACAGGTTAGTGGGGGCCAAGCCATGGGCATTTGAACATGCAGTAGTGGTAGAGGCATGAAAAGCAAGAGTTGTAGGCAAGGCTGAGAAGAGATCCGAGGTTATGGTCTCTGTGTTGCTCAAAATCTCTGGATGCCTGCATGGGGGGTGGTTTGGGGGTGTCTGAGGCCAGGGAGCAAGGGTGGGGCCAGTATTTTGGTGCACAGTGACATAGCACTGAGGAAGGCAAGGGGAATTGGGGACAAGGGAACACTTTTGAGGACTATTTTGGAAGTATATTCTGCGGAATTTAGGATCAGACTTCAATTCTTAAAAATAACCGTTTAATTTTAGAATAGGTTTTGATTTACAGAAAAATTATGAAGATGACACTCAGAGTTCTCATATACCCCACACCCAGTTTCCCCTAATACGAGCATCTTACATTAGTGCAATACATATGTCACAATGAAGGAAACAGTGTTGGGAGATTTTTATTGAAGTCCTCATATTTCTGTCAGATTTCCTTAGTTTGGTCCT
This sequence comes from Sorex fumeus, assembly GCF_029834395.1. Classification (NCBI taxonomy): domain Eukaryota; kingdom Metazoa; phylum Chordata; class Mammalia; order Eulipotyphla; family Soricidae; genus Sorex; species Sorex fumeus. The sequence continues at coordinate 2,392,757 of NW_026606135.1, read as the reverse complement.
TTCCCGCATCAGGGCTGTCCACCCGCCACAGGACACTGCATGGCCTTGATTGTCACTTCGTCTTCAGCATCTCTCAGCTGGGACAGTTTCTTAGATCCCACTTGGTTTTCATGACCTTGATCATTCTTGAGAAGTTCCAGAGAAGGTATTTTCTAGAATGTGGTCAACGGGGATTTGTCTGGTGTTTTCCTCACTCATTAGACTGGAGTCAAGGGTTTGGGGGAGGAGGACCCTAGAAGTAAAAATCCATCATTCTCCTTCCCTCACCTTAGGTCAGGACTTGATTTATCACTCTGTCTATTTATCACTCTTCATGCTGGTCTGTTCCACCTGGCTGAGGTCCTGTTTGTCATGTTTCTTCACTTTTAAGGGATCTCTTGCTTTTCCCTTTTTAAGACTTTCCTCTCTGGAAAGAGTCTCTGTGCAGCTTACCCTTAAGCAGTATGGCAGGGCAGGAGGGGAGGGGGACGGGTATGTTTCATGTCCTTGGAGGCAGAGTGACTGATGTCTTCTCTGCATATCTTTGGCATGAGAAATTTCACTTCTCTTTTCGAAGGGAAGATTAGCTAATTGGGACCTGAGGGGTTGATGTGTGACAGGCTGGTAGGAGAGAGGACTTAACATTTCCTTGAGAATGATTGTTTGTTCCCCCACGGCCTAGTTCCAGGTTCAGCTTGATTGGTCATAAATGGAGGACTTGGGCCCTGAATTGGGTCACCCAGAACTCATTTTCCCCTTCCTGTTCGGTGAGCCCCAGACACTGGCCCCATGACTTCCAGCATTCTTCTCATGAAGTAGAGATGGCCATTCAATTTGACTTCATTCAAGTCATGACTGTTGTGGCATGTTGACTTTTGTGTCACACCTAGACTGACCAGTAGAAAGATGAGAGAGATGCTCTTTTAGCCTCTAGAGGTCTACCACTCGTAGGTGACCCTCTCCTTCTCTGAAGCTGACACTTTCCCAGTGACCTCTCGCTATAACAGACTAAATTCACCCACGTTTCTAGCCTGCTCTTCCAGTTCCTCATCCCTGCGGCTCCTCTGTGAGTGCTCCCTGGGGCGGGGGTGCACGGAAGTGAGCAGCCCTGCTACTTTGGTTCATTTACATAACAGATGCCATGGGGAGAGACCTCAGTCACAATATTCCAGTCTCAAACCGCCCGTGACTCATTTTTCATATCGCTTTATTGTGTTTTTGGGAAATAAAATTTTGTGAGCACATGTTGATGACAAGTGAGAGGTGATGGCTGAACTTTGTGGAACTTTTGGTTGTTTCCTGCTAAATCGTTGAAAGACATACATGTGTTGTGTTTTCCGAGGCTCATAGTCTGAGGGCTCCTGCTGACAGAGACGGCTGGGACAGAGCTGTCTCCATGAGGTGGGGAATGGGCTCTCTTAGTCTTTCCTGGCAAGAAGGGCGCATCTCTGCTCAGGTGAGGAGAGGGGCTGAGCCAATTGTTCCAGAACTGTCCTCCTGGCTCAGGATTTGACTCCATCACTTGCTCTGGAGCCCGAGGTGTCTGTCTCCCCTTTCTCACCTGTATAATGTCGGCAGTAGTCTTCCCTACGTCATAGATGGCTGCAAGATGAAATGAGTCCATCCACGCATAGCACTTGAAGAGGTGCCTGGTACACAGTGTCTTCGGAGGTGTTAGCTCACTCCGTGTTGGACATAGGCAGCAGAGACTTAGGGCTTTGTGAGCTAAGGCACGGAGTTTGGATTCTTCTATTTAAAGCATGCTTTTAATGGGGTCTAGGGCTAGCTCAGTGGCATAACGCCTGCCTTGCAGACATGAGGGCATGATTTTGATCCCTGGCATTATCCCACAAGTGGAGTATGATCCCAGAGGCACTGCTGTTGGTGATCCCCGGCCTTATTAGCAAATGTGTAACCCTGGCGAGCACTGCAAGCTTTGTGTGAGCCCCACAACTAAAGCGGGTGAGCCATGGAGAATATCACATCCGAGAGTGTGAGCAGCCCCCAGTCACCACAACAATAAAAGGGAAGGGCTAATAATGATAATAAAACCTTAATAAAACCAATCAGTTGAAATAAAATTAGGAATGGAGAGATAAACTCAGTGGGCTGGAGCACATGCTTTGCAGGCTGGAGGTCCAGATTCAGTCTGTGGCACCACGTGGTCCCCTGAGCACCACCAGGAGTGAGCCCCAAGCAGCAAACCAGGAGTAGCCCCTGAGCACTGCCAGATGTGTCCCCAAACCAAAAATCAAATAAAAAAATTTAAATGACTAGTAATGTATATTCACAGATTCTTTCAGAGTTAAGCACTAAAATAAACACTTTGGTTTGAGGATTTTTTTTCTTCAGGATTTTATTTGCTACTGAAGAAGAAAATAGATATTATTGCCAGACTAAAGAGGATTTGGGTTTCCTCCTCTGACTGATTCCAAGTATGTCTAATGCAGCCGTTGGTCTTCTCCCAGGAGACCAGCGCTTCATTCATTCATACTCAGACATAACTGGTGCCACCTCATGTTCCAGGTGCCATGTGCAGTGTCACTGGGGGAAAAAGAGGAAAAAGACCCCTGGAGGACTCTCAGTGATCTGATCCCAACTCACAGCAACGTTTCTTAGAACCCTCTTTCTCTGACTTTCTCTAGCCACTGTGTCCCAGATGATGCAGATAAGTTTCAATCCACAGTGAATGTGTGCTCTGCTTGCTCTTCAGCTCTCCTTTCCCCTTCTCACAAACATCTAGGGCTTCCAAGGCTGTGCAGAGAGCTGACAGTGAGTTCCCATGAGCCTGCAGAATGGGGAGACCTATTTGCAGTGACCTTGTCCTATCATCTGCCCTTTTGGTAAATTCATGCTGAGTATCTCCCAGATGAGCTCAGGTACCAGGTGATGGGCAGGAGATGGGACATGCACGAGGAGCTCTGCGCCTGTTCATGATTGGCAGAGGGGGTGCCACTGTACCTAATTAGGGTACAGCATCCATCAAGATGCGTCCTGGCATGGGCAGTGTGCGATGGAACAGGGAACTGAGGCAGTCCTGACTTGGGCGTCACTTGGAGGTTGAATGGGGAAGAAGAAGAAGAGCAGATGATGTCAAATCAGATCAGATCAAGTTCCAGAAGGATCCAGTCCAGGTGGTGTGACTAGAAGTAGCTGGACACATTTCATATGCAGGCCCAGCCTCTTCAACTTTAGAGAGGCGACCTGATGGATGGAGTCAGGCCCGTGAAGACCTTTGCACTAGTAAGGAAGACCTTTGCCATTACTGAGGTCCCACGGTACGAATAAAGATGGGCTGGTTAGAAGAATCAAAATGAGAATGACTGTTGGCTGGAGCTTAGCAAGGGGAGGGGAGAGAGGCTGTCATGAGATTAGAGAGGGGGACAAGGAGACGGGCTCTGTGGCCCTGACGAGGAGCTGGGTTTTACTTTAAGTGTGGTGGAATGTCACTGGAGGGCTTGTATAGGGCAGTGTCATGGCCTGTGTCCCAGCAGGTCATCCTCGGGCAGCTCTACTGGGAGGAGCCTGTAAGAAGCAAGGATGGGAGCAGAATGGACATCGTTGCACACATGGAATGAAAAGGACCTTTGAAGACTTGCTTTGACAAGCAGTGAACAAACCAGAGGCTAAAGGTCTGTTCTCTCTTAAGACCTTGGGTCCAGGAGAGCCTCTAGTCATGCTGCTTTGAATTCCTGAACTCCAGTGGTTTTCCTTATGTATGTAAAATTTGTGTATATCTCCCCTCTGACCCATCACCAAGTCTGGGTCAGCCTGGCCAGTGCGAAGCCCGCATCCCTTGATCAATGCACCAGCATGGCCAGGTCCAGGAGAAGATTGCTCAGAATCCCTCTGGAAAAGCAATCCTTGTCAAGAAGGTGCCATGTTCTCAGGATGAGAAAACCCAGCAGAGGGAATTGGTCTTGCATTTTCACCAGCATCACTTGTGTGCCTTGGAAAAGGCCCATCCTCATTAGGAGCCGAGGAGGAGGTGAGATTTGAAGCAGGAGCTTGGTGGCAGAATCCACCATCACTTCTCCTGCCCCTGCCCCCAACTCAGTCACAGCTGTCATTAATCTGTATTTCACTCCTGCTTTCATCCTCCACTCGCTGTTTGTCATTTTGGGAGCAGGATCCTCTCTGTTAGCACATTTGGAAACCTATTTCATTGCAGAGGAGAAGGGAACAATACAGGTTTTCATCGCAGACTAATTATGCCTCCAATATACTGATGCTAAATAAAACCAAGGGGTAGGCAATTGGAAATTCTTGACGTGACATTCACAGCTTTGAGAAAAACAGATGTTCACTTGAGGAGCTGGGGAGAGAAGACATATCCCTGTGACTAGCCAATGAGATCCGATCCAGGAGGATGGAAGTGAGAGACTGGCCAGCTCTCCTCCTGCAGCTGCAGTGTGAGGAGTCTTGGGAATCCACCTGTGATGGTCTGGCTCTGGCCTCAGCTGGGTCAACACGGATCAGCCTGGCTTACTTCACTTCAAGCATTTAGTGGCAATTCGGGTCTTGCGATAGAAGTATCTGCCTGAAACCTTGTTTCCGAGTTCATCAACAGTGAGACTTTGGGCCAGGCCTATGATTTCTAGGATGGTTCATTCCTTCATCCATCAATGGAGATGGCTCCTTGCATGGTCCTCAGGAGGATTCCTAGAGACAATGTATCTTGCCCAGAACATCCCGAGTCCTCCATAACTTTCAGTTCCCCCCCCCAAAGGATGCTATATGATCCTTTGTGTTAGGGCTGTGTAACTGTGAGCACAGGTTGATTTATTTACTTTCCCTCCTCAAATGGCAAGACTGATTGACTAGGCTGACCTTGGTTTCTGATAGCCAGAGAGGTCACCCACATGGTCCATTTCCTTTTCCAAATTATAAACGGTCACGGTCCTTCCATTGTTCATCGATTTGCTCGAGCGGGCCCAGTAACGTCTCCTTTGCGAGACTTGTTGTTACTGTGTTTGGCATATTGAATACGTCACGGGTAGCTTGCTAGGCTCTGCTGTGCGGGCGAGATACTCTCGGCAGCTTGCTGGGCTTTCTGAGAGGGGCGGAGGAATCGAACTTGTGTCAGCCATGTTGGCTGTGTGCAAGGCAAATGCCCTTCTCACTGTGCTATCGCTCCAGCCCCAAATTATAAACAAATGCAAATATTAAAGAACAGAGGGGAAGTTGAATGTGTCTTGGGTCAGCCCAATTTAACCCCCAGATTGCTTCTTCACCTGTCAAGAGGGGTGAGAACAGTCTGATCTGTTCTATAGGGGACACATGCACACACACACACACACACACACACACACACAGAGAATGAAATAGAGGGCAGGTTTTTCTTGCACTTTTAAGTCCCAGGTAACCCCAGTGATGGGGTTAAGACACGTGATATATTTATTTTCAATGCATTGCTCTGTCTGTCCAGCCAGGAGGAACTCTTGAAGAATAGAGGTGCAGTGTGGTGAGTTAAATGGTCACTTCCAGTTCTTCATCATACCCTTTTCCACTATGGCCACATGGAGTGGGCACCCAACAGCTCTCAGCAGACTCTCAGATTTATATGTTCATCTGTGTCAACCTGAAGAATCAACACCATAATTACGACTCACAGCAAAATAAAATGCTTCACTTACTTATTCACTTCTTCCTCTCACGTTAGCCTGGAGTAGTCTTGGCCCCTTGATCTCAAGAGTGGCACCTATCCCTGGGCCTGACGATCCACTGAGGTCCCTATAACGAGGCTTTCCAGAGAGCTTATAAGCTGTGGCAGGGCAGGGTCCACGTGCATTGCGGAGTTCACGCTTTCTGACACTTTGCACATGGAATTTTTCCCTTTCTCCCTTTCTTACCTCAAGGGGCAGGAACCACCATTTGGATTTACAGAGGAGGTGAACTGCCTCAGGGCAAGGTAATCAGGAAGGCAAATGTGAGTCGTGCAAGGCTGGAAGAGTGTTAGCTTAGACGGGAGAATGTCGTGAGTACCTGGATGTCTCGAACGCATTCAGTGCTAGGCCAGGAGAGGCAGCGGGGCAGGGGAGGAAAGGGTCTCTGAGAAGCTGCGAGCCCAGGTGGGCACGGATGAAAGTCAGCTGCAGCAGGGACTGCCTAGAAACAAGCAGGAGAAGCCAGATGCTCCGGCACTGGGCCCCTCCGCTGCGTGGGTCCTTTCCAGAAGGTGCTGACAGAAATTTGAAAGTGATCAAAGACCTCCCATGTTAAACACAGGGCCGACAAATCAAAGATGTGGGAAATCAGAAAGACTAGAGGCAAAGCAAATGAGAGGATGTAAACAACCCCGTGGAGAAAAGAAGAGGGGTCTCGGCTGCAGGTGGTGGCTGGGGTGGGGGACTGGGGCTGCACCGCTCTGGGGGTTCCGAGCCTCACAGGGGGTGGAGTAGGGTCCTGGGATATCATGGGATGTGTTGTATGTGCGCGCGCACACACACACACACACACACACACACACACACCTGCATGCATGCGTGCACCCAGGCACATATCAATGGATGCATGTGTATGTATGCATGAATGTACATGTGTGTACAGTCTTTATTATGGAGATTTCTAATCCCAAAGGAGAGCAACAGGACAAATAGGTGAATATAGCCCCATCCAGTGCAGGCTATAATCGCAAGTAATACTTGCTAAGGCTTAGCAGAGGTCAGGCACAGTCTGAGCACTTTTTTTGGCTGCGGGCTTCGTTTGGTTTTGAAAATGTATCCACATTTCTTTTGGAGACATAGAGGCATCATGCCACCTACAAAGAGACTGGGTGGGGGTCTGGCCAGGCTGCTGCTGTGGACGGTGCTGCTGGCCTGTTGGGCCCCTTTAAAGACTCCCTTCAGACCACGGTCTCTGTGTGGGAGAGCAGGACAGGCTCCGGGCAATGGGCTTGAGCAGAGCAGCCCTGTGGCTGGTGCAGGGTTCAGGGCTCCCTTCCTGGGCTCCTTCTCAGGGCAACAAGGGATCAGGGGAAATGGGAGACCCTGGCTAGGGTGCTGGTGAGGGGGTGAGGGCCTCAGGAGTTCATACACCTTCACTTGAAGTTGGGCCTCCTGAGAAGGGAGCTCCCCAAACTGCTGTCTGAGCAGCACCTGACCATGCCTTGTGTCTCCCTAAAGCACTGTGTCTTTCTTGGGAGCTCTCATCAGGGGGAACCGGGGCTCCAGACCCTCCGACACTGCTGAACTGCTCAGGGAGGGCGCAGGCACCTCCTCTTCTCAGACCTCTGGTTTTCCATTTGTGTCGACTTGGTTTCTGTAAGCAAGTTTGACCCATGCCCACCACAGGCGTCTGGCTTCTCTGGCCTGGGCTTTCTCCTGACCTTACCTCCTAGACACTCTTGCCTCTCCTGCCTCCCCCTTACCCTCATCAGTTCACTTTCTTCGGGCTTCTTTTCCTTCATCTCTCCCCGCCCCCCATACACACCTTATTCCCAGGCTCACCCATCCCAGAACTGTTTCAGACCCCTCTGCTCGAACCTTCGAGGACTTTCCTAGACTGTTTGGCCTCACTGGCACTCCCTGTTCAGCTCACAGTGAACAGGAATCAGAGAGGTAAACAGTCCTGGCCGGAGGAGGCTGCTCAGCCACAGACCTTTAACTTAAATTCCTCCCACCTCGCACCTGGATGCAGGTTCCGCCTCCTGCTGGAGCAGGTAGCCCCCATTCACCTGCACTATTGAGTACAACCCCTTCTCCATCTGACTTCCATGCAGTCCCTGCTCCCGCCTTCATTCCAGAGCATGCATGCTCTTCCTCAAACCTTCACATCTCTTTTTCTTTTTTTTTTCAAGCCATGATGACCTCATCAGGAAGAATTTTATAACCTACTGCCCAGCCTTTTCCTCCTTTGTTTGCTGTGTTCTTCTCTGATCTTATGCACACCTCTCCCACACAGAGACTCTCATCTCTGTGTAATTCGCGTTGCGCTTTTTTAATCGAACATTCTGGCGTAAACATTTCCCATGTCCTTGCCACAGCTTCCTAGTGATCATTTTTTTTAACAATTGTATTGAAATAAAGAATTGATGTTCCATAGTCTACCTAACATTACTGTTATCAGACCTGATGTCTGCTTCCAACTCTTTTTTTTTTTGTGGGGGGGGTGGTTAATGTTTTAGCAAAAGTCCTTAGGCACAGGAAGAATTTTCTCTTTGGCTGATTGCTTGATAGGGATTTTCCGGAAGTAGATGAAAAGGGCTAGAGACACTGGGAACCTGGGAACAATGGTGGAGGGAAGTGGACACTGGTAGAAGGGGTTGGTGTTGGAAGATGGTATGCCTGACACTCAATCATGAGTAATTCTGTAATTCACGGTGACTCATAAAAAGTAAAATAAAAGGGTCAGGCGGCTGCACTCCCACACATCAGCTTTTTGTTCTCGGCTACCATGCTGGGCAGTGAGTAACATCACTCTCCTCTCACAGAGGAGAAAGCCAACCTTTCTAGAATCTTCTCATGGAGCCACCCTTTTCCTAGTAGCCCACATGCTCCTGTGCCCCCTTATGTACTTCTCTAAAGACCCTCAGCCTTTCTATCTCAATTTAATCATTGATTTTTTGGGGGTCCTGCCATTCCCAGTCCAGTTAGGCACCCGCCTCCAGTATCCCCCAGGAGATGGGCATAATTGGTCGAGCATGTGCCTCCTCTGTGCGAGTTTATTCTGTGACACTGCATGGCTCCTCAAGCCTTGCTCTAGTGTCCCTCCTGAGCTCTGCTAGCGGTGGCTCTTATATTTAAAAATAGCAAAACAGAATACCGAGATATTAACATTCTGATCATTGAACTAACACTGGTCTGGCCCACTTGATTCTGATCTGCACTAGAGAGGAGAGAGCACGGGCTCTTCCTTTGCACAGGCCAGCCCCGGGTGTGGCAGGCAGCAAGGGCGTCAGAGGTCTCGCTGAGCAGGAAGTGAAGGCTCCCTGCACTCGGGGGGTCCCACTGGGAAGGGAAGTCTGGCCCCTGGGACTTTGTACTTCTTAATGCAGATGCTCTCAGCAAGGTGTGGTGTAAGACTGGGAAGCGTATCTTCACCGAGAATCAAGTGTGCGCTAAGGACAGAGACCAAGTTTGTGATATTCTTGGGAGACGATGATGACGATGAAGGCTCCTGGAGCAGAGAGCCCACCCGTGCCAGCATCTTACACTCAGGAGCTGTGGGGGTCTCGACAGGGCTTGCAATACCTCTGGGACTCGGTCTTCTCACCTCGACCTACCACCCCCCGCTTCCTCTTCTCTGTCCCCTTGTCAGCATGGGGATAGGCTATCTTTGTCTCCACGTTGCTTGGCTTCCATCCCAGATATCTGGGAGTAACACTTCCTATGGAAACACAGCCATGGAGTCAGAAGTGCTCCTTCAGCACTCTGGGAAGGAAATGTAGGCAATATCCTCATCTAGAAGTTCGTAACAACTGTAAAATCACAATTTTTTTGGAAAAAAAAATCCACCTCAGGTGTAATTGCGTGAATAAGTCATGAAGTTAGAAGTGGGTAGAATTGATTCGTCAGGTAAATTAATCTCAGCAGCAAGTGGAGGCATGTGGGGGCCTGGGACCTGTGTGGGCTGTCACCTGCAGCCGGGCTGGTTCGTGCCTCAGGTCTCAGTGTCCTGCCCCTCAGCTCACTGTCTTGCAGGAGCTGTCTGACCTGGGCTGCATGGAAAAGTGCTCAGTGCAGTCCAGGAGTGAGATACCAAGACTGAGTGCCGCTGATCCCGGAGAGGAGGCCTGCGGGGTCTGGTAGGGACAGCATGGAGGGATGCCCTTCCCTTTAGTCCTGGGGCCTAGATTGGGGGTGGGGGGGAGGCTGGATCCCTCCAGAGAAGGCCTGGGTGGTTCTAGACATGCAGTCTGCTGCAGAGTGCTGTGATGAATGGTTCTCTGGTATGAAGAACCCTACCTTTCTAGCTGCCTGTCTGCGGGCGCAGGGCTCAGGCCCTGGGCAGCACTGACTGCGGGGAGAGTGTTGCCACTGCCTGGGTCCTCCTAAAAACAAGGCCTTTCACTCTGCAGAGTCACCTCAGCCCGGCCAAGCAAGTGGCTGTGAGCTGTGCTTCCCTGCTGAGGTGTGGGATCTGGGTGTGGGAGGCCTGGATACAGCTTTCTCAGGAAGGTCTGGACACCATGGCCGCGCTGAGGTCCTGCCTTCCTGCAGCGCTGAGCATTGTCTGGTGCAGTGGTGTCTCTGAGGGCTGCAGGCTGCTCCACAGAGGTGTGAACCTGCTGCATTTGCACAGGAGCACAACTATTCCTTATAGTGCAGAATCAGGTTTGGCATCTACACCTCTGTACAGAGGCACAGCCTGCAAGTTGCAGGTCTGGGCACTCGAGTCCTACTTTATGTGTCTCCAAGCATGGTCTTGCCAGCTCTGTGACATCAGAGGAGTCAGGCAGTCCGTGGGGGTGGGTCTTCTCCAGAGCTATGGCGCCATTCTACCTACTGCAGAGTGTAGTGATTGTACATGTATGTATGCCTGTGTGTGTGTGTGTGTGTGTGTGTGTGTGTGTGTGTGACTATCTCTGTATGTCTGTTTTCAATGTCTGCGTATTTGGGTATATTTTTGTGTATTTGTGTGTATCAATTGTCTTTGTGTGTGTGTCTGTGTGTATTTGTATATCTGTATGTGTTTGGGTGTCCGTGTGTATGGTTGTATGTGCCTGTGTGTCTGTCATTTGTGTGTGTAGCTTTAGGAAAGGCTGTGCGACAGAAGGAGCTTTTCTGAGGTTCAGGGTGAACGATTTATGGTGAATGTGTAGAGAAGGGGAAGTGGACAGTGAGGACACCACGAGGGACATGCTCAGCACTGTCCTTGGGTGACTGATTTATCTCCTGTCGGCCTGCTCGGCTCAAGAATGCTTAATGAGTTTCTCTGGCTCTGTGACGTGGTAGGGGTAGGGGGGTAGACAGTGTGACAGCATCCCCCGGCTCCGGTACCTTTCAACAGTGGAGATGGCATCCGTCCTGTTACTGGCCTTTGACTCTTTGTGGGATGGGAGCCAGGATGGTCGCCCATGGTTGGGCTGTAGATGCGTCCTTAGCTCATCCTGGACTAGAGACCTTTGAATAGGAAGGAGGCTCTGACCTACCTCACAGGTACACACAGAAGTCCCAAGGGCTTCAGAACTGCCTGTTGGAGCCCTGGGGGAAATTTCTGGCTTTCTCCAGCCTCTGTGCTCAGCTGTCCTGGGCTGCCTCCTGCAACAGAACCACCGCCAAGCACTGCTGCTTCCCACCTTCCCGATGTTGCTTGTTGCTGCACGTGGTTCAGGGGGCTGAGAGGTGAATAGTGGGGTCTGGCCTGTGAGCCTGGCCTGTTTGCTTCGACTCACGTTGTCCCCCTCTTTTCCCTGCCCTTCCCCAAGGATCAGTCCGTGCTGGGGGTTCATGCTGGTATTCCTCCCAATGATCTGTTATTCCTCTAGAGGAGATACAGTGATACTTCCCTCTTATTTCACATGCAGAGAGAGGTAATGCCAAGCCCCAGTGGCTGCTGGAACAGTTGTTCTGGATTTTCTCTCTTGATCGGGGCCTTGGGCAAATGTCTCATTCCCTCCAAACTCAAGCTGGCATCTGTCTTCTGTCAGATGGCCAATTCACTCTTTCTTGAGTTCAAAAAAGACTGTGTGCTTTGCCCCCAACTCATAGCTCATTATGAACATCAACAATTCCATCAATCCCACCTTCAGGGTATCTGGAGGCTGTTTCCTATTTGCCACTCCAGTGCCCACCTTCCTGGTCAATGCCACCATTGTTATGGAGACAGTCTTATTACCAGCCTTCCTGTTTCTGCCCTTGTCCCCATAGCTGGGCTACTACTGCTGCCATGTTAGCTCTTCTCACCATTCCTGAGCCCAGAATCTTCTATTTCCCACCCATCTATCCAGGCTGAGAGCCAGAAAGTCCCCCCCCCTTGGTTTATCCAGGGGAGTGGTGTCCTGTCTTGTGGTTCCTACTTATACCTCTTACCCCCAAATATTACTCTGTCTTGAAATTGTCCCGGTCTGCTATATGCCAATACTGGGAGTGGCGTTACTGGTAACTGTCCCACACTGGCGACAACCCAAATATCCTTCAGCTAAGTGCTGAGACCACTCTCCACACACATGAAGGTACTGGCAGAGGGACAAAGCCACGCGGGTTCCGGGGCCGAGATCTCCAAGCCTACTCGGATTGGAGTCAAGCATCCTCCAACCAGATCCTCCAAATTCCAGTAGGCGGGGGTCACACCCACCACCTGGCCCCCTGGCGCCGTGTAATCCCATCAACGGCCAAGACTCAGAGACTATAAAATCCAGCTTCCGGAATCGCGCGGCCGCAAATGCGGCCGCGCGACATCTTATAAACATCTTTTTATGACATCTTATTATCTCATTCCTACTTTGGACAAACTTGCAGGCTATCGAATGTAGCCTGCCCACAGGGCAGAGTCTGGCAAACTCCCTGTGGTGTACCAAATATGCCAAATACCAGTAACAATGATGGGTCTCATTCTCCTAAAGAGCCTTGAATATAATCTCAGGACTAGGATGAAAGAGACCTTACTGGGGCCTGCTCGAGGCAATCGACGAATAACAGGATGATGAATGAATGAATGAAAAGTAGCTATGGTCTATCCATGCAGTGGAATATTATGCAGCATTAACAGGGAACAATCTACAGATAGAGGCAGCAGTATGGGTTGATTTTCAAAAGTAAACCCCAGGGGAGGAATTCAGACATCAAAAAGCTTCATATTTCACGAGTCCTTTTAACTACATTCTAAAACAGGCAAAATGATAAGGGCTCTAAAATAAATTGATGTTTGCCATGTCTGGAGATAGAGATATTGGCTATGAGGCACAAAGAATTTTTCAGGGTGATAGTACTGTTTTATATCTTCATTGTGGAGTTGATTACATAACTGTCCAAACTGATCAAACTCAGAAATGGATACTGCAAAGTACATGTTTTATTTTACATGAGAATGATTCTTCCATCTTGAAACTGTGTTCTGGTTTGGATGATACAGTGTGTAGTCGTTCAACCGTTAGAGTCTTACTGGATCCAACCATTCACCAACCCTTTGACTCTCTCTCCTGTTGCCCTCCTCTATCTTTTCTCCAGTTCATCTCTGCAGGCCTCCATGCTAATCCTTAACTATGCCAGATGCACCTCTGCATGACATCTCTAGCAGGTTCACCTCTCTGCCTGGAAAGCCTTCCTCTAAGGAGTCAGAGACTACTTTCTCTCTCTCCTGGGAAGGGCTTCCTCCCGGGGTCCCTGTCAGTCCTAGAGGAGCACGTGATGCTCTGTAACAGGTGACCCTGACCCTCTCTGCAGGCTGGCAGGGCCGGCTCACCTGTGCTGTGCTTGCTGGATCTGCTCCTTCCGTGGACCTGCACCCTGGCTTCTCAGTGGGAGCTGATGTTGGAGGAGCAGCGATTCCCCAAGGGACACATTTTCTTGACCATGATAGTAACATCAGGAGGCAAGTGCCTGCACCTGCAGGTTTTAAATGTCACCTCTGTTAGCACCCTACTTGACCAAGCAAGAAAAGCCCTGTGTAACGCACTTTCCATGGGGAGGCAAGTGATTGTTACCAGTAACCCAGATTGTCACTGTCTCTTGCCCAGTGAGGCCTTCCTGGACACATCTACTCCAAATGTACCTCTCGACTTGACCCTTGCTATTCCTCCTCTCTGCCTTCCTGTCTTCCACAATACTCACATTCCTATATTTTATTTATCTCGCTCATTTTCTGTCTTCCTCCCTGGGATCAAAGTGCTACCAGAGCAGGGACCATTTCATTCTTTTTTGTTCACTACTTTATCTTCAGCACCTAGAAATGTGCTTGACACATATCGTGTGGGGTTATGCTAAGAGATTATCGATGAAAGATTGGACATATTTCAATGACAGCCTCCCACAGGAAGTACTTAGCCCTTGGTAACCATGATGATGTGATAACCTTGGTATTTTGGGGGAGATCCAATGCCTCAGCTATGTTCGTGGTGGCAGTGATATGCATGATAGACATCTGAAGCAAGATCTGTTTTGATTTTGGTGGCAGAGAGATGGCATTGAGTCCCACAGCAGCGGTGCCAGCAGCCAGCATGTTGCCGGTGGAGATCTCCTGCATTTCCCCAATGCTCTGCATCTTCTTTTTGCTCCTGCATGCTCGCTCCTGGCTGTGGGTCATTTCCTGGTATCATAGCCTCTGCCAAGTCAGAATGCTAACCAGTGAGAGGCAAGTCCATTGAGTGTGGCTCTGAGCACCCTTCCCGGCTCCTCGGGGGTCAGACACAGGATGGGGTCTCTAGTTGCCCCTGTGCACTGAGACCCCAGAACAGCAGAGCCCTGCAGACTCTCAGGCGATCAGACCTTGAGTGGGTGGCTTGGCCTCTCAGCAGAGATCATCAATGACACATTTCCCCCCTCCCTATACCCCCCCCCCCCCCCAATCATAATAAATGCACTCTTCAGCTGAGGGCAGATTCAAGAAAGGAGGACTTGATGGATGGAGTGTCAGAAAAATATATGAGCATCATCTTGTTTCGGCTGTTGACCCCTCATGGGTGACATTAGGCTGGCTGAACCAGCCTTCTCAAAGGTGAAACTTCAGAAGGACAAATTTGACCTTAAGTGATGGGTTTTGTCCCAGGAGGGGACACGATCACTGGGCGGTGCTTCACACATGCCTCTGGTAGCCCTGCTACACGGCTGACAGTTACCAGACTGTCTTCTATTATTCCTCTGAGACTTGAACCCCTTCCCGTCTATATATTCCCAGGGCCCAGCAGAATGGCTCCAATGGCACCGGCAAGTGTTTGCAAATGCGTGATTTATAGAACAGTTACTCTGAGTCTGACACTGTGCTCAGGTTTGCATGCCTTAGATCCTAATTGACCCTTTCACCTGCCCTGGGAGGAAATTGCTGCTATTATTCCTGAGGCTTGGAGAGGTCTGTTTTCATCAAGGTGGGAGAGGTGCTGAGGGCAGAACTCATTTGCAGACCTGGACTCATTACCGTGGCTTTACCCTGCGAACAGAAGGACACATTCTGCTCCTAGGCTTCCTCTCTGGTGATCATGTGACCCTCAGAAAACATTTGCATCATGTTGGCCCTCTGCTTTCTGCTCTGTAAAATGGGGCTTATGGGTCCTATTAATTCCACAAATTGAATCAGAGTGTGTTTATGTTGACTACTCAATCGATCTAGAATTTCATAACTGTTATTATTGTGAGTGGCTCTAGTGGCAGTCAGTAAACAGGACAGATTTGGTAGATGCATGAGAAAGAGATGTAGAGAAACATAAATGTGGGTCTTTCTCAGTAGGTGAGTGTGCAGAAAACACGATCAGATGAATCACAAGAGAAAATGAAGCTTGTTAACAAACATATGGAAAACCACTAAAATCTCAGTGGTAATCAAAGCATAACAAATTAAGACAGGCTGGCATTTCTCAGCACTTAAAGAACAGCCATTAGTGGCAAGACTGGTGCTTTGCCATTCTGCTGTACGATGCTGAAGACGTTCTGAAAGATCATTTATTAATGACTATCTGGGACGATAAAAATATTTAAAACCCCTGACCTGGTAATTACATTTCTAGGAACTTATCCTAAGGAATTATTCTAAGGAATTAACACAAAACTTTTTGCATCATGTAGTTCAAGACACTTATATTAAAAACCTGGTGATAAGATAAATAAGCAACATTAGCAGAAGAGTTAGGGAATTGATAATATAGCAAATGAGAGACTATCATAGCTTTAATTGTTTTATGAATATGCACCAAATTGTATGATATGAACAGAGACCAAAAGGGGAGAGGCAAGTCACAAGGGTTTATGATTTTATTACCACTGTGTAAGATATCCTGGGGAATCTTCGCATAGAACTAAATTTAGAAGGAGCTTAAAAACGTTAAAGCAATATTGTGTGAGTGTGGAATGAGAACAGGTGATTTAAAACAATCTTTTTAATACCATGTATACTCTGTAGAAACATTATTATAGTAAATTTCTGGACTCGGGGGGCAGTATGTGGAGATCTGAATGTTACTGGAACAGAGGTACCTTTGGTCAGCAAAACTGGATTAAGAAATTGTTCTTGGTTCCAGGCTTAATAAGTAAAATATCAGAAATCCAAAATTGCGTGGCCGCTATCGCAGCCACAGGCCATCATTTGGTTCTAGTAACCAGCTGTAGAAAACAAATTATTTCACAATGCCTTTTCAGCAGGTCTGATTTTGGGGTGTAAACTCTAAATAATAATGGTGCATCTTTTGTCAAAACAGTGAATCTAATCAAAGTAGATAGAGTGTTAACTAGAATTCATCAGCCTCACAGGCATTGGGAGGGCTGAGAGAGGGGGTATATTGGGGTTCTTCGTGGTGAAAAATAAGTACTGGTGAAGGGAAATGTGTTTGATGATTGCGTGACCGAGACTTAAACCTGAAAGCTTTGTAACTTTTCCCACAGTGATTCAATAAATAAATAAATTAATTAAAAAAAGAGAAATTGTTCTTGGGGTCTGAGTGATAGTATAGCAGGTCAGTGCTTGCTTTGCATACAACTGACCTAGTTTGATGTGGCACCCCACGTGGTCCTTTGAGCCCTTCAGGAGTGATGCCTGAGCACAGAGCCAGGATTATGTCCCGAGCACTGCTAGGTGTGGCCCAAAAACCAGAGAAAGAAAGAAAAAAAGAAAGAAATTGTTCTTTTATGTCATATTCCTATCTAAAATTAATTTTGTGGAACATAAAGGGATGGTTTCTAATGACAAGCCATGCTGGAGAAAGCAGCCACCCAATGGCATTTTCTTCATAGTTGAGCAGCATTGTTTTATCTTACATTTAGTTCCTTAAGGGTTCTTCCTTTTTTTGAAAAGCAACTTTAATGCTTTCTTTCTGCTTAAAAACTTAAAGGGCAGTTATATAAAGCTTGACCGCAGTCCATCCCGTGCAGCTGAAAATAAACAGAATGAACAAGACAGGTTCCTCAACACCCTCCTTTTGCAGAAACTGCCACCAAGAGTTCAGTATGTATCTGTTCATCTCAGAATGTGCATTTGCAAATTCTTCCATCTAGCAACATATTTCAGTCATAAAGAAGTTGTAGGCAAATGTTCCCTTTCACACACTGTTGGTGAGAGTGTAAATTGGTATATATATACTCTATTTTTTAGAGAGCAATTTAGCAGGGTCTATTATAATTAAAAATTCTCATATCTGTTGCCTACATTCCAAGGAACACTTCCTTGAGAAATAGAAAAACTCACTCCCAAATTCACATGTTGAAGTCTAACCCTGAATGGTTATGGTATTGGAGATGGGACTTTTGGGAGGTAATTAGGTAGAGATGTGGGTGCTTGGTGGGATATACCATGATGGGATAAGTGTCCTCTAAGAAGAGGAGACTAGAGCTCCCTCTCTCTGTCATATGAAAGAATAGCAAGAAGGAAGCCCTCTGCAAGTCTGGAAAGACAAGCCTTCACCAGGAACTGAGCTGACTAGGCGATTTCATTATCCACTTCTGACCTCCATGAGGCAGAAATGTTTACTGTTGGGCAAAGAGATAGTACAAGAGGTAAGGCACTTGCTCGCACATATCTGTGGTGTCTGTGACCTTGGTTTGAATCCCTAATACCACATACATATGAGTCCCACAGCACCTCCAGGTTAACTCCTGACTACAGAGCCATGAATAGCTCCTGATCCCTGCTAGGTGTGGCCCAAAAACAAAAATGAAAAAATTAGTGAGAGGAGAGAGTTAGGAGATCGTTATAGTCCTAGACTGTCCTTTGCGTTCTGGGGAGTCAAAATGACTGCTTTTTTTGAACCGTATGTTATATAGGTGGGGGTACGTCCAGTAGAGTAGGTACCATTACCCAGCAAGAACCCCAGTGTTAATAGGGAGACCAGGGTGTACCCAGGTGTAATATTTAAATTTAAGCACTCCATTCTTCAGGTTCTTTTGTTGTGGTGTTGCTGATCACACCAAGGGTGTTATCCATGAAGGCAAATGCTCTGTGGCTGAGCCACACCCCCAGCCTCACACATGTCTTGTTAATAGGACTTTGGAGCATTACATGTGAGAAGGCACTGCATCTTTGCGATGCTTCCGCAGAGTGCTGTTGTACAGGTGCCCTGTTCAGGTGCACACATATTGGTTTGGGTTGTTTGTTTCTGCCATCTCTGTGGTGAGCTCCAGGATGATGATTGGAATCTAGATGTTAAACGTTTTTTTCCTGCTCTCAACTTTTCAAGGAAGTAGTCAGAGAGATAGTGCAGTGGGTAAGGCACTCACCTGGCTCCAGCTGATCTGGATTTAGTCCCCAGCATTTCATATGGTTCCCTGGCGGGAGCGAATCCTGAACACAAAGACAGGAGCAAGCCTCAGTACTGCCAGAGTACCACTGGTTGTGGCCTCCCCCCCAAAATGTTAAAAAGTAAACATCTAATTTTGAGATTATTAGAGATTCATATTCAGTTGTAAGAATTATAGAGAGATTCAATGTACCTTTATGCAAATGTTTTTCCAGTGGTAACACCTTATAAAACTATCCCCGGTCTTAATCATTCTCAATGACAAACTTACTTCTGTTTCCAGTTTTGTCGTTTCAGGGTTATAGAAACGGAATTATTTAGCATCTAGTGAATGGAATTAATTATTTTTTTTTACTCAGCATAATTCTCTGGAGTTTCATCCTGTTGTTGTATGTATCAACAGTTCATTCCCTTTTAATGCTGAACTGCATTCAATGGCATGATGTTCCACAGTTTAACTATTCACTCACTAATACACATTTGTTCTTTGCTCCCTCTTATTTTTGGCCATTCTGAATAGTGGTGCATTCATGTCTTGATTTCTGTTTTCACTTCTTCAGGCTAAATACTTAGAAATGCAATTGCTGTGTCTTGTGGCAGTGCATTAAAATGCACACACACATACACATACACACACAGTAGGTCTGAGAGATAGTACAGTGGGTAGGGTACTTGCCTTGCACATGGCTGACCTGGCTTGATTCCCAGCACCACAGATCCCCACAGGTCCCTACAGCACCGCCAGGAGTAATCTCTGAGCGCAGAGCCAGGAGTAAGCTCTGAGCACCATAGTGCACAGCCCAACTATTCTACCTCCAAGCAGGCAAACAAACAAAAAACACATCATACTGGGAAACCATTTTCTAGAGTGATTGGTAACCATGATATTTTTTATTTCTACCAGTGATGTATGAACATTCTGATTTTTCCTCATCCCCAGGAGGATTGTTGTTATCACTTTTTCATTTTGGGCCTTCTCATAGGTGATAGATCACGATGGCTTTAATTTGCAACTCCCTAGTGGCTAATGGTGTTAAATAGCTTTTCATGTGCTTATTTATCATCTGTATATCCTCTCCAGTGAAAGGGCTCTTTATGTCTTGTGCCCATTTTCCAAATGAATATTTTTTAATTGTTGAATTTTAGAGGTCTTTGTATTTTATGTAGTAGGCTTCTGTCAGGTATTTTGTAAATATTTCTCCTAGTCTAGTTTCCTGCCCTCCCTCTGAGTTAGAAATATCACTGGATATTTCTAGTGGGAAAGTTTTCATTTTGAAGGAGTCAGTTTATGAATTAAAAATTTTGTAGTTCATGTTTTCATATCAAATCTGGTTTTCTCCTCTTCTAAAAGTTTTGTTGTCTTAGGGTTCACATTTTTGAAACTTTATTTAAACGTCACGGTTTACAAAGTTGCTCATAAATAAGTTGCTATGGGATTTTGATATTTCCACACCAATCCTGCCATCTGAGTGAGCTTCCCGCCATCAATGTCCCTGTTTTCTCAACCACTTCCCTTAGCAGGCACACAGTAATTTGTTTCATATTGCTTGTTACAACAAAGTAGCTAAAGGAATATTCAAAAATACTTCATGACCATCCTGTTATTTGTCAATTGCCTCGAGCAGGCCCCAGTAACATCTCCTTTGTCCTAGCCCTGAGATTTTTAAAAAAGTGCCATATTCAAGGCTCTTTCAGGGTTAGGAGAATGAGACCCATCATTGTTACTGGTATTTGGCATATTGGGTACACCACGGGGAGTTGGCCAGACTCTGCCGTGTGGGTGGGTTAGATTCGGTAGCCTGCCAGTTTGTCCAAAGTAGGAATGAGATAATAAAATGTCATTATAAGATGTCGCGCAGAAGCAAATGTGGCCGCGCGCTTCCGGGAGCTGGGTTTTATAGTCTTTGAGTCTTGGCCGTTGATGGGGTTACACGGCGCCAGGGGACCAGTTGGTGGGTGTGAGCCCCGCCTACTGGAATTTGGAGGATCTGGGTGGAGGATGCTCAGCCCCGATCTGAGTAGGCTTGGAGATCTCAGCCCCGGGATCCGTGTGCCTTTGTTCCTCTGCCGGTACCTTCATGTGTGCGGAGAGTGGTCTCAGCATGGTGGTGGCTGGTTCTGGAGGTCTTTGGCTGCCGGAGGTCTTTGGCTGCCGGAGCCCTGGTCGGGGCGGGGAGGGAAACTCAACCCGCTCCCCTCCAAGGGGCCCCGGCGAGGACAGCCAGGCGTGGGGGCAGAAGACTCTGCACTGTTCTCTTCCGGGAGCTGGGTTTTATAGTCTCTGAGTCTTGGCCTCATACAAAATACTTCAGTAGAAGAAAATTAGTGGAAATTGTTTTCTCTTACCACAGGGTTGTTAAGACTTTGAGGATTTACTAAGTTGTTTGTTGTTAGTTGAGTCTTCTGTGAGACTGTTTTTGTTTGTTGGCTTCTGTGTTGCTTTCTCATCTAATTTGGTGTGTTCCTACTGGAATTTCAGTACTGAGGAATTTGGAGGTATCCTGTGGTCTGCATTTGCCAGAACTTCAGGATCTCTAGAACTGGGAGGGAGTCTACAGAGATTCTTAGTGAAGCTGTGGAGCTAGACTGTAGACTGTCGGCATGGTGGCAGTAGTGGGGTGTGGGTGAGGCTGCCGGGGTTTTAGTGGGCTGGGGACTCAACCTGCCCTACTCCCGAGAGCACTCCAGACTTTTCAGCCACTGGTCCCCTGGGGTGCTCTCAGGAGTGGGGCAGGTTGGCTTGCATCTTGGCTTGCATCTCCTCAGAGATTTAGTTTGTGATTCTGAAGGGCAGGGTCAGGGAGTGAGCCAACATGATGGTGACTATGGGAAGTCTTAGGTTTCACATTTACGATGATGACTCATTTGAAGTCAACTTTGTATAAAAGGTGTGACGTTTAGTTTGACATGTTATCATTATTTATTTATTTGCCTGTGGGTGTTCAGTCATTCCAGCACCTTTTTTCAGGAAAGCTGATCTTCTCCCAGGAGCTGAGGAGAAAGATTAGGTACGTTTTTAAAATAGATGCTGAGCATTTGTGGGGTCATGGATTTGATCTCTAACACTTCATGTCCCCTGAGCACCACTGGATGCAGTTCTGGTAGCTCCCTGTACCCCTGTGGTGATTCGGGCTGAGTATCAGTGGGTGTGACACACAGTCCTGTATCCCTCTTACCCAGCACCTGTGGATGTGGACCTTATAAAAGTTTTCTTTAATAAGTTATTCTTTTAAAAAATTTTATTTTAAAGTTTGGATGGGATGGGAATATTGTATGCATAAAGCTCATCTATCAATAACTTTGTAAATCACAGCTCTTTAATTTCAAAATAAATAAAAATAAAAATAACAGGCTGTTCTTCCTCCATTGAATTACTTTGTCCCTTTAAATAATTTTGGCATATTTGTGTAGGTATTTTTCTTTCTTATTCTGTTCCATTGGTCTGTGTATTCTCCCTCCCCCTACACCACACAATCTTGATTACTTTAGTGATATGACAAGTCTTGAAATTGAGTAAACTACTTCTACCCATGCTTTCTTTCTCTCCTTGAACAATGTTTTCATGATTATAGTTCTTTTGCTTTTCCAAATTAATTTTAGGCTAGTCTTGACTCAATCTGAGAAGATCGTGCTGGGATTATTTTAGGATTTACTTAAACCCGTAAATTACTCTGATAGAATTGGTATCTTTACATTAAGCCTTCCAACCTATAAAACATGTCATGTCTCTTCATTTTATTTAGATTTTCCCCCTTTAATTGCATCCATTAACATTTTGTAGTTTTTAGCACACTAGTCCTGTATTTTTTTAAAGTTTTAAACTTAGATATTTCTTGTTTTTGCAATTGTAAATGGTATTTTATTTTTAATTTGTGTCCATATGCTCATTGCTAGTATATAACATGTAATTGATTTTTGTATGTATGTCTCGTCTCATGTGGCCTTGCTGAGTTTATTGTTTCTACTTTTTTAGATCCTTTATGATGTTCTTACAATGGTGTCATATGCAAATAGGAGCAGATTTATTTCTGCTCCTTCCCATCTGTAGACCTTTACATATACCCCTTTCTATTGAACCATTGGAAACTTCTAGTACTATGTTGTATAAGAGCAGTAAGAATAGATACTTTTGCTTTGCTTTTCTAGTAAATGGGGACTATTAACAGGAAAACTAGTTTACTTCACCTTTCAGTATGATGTCAACAGTTGGTTGGAAGTCTAGGAAGTCTCTGTCATTTTTCTGAGAGTTTCACAAATCATAAATGAATATTGAAAATTGGAAGATTAATTTTCTGCATTGATGAATGTAATCATGTGACTTTCCTTTGTGCAGTTAATATAGTGGACTTTACGTTGATTTATTTTCAAATATTGAAACATTCTGATATTCCTGGTGAAAGCTTTGCTTTGTCACATTGTATAATTTTTTTCATATATTGTTTGATTTCTTTTGCTAATATTCTGTTGAGAATTTATCTGTCTATATGCATTGTTGATATTGGTTTGTTTTCTTGTTTTGTGTTATCTTTGGTTTGGTATTGAGGTAGTATACTAACTTCATGAAATGAATTAGGAAACATTCTTTCCTCTTTCATTTTTTGGAAGAGATTATGTAGAATTAGTGTTAATTCATTTTTAGACATTTGATAGAATTCTTCACTAAAGCCATCTGTGCCTGTAGAATCTTTTGGAAGGGAATTCAATTTCCGTAATAGTTATATGGCTTGGAGATTAATTATTTTATATTGGGGAAATGGAAAGGCATTAATTTTTTTGTTGTCTGTTTGTTTTAGGAATTGCCCCATTTGATCTAAGTTGGCAAATTCATTATGTGTAGAGTTGTTTATTGTATTGAGGTATCATTTTGATGTCCACAAGTCTATAGTGATAGTCTTTGATTCTTTACTGGCAATTTAGTAATTTGTGGTCTTTTATTTTTGTCAGTCCTGCTAGAGATATGTCAATTTTATTGATCTTTTAAAAAAGAACTCTTTATTTTTGGTCTGTCTTTACTTCTTTTCTCTGTTTGGAATCTCATTGATTTAGGTTTTCTCTTTATTGTTCTTTCTTTCTTTCTTTCTTTCTTTCTTTCTTTCTTTCTTTCTTCCTTCCTTCCTTCCTTCCTTCCTTCCTTCCTTCCTTCCTTCCTTTCCTTCTTTCTTTGCTTGTTTTGGATTTAATTTGTGTTTCTTTTTCTAGATTAATGATGTAGGCAGGAACTAGAGACATTTTGTCCTTCTAGTGTCATGCTGAACTTTATAAATGTTCTCTCACTATTATAAAATTTCCCACAAACTTTGATATGCTATGTCTTAATTTTCCTTCAGTTGTCTTTAAACTGTTATGTAGCATAATTTATTTTTTGATATTTGAATATCTTACTGTCATTTTTCTTGTGTTAAGTTGTACTTTGATTCTAAGTTATTTTAAATTTATTGGCATTTATTTTTATGGCCCAAGATATTTTCGATATTGATATATGCTTTCTGTGAACTTGTAAAAAAAATGGACACTGCTGTTGTTGATAAGTGTGTTCTAGATGTCAGATTCTGTTGTTTGGAGGTCTTGTTAGCTACCTTTAGATTCTGGTTGATATTTTTTTCTTGTCTGGTTCTGTGAATTGTTGAGAGAATTTGTTGAAGTCATTAACAGTGGTTGTGGTTTAGAATATACTTTAAGTTCTGTCAATTTTTCTATTAGTTTGGTGCAGATACATAAAGAATTATATGTTTACGTGGTGGGTTGACTTGATCATTTTGTAATATCACTTCTGTCTGATAATTTTCTTTGCTCTGAAGTCTGCTCTATTAGATGTTGTGACTCTTGGATTCTTTTGATTAATAGTTACATAAAAAGTCTTCGATTCTTTACTTTCAACTTGTGCATTGTTATATTAGAGCAATGTCACTGCAACAAATCTGTGATTGTTATAGACATCATAAGAGTCGTTCAGAGTTTTTAATCCCACTCTGCCAGTTTCTCTTGGTTGTTTTTAGACATTTACATTTGATGTTATTATTGATCTATTATAGCATAAGTTTGCTGTTTTATCTATTGTTTTCTGTTTGTCTTCTTTTGGTCTTAGTTTCTTTTTTTCTGGCCTCCCTTTATGTTACTTACAAATTTTTTAGAATTCAGTGTTGATGTTTCTGTAGTTTATAAGTGTATCTTTTTATCTAACTTTTTTAGCCCTGGAGCCATAGCACAGCAGTAGGGCGTTTGCCTTGCGCATGGCCAGCTCGGCCAACCTGGGTTCGATTCCTCCGCCCCTCTTGGAGAGCCTGGCAAGCTACCGAGAGTATCTCGCCCGCACGGCAGAGCCTGGCAAGCTCCCCGTGACGTATCCAATATATATATCCAATATGCCAGACATGTAACAACAAGTCTCACAATGGAGACATTACTGGGCCTGCTCGAGCAAATCAGTGAACAACAGGAGGACAGTGCTACAGTGCTAAAAGTAATCACTAAGCCTGCTAATGATTCTCTTTCTACACACACACACACACACACACACACACATACACACACACCTTTTCACAATTTACTGCTGTTCACATTTTACGTGCTCGATGTATAGAAAACTTGCATCCCCCTGTTTTTTTTTTACCCTTACTATTTATATGTAATAGACTTACTATATATATTTACCACACATACTTTCAGAATAATGTCAGTGTGATGAATTCTTTTCAACCTTTAAACATAATTTCAGACACTTAAAAGAAGCAAAGTATTGTTTTGACTCATAACTTTACTTACCATTTTCTTCCTTTGTGGTATTTCAAGGATCTTCTTTCATAATTTCCTTTTTTGTTTATAGGATTTTCTTTAGACAGACTTAGTGTAGGTCTGCTGGGTGCAAATTCTTTTAGAATTGCTCCATGTGAGCACGTCTTTATTATGCCATGATTCTCAAGGCATGTGTTTACTGGATATAGGATTCAGGGCAATGGGGCTTGTCTTTCAGGGCTTAAAAATGTTGTCACCTTTGTATGGTTTCTGTTTTCTGACGAGAAACCTGCTGCCATTCCAATTGCTTTTATCAGGTTGGTTTTTTATAGGTATTTTGTGGTGGTTTTTGTTTACCTCTAGTTGCTTTAGATAATTTTTTTTGAGGGGTCATATGGTGGTTGCTCAGGTCTTACTTCTGGCTGTGTGCTCAGGGGTCACTCCTGGCAGTGCTCAGGAGACCATGTGTGGTAGCCTCACACAAGGCACACACCTTACCCTCTGTACTGTCTCTCTGGCCCCAGATTAGTTTAGTTTCCTTAGTGTTCATTTTTGGAAGTGTGACTATGAAGTATTTCGATATGGTTTCTTTAGGTATTCCTGTTTGCGTTTTACCCAGTTTCTTTTCTTTTCTTTTCTTTTCTTTTCTTTTCTTTTCTTTTCTTTTCAATTTTTATTAGTGAAACACCATGAGGTAAAGTTGTAGACTTACAAATTTTTGTGCTTGGGTTTCGATTATACAATGATCAAATATCCATCCCTCCACCAGTGCCCATTTTCCACCACCATGGATCCCAGTATCCCTCCCACCCCCATCCCCCCATCCCACTCTGCCTCTGTGGCAGGGCATTCCCTTTTGTTGTCTCTCTCCTTTTGGGTGTTGTGGTCTGCAAAAGAGGCATTGAGTGGCAATCATGTTCGGTCCATAGTCTACTTTCAACATGCATCTCCCATCCTGGGAGCATCCTCCAAACACCCTTTATTTGGTGCTCCCTTCTCTATCTGAGCTCCCCTTTCCCATAGAATGCCTGACTGGCCTCTAAGCCATGGAGTAATCCTCCTGGTACTGATCTTGGCTATTCTTATTACCCAGTTTCTTGAACCTGTTGATATATATCTTTTACTCAATTTGAGAAGTTTGCAGTTATTAATTTGTTAATTTTTTTTAGCTTTATCTACTCTCTCCTCTCCTTCTAGCATTTTAAGTACACAGCACAGCAGGTAGGGCATTTGCCTTGCACGCAGCTAACCCGGGTTTGATTCCTCCATCCCTCTTGGAGAGCCTGGCAAGCTACCAAGGGTATCCCGCCTGAAAGGCGGAGCCTGGAAAGCTCCCCGTGGTGTATTTGATATGCCAAAAACAGTAGCAACAAGTCTCACAATGGAGACATTACTGGTGCCTACTCCAGCAAATCGATGAACAACAGGGGGACAGTGCTGCAGTGCTATGTCATCTTCCAATCTATTTATATTTGTATCTAAATGGTTTTTTAATAGCCCCAGAGACTCTGAGTCTGTGTTCATTTATTTTTAGTCTGTTTTATCTTTGAACTTCAGGTTGTGTCTTTTCTGTTGTTCTGTCTTTCAGTTCTGTCTGTTCATTGAATCTTCCTCTATCCCCACCTTTCTGTGGTTGAATCTGTTCATTGGGGTTTATTTCCAGTTGTTTTTTTAAATTCTAAGATTTGCATGTGTTTCTTTTTTATTGCTTATATTTATGCTGATACTTTTTAGTTTTTCATTTGTTTCAAGTATGTTTCGAATTGCTTACTGAGATATTTTTATGATGACTGCCTTAAAATCTTTGACAGATCATTCTTAATATTTTCTTTATCTTAGGGTACAATTCTATTCCTAGTCTGTGGGTCTATCATAATCATTCTAATCCACAACTTTAGTTGGAAATTTCAGCACATCTTTCTTAACAAATGAGAGAGCAACTTGACAGATAATCAGAAGAAATATGAAAGTTTGAGTTCTTCCTGTGTCTTGTTATGAACAATGAATTTCATTCAAATCCTGGGTATTTTTTTTTTTTTTGAGAGAAATGATAGGGATTTTTTGAGAAGTATATTAGGCTGCAGAGCTTCTGTTTCTGCCGTTTCTTATCCCATGATGGGACAGAACTGCAGTCTTATTGTTGCCCATTGAGGATAAAGTCCAGGTTCATCTCATGACTTGTGGTGTGGAGAATTTCTGGTTGTTGGAGGGATGTGGTAGAACTGACTCCTCACCGATCGCTTCTTGAGACTCATGGGGCCACACTTTGTATTGTGGCATTTGGCATTTGGGGTTGCTGGGAAGATCCTAGGAGACCTCGATTGATTGTTCCCTGAAAGCTTTTGCCTTGCTAGACTGTCCCTTTCTGGACCTTTCGCAAAGAGTAAAGAGAGTCAGGTTTTATTTATCATTTTTCCTCTACCTATTAGATTTTCTGTGTAGCCAACTCTTCAGCTGCGAGCCTATAATGGAATATATTAGAATATTGGCATATAGTGGAATGTACTTGAGATAAAAAGAAAACCCAGTGACTTCATTGCAATGTTCCTTGAGTTCTGAGCTCCTTTCTTAATCTGCCTTCTTGTCCCTCTTCACATTCATATTATGCTTATGTATTTTGCATAATTTTTTTTGTATAAGGTTTGTACCTAGGAAGAATTCTCTGGACATGCCTGCTCTTTTCTGAGGGCGATGCCAAGTTAGTCAAGAAGTAAGTTGCCCAGGTTTTTAGCCGTTCAGCACTTGGACTCATTTGCATGCCAAACAAGAGTATCTGGACTTGAAGAAAGTATTCAAGGAATCAGAGAAGAGGATATTTGTTTAGTTCTGAATTAACAGTTGTGATCTCTACCCCACTCCTCGCTCTATTTCCTTTTTATTTGCCTTTTATCCCATTGTTGTCTTTTAATTAAACAATTCCTTCACAGGATACTCTTTCATTGAGAATTATTAGGGACGTGAGCTTTCCTTTATCAAACCATTGGCTGTGTAATTATATGCACTTTACATTTGGCTCTGGGGAGATTTAAGAATTGTGGGAGAAAAGGTGCTTCATTAATTGGTTGAGCAAGATTTTGCCTTTAATGGAGACAAAGGTGCGGAAGCGTTTGCGGGGCCTAGACAGTTTGTGGTTGTTGGTGAGGACAGAGGCGGCCAGTGTTGGGGGCTTCGCAGACAGTTCTTCCTTCTGCACTGGCCGGAGGACGTGCCCTGCATGAGCAGATGCAGGGTGGAAGGGGGTGGGGAGCACCAGCCCTGACAGGGTTGGGGACTCCTACTGCAGTCCTGAGCAGACCTCCAAGAACTTGGGCTGCTTTGTAGGGGGAGGTGTCTGTTGTCTGTGTGGAAAGGTGGAGGGAACTGTGTGAAACAGGAGATGGGGTGTGAGACAGGGGTCAGTTTCTCATGTGCTCTGGACCTGCTTGTTCACTGCAGTGAGGCTGGGAGACCCTGTGGACAGGGGCCGAGGAGAGTGAGAGTCTCTGCTCACTGATGTCGGTGAACACATTGATCGTGCTCATAGGATGCTCAGTAAGGGATAGCAGAGAAAGAACCTTCATGGACTTTGTTTTTAAGGACTTTACATTTCTTTCAGTCCTAGAATGGGATGGGCAGGAAGAAAGTGCACGTGTGCGTGCAAACACACACACACACACACACACACACACACACACACACATACACTTTTTCTTTCTTCATCTAGTACAGGAGTGGCACCCTAGTCAGGTGAGAGAGGTCCAGACAAAGCAATTAGGGCCAACTGAGAGTCATTGGAAGCTTGCATGGGCCCCAGGTTCTGTGTAAATCTGTGTATCGTCTAACCCTAAACTGTTGCCAAACTCATGTTTAGAGACTTAGGCACACTCTCCCCCATCAGACATAGACAGCCCTCCTCTCCAACAGCAGGGTAGCTGGAAGCAGCAGCATCTCAAATAGAAAAGACTCATGTGACTGTTGAGTTTGTCAATGCATGCTGAAACTAAATTGAAAGCCCCGTAGAATGTCTGGGCACAAAACAGAAAGGAACAAGGTCTGCCCTCCAGAGAGCATAGGGACTGTAGTGTAGGAAGGAGCTGCGCTTGGACCTGTAAGCAACCCCCTGCCCTTCCCCACTGAACCCCTGTCTGTCTCTGTCTCTCTCTGTCTAACTATCTGTCTTTGTCTCTCTCTGGTTTTGTCTCTCTTCCTATCTATCTGTCTCTACCTGTTTTTCTCTCTCACACACGGTCTCATTTGTTTCTGGTGACCCCCAGTGGATTCTGTAGGATCCTCCCCACCCTCAGGCTGTACTGCAGTACACACAGTCTCATGTGGCTCCCTTCTCACATAACACAGGGGGCAGCATTCCTGCGTCAAAGCAATTTCTTCCTGGGTAAAGCAAATGAGATGGCTGATATGAAAGTCTTGGGCAACTGTTATTATTCATTCATTCATTCATTCTGCAAATGCTTTTAATTCCTGTGTGTCCAGTGTTGGACTGGAGTACCAGGCCAAAAGTCACAGAGAACGAGCTTGACTCTTCTAGAACTGTATGCTAATGAGGAGACAGGCAGCAAACAAGGAGGCTCATGAATTGGGACGATGGAAAGGCACAGATCATCGTGGAGGGAAGGAGCAAACAGACGATGTGAGAGAGAATAGCCAGGGAGTAAGAGAGACCCTCTTAGAGGTGGTGATATTTGTGTTGAGGCTGGAAAGGATGTGCATGAGCCAGCCCTGGGAAAACTAGCTTGCAGGAGTTCTGACGGAGGGTACAGCAAATGTGAAGGGTGAGTGAAGGGGACAGAGAAGCCCAGTGACAGACAGCAGGAGAGCCAGTGGGCTGAGGCGAGGTGAGGTTGCTGGGCTGTGCCTCTCGTGGGCTCTGATGGTGCTGGGGGAGATCCTGGGTCTGTTTGTAGATCACGATGCCCAGTCGGCATCAGGACCCCCTTTTCTCCAGCCTATGCCTGGTCCAGTATGTGCCATAATTAGGGAGCCTGAGACTGGCCTGCGCTCTCTGCCTGTGAGTCTATGCATCCCTGGCCCACCAGGGCAGGGAGATGTCCAGCGCTCAACCACACGGGCCTTTCTGGTGGCCAGGCGATGAAAGACACATTCCCTTTGCTTCTCCACAAGCTCTGTGGGAAGATTTGATTCTGTGTACTTAGACCTACCACGGCCAACCCTGTCTGCCTCCACTCTGTGCCCCTGGATTACTAGGATTCCAGGAGAGTGAAGACCTCAGGGGCTGTGGTGGGGAGAGGCGTGTGCTTTGCATAGTGCTGTTCACTCTCTCTCTCTCTCTCTCTCTCTCTCTCTCTCTGGCTTTTTGGGTCACACCTGGTGATACTTAGGGGTTAACTCCTGACTCTGCACTCAGGAATTACTCCTGACAGCGCTTGGGGGATTATATGGGATGCCTTGGATCGAACCCGAGTCTGCTGAGGGCAAGGCAAACACCCTATCTGCTGTGCTATTGCTCTGGACCAGTACTGCTCTTTGGAACATCCCACTCTTACCCATGCTTCCAGTCTCTTCCTTACTGGCCTACATCTGCTGTATCTGATCCTCTTGTCCGTGAGGGCTTCTGCTCTGTCCTTCCTGGGGCAGACCCGTGGCATGGGGAGTGCAGGCAGATGTGCATAAAACAGAGTCTGTTGCCACCTGGGGTGAGCCCCAAAGCCCAGCAAGGTCAACTGGGGCTCATTGGCTGCCTCCACGACTATCCCTCTGGTGCTCTGCTCACTCCCGGAGAACTGTTTCTGCTCCTCTCCTGACCTCCAGCCATTCAAGCATCAGCGAGGAGGCTCAGCACACTGCTCCTTCCCAGAGTGCTCTTCCCCAGAGAACCCCTTCATTATGAATTTTTATTTATTTGCCTGCGCTGTCTTGCTCAGGGGTCTCAGGGCCACTCACAGTAATATTCAGCTCCTTCAGTGGAGGCTCAAAGATGTGGTGTCACTGTGAATCACGAGGGTCAACCCAGCAGTGCTCGGGGGCCACTAGGGCTAACCCAGTGATGCATGTGGGTTATATGGTGTTGGGAATAGAACCAGGGTCGGGACCTCTAACCCCTGCACTCTCTCCCCAGCCCTTAGCCAGCTTTTAAGTGGGCAGTTCACTGACATTTGTTCCGTTCTCATGCTCATGTAACTGTTACCACTCTCCACTTCCAGAAATTGTCCCTCCTCCTCCCAAAAGAACTCACAGCTCATTAGGTTTTAGTTCCCTCCCTGCTCCCCACCAGTCGTCAAGTGAGGGGGATCACACGGTATTTGTCCTTTTGTGATCATCTTGTTTCATTTGACCCAGTGTCCTCATGGTTCCTCTGTGTTGAAGCAGGTAGTAGGATTCCTCATTTAAGGCTGACTAAATTCCATTGTGTGTAGAAACCACGCTTTGTTTATCTTTTCATCTGTCAGACAAACTTCGATTGCTTCTATATTTAGGCAGCCATGAGCACGGCTGTACCAATTAATCTTTGAGACCCTGCTTTCAGTCCTTTTAGACATAAACCTAGAAGTAGAGTTACTGGATTCTATTAAATTCCCCCCTCCCCCCCCCCCCCCCCCCAGAGTTCTGCACTGTCATAGAGAGACTGCACAATTTTATGTTTCCACTACTACCTATGTATGGAGATATAGTTTATCTGTATTCTTGACAATATTATCTATTTTTGGAGAGTAGCCACCATTAATGTTTAAAGTTAGCCCTCACCTTTTCCCCTGGCATGCGCCTTTTTTTTTTTATTGAATCCCTGTGAGATACAGTTACACAGATTTCATGTTTGAGTTTCAGCCATATAATGATCAAACACCCATCCCTCCACCAGTGCACATCTTCCACCACCAATGTCCCCAGTATCCCTCCCCATCCCAGTAATTCCCCTGCCTCTACATACTCTTTCTCTACTTTTGGGAATTATGGTTTGCAATACAGATACTGAGACGGTATCACATTTGATCCTTTATCTACTTTCAGCACACATCTCCCATTCTGAACGATCCCTCAAACCATCATTGACTTAGTGATCTCTTCTCTATTCCAGCTGCCTTTTCCCCTAGCTCATGAGGCAGGCTTCAAACTATGGAGCAATATTCCTGGCCCTTGTGACTACTGTTATTGCGTGTCAGTCTCATATTATGTTATTTTATATTCCAAAAATGAGTGCGGCATTCTATGTCTGTCCCTCTCTTTCTGACTCATTTTGCTTAGCATGATACTCTTCATGACAATCCACTTATAAGCAAATTTCATGACTTCATCTCTTCTAACAGCTGCATAGTATTCCATTGTGTAGATATACCAAAGTTTCTTTAACCAGTCATCTGTTCTCAGGCACTCGGGTTGTTTCCAGATTCTGGCTATTGTGAACTATGATGCAAGAACATACAGGTGCAGATGTCATTTCTACTGGCACATCCTTCTTACCTTCTTTCCTTTGGTTCAAGCTCCCTCATCCTGTTGCATATTTCTCAGTGGTGTTTGAGTATTTGTAAGTCACCCTTGCTGACCTTTGAGCTTTTAGAGGGAACATGCTGGGAATATTAAGTGTTTGTGCCTGGGTCCATGCCATTCAGGATGTTTTTCTCCCGGGTGTAATGGCAGACACTCCAGAGCCTGGCAGAAGAGCCTGATTGTTCTCCCCTTTGCCCCCTGAGGTGGCCTGAGAATGGGGGGGGGCGAGACTTTGTGTGGAAGTCTGAGAGCAGCATAGTCTTCTACAGTCTCTTAGTTGCAGAAGCACAGCTGAAGCCCAACTTAGTGGAAGGTGGGTTGGGATTTGGTCTGCACCCAAGTGGGGGCGTTCAGAGAGCTTTGGGGGTGGAGGTACTGAGTGGAGGTCATCAGTGAATTTCAGCCACGGTCAACCAATTCCTGAAGCTAATGAGGGCACATTTATCATTCTTCTCTGTGAAGAAGATAATGACATAACTTCCATTCGGTGTGATTTAGTGACAACTTCTGCGTATCTGAGAGTGGCCAGGAGACTTAGATCTGAAGGTATGGTGGTCTTTTATTAGCACTTGAGAAAGCAGTAAGTCTTGGCTGTCCTTATGGGAGCGGTGGAGGGTGGGGGGAAACGACTGCTTCTGAAACAAGATTTAAGGGACAGTTGTCATGACAGGAGCCATCATCTCATTACAACAAAGAGGGGAATTGAACCGACTGCCATGAAGTCCCCACCGTGTATGAACACGGTGCACAGCCTCCGGCACACGGCCTGACCACAGCCTCACAGCAGCACTGGCACAGAGGGGATGGGAGAAACAGTGGGTGTGAGCTCCAGGGGGCTGTCACATTTAGGACCCCACTGCCACCCCAGGGCCTATTCAGCCATGATGCCTCCAACCAGCATAGCTTTTAGACGTGTCTGTGCATGAGAATAAACTAAAGGAGAAATCCCAGATTCAGCTGGGAACTGGGCTAGCGGCTACTTCTATCCACAGATAGTTGCCATTCACTTGATCATGCCGCAGTCTCTTCCCCAGGCCCCTAACCAGGTGTCTGGCTTTATGCCAGGTGAGGTGATGAGACGCACAACATGACTGCTTCTGTTCCCTCCGAAGCTCTGGGCCGAAAGTGGAAAGGCAGGCAGGCAGGCAGGCAGGCAGGCAGGCAGGCAGGCAAGCTCTATCAGTGTCCCTTCACGAATGCAGAAACAGAAGCAGAAGCCCATTCCATTGAGTGCTGATGGATGACTTCCAGGGAATCTTCCTGGGTGTGCTGGGGAAGCCCCGGGGTGGAGCTGATGGAAGAGGAACCAGGTGAAGACAGTGGACAAGGCAGTGTGGGCAGAGGGGACTATGTACAAAAGCAGGGCTGTGGTTCCCGAAACTCCATGGGGCCATGCAGAGGGTGCTGGTGAGGATGGGGGATGGAGCGAGAAGGCCAGGGTGGGTCAGGTGGATTTGTGTCCTGGGAGAGATTGTATTTATCTTGTAAGTCGGGGCTTTATTCAGGAGCCACACCTGGTAGTGGTCAGGGCTTACTCTGACCTATCCTGTTATGAATTTTACTCTTATTATTATCTATGCTGCTATTTTAGCTGTTGAGTCAATATTGATAATTTTTTTTTAATGAACTCAAGACTATCATTGACTTAGAATTTACTCTGGATGTTGTATTTTCTGTGGGTTTGGATGAATGTTGATGACATGCATTCACAATTATAGTAACATACAGAATACTTTCATTGTGCTCTGTGCTCTGCCTAGCATTCCTGCTTGGGGGCTACTCCTAGCTCAGTGCTCAAGGGATCATGCAGTGCTGAGGATCAAATCAGTGTTGGTAGGAGTGTGGTAAGAAAGGAACTCATCTACTCTTGGTGGGAAAGTTGTCTGATAAGAAAAACAATTCAGAGATTACTCAAAAAAAAAAAACACGAATAGGATCCCATGTGACCCAGTGGTACCACTTCTTGCATCTATCTTCAAATCACAAAACCATTAATTCAAAAGGATATCTGCACACCTATGTTCCTTGCCACACTTAGTACAACAGCCAAGATATGAAAACAAACAAATGCCCAACTACAAATGAATGAGGCAAGAAAACTGTTAGTGTATATACACAATGAAGTACTGTGCAGCTCTAAGAAAGAACAAAATCAAGCAGTTTTCTGCAGCACAGATAGAGCTAGAGGAATTATGCTGAGTGAAGTCAATCAGGAAGAAACGGATAGAATGATCTTTCTCATGTGTAAGACTTAAAGATACAAAGCAATATAACAACAAAGTACCAAACAACAATGTGTGGGAGAAGAGATCCATACAACTGAGTTTGGTGGCAGGGGAGTGTGTTGAGGAAGAGGGTATTGGGGTCCTTGGAGAAGGGAGGTGGGTACATTATTGAGTGGTTTTGGTGCTCGAATTATATATATGGGAAACCATCATTTACAATTTTGTAAATCACAGAACCTCAATAAATATAAAAAGTTAAAAAATATCATTTTCTTCTATGTCTTTTTGTGATCTTTTAGCCCGTTTCTTTATAGCAACGGAAGATATTCCATTGCTGGATGTACCGGTTTATCCATTAAAAGACGCAACATAGTTGGATTACAAATTTGGACAGTTATTAATAAAGTTGCCATAAGCATGATGACTAGGTTTGTGATTCACTGAGCAAAGAGACATGATAAAAACAAAGCTGATCTGTGTATCCAAAACTACCATACCAGTAGCTTCTACCCTGAGTGTCTGTCCTGATGTTGGGCATGAACACCAAGGGTGACTTCTAAAGGAGGTCATCTCCTTGGACACTGAGCCCATCCACTGCCATCGACTCCACGGTTACACCCTTATATCCGTAGGCTGGACAGCACATGCTCTGCATGTTGGAGGCTAGGGTTCAGTCCCCAGCACTGTATGACCTCCAGAGCACTGTGTCAGGAGAAGCACCACTGGAAGCACCACCGGGTGCAGGTCAAAAACAAGACAAAACCAGAGTGTGAAAGAATCGGCCATAAAGCAAAACCAAAAGGAAAGTTTCCCAAAGTCTAAGTGAAGGAGATAATTCCAAGTGCAAGCAAGGGACCAGCAGGGTCAAAGACTACTTAGAGAGGGTATCCAGTGAGACTCAGGGAACCAGCCAGCGTGGGCACAGAGGTGGCTGGTGACTGTGCAGGAGCATTCCCTGGGTGGACAGTCTCTAAATGTGGGCCTCTGGCAGCTGACTCTGAGCCATTCTTGTGAGCAAGTTATTCATTGGAGAAAAGAACTGCAAGGAGTGAGGAAGTGGAAATAGGAACAGAAATGCCACCAATCCTGGGCATGGTCTCCTGGGTCCTTTCACACCCTTTTGTTCACTGCTTCTCTTCCTGCCCTCGGCCAGGGAGATGGGAGGAAATCTGCAGAGAGGAAGTCACACCCATTCTGAACAGGAGGGGTGTTAGTTTTTAGGTCGAGAGTGTCAGTGACCTTGTTTATGAAGAGCCTGCTGTGTGCCAGGTCTACTTTGCCTCATTAACTCACCTGGGCCTGGGGGCAAGCCCAGGTGAGTTAATGAGGCAAAGTGGAGGTGCTAAAGTGAGAACAGTGTGGACAGAGGAGGAAACAGTGTGGAAAGCAGGCAGGGTGAATGGCTGAGTCAAGGAGGGCGAGATGCAGTGCTGAGATCCAGACCCCAGGCTGCCTCACTGCTTCCCCGTTAGGCGTGCAGCTGCAGCCCAGAGAGCCAAGGGTTTGTAAACTGGACTCTGATTTCTCTCCCGCTCCCCTTTCCTCCCACACTTCCGGTCCGAGGGTTGCCTGATTCCCTCCAGCCCAGTGTCCAAGCCCTTGATTTAGCTGAACTGTGAAATAAGCCCCTGAGAAAAACGGATAATTAAATCATCAATAGTGCAGAACCCCAGCCACTGGCCCCTGCCCTCGGGGAACACACAGTTTCCACCAGGAGAAGGAGGTGACTCCAGAAACGCCTTCTCAGAACTCTGTACAAATGGTTTGCCGAGGCAGGACTGAGCAACCCACCAGGCTTCTCCAGCAGTTCCCCTGTGAGCTGAGGCTGGTCAGGGGCCTCCTGAAGTGATGGGTGAAGGGACAGAGTTGCTGGCTCATCCCACACAGTCCAGGGGCCGTGCTACGGAGGAGGGGGGGGGAGCTGCTCTGAGCTAGAATGATCTGTTTGTACCTGAAGGTGGTTCTGACACCACGTGGCCACTGCCACAGCGCCTGGTCCAGGCAAGCTGCTGGTCTTTCTGGCAGACGCAGAAGCACTTTGCTGGCTTGCTTCATTGCCCCGTTGCCCTCCCCTTGGGGTGCTGGCAAGGGCATACATAGTCCCAGTAGCTCAGCCACGTCCCAGGGAACTGGAGGGCCTGGGTTGCATGCAGAAGGCTGGACTCTCCGAGTCTCCTGAGCCTTCATGTCCGGTTGCCCAGGCCCTGAGTTTTGCCCACAGCTCCGTGAAGAACAGAAGGGGCAGCGTTGAAGGCACAGACACGAGTTCCCACATCGATCCCGCGTCTTATTTCTTGTTTCGGGAGACAGAGGACATGAGTCCGAGCTTTCGAGAACATGACAGCTTTTGAGGCAGAAGATCTAAGAGTCTGATTTAGCGGATGGAGAGAGGAAGGGCAGGGGACAGGGGAGCAGAGCCCACAGCTGGTGTGTGGAGACGCCACTGGGGGTCCAGGGCGCACCTACCTCCCTTTTACGCCCAGGGCAGTCAGCTGCCGACTCTCCACGAGGGGGGACTGGCCTGATTTACAGATTTTACACCTCGGGGTTTTTTTGCAGCGAAGCAGCAGCTGTGCAGTTTAGCAGGAAACTAGGTGGAGGCAAAAAGCCCAGACAGGAAAGGATCGATGGCGGCACCTGTTAAATTTGTTTCAGGGTTTTGCTGAGCACATCCTTGGAGTTACCGTTTGATCGCAGTCCTTTCCTGGCCGCAGAGTAGCAAATCAAGCCCTGTGCAGATCCTGGGAGACAGGCTGTGGGGGGGGCGTGGAGCCAGGCCTGCCAGGAGCGATGAGCTCCGGGCCCAGCACTGCCAGCTCCCTCTGTAATCCCCGCCTTGGACAGCCCCCGGGCTTCCAAGCTGCCAGGCTGGCTGAGTTGCAAGCCCCTGGGGTAGCCTCCAAGGAACATCCTAGGAGAGCTTTGGGATTCAAGCTTTTCACACTTGCCTTGCAAGTTGGGCCCATGAGGCATTATCCTTGTGACTTCATGTCCAGGCCCAGGTCTATGCGGAGGACGTGAGTTCTGAAGCCACATTTTTTTTTTTAAATTAATCCCTTCATGAATTGTCTGATTACTATTTGTTCTGTCTTCCTGCCTGACTTAGACTAAGACACGCCCCCAGATGGTGCATGGAACCTCCCCATCTGCAGGCTGTGTGACTCGGCCAGTGGTCACAAAGCCTGTGGACAGACTCCCTTCTCACTCCAGCAACCCTCAATCCCAGCTATGCTTGAGTGGCATACTTGAATGGTGCAGGTGGAGCGGGAGTGAGCCGGGATGTAGTTCTGTCAGCAGGGAGGGCGGTTGGACTGAGATCTCGAGGCCCAGAAGGGACAAGGCAGGAAGGGTGGGAGAGTGGCGGTTTGCAGCGGGTGAGCTGGCCGTATTCTGCAGGGCTTGCAACTCTGGGGCAGGGAAGACAGCGCAGAAGGCTGCTTTGGGAGAGATGGTGACAGTCAGATCAGCAGGGGCCCTAGGATGGATATGGGGAGTGGGGCTTCTTCACAGGTGGTTTGGGAGTAGGAGGACGGGTCCACGAGAGACTTAGTTCTGAATCGGGAGCACTATCATCTGAGTCACGGTTCAGTTTTGGAGGTGTGAGGAGGTGGGTACAGGTTCCTGAGTAAAGGCTATTGTGTGGGCTACTGCTCAGATGAGTCTGAAGTTGGCGGGGGTGGGGGGAACCCGTACTGTGTTGGCCTTCCAGCAATGCCTCAAAATTGCACCCCAGCTGTGAATTTTTTGTTAACTTATGCCATGGTACTCAGGTATATGGGTAAATATTATTCTGGATGTTGTTTTTGGAGAGGAACATCTTTGTGGGTGTTGTTTCTGAGGCAAACATTTATATAGTTTGGATTTCAAGCAGATTGCTCGCTGGAATGAGGGTGGGTCTCATCCAAACAGCCAAAGGTCTGAATCAAAAGAAAGACTCACCTTCTCTGAGGTAAGTTTCTCAGCAGATGGTCTTTGGACTTGCTTCATTTGCTTCATTCAGAATTTGCTTCATCCTGGGTCTTCAGCTTGATGGTGTTTGACCTTGAACTAGAGCAGTATTTATCTGGATTCCCAGCTTAATGGGCCCCCTTGCAGAGTTTGGCTTTCCAATCTCCATATCTACATCAGACAATTTCTTAAAATTTCTTTCTTGGTCTTTCTCCCGTTTTCCCTCCCTCCTCCTCCTCCTGTTTCTCCTCCTCCTCCTCTTCCTCCTCCTCCTCCTCTTCCTCTTCCTCCTCCTCCTCTTCCTCTTCCTCCTCCTCCTCTTCCTCTTCCTCCTTCTCCTCTTCCTTCTTCTCCTTATCCTTTTACTCCTCCTACTCCTTCTTTTTATCCTTTTCTTCTTCTTTCTCCTCTTTCTTTCTTCTCTCTCTACACACACTCTATCTACTCTCTCTGTCTCTGTCTGTCTGTCTGTCTGTCTGTCTGTCTGTCTCTCTCTCTCTCTCTCTCTCTCTCTCCAGATTTTGTTTTCCCCAGAGAGCCTGTCCTCTACCCCAGGTTTGATCTGATGGAGAGTGACAGCAGAAAGCTTCAGGTGCCCAGACACAGGTCCTAAATGCTGGGCATTGTGACTGACCCTCAGGATCATTTGCCATCTCTCAATAAGCATCTTCAAATCACGTTCATGTTTTTCTTTAAATT
Source organism: Sorex fumeus (assembly GCF_029834395.1). Classification (NCBI taxonomy): domain Eukaryota; kingdom Metazoa; phylum Chordata; class Mammalia; order Eulipotyphla; family Soricidae; genus Sorex; species Sorex fumeus. The sequence goes on along the minus strand of NW_026606135.1, from coordinate 2,353,418 downwards.
CACATCTTAAATGTTGTCCCACCTCCAGAAAGAATTCCTGCAACATGGTGAATTTGATATGCTATCTCTGAATAGTTTAGACTGGATACAAGCCACCCAGTGCCCCCTCTCACAGAGCATGCAGTGGCTGAGAACATGTTGAGAGTAATGGTGCTCTTCCTGGGATCTGCGAGCAATAGTCAGTCTTCCCTGGCTGGAGTCACTAGTCTCCCGCCCAGTGACACTGTTTCCTGGTGCTTGCTCCCAAAGCTGACACTTGAGTGGCAACTGTGTTGTGATGTGGGGCTCACCAGCGGCCTGGGAATATCCTGTGCTGTCCCCGAAGGACAGCTGAGCTTCCAGCATCCCATCAGCCTGGCTTGGCCTATCTTCTCCCGCTGTGGATTGTCCAGCAAATCCCGCAACATGGCACCTTTAGCAAACTCCGTCTCCAGCTCACACAACTGCATTCCTATCAAATCGCTCATTATTGGAGGGACAGTGGGAACCAAAAATGCCCTTTGCAGAAGCCCGTGGCTGTTGTCTGATTGACATTCCTTCTCGGGAAACATGGAGAACATCTTTATTCACCTGTCCTCTTGCCTGAGTGGAGTAAAACACTAGGTTTCAACTGCAGTTGAATGGAGGTTTCATTTACAGGGCTGCGCCAGGAGGAGGATTATTCAGTTTACAGTCTCTGTTTTGTTAATGATCCTCTTCAGAATTTGTTTCACAGACAGGAAAATATGTGGAGGTGTTAATGTGGCTGCCTAAATCCCTTGAAAAAGCAAGATTTTCCTGTTGCTAGTTACCAGCTGGAAAGAGGAATGGACCTATTGCTGGCCATTTGCTCCTTAGTCTCAAGATTCACAAAGCCGTACCCCTGGAAATGGAGGGGAAGATTCTGTTGGCGCCATGTTTCTAAATGTGAATTTGGTTTGAGGTAGGAGATGTAACAGAATTATAAACACATTCCTCTCTCCTGCGTGCTGTGTAGACAGTCTGAACAGGAGGTTGCATGATGGGAAGCCCACGAGTATTGCACCGGCAAAGGGATTAAATTAACTTTGCATTGTAGACTGAGGCTTGAACTGTGAAAAAATGGGTCAGGTTGATGGAACACAGGAACCCAAATGCACCTTAGACCAGAAGTTCTGTTGATCTGATCAGAGAGGTGCTGTTTTCTTTACGGCACCCAATGTAGCCTTGTGATTGCATTTTATTTCTTCAATTCGCTCCCTTAGGAACTTGTTGATTTTGACTTATTTTTGGTATTTTATTATGTGTTTTTGTTTACTTGCTGATTTCTTTGAGTTTATACATGTTGATATGTATTTCAGGCTTCCATAGGTGATATATTTAATAGTATATAATTTGGAACGAATTGATCTTGTTTAACTTCTGTAGCACTGTGCTACTATACTAATTTAAAATAGATCTGTATTTCTTGAAGCTGAAATATGTTTGATTTCTGATGGGTGGGGGAGAGAGAAAGAGAGACACAGAGCAGAGATGGAAAGACACACAGAGAGAAACAGAGACAGAGAGACAGGTAGTCAGACAGAGAAAAGAGAGAGACAGAAAGAGAGAAAGTATTGCTTTTTTCAGATAAGACAAGAAAATTCTTGTTACTGTTTGAGTTAAAAAATCTGTTGGCCTGAAAAATGGATCTAGGTAATGCCTTACCCATGAATCTTCTTTTAGCAACCTCAGTGATACAAATTACAGAAGTATCCTCAAGTTTCAGACGTGTTGTTAGTGAAAATCTTTGCTTACCATTTTCATTGAGGACTGAGTCATCAAAGATTTGTTTTGGAGGGGTGTTGGTTGAGGTGTCGATTGGTGACAGCCACTGTCTTTGAGACATGGAGATCTGAAATATAAAACCTACTTTGTCCCTCTCCTGCATAAAAACCTTTCAGGCTTCTCCCCTGCTCCGGAATAAAGTCCTGATCCTTAGGGGTTCTCAAAGAACTGCAAACTTTGACCCTACTGCCCCATATCCCTGTCCCCTCTGCCAGTATTCCACTAGGGCTGGAGCCTTATTCTCACCACCCTCCCTTCTCTCTCAGCCTGAGCCTGCCTCTCTCACTTCATCTCACTATTCCTTCATGTCGTTCAACCTTCAATATTCCCTTTCTCCTCCAGGAAGTCACCCTGTGCACCTGTTGTGTTGGCTGGAGAGGCCCTGTGATGCTCTGTGATGCCAGCAGACCTCGTGCTGCTTGGGGAAAGTGGTGTTGAGGACACAGAGTCACCCCAGGGCTACTCAAGGGCCACCCAACCCCTGCCATGTTGTGTTGGGGATTGATCAGGACCTGGTGTGTGCAAGGCAGTCTCTCCAATCTTTGCTGCTCTCTCCAAATACTCTCTCCAAATACTTAGGGTCCGTAGGGAATCTTAACCTCTCTAAGCCAACCAGAATTTCTCTAGGACCCGATCCTCACCCACATTCCACCCAGAAGATATGGAGCATAGAGTACATGCTTATATGTGCACGCATAATATGTGCTCAGAAAATGTTTCTTATAAACTGTGAAAGCAGAGGTGTCGGTCTTTGTTTTCTCAAAGGAAGGGGGTTGGTTTAATAGGATGGAGATAAAGCTAGAAGAAGGAAGTGGCTTGGTACTGAAGAAATCAGTGCTTTCAGAGGTCCTTATCTGAGTTACTGTTTGGTGAGCATCCTGTCCCTTCACAGCACAGTGAGGCAATGTTGGGGGCTGGGAGACAGCTCAAGACTCAGCTGCACAGGGTCCAAGTTCACTTCATCCCACATACTGTCTCCTCTCCCCCCTGCCAGGCTCTGCTGGGTGTGAGCACTGGCCCTGGGAACTGCTGAGCTTAAGCAGTATCCTATTGCCAGACTAAGCACTGACCTGTCTAGCCTGCTTGGCTGAGTATAGCTGGGAGTGACCTCTGGGCTCTCTGAGCACTGTGTGGGAGGTTTCATGCAACCCCTTCAAAAAAAATAAAGGAGCATTATGGTCCCAGTTTTATGATTGCGGGGGCTGAGAGGCAAAATTTGCACAGCATGACTAGGAGACATGACTAACAGAACCCGGGACCCCGTTCTTGTGCCACCAGCTGCTGCTGTGAACTCTGGGTTTTAGGCCTCAGATGTCCTGAGCAGTAGCAGGCAAGGATGACTGTAGAACAGGGAGATTCTGAGAGAGGGTCCCCGACCCTGCCACTCCTGCCCCCTGTTCACAGCACGTTGTCTGTTTCCCATGACTTCATGGGTCCGGGAGCCAAAGCTTAACTCCCAGGACACACTTCTCTATATAGCTTCTTTTGAATCGGGCTTAGGCTTCCAGCCTTTTCAGGACTAAGGGTTTCCTTGACCGGCTCGGTCCGGTCTGGGTGCCTCTCCCAAGATGTGTAGCCCAGAGTGTATTTTATTGGAGCGGGCAGATGTGTTATTGTATTGGGTGCTGTCATTGGCAGAAGTCTTGCTTTCATGGAAACTGTTAATTTCTTTGGACAGGAACCCTCAGGGGGAATTTTGCCTCAAGTCATTAACGAGTGAAATACATACCTTGAGCAGTGGTATAGGATGTCTCACCACTGGGGGGAATAGAGGTGGTGAGCGACTGGTTTTGTGCCAAGCACTGTGTGCTGGCTCCTTGGAGGAAGATGAGGAGCAGACAGGGTGGTGACCTTCAGCTCAGAGGTGGGGGATTTCCTTTCTCTCAGAGAAGCAGAAGTGCTTGGATTAGATCTGGGCAGACTCTTACCTTTGCCATATCGGCACGGGGGTGGGGGGAAGGACCTTGGTCAAATCCTGTTTCCTGTTGGAGACTCGGTTTCCTGAGCTGTGAACCTGCATATTTGATCCTGCATATTTCCTGAGCAGAGTGAAGGCAGCTGTCAGGGAAATGTGGAAAGGGCCTGACTGCAAACATCACAGGGCTGAAAGGATCCAGAGTTCTCAACCTCTCCCCTTCCCTTCCACTGTTGTCTGGTTTCCTGGGAGCAGAGCCTGATGTGGCACAGGTGACGTTTCTGGGCATCTCTGAGGTGAGATGTTGAAGAATTGAGGGGTGAGGGCAGGGGAAGGAGCTGGGCAAAACGGAGGGAGCAGGGATAGCATTACAAAGTCTTCCCAGCCTGAGGCAAAGGGGCTGGACTTTTGGGTGTCACCAGAGTCTTTTCTTAACTGCCACTATAGGGACTGGACATGGGGTCCCAGCAGCAGCTCTTGCATTTCCCTGGCTGGGACTGAAGCTGCTCACTCAAAGAATTCGGTATAACAAGAACATTAGAAGCTCTAATGAACAAGAAGCCAGGACAACTTCACTGGTGTGCCTCAGACGGGGGCAGGTGTCGTCCCTCCACATGCCCCCTAAGAACCCTGGCAGCCACCAACTACCAGAGCCCAATGAGAAGTGCAGGTTTGTGGGTTCAGTGACAGCAAACTCCAGGTCTCAAGGGATAGGGGATGGGCTGGTTCTCTTAACCACCCCCCACCCCCACATCCCCATGGGACCCTGAAGGTCACTCCCACGAACTGCCTCCAGCTGCTGTTTAAGCTCCTGAACGGCCATGATCCAGAGACACACAAAAGGATCTCTGAACTGAGCAGCTCTCACAGAGATTCCTCCAGACCCTAACCATCTAAAATTTTAGAATTCCAGGAGAGCGCGACTGCGACATCTTATTCTATTCATAATGAGCAATGCAAAAGAGAGTACGGGGAAGATTGCCTGCCATAGAGGCAGGGGGAGGGATGGGATGGGGGAGAGGGATACTGGGGAGTGGTGGGAGATGTGCACGGGGGGAGGGTTTGGTTTGATCATTGTATGACTGAACAGGAAAGCTTTATAACTGTATCTCACAGGGATAAATATATATAATATTAATAAAAATAAAATTAAAAAAAAAAGAATTCAGTATAAGTGGGAGGTTTTTAATTCTGAGGAGGTGCCGTCCCTGCCTGTATTCGAGGCTCACGGAGTGTCGGGTGTTGATCCCGGAAAGCAGGCGCTCCAGTCCTTTGAATGAACTCTCAGCCCCCGTTTGAGAAACTTTTCCCTGTGCCTGAGTAGGTCTTACCCAAAGTTTATCTGGGATGTGGGTGCTGGGGGTGGTGACGGTTTCTGTTTGCTCAGTCCACAGGGCAGGCTGGACTGACCAGGCAGCTGGGAGCGTGGAAGTTGCCTTCTGCTGCCCACTGGATCAGATCCATATCACCAGGGTTAATTGACCAAAGTTCCAGCAAGTAACAGGGACAGGTAGCAGGGACTCTGGGCTGTCGGAGCTGTCTCTAATCAGCATTGGCTGAGGCTTATTAACACCTTATCAGTGCTTAGGACCACTCAGTGTACATGTGCGCATCAGCAGCATTATCTCACTCCAGGAAACCTGAAAACATTAGACGGGGAGCCATCCTGCATGCCTCATTAGCTGTTCAGAGCACGCGTGCTTTTAGGGCCGTCAGGGGGAGTCTGTCTGCGTCTGCTCCACATGGTACTAAAGGAAAGGTAATTGATAGGGGAGTTGTATTTGGAGGCTCTGCCATCCTTAGGTGTGTCTGGGGAGGTGCAGCCGCAGTGAACAGGAAGCCCTGGGCTCTGCCCACCATGGGTGTTTGTGCCCAGGTTGGTACAAACTTAGGGTTTGTACCCCAAAGTCTGGGCTGTGTGGCTCAGGGCATTTGACACTTGGTTCCATAGCATTTTCCAGTTAGAACCCATCAAGTTTCCTGAAAGGAGGTGTTGGAGCAGTCGGAGTGAAGCAGATGGGTTTGACCTCAGCTCTGGCATTTACACACTATGTAAACTCAAGTGGGTATCTCAGTCTCTTCCTCTGAAAAGTGGGAATAAATCCGTCCCCACTCCCCCTGCCCCTTTTAGGTAAATGTGCTCCCTCCACCAGCACAGCCTGTTGAAAAGTTCCAGACCCATTTTAGCTGCTTAACTACCAGGAGCCATTTTTTTGATTGCCATTGGATTTTAACTCTCAGATTGATTTTGAGATTGTGGGGAGTGTGTGGTCCCCGTGGGGAATGTCTGTGGATTGGAGACGCCTGGGGAAGAACATCTCTGAATGCTTTGCCCCAGGAAGGGGGCTTCAGTGTTGAGGAGTGTGATGAATAACGTTTCTTCCACATCTTACATTTCAGTCAATTTCCCCTCCCGCTGTGTGGGGGAAATTGCACCATCTTAAGAAGTCTCTCCCCCCACCCCTCCACTTTAATCTGTCTTTTCAGAATGTTCTGTCAATTAGAAAATGCTTGTCAGCTAAGTGACTATTCCGGGAAAACAATCTACGTGACTTCTCCAGCACTTGATGAATTTGAAATAATGGAAGGGGATTAACTTGCAGGGCAGGCATTGTGAGGCGGGAGGGCTGCTATTCAGAACTGCCTTCCAGTCTGTATGGTTTCATTAATAACACCTTCCGTTCTACAGCCCTTTGCATCTCGAAGGATCTCGAGTGATTACCAGATACTGTGAATAGGAATTACTGTACCTCCAGCTGAAATGTCGTTTCTTGGGGAGCCGCTGTGTTCCTGTCTTGATACCCCAGACATGTCAGAAGACATTTTGTGCTAGGCATCCACATTTGAGGCGGGACAGGAGTGGGAGTGGGGAAGGAGGAGGCATCAGTATCGCTGCCCATTTTGATGCTGTTCCTTTGGCATCCCCGAGGCCCTTCCCCTATCCCATATGGAGAGAGGAAGCAGACATCGTCCCCGCCACAAAGGATCCCCCCAAGTAGGAAGAAAGTCAGCCGGTAAAATGGGCAGTCTGTAGCCACATGTCAGAGGACCTGTGACAGATGGTAATGCCTGCACTTGTGTGCTGACTCAGGACTGGGCTGTGCCGCCAGTTCAGAAGTTCCCAAACTTTATTTGGTCCACTGCTCTCCTTCCTGAAAGGAAATTACTCACGACCGCGAAGAGAGCTATACGGGGTGGACGCATCCTCTGCCTGGGGGGAGCCTGTGTTCCAGGCCCGGGTTCTGTCCCCTGCATCACATATATCCACCACACAGCTCTGCTAGGATGGATCCCCAAGTACAAAGCCCGGAGTGACTCCTGAGCATTGTTGGGTGTGGCCCCCCATACATACAAGCCAAAAGTCACCAGAAATTACTCCCTCTCCCCCCAACCCCTGAAAAAATGCATCATCTTTAAGCAAACAAATCGGAAGTTTCTCCCAGTTGCACCCAAGGCAACATCCACTCCCCTGGCAGGTGGCATTGCCCACTTTGGGAACGACTGGCTGGGTCTGAGAGTGGAGAATAGAAGCTGGGCAGAGAGATGGTTCCTGGAGGGCATAGCCTGGTCCACGTCTGGGTGGGGTTCTACAGTGCTCGAGCAGAACTTCTCAAGTGTGCGTGGTTGTCACAGTCGCCTGGTGCAAGCTGATTGCTGGCCACTACCTCAGAGTGTCTGATCCAGGAAAGGGCCCTGGAATTTGCACACCTGATCGGTTCCCAAGTGCTGCCACGGCTCTCTGGCCGAGGACCCCACTTTGGGAACCACTCTCCCGGAGCACTTCACGCAGGGATTGTGATCTTCGAATAGTCTTTCACAAGGGGGGTGCTGGAATGATCTCAGGGGTGGGGTTAGTATTCTCTGCTGCAGTTGTCTGTGTGCGGGGGCGAAGCATTTTCTGCTTGTTGACTTAAAAAAAAAAGGAGGTTTCCAAGGGGTACTGGGTAATTTTTTTTTTTTTCGGAAATGAGGTGGTAGACAAAACAAGTTTGGGAATGGAGTTGTGCAGAGGCCCGCAGCGAGGCTGGCTGGTGCTTGGATGGGGTCTGTGGCTGGCTGTGGAAGGAGAACAGCTGCTCCTCAGCCTCTGCCTGTGCCTGCCAGGTGCAAATGTGGGAGGAGTGTTACTAGTTCTGCCTTTGCTCTGGAAAGACTGGCAAAGGGAGCATTTTATAGAAAATGTCCTTAGTTTGACAGGCCCCCTTGGGTCAGAGCAATCACACCTGCAGCCTTTCATGTAGCCAGAGATGTCTAACTTGAGGGTCTTTCTTCTCCAGAGCAAGAATTTGTCAGGCTGGGAGGAAAGGACTCTGTGCAAAGGGCATCTCACTCCGCATACCCAGAGACAAGTTATTTCTGGAGTGGGAGGGAGGGTCCACCCCTTGGGTTTGGCTGGCAGAGGAGGGGAGAAGGGAAGCTGGGGGGCAGTGTCCGGAGGGGAGAGGGAGGGGCCGGGACAAGGTCCTGGGAGCTCAGGAGTGTTGGGTAAGGTTGCTGAGCCCACTTGGTCGGCTTTGCCTGGTGCTTTTTGACTCACACATGTGACCGTGGACTAATGGCTTTGGGGAAAGGTTAGATTCTCGGAGACTTGGCTCTTCAACTATTAAGTGGGGAAAATCATTATGAGTAGGAATGAAATATTTTAGTGACCTCTCAGTAGTGCTCAGGGCGTGTGGGGGAGCTGCTGCTGGTGACTCTAGGCTTAGTCGGGCTGTTGGTTCAGGCTAGCGCCTGGGGAGTGCTTTGTGCTTGGGCCTGTGGCACTGAGGGTCACCAGAGCTGTACCCAGATAGACCTGTGGCCTCATATATGCAAGAAATATACCCTAACCCCTGTCCTATCTCTTCAGCCCTTAAATAAAATTATTTTTAATGTAATTATGCCAGTAGGGATTTTTCCTAAGCTATGTGCTTTTCAGAAAATTCTACATTATCATGTAGTAAAAATATGAATATGCAAGTAGGCATAATAAACAACCCAAGAAAATTAAAATTAGCCAAGTTTTCAACCACCTTGAAATAAGCTTCATTAAAATTTTTATATTTATTCTTCTAGACCAGTGTTGACAAACTCTTAAAGGACCCGGCAGTAAGAGATATCGCAGCACATATGGTGTCTTGTGCAAGCCTCAGCTCCACCCTTAGGGCTAAAAGTTGCTTCAGAAAACTTGTGAGTGGGTGGGCACTGATGTAGTCTAATAAAACTTTATTTTTATAAACACAGGCCCACAGTAAGTAATTTGCTTTCTCTCATTCTTAGACTTTATTCAGTGTGAAGTTGAATGTATAATCTATAGTTTATAGACATGGAATCATCCCGCCTTTAATTTTTAATCTGAATTTCCACTTCACAGTATAGTATTGAGTTATTTCCATGAATAAGTATGCGTATATTTCCATTTCAGAGGCCTGCCAACTATTTCATTCTTTTTAGGTAGGGGCTTTCCGGTGGCGCTCAGTGGTTGCTCGGAGATGCTTGGCCAGCAGTGTGGCCCCGATAGTTTGGTGCTTAGATCTGATGATGTTGGGGGACATCAGGGCTACCAGTGCCATCTCCATGGTGCTAGGAGGTGGGACCGTGGTATTGGGGATCAAACTCATGGCCTTGCATATGCAAACCAGCCCCTTGAGCTATCTTCCTGGCACCAGAAAGAATTCTCATAATAGAAGACAGATGGAATTAGTGATCATACATGCAAAATTTGTTTTAGCAGCCTAGTGCTGTTGGATGATTTTCAAGTTGATTTCTGTTACAACATGACACAGAGGATAGATGTGGATCATAGCTTCTCACACTCGTCCAGGTCCGGAATAGCATCTTTAGGTTCTGGGCATGGTAGGGATGTAAGAAGCAAGCGTTGCTTCCTTCCTCTGGTCTCTCAGGTGCCTTCCAGCCTTTCACACCCACCTACGTGAGTTCACCACCGTGCCCCTCACCCCATAGTTGCCAATAACGGCCATGTTTGAAGGCTCCGCAGTGTGGCAGGCAGGCAGTGCGCTAGTAGTGGACTTCCAGGGCAGCCCATGGGGCAGTTTCCCGGGAGCAGTTCTGGTATCAGGGCTCAGGCACAGGTGGGCTCCCAGAGACAGGCTCTCAAAGGAGGAGGGGAAGGGACAAAAGGCAGGCTGGGTGGGAGCCCAGATGTCCCACACATCATGTACGCCTGAGCTTTAAAGAGTTTGGGAGTTTTGGAGGGTGAATTACTCTCTGGGTATCCTTGAGGCATTGGTGTGTGTGTGTGTGTGTGTGTGTGTGTGTGTGTGTGTGTGAGAGAGAGAGAGAGAGAGAGAGAGAGAGAGAGAGAGAGAGAGAATGCATGTGAGAGAAAGAGAATGTGCATGTGAGAGGTAAAGAAAGTATGAAAGAGGGAGGGATGAAAGGATGAAAGGAAAGAGAGGGAGAGAGAGGAAGGCAGAGAGTGTGGATGTGTGTATTTGAGAGAGGGAGTAGAGGGAAAGAAAGAGGGAGGGAAGAAAGAGAAGAGAGAGCCTATGTGAGAAGGAGAGTGAGTTGTGTCTCTGTGTGTGAGAGAGAAGTGAGGAGAGAGAGAGGTCTTAGCTTGGTCTCCCTGAGTAGTCAGAGGACCATCCGTATTCTGAAGAAGATCTGGGTGGCATGAGCAGAGTACAACAAAGCTTTTCCCCTAAGAATATTCCTATCCTTTTGTACAGGTGGAGGACTAAGGCACGGAATCATTGAATTGTTCCTTTACAGGATGTGGAGATAACTGGGCTCCTGGCTCACCATGGTGGACTCTTCTTGATACCATAACTCCACAGGGAGACAACTGTAGGGGCTGAGGGGGGTGGGCACGTATCTTGTCTTTGAGGGGTGGCGTAGGGAAGATTTTAGTTGAGCCTGAGGCTAGCAACACTGCCAGTTGAAAACAATATTACAGTTGCCCCTTCCCTTTGTTACTGTTGTTGCTGCAATGACCCGGGGTCACACGCTTTAGTTGTGGGGCCAGTACATGTGGTCTCTGGTGGGTGCACTCATTTAGTGGCATTGCTCGCACCTATTCTGGTTGTAGTGCTCCTCAGGGGTCTCACTTGTGGCCTCATGTTTGCTCATTTCTTTTACTTGCTGTGCTTGCAGACGGCTGCACACCTGGCTGTGGAATGCCAGGGATTGCACGCTCTGTCAAAGTGCAAGCAGACAGCAGAGGTTTTGTGGCGCTCCACTCAGCACATGTGGCCAGCCCTTGGGGATTGAACTCATAGCTGATGCTTGCAAGGCAGACAGTTTTAGCCACTGGACCACGCTCTGGGCCTGCAGATGACGCTGCTGGCACTCTGGACCTAGCATGAGCACCAGAAGCAGCCTGGGAGCATGAAAAGCACATGGGACCCTTATGATTGGCCAGGTGGGGCTGAGGAGTCCCTTAGGGTGAGAACCAACGTCTTATCTGTCATTGATAAGCAGCAAGGTGGAGGTGGAGTTTAGCATCCAATGAACCCAGGCTTGCTTTGAGGAGTGTGGATTTGTCAGCAGGATGATCAGTTGAGATCTGTTAGAGAGAGCCAGATCTGTTAGAGAGAGCCAGTGTTGGAGGGCTGGTTTCAAATAGGAGGTGGAAAGATCACCTAACAGAAGTGATCTTTGATTGAGTTATCCTTCCTGCAGAGGGGGCGGGCTGGGGATTGGGGTGGGGAGGATCTGAGACATTCCCAGGGCTTAATTGAGAGATTTCTTAGTTGAGGAGGGAAGTGGCAGTTGGTGCTTGAGTGAGTGTCATGCTCTGCTTTTGGGAGTGAGCGGTGCGGAGCCTGTGAGCATTTGAAGTGGAGTTCACATCACCGGGGTTCTAAGAGCACACACTCAGGAGGACAAGAAAGAAGGAGGGTGTTGGAGGCATCGAGGTGGCCCTGTCCCACACTGGCCCAGGTGACTGAGGCTACTAGAAGAATGGTGTGGGCAGTCAGGAGAGGTGGGGACTCCCTGCAGTGTTGGAGGATGTCTGAGTTCTGCTCTGAGGGCTTTGGGAAGGGTGTCCCTGAGAGTTCATTGGCCTCCTGGTGACAAGGAGGTAGGCACGCAGCTCATGGCATTCAGGCTGAGCTAGGAAGAGGCTATCCAGAGGACCCTGGCTGCCAGGGGAGGACTGCTAGTAGACAGAGAAAGCTGCACATGCCCACCTTTGGAGGACTCCAGGAATTTAAGGGGCTTGCTTGGGTGGGTGGCTCAGCCTTGCCTGCTTGCTGTGTTACTTTCTCTGTTCACCTTAAACTCCGGTATCTTCAGGATGGGAAGGTGCGAGACTGAAGTCAGGGCCTGTCCTGTGGCTCCAAGACACATTTAGGGACCAGACCGAGTGCAGCTGCTCGGGCCACACTCCTGGTTGCCTCACGCCTGGGGCTCTCAGAGCCTCTCTGAACCTGTGTCCTTGTCAAGGAAATGGGGTTCTGATGCCTTCCTGATATAGGCTTGGTAGCAGATAACCCTCGTAGGTGAGCCATGTTCCGTTGGTGGGTATTGATGGGTGGGCTTCCCCTCTACCCCATGTCCTGTGTTTTACAAATACTAGAAAGTACAGCTGGGACCAGCATAAAGTGCTTTTTTTGGTGTCTTCCCAGTGGGACAGTCCTGCGTTTAGGGGAGAGGGTCGAATAACCTTTCAGAATAGATGTTAGATGTCTCATGAAGAGTCAGATGTATAGTGTACCATTGGATTGATAATTCAGTATCACAGGCATGTTCAAATTCACCTTCTGTAAAACAGTGTTAATTTAGAAGTGTGCTTTCTCCTCACTCTTAAATTTTGCAGAGCAGTTTTATCTCAAGCCTGCCCAGGCACCTCCAGTGGACCTTCTGTTATTGCCAGAGCCACTGCACATAGAAACGAACCCAGCTTTCCAGGGCACAGAATCTCTACTTCTGTGCTGTTTCTTCAAAATCCAGAAATTTGTGGTACTGTGTAAAGTGTGCTCACTGAAAATTTTATTCCGAGCCATGGTCAGGTCACTCATTTGAGTAACTTTAGAAAAGTGTGTGTTTCCCCCCATGGGTTCTGTTGGTATATTCATGGTCTCTGCAGTAAAACTACATATAGTAGTGCCTTAGGGGGTTCTGTTTTCTTTGGTTTTTGTTTTGGGGGACCATACCCGTCAGTGCTCAGGGCTTACTCTTGGTTCTGCAACTCAGAAATAACTCCCAGTGTTCTCAGGGGACCATCTGGGGTGCTGGGGATTGAACCCAGGTCAGCTGTGTGCAAGGCAAGCACCCACATTCTGTACTATAGCTCTGCCCCCTGGCAGTGCTTTTTAAAGTGATTTGTATAAGGCTTGTTTAGAACAACATCCCCACCTTGCAATTCTAAGGTCATATTCAGGAATGGTTATTAAATAGGGGTTAAATATCTCTGCTTCCTCATTAAAAAATATGATTGCATCAGGCAACCTCTTAAATGCATCCAAAACTAGCATTGATTGAGGTTGTTTCAGGCTAATATCTTTTCCCCAAATGGTACTTTGTTGGTTAAAGTAAAATAAAGGAGAGAAACTACCCTTTAATGGGAGAGCATTTGTCAGGCTTTTGAATGTATTAACATACATTCAAATGCCAGATACAGGAGGTACTTCAGGAAGACCAGTCTCTTTTGTGTTTGCCTGCATCTCTTTGCATCTTTGTTACCTCTCCATTCAGAGGGTGACTAATGGGTCACCTTTGCCTACGCTTTCTCGCTTTCTCACCTATGATGTTGTCAGGCTGTGTATAAGTAGAGACCTTGACATAGTTCTGTACAGTGGGACTTAAACCTGCATGGACAGGCCACAACTGCTTCCTCTTCCTGCCTCATCACAAACCACACCTTCCTCAAGGCCCAGAGAGCCTCCATGCCACTATCTGGATCTGTCCATTGAAGTGTTTCCTCTCATGCCTTCTCCTCTGCTATGCCTACTTTCCTCTGCCTCCTCCTCATTAACTGCTACATTCATCTCTACTTTCCCTTCCTTGGGGAGGTGTCCTTGAACTCTAGATGAAGCCAGTCCCTTCATCCTTGGCCTCCTCCTAATTTGCTTTCATAGGGCCAAGTATCTTTCCTTTACTGAGTTTTGAATTGTGATTAAACATGAATTTGAGTGTTTGTGATTGCTGTATCTCTCTACTGCTGAATTATAAGCTTTCCTAGGTTCATCTGCACCACAGTTGGGTGCTTAGTGCTCATGATGGTCTCTGTCTCTCTCTTACACACACACACACACACACACACACACACGCACACACACACATGCACACACATTTGCTGGGTGTCTCCCTGGTACTTTAGATTAAGGCGTTTCATAGAAGGCTAAGTACTGATGGTCAGAAAGCCTTCATCTGGTTTCTGGCTCTTGAACACCTTCCTGCAGGACTCTGGTATCAGACCGTTCACACAAGTGTGAGGAGTTCAGGAAATAAAGACCCATGGATGCATGGATGGAGGCCCATGGATGGAGCCTCAGCTGTGGTGCCATTTTTGCCCCTCAACCTTTGAGTGGAAGCTACCATTTTAGGGATTCTGCAGAGCCAGACAGATATATTTACTCCAAAATGATTCTTGTACCAGAGGAGCTAAAATTGTGTGCTGATCCAAGCCAGTGATAGTGAAAATGGAGAAGTTGACCCTGATAGCTCTGGTGTTTAGAACCCGGGGAAGATGTCACCAGAAATCAAGTAGAAAAACAACCAGAAAGGGTTGATCTCTATTGTGATCACTCCAGGGTGGTCAAATATGCCTTCCTTGGCAGCTAGGAGACTGTTGCTTTTGTCTTTTCTTTGCCTTTCCTGATATGTCTACTTGGCCATTGAATGACATTTGAATTGTCATCCAGTCTTTGGCATCATCGTCCAGGTAAGTAGAGAGTTGAAGTTAATACCTTCCAAGTCTGTTTCCTGCTTTAGAATACAGTGCCCAGGACAGTTCAAGGTAGAGAGCAGCCCCACGGAGGTGACCTCTGCCAGTTCCGGTCAGAGCCCAACAGCTGGGCAAGGACTGGGTGGGAAACTGTGAACTGTTCCGCAGAAAAGAGTGTTTGGATTCTTCCTTAGGAACTTAGCTCTTAGTTGTCTCTGGCTACTTCTAACAACATACCATAAGTTGGGTGATTTAAACCACTTTATACTTGTGCACAGGCATTGTTTGTAGACTGGAGGCTGAAAAACACTGATTTAAACAAAGAAATGAATTTTCTTACTGTTCTGGAGGCTGGAAGTCAACTTTCAAGGTCCACTAACAGGGTTGAGTTTCTTCCGGGAGCCCTCATCCTGGCTGTGACAAGGGTGCTTTCTTTCTGTGAGCTTTCTCCAGGTTGTGAGGTCGGGGCATGGGTCTGGAGGAGGCAAACCTGCTGGTATTTCTTCTTATAATCCCATAAGACCAGGGCCCTTCGGTATACCTTGTCTAAGACCGATTACCTCTCAAGGGTCTTGTTGCCAAATCCCAAAATACTATTGAGGAGAGTAGGCCTTTAACATATGAATGGGATGAGATCACAGACTAGTTCATAATGCAAGAATTTCTCCTTTTTCAACTTGAGTCTGGTATTAATAATGGTACTCAGTTGCATCCTGTACCCCTCACTATATAATGTAGCAATGCAAAGGAGCGCGCTACTTCTCATGAAGCTCTGCTGATGGCAGCCTAGCACTGTTGGTCTCAGGCAGCTCACTCAAGTCCGTGGACTGCTTGAGTGCTGGCTGCCGGGGGGGGGGGGGGGTGTTGTCTCGGATGGTTCTTCAACACACAAGCTCCTGTCCTTTATCCCCCAGTGAGCTCACCCACAGTTGTTTCTCTTGGATATGCATAATTTCAAGGAGAGTGAGTGACGTGTGCAGAGAATCTCAGGTTAGATTAGGCATACCATCACTTTGGCCAGGAAGGTCAACTTAACAACAGCTGCCCAAAGTCAAGGGAGGAACTTAGATCCACATCTTACCTGGAGGAACTACAAGGTCGCATGGCAGTTGAGTGTGGACAGAGGAAGGAGGGGGTTGAGTTTAGGTCACACACATGCTTGGTTGTGGCACTTGCATGCTTAGTTATTATTATGTGGCTCCTCAGGGCTTGCATACGTTAGTTGACCACAATTCACACATGTTCTCCCCTGGTGGCAGTGCCTGCACATTCACAGCTGGGCTGCTCTCCAGGGCTTCCACACACTTTAGTGATGGACTCGCATACACCTCATGGTGTTCTGCTGGAGATTGTACACACTCCTTTAAGCACCAAAACAAAAGACCTGCTTTGCCGGACTGTGCTTGGTGTATGTGGGTGATGCAGAGGATTGAACTCACAGCCTTAGGCTTGCAAGTCAGTGTTTGCTGCTGAACCATCCCTGGGGATCTGGAAGCAGGACTATTTGTGTGAGTCTCCTGGCTTTGCTGTTTGGGGTAAATAAGATTGCTATCCCAGTACCTGTTCAATAGTGAAAGCTTGCTACCTGATGGCTCCTATACTTGATGACTGGACGGTGAATCTTCAGTGCTAATATAGGCAGGGCCACTCTGTGGAGTAGGTTGTACATGTGGCTCAGCCTTTACGCCATACTTGGAAGGAGAGGAACGGTAGTTAAGTGGGGACTCTTGCTGGAAGGGGAATTGGGGGGATTAAGATCTTGACATTCTTTCAGAGTTGAGGAGGTCAGCACCGTCATCTCTGATGGGAAACATGGCTCAGCATAGTCTCAGAGATCAACCTGAGGGGTGCTTTGACACTACCAAGAGGGGCTACTCTGACCTGCCCTATCCTCACTCTTGCTTTGCTTCTCAAGGGCCCACTCTGATTTCACCCAGCCTGCTAAGCCCCTGACCCTTTCATTCCTTTCTCTACTAGACAGTCTGGCCCACTCTGTCTCCCAGTGAACTCCTGTTGAGTTGCCTTTCTGGGCTTTCACCCACGCTTTCATCTGCCTGGGATAAAAGCTCTTCAGGCCATTACCCAAATTTTGAGAAGGCGTTTTCAGGGGGTAATGAGAGGTAAGAGGTTTCTTGGTGCTTGAATGTGATGTAAGGACAGAATTTCACAGGGTTGTACTGTGTTTTTTCCTCTACATATATCTTTGGTCAAGTTCAATTTTAGGAAGAAGCCCTATTTGAAAAACCTGGAGGAGTGGAACTACTCTGAATGTGTTGGAAGTGTGGGTACACGAGTATGTGAACATGTGTGAATGAGGGTGAATGTGTATGATTTGTATGTATGTATGTGTGTGTGTGTGTGTGTGTGTGTGTGTGTGTGTGTGTGTAGGGCTGGACAGGCTGGAGTACGGAGCAGAGCTGCAATTTTTGCTTCCTTCCTTTTTCTCATCGCTTTGCCCTCTACAGCCACTGACACAAGCTTTAAATCTTATTCTGGCAGAGTTTTTAAAATACCAAAGCAGTGAATCCAGACAAGTGATGTCCATTAGGGTAACTCTCTTGGATATCAATCAGCTTAGCAGGGCCCCCCTTCCATTTTTAATAACTTTTATTGTTTTTTTATTGCACAAGTAATACATATTCATTGTGGAAAAATTAGAAAGTATTAATATGCAAAAAGAATAAAAGTCATCCATAATCCCACTCCCAGAGATAACTGCAGTGAACATTTTAGTGTGTATCTTTGCCAGCAGAGAGTAAACATCTTTTGGCATCCTTAAATATTCTGCAGCATAAATTTGGTGCTTGCATGGCTTTCAGTTGTAAGGTCATGATTTATTTAATGCAGCAGCTACTGTTGAGTGAATGTATGTGAGCTGTACCTTTGAACCTAAGTCTTTGAGCACACTCTTAATGATTCCCTTTAACAAAGGTGTTTAGATATACAATGCAGGGGGCAAAGGGCATTCATTGCTTATTAAAATGCTTTGAATTATAAAATATGTATAGAAGCATACCCATGAGTTTTATATAATGTAGATGAATAGGTCAAAAACATTGGGTACTTATTTCTTATGTTTTATTCTGTCATAGTTTCAATTACTTGCACTTTTACTTTTTGTTACTTCTAGTGCTCAGTTTTGTTCTTTTTTCACCATTCCCTCCATCCCTCCATCCCTCCTTCCCTCCTTCCCTCCTTCCCTCCTTCCCTCCCTCCCTCCCACCCGCCCTTCCTTCCTTCCTTCCTTCTTCTTCTTCTTTCTTTCTTTCTTTCTTTCTTTCTTTCTTTCTTTCTTTCTTCCTTCCTTCCTTCCTTCCTTCCTTCCTTCCTTCCTTCCTTCCTTCCCTCCCTCCCTCCCTCCCTCCCTCCCTCCTTCCTTCCTTCCTTCTTTCGTTCTTTCTTTTCTTTCGGCATACCTGGTGATGCTCAGATGTTATTCCTGGTTCTGCAGCCAGGAATCATTCCTGGTGGTGCTCCGATCATATGTCATGCCAGAGATGGAACCCTGTACTCTGTACTCTCTCCAGCCCCATCTTCTCTTTCTTTCATATGTTCCATCTCCCATCTCTGCACTTCTAGAATTTCATTTGATTTTATTTTTAGTTTCAGTGATTTATTTTGTAGCTTTTGATTATCTTTTGAAAAAAAAAAGAACAGTAACATTTTAATTTTTGAATAGATACTGTATTTACATGACTTGAAATTGACCAGTGTCAGAAAAAGTTGAATAAAAAAATCTCCTTAGTTTTGTGTTGTTCCATGCTTTTCTCGTCCCTCAGGCAGATATATTAGTAATACATTTTGCAGGGGGGTCCCCAGATTTTTATTATGAACTATAAGCAGATATGAATATAAATTTACATTCCCCCACAGTTTTGTGAAAATAGGTCATGCTATATATATACCTGTTCCGCACTTTGCTTTTTTCACGCTGTAATACATCTTAGAGATATTTCCATATTCGTCAGTAAAGAACTTTTCCATTCTTTTTTCCAGATACACAATTTTTTGGGTATGGATGTGCCATAACCTATTTAGCCTATTTAATACTTCCTATTGATAGTATTTAGGTTCTATCCAATTGTTTGCTGTAGAAAACAGTAATGCGAAGAATAATCTTGTAATTAGGTCAGTTTGAATTTTTATGAGTATCGGATAGAATCCTAAAAAAGGAATTGCAGAGTAAAGGGAATTTTGCATTTGTAATTTTAATAGATAATGCAAAATTCCCTTCTAAGAGTGATGTGCCAGTTTATACTCCCACCAAAGCAATGCATCAGTGTGCCTTTTTGCTCATAGTTTTGTCAACAGAATACGTTATCAAACATTTGGATTCTTGCCAATATGATAAAAATAGTATGAGATCATAGTTTTATTTTACATTTCTCTATGAAGTGAAATTAAGCGCCTTCACACATGCTTCAGGAGTTTTTTGTATTTAATTTTCTGGGATATTTTGCCTGTTTTTATTGATTTGGTGTAAATCTAAAGGGATTTTTTACCTTGATCTTTGCACAAGGTAAAATTATGTGCACGAGAAACCTCATTAACAGCATTGTAAACCACAGAATTTCAATTTTAAAAGTTCAAAAAATTTAAACCCACTATGTTGTGTTTTACTTGACTTTCAAGAAATTTTTGACTTCTTTGTAGTAAAATTATTGATCTTTTATTTTATGGCTTCTGAATTATAGTTCATAGAAAATCATACCCCAGTATAAAATCATAAAGGATTTTTTTATCCTTTTAAAACAAGCACATTCAGGACCAGAGAGATAATACAAGGGTGAAGCGTTTCATGTGGTCAGCCCCTGTTTGATCTCTGCCACTGTATGTGGTCCCTTGAGCGCTGCCAGGAGTAAGCCCTGAGCTCTGCTGGGTGTGGCCCTTCCCCCCAAGAGAAAGGAAAAAAAAGAGAAAATACAGCATTCTATTTTTAACATTTAAATCTGGGATTCATTGACAATTTTTCTTTAGAGAAAATTGCTAATTTTCTCATTGATTCTTTGTCACCTTTGTCATATGCTAAAAAGTTTGCATATCTTGAGTTTGTATTTTAATTTCTATTGTTTCATTGGGCTGGAGCTATAGCACAGGGCTGGAGTGATAGCACAGTGGGTAGGGCATTTGCCTTGCAGGAGGCTGACCCAGCCCACCCAGGTTCAATTCCTCCACCCCTCTCGGAGAGCCCGGCAAGCTATGGAGAGTATCTCGCCCGCATGGCAAAGCCTGGTAAGCTCCCCGTGGTGTATTCGATTTGTCGAACACTGTAGCATGTGTCACAATGGAGACATTACTGGGCCCGCTGGAGCAATCGGTGAACAACGGGAGGACAGTGACAGTGGCATTGTTTCATTGATTTCTCAGTGAGTTTTTACATGTTTGTATAACACCATTTTAATTTATGGAAGGTTCTTAATATGTGTGTTTTATCAACTCCAAGGACTAGGTCTCCTAAAATTCCCCGCTATTCTGTATTTTTTCCCCTCTTTTAACTCTGCTTTGTTCACTTTTTTCGTTTAAACATTCAAATTAGCTTATCTGTTTCATTAGAATTTAATTTAAATATAAGGGGATGGGTATAAATTGATCACTTAACTTAGAATAAAAATCTATAATTTAACTTAAAAATCTATGTGGTATTTGGCCCTGCCCCTGAAATTGGTATTTCTTTCTACATTTTCCAAACTGCTTTCTCCATTCTTTGCTGCTTTTAAAGACTTTCTTATATAGATTTATGCATCTCTAGTTCAGTTTATGCCTTATTATTTTATTTTTCTATCTTTGTAAATCCTTTTTTAGTCTTAAAAATCTTTTTAACTGCTCTTTTTTTTTGTTTTTGGTAAATATGAGAACTATTTACCTTTCCCAGTTTATTTGTTCCTGCTCCATTACTAAATTTTATTTCTTGCCAAAAATAATTCAGTATTCCTTTTTTTCTCAGTGTTCTTATATGGGACTGGAGCGATAGCACAGAAGTAGGGCATTTGCCTTGTGTGTGGCCAGCCCGGCCAAGCCGGGTTCGACTCCTCCGCCCCTCTCGGAGAGCCCAGCAAACTACTGAGAGTATCTCTCCCACACAGCAAAGCCTGGCAAGCTACCCGTGACGTATTCAATATGCCAAACACAGTAACGACAAGTCTTACAATGGAGATGTTACGGGGCCCATTCGAGCAAATCGATGAACAACGAGAGGACAGTGCTACAGTGCAGTACAGTTCTTATATGGATTGGTTAAGCTTATGCACTTAAAAATTTTTTTCTCTGGTGCTGGAGTGATAATACAGCAGTAGGGCTGGAGCGATAGCACAGCGGGTAGGGCGTCTGCCTTGCACGCAGCCAACATGGCCGACCCGAGTTCAATTCCTCCACCCCTCTCGGAGAGCCCGGCAAGCTACTGAGAGTATTCGATATGCCAGACACAGTAACAACAAAGTCTCCAATGGAGACGTTACTGGGCCCGCTCGAGCTCAAGGTAGAACATTTGTCTGGCTCATGGCAATGGCTGTGGCAGAGGTGGGTTCAATCCCATATGGTCTCCTGGTCACAGGTGTAATTCCTCAGTGTAGAGCCAGGAGTAACCTCTGAGTGTCTCTGAGTGTGACTCCCCCAAAAGCCAAAACAAACAAACAGACAAACAACAACAAAACCTTTCCCAAGCACCACTGTTTGCTTTTGGGTTATACCCACAGTGCTCGGGGCTTACTTTAGACTCTGCATGGAGGAATTAGAGATTGTTCCTGGCAGGGGTTGGGGACCATATAGGGTACTGGGGATCCAACCCAGCTATGCTGTGTGGAAGGCAAGTGCCCTATCTGCTGGATTATCTCTTCAGCTCCTCCCAACAATTTCTTTCTTTCTTTCTTTCTTTCTTTCTTTCTTTCTTTCTTTCTTTCTTTCTTTCTTTCTTTCTTTCTTTCTGTGAATCCTGTTAAGTACAGTTACAGGTTTACAAACTTTTGTGCTTGCATTTCAGTCATACAATGATCGAGTACCCATCCCTCCACCAGTGCCCATTTCCTACCACCAATGGTCCCAGCATCCCTTCCACTACCTCCACTCCATCCCCTCCACCCTACCCCTCCTTTGTGTCAGGACATTCAGTCTTGCTCTCTCTCTTTTTGGGTGTTGTGGTTTGCAATAGAGGTATTAAGTAGCCATCATGTTTGGTCTATAGTCTACTTCCAGCCTGCATCTACCATCCTGGCACCCCTTACTTGGTGTTCCCTTTTCTATCTGAGCTGCCTTTATCCCCAGCATGTGAGGTCAGATTCTAAGCTGTGGAGTGATCCTTCTGGTACTTTTCTCTACTATTCTTGGGTGTTAGTCTCCCATTCTGTAACTTTGTGTTCCACAAATGAGTGCAATCTTTCTATGTCTGTCTCTCTTTCTGACTCATTTCACTTAGCATGATACTTTCCATGTAGAACCACTTGTATGCAAATTTCATGACTTCATCTTTTCTAATAGCTGTGTAAGATTCCATTGTGTAGATGTACCAAAGTTTCTTTAACCAGTCATCTGTTCTCGGGCACTCGGGTTTTTTCCAGGTTTTGGCTATTGTAAACAGTGCTTCAATGAACATAAAAGTGCAGATGTCATTTCTGCTATACTTTTTTGCATCTCTGGGATATATTCCCAGAGGTGGTATTGCTGGGTCAAATGGGAGCTCAGTTTCTAATTTTTTGAAAAGTGTCTGTACTGTTTTCCAAAAGGGCTGAAGTAGTCAGCATTCCTACAAGCAGTGAAGGAGAGTCCCCATCACTCCACATCCACGCCAGCACCAGTTGCTTTTGTTCTTTTGGATGTGGGCCAATTTCCGTGGTGTGAGATGATATCTCATTGTTGTTTTGATCTGCATCTCCCTGATGATTAGTGATGAAGAGCATTTTTTCATGTGCCATTTGGCCATTCAGATTTCTTCCTTCAGAATGTTTCTGTTCATTTCATTGCCCCATTTTCTTATGGGGTTGATGATCTTTTGAAGTTCAACCACTGCCTTGTAAATCCCTGATATCAACCCCTTATCAAATGGGTAGTGGGTGAATATCCTTTCCCATTCTGTAGACTGTCTTTGTATTCTGGTCACTGTATCTTTAGAGTGCAGAAACTTCTCAATTTAAGGTAGTCCCATTTATTTATCTCTGTTTCCACTTGCTTGGCTAATGATGTGTTACCTTTAGCTTCAATGTCGTGGAGGGTTTTGCTGATCTTGTCTTCAATGTACCTAATGGATTCTGGTATGATGTTGAGGTCTTTAATTCATTTTGATCTTACTTTTGTACATGGTGTTAGGTAGATGTCTGAGCCCATTTTTTTTGCATATAGCTGTCCAGTTTTGCCAGCACCATTTGTTAAAGAGGCTTTCCTTGCTCCACTTCACATTTCTTGCTCCCTTATCAAAAATTAGATGATCATATATTTGAGGGTGTGTGTCAGAATATTCAATCCTATTCCATTGGTCTAACACTCTGCCTTTGTTCCAGTACCATGTTGTTTTAATTATTACCACTTTGTAGTAGATGTGGAGGTTGGGAAAGGTGATGGCTACCATCTTCTTTTTCCCAAGAATAGCTTTAGCTATTTGTGGATTTTGGTTGTTCCATATGAAATTCAGGAGTGTTTGATCCATTTCCTTGGAAAAGATTGAGAAGGACTGGCAATAGGTCCTCTATAAATGTTTGAAAGAATTTGCTAGTGAATCCATCTGGACCTGGGCTTTTGTTTTTGGGAAGACTTTTGATTACAGTTTCAATTTCTCCTTGTCCCTGGCAGAGGGACAAATCCACGCGGGTTCCAGGGCCGAGATCTCCCAGCCTACTCAGATTGGAGTCGAGCATCCTCCACCCAGATCCTCCAAATTCCAGTAGGCGGGGGTCACACCCACCACCTGGCCCCCTGGCGCCATGTAATCCCATCAATGGCCAAGACTCAGAGACTATAAAATCCAGCTCCCAGACGAGAACAGTGCAGTCTTCTGCTCCCGCGCCTGGCTGTTCCTCGCCGGGGACGATTGGAGGGGAGCGGGTTGAGCTTTCCTCCCCACCTCGACCAGGGCTCCGGCAGCCGAAGACCTCCAGGACCAGCCACCACCATGCTGAGACCACTCTCCGCACACATGAAGGTACTGGCAGAGGGACAAATCCACACGGGTTCCGGGGCCGAGACTCAGAGACTATAAAATCCAGCTCCCGGAACCACGCGGCCACATTTGCGGCTGCGCGACATCTTATCAGGACATCTTTTTATGACATCTTATTATCTCATTCCTACTTTGGACAAACTTGCAGGCTATCGAATGTAGCCTGCTCACAGGGCAGAGTCTGGCAAACTCCCCGTGGCGTACCAAATATGCCAAATACCAGTAACAATGATGGGTCTCATTCTCCTAAAGAGCCTTGAATATAATCTCAGGGTTAGGATGAAAGAGACGTTACTGGGGCCTGCTCGAGGCAATCGACGAATAACAGGATGATGAAATGAAATGAAATGAAAAATAGGTTTATTCAGGTATTCCAGATCTTCTTGGTTCAACTTTGGGAGGTTATAGGAATCCAGGAATTTATCCATTTCTTCTAGGTTCTCTAGTTTCGTGGCATACAGACTCTCAAAGTAGTCTCTGATTATTATTTGAACTTCTTTGGTTTCTGTTGTGATGTCCCCCTTTTCATTTCTGATTTGGTTTATTAGGGTTCTCTCTCTCTCTCTCTCTCTCTCTGTGAGCCTTGCTAGTGGTTTATCAATCTTGTTTATTTTATCAAAGAACCAGCTCTTGATTTCATTGATCTTTTGGATTGTTTTTTGGATTCCCATGTTGTTAATTTCCACTCTACATTTTGTTATTTCTTTCCTTTTGTCTGGTTTGAGCTCCTTTTGTTGGTCATTTTCTAATATCTTGAGATGTGAAGTCAAGTTATCTATGTAGGCCCTTTCTTTCAGAGCTATAAATTTTCCTCTTAACACAGCTTTAGCTGCATCCCATAGGTTCTGATAACTTGTGTCTTCATTCTCATTTGTTTCCAGGTATCTTTTGATTTCTTCCTCGATTTCCTTCCTGATCCACTCATTGTTCAATATTGAGTTGTTTAATTTCCAGGTGTTTGATTTGTTTCTCCATGTATGTGTGTGATTTACTTCTATCTTTAGTGCATCATGATCTGAAAAAAATAGTTGATACAATTTCTATCCTCCTGATTATATTGAGGTATGTTTTTTGACCCAGCACGTGGTCTATTTTGGAAAATATTCCATGTGCACTGGAAAAGAACGTGTAATCTTTCTTTTGGGGATGCAAGGCCCTGTAGAGATCTGTTAGCCCTCTCTCTTCTATCTCTTTCTTCAAAACCAGTGTTTCCTTGCTGAGTTTTAATCTTTTAAATCTGTCTAGAGGTGATATGGCCATGTTGAAGTCTCCAACTACTATTGTGTTGTTAGCAGTGTCCTTGTTAAAATCTATTAGCAGTTGTTGTAAGTATTTAGCTGGTCCTTCACTAGGTGTGTATACATTGAGGAGTGTGATTTCTTCCTGCTGAACATATCCCGTGATTAGTATAAAATGACCATTGCCATCTCTTGTAATCTTTTTCAACCTGAAATCTATGTTGTCAGATACTAGTAGGGCCACCCTGACTTTTTTGAGGGAGTTGTTTGCTTGCAGGATTGTTTTCCATCCTTTGACTTTGAATCTATGTTTACTCTTTTTTTTCCTGCTTTCGGGTTTATTTGTACAAACAGCACGGGAGGACCTGACTGGAGACAGCCCAGAGATCGCACCAGTCCTTCCATGCTCACACTAACAGGAGCCTCTTAAGGAGCCTTGGCAGGGGCCTGAGCATCTTTGGCAGCTTCAGCTGGTGCTGGAGCTGCAGCCGTGTGGGTCTTACTCTGTGGCTTGGCTTTACCCTTCATCTGAGTGTTGGCTTTAGCCTTCATTTGAACCTTGGCTTTAACCTTGGTTGGATCCTTGGTTTCAACTTTGGTTTTTGGCCAGCAAAACCTGAGACCCTTGGCAATGCAGGCACGAGCTTTTTTCCCATGCCTGGGGTGAGCAATATATGCAAGTCGACTGAGCTTGCAACTATTCTTTGTGATCACGGTCCTGGTTGACTTGGGCTTCACCAGGGCCTTGATGGCCTCGGCATGGGCACTCATGGCCTTAGCATTGTTGGCCTGCATCTTCTTCAGGCCCTTCTTGTTGTGCTTCTTGGCAAAATGCATGTTCCTTAGGAATTTGGGGTTCACCCCTTTGAGAGACACATATCGCTGTGACTGAGGTTTCTTAGTGCCATTTCTGTGCCATTTTCGAGACTGGTTGTGGTGGCCATGTCTGCACCATGACAGTGGTTCCCCCTATGTTTGCTGTTAACTTTCATGTGTATTTCTTATAGGCGGCAGAATTTTGGGTTTAGTTTCCGAATCCATTTTGCCACTCTGTATCTCTTAATTGGTGTATTTAGACCATTGACATTGAGGGAGAGTACTGTCATCGGGTTTCGTGCGATCTTTCTGTAGGGGTTTGTTGCGCTTGTAGGGGTTTTTCTTGTCTTACAATATCCCCTTTAGTCCTTCTTTTAGGTTTGGTTTTGAGTCTATGAAGTTCCTGAGCTGTTGTTTATCTGTGAAAAAGTGTATCATTCCTTCTAGTTTGAGTGAGAGTTTAGCTGGATAAAGTATTCTTGGTGAGGCATTCTTTTCATTGAGTTTTTTCACTATATCCCACCATTGTCTTTGTCCTTGGAGGGTTTCCTCTGATAGGTGTGCTGTAAATCTGAGGACCTCCCAACCATTCTTAAATAAATATCTGAATGTATAAAATCATTTAATTGGTTAATTACTACCCAAACTTTGGGCATTAAATTCTTAATAGATTTTACAAATTAAGAAGTTCCATGCTTTATTTTTAAAAGCACAGGTAAGGAGCTAGCGAAGTAATTCAATGGCCTGGGTGCATACTTTGCATCCTGAAAGCCTGGTTTTTATCTCTGGCATTGCATAGTCTCCTGAGCATCTTGGGACATGACACCAGAGCACTGATCCAGGAGTAGCTCCTGCGTACTTCCCAGTGTCACCTAATCTCACCCCCCCAACCCCCACCAAAAATGCTGAAGTAAATGATGAGAAATGCAGACATTTCTTATAAGGTATCATTACTGGGGCCTTCAAAGGGTGGGGCCTTGATCACCAAGAGGGTACTCTGGGCCTGGTGTTTGCTGATACACTCGGCCTCTTGGTGGTGGTACACCCACATCTGTGTTGTCAGCATGAGTGCACCTTTTAGCTCTGCCATTAGCTCAGCTAATGCCATCTGGATCAGGTTGCTTAACTTCCATGAACCCCAACTTCTCATCTGTAAATTAGGAGTAATAGCATGCCAAATGTATGGAATGAATATGGCAGAATGGAGCGATAGCACAGTGGTAGGGCGTTTGCCTTGCACGCAGCCAACATGGCTGACCCGAGTTCGCATTCCTCTGCCCCTCTCGGAGAGCCCAGCAAGCTGCCGAGAGTATCTCGCCCGCACGGCAGAGCCTGGCAAGCTCCCCGTGACGTATTCGATATGCCAGACACAGTAACAACAAAGTCTCCAATGGAGACGTTACTGGGCCCGCTCGAGCAAATTGATGATCAACGGGAGGGCCTTTACCTTTACCTTTACTTGGAATTATTGAAGACACTTCCCTCGTGCTCCCCTTCCCCCTTTTAGTTCTGGCACTAACCTGTAAGTCTGTGTAATACTGAGTTTCAGAAAAGAGAGAGAGGAACTTATCTTCTGTACTCAGGTCTGTAGTGCGCGGGAGCGTTTTACACATCCTGCAATATGCCATAATATTCTTTTTTTTTCTTCTTTGGGGTCACACCCAGCAATGCATGGGGTTACTCCTGGCTCATGCACTCAGGAATTACTCCTGGCGGTACTCAGGGGACCATATGAGATGCTGGGAATCGAACCCAGGTCATTCATGTGCAAGGCAAACACCTTACCTGCTGTGCTATCGCTCCAGCCCCCATGCCATAGTATTCTTATCTTCGACATTACAAGCTAGTTAGTCTTCAATGTGATGCCATGTGTAAAATGCTCATGTGGCTTCAGACTGCACAGATCTATAACCTACAGTTCTCCCTTCCCCTAACCCCTGTCCCTAGTAGTAATAATAGAAAATGTGGGAATTTGGGGTGTAACTCATTCACCTAGACAGAAACAGGATGAGCCCTTAGCATCAACTCGAAAGCTCTGCCATAGACCATGTGTGGGGGGATTGGACCCACTGACCTAACCCTGCTTCCCCATGACATGATCTTATTTCCAAATGTCATTGTGAGTTCCTGCCATTGGTGCTGAAGGAGCCACGGGAAAGGCTCCGTAACCTTCCATATTAGGTTGCATCAGTTGGATGGTGCTTCGGTACCTTTTCCCCCTGAAAGTCCCTGTAAGACCTTGCAAAGCTCCAAGGGAAGGGACTGTGTTAATAGCCTCTTAATCCCTGGCAGGAGCAGTCTCTCTGCCCTACTTTTGCCTGAGATGGGTACTCAAGTGATCCTTTAGAGGTCAAAAAAGTCAGTGTCTCCATTAAAAGAAATACTGCACTTTGTTTCCTAAGTCTGTGAACTTGAAATGAAATGAAAGCAAATTAGAGCCCTTAACTGGTGACCTTTGATCCTGGAGTCCAGAAACACTCTCCTCTTTGCTAAGCATTTGGAGTTTGCTTGCAAAAGTGAGGAAAACTGACCTATGTGCTCATTTGTCTGCCGGGGTGATAAGCTTGAGAGTTGGGGACAAGATGGAAAAGCCCGGAGTGGATAAAAGGAACGCACCACTGCAAGCCACATGGGGTGTTTCCAATGAGGACAAAGCAGTCATTATTTTCCTTCTGGGAAGTTCTGGTCGGCCAGGGAAGGAAAATCCAAATGTCTTCATCAGCATAATTTATGTCTAAATTCTCTCTAGCTTCTGAAAACAGAGGTGCAATATTATAGCAAGCTCCCTAGCTTGTGGTTTTGTGGCTGTTTCTATCTAATTACACATGTAATTCCATTTCCCAGTCTTGATTAAAAGTCATTTTTCTCCCTGGAAACCATGTCTCCATGCTTCAGCTGTACTGTGGAGGGCACCGGAGTGGCTCGTGTGCGAATGAAGGGCTGTCAGCTCTTGGCTCATCCGGAATCACCATCCCAACCATCTCTAGCAACCATTGCCGGGTTCCAATTAGCCCCAAGCTTTTCCGATTTCCTCTGTCTTTAGTTTACTTGATCACAGCTTAAAGACAAGGAGAGGCTCAGGGTTAGGAACTCTGTTTAGGCTGGGTAATGTAGCGATGTTTTCCCCCAAAGTCCTAATTAACCATGAAATTGTGCACACCATCCTGTTAGTAACAAGTCCCTTAACATCTCCATTCACTGGGAGTAATTGTATCATTTCTCAGGGCTGCTGCCATGTCCCGGGAAAGGGCCAGCACTATTAATCACGGAATGCAGAATAAGTGATTTTCAGCTTATGTTTTAATAATGTGCAACCAGCTCTGGTCCTTGTATACAGGGCTTGGATCTACTCCACACTGTCGAGCCAGTTATCAAACTTATTTTTCCATCAGTTCTCAGTAGCTCAGAAAGTTGAGTTTTTTTTTTTATTTTGGTGCTGTTGTTGTTTTTTAGACAAGTGCATTTCCTAGTGATGAGCAGTCTTTGATGACCAATTCAGACTTGGCATTTTCAATCATGGTGGGTGAGATTTCAGTGAGCTTCACTAAGATTAATTGGTCTTGCGTCTGAGCAACTAATTAGTTTCAAGGCAGCCTTTTGTTCTACTTCTTAGAGAACAAAGCACCGAGCCATGGAGAGGGTCTGTGACCACCCATGTGGCCTGTGTTTCAGTGGGCCATCTTGAGTGGGGACAGGATGTGGCCTTGGCTGTCAAGCATACAGACCTGGGCAGTATCTCTATTTAATTGCTTTCTCACCACGTGGCCACCACAATGCTTTGACCTCTCTGAGTCTCCTTGTCTTTGCGAAATGGGCTTAACAATTTGCCGCATAATTGCAGAGATTCAGTGCATTTAATTATCCTAAGAAGCTGCATATAAGTGATCAATAATTGGGAGTTTTATGGAGGTAATTGTTCAGAGATGAGAAAATGACATTTCTTTTCTTGACAGTGTTACTCGTCAAGATAATAATCCCCTCTTCCTCTGTAGCTGGCGTGGAGCCCAAATACAGATGGATCAAAGTGAGTTTAGGGTTCCACTATTATGTCTGACCTTTATCAAACCAACTTTTGGAGGAATAAACTTTGAGAAGAGAATGAGAATATGAATTCTTCTCAGTAGGAGCCGGAGAGATAGCACAGTGGGCAAAGAGCTTGCCTTGCACACAGTCAACCATGATTCGGTCCCCAGAATCCCACCTGGGCCCCCAGCTCCTGAGATCCAGGAGTAAGTTCTGAGCATTAACAGGTATGGGGGTATGGGTATGGCCTCAATCTCACCCCGCACCGAGAAAAAAGAATTTTTCTCTGTCTTTCTGATATGGCCAAGTTGGCTGTTACTCAGAATGGATGACTTTGTGCCCTGGGAGCAGAGTAAAATTGCCCTAAAATCCCTTGCCAAGGGTAAGTCCAAAGCAAACCCAGAGATAACCACATAAATCCAAGGATTATGGTTTACTGACTAGTTCTCTCTCCAAGCTGTGGTTTCGGCCCGTGTGCTCCCTTCTTGGCATCATGTCTCTGCATGGGAAGCTTAGCCCTCCCTTGACTCCAGCAACAAGGAGAACATCCTTCACCTCCAGTCAAAGGCCATGCGAATGGCTGACCTTCCTTCAGATGTGTTGGGAAAGGCATCCTGAGCTGATCAGCCATCACTTGCTCACTAGCCTTTCTTCTGCCCCTTCGCTTTCTCTTGTCTTCTACCCTCCATTTCTTCTCTTTCTCCTTTCCCTCCCAGTTTGTCTCTGGAGTCACACAATTACGAGCTCTATCCTCCAGGCTGCATTGCCCTTCCTTGGAAGCTTGCCTAAGTAGTTGTTAAGCGCTGTATGCAGTGAACAATTTTCTTCCTAAGAGAATTTCTAGTTCCACCCGTCAAGATAATCTTCCCCACCTCATTACTCTATTGATCCCCCCCATTTTATGTTCATTTTGCTCTGCAGTAATAGCTGGAGAAGGTGTGAATTTGATAACCTCATTCTGACAGCCCTGTACCCCCTCACTCCACTGCAGTAGGCATATGAGAACCCCCAAAGCAGACTCAGTATTTGAATCCCACCCTGTCATCAGTGGTTGTGTGGCAAGTTACTTAACCTCTCTATGCCTTGGTTTCCTCATGTGAAAAAGCAGGATATTATCTCCTCGTGTGATAATAGCAGAATCTGTTAGTATTAGCCATGTTGAATTGTTGTGAGAGTTAAAGGAATGAATGTAAATACAATTTTGAGAACAGTTATTTGGCATATGATCAGCTCTTAGTAAATATTATCCATGTTGAAGTAATTTGCACTAGACTATAGACTCTATAAGAGCAAGGATTTATGCGTTCTTGGATCCCAGTGACGAGCTTGGGCCTGGCATATAGAAGCAACCCAATAAACATTGGAGAAATAATTGCGTGATAAATGTGCATGATTGTGTTTGACACCAACAGGGACTTAATGATGCCCTGGCTCTGAATCAGGGCTCTTTGCTTTTGATCCAGTTCAACAGTCTAAATGGAATGTGCTTTTGACCTGCCTGAGACAGCTTGTCAAAATGAGCTGCCCGCCTCTACCCAAGAACAAAGGGTCCTGACATCTCAGAGAAATGCATGATTTCAGCAAGACTGGAAATTCCTCTCCTTGCTTTCTTCTCATGCCTGTGTCACTTGTGCACATTCCCAGAAGCTGGGAATCCCCTGGAGGATCCTGGAATAGCACCTTGGAGTATGATTTTCTATGGGATGTAAGGTCTTGGGACCCATAGGAACACTGGCTGGGATGAAGCACACTCAGCCTGGTGGAAATGCAGCAGAGAGAAGCAGGGTAGAGAGATAGAGTTGCTTATTTCATCTCTATTACTTTTTGTTTTCTTCCCAGACAGTGCTCAGATGGGATAAGGGACACTCCCTACTTGCCCAACCAGATTGGACACTTTGATACTCTGATACTTAGGCCTGGTGATGCTGTGTTGCTCCAGCCCAGTGACGCTGGAAACCACCTGAGCCACATCTAACAGTGCCTGGCCCCTGTCGCTGAGCTTGCTCGTCAGCTCTGCAGTTCTTTTTTAAGTCATTAATTTATCTTCTGTCACTCTTCAACTTTTCAGGTCTTCCGGTCTCTGTAGAAGGTTCAGCAGTCAAAATAGAGCCACAATTTAAAGTCATTCACTGGCATGTCACAAATGGTTAGCCCACAGCTGGTTTAAAGTATGTGCACTGTGGTTTCCAAGAAAGGAGCAGAAGCAGGTTATCATGGGTGGTACACTGGGATTTGAAAATTAAACTTTTGATGTGCTGGAAAGCCATTAATTCCTTCACTCGTCTCCTTCATTCGGCAAGCAGTTATTACAGTGTCTGTGTGCTTGGCACTTGCTTTGGGATAGAGGACTGAACATAGGACAGTTCACTTCTTGACCTTGACAGCCCTATTTCTTGTGTAGAATTTCTGTACTGGGGCTTGGTGGAAATTGCTGACAGTTCTTGACTAGCGGACTATTGAAAGGAACATTGGTATTACATTAGTATTATAGAATAATACGCCACTTGCTCTCTTGATATTGATTATCTGTTGTAGATGATGTTTCTTAAGTCTTTCAGTAATTACATTCAAATAGTTTATTCCTATTTTCAGTCATCGTGCTTTATCATTGAAACTTAAAACCCGAGGCAGCATCACACAGGCTAGTTCAACTTGTCGGTAAGGATCTTGTTCTTTACGGCTCTAGAAAGTATAGATTTTGGGAGATTGCGGAAATTTAGTGTAAGGACTGACACTTGAGGAACAGAAATGGAAGTTGTGAGAAGAAATTGTTTTGTAAGAATGGCCCCGAACCTGGTCTTTGGGTTATTTATGATGTAGTCTACAGTTCCTGAGGGGCTTTACTGAATGCAGTGAAGTGTGAATTTACCAGAGATCAAGCTGAAGCTCCAGATGGATGCAGAATGAAGGCAGGTCACCTCGAGCCTGAGCCTGCAGCTGCCCTGCACCTGCACCCTTTCCTATGCCTCGGGCACCAACCAGCTAGTAATGAGGGTAGGGGTCAGTAGGCCACTGGCAAGCTACTTGTGGGACACACTGCAAGGGGGGCTGACACTCAATGGGGTCCCATCTCTACCCTGCCATCCCAGCCATTCCATTCATCACCCCCACTCCACCCCCAGCCCCTGCTGTCAGGAATAGCTTCCTTTTTGTTGATCTAAATAAATCACTGTGTTGGGAGAATTTTCTCCAAGAAAATACTTTTCTCATGTCTTAGCACTTAGATTCTTAGCCTTGTGAGTTGATCAGAGAGATGGAGGGCTGAGGGTGTGGAAGGAAGAGAAAGCCTGTGGGGTCCTGAAGTGAAGAGGGGTTTCTTCTGATTGGGCTTTTTGTTGTGTGAGTATTGGGGTGGTGATGAGTCATTGATGTCTGTTGGTGGGCACGGGAAGTCCCTTCCCCTATGCTGCCATCATGGACCTCCTGAGCTTCCAAGAGTTGCTTTGAGTGCAGCATGGCGGGCACAGGAAGGACAAGCCACCCCGGGTACTGGAGGGCCCTGTGACTTCCATGGAGTCCTTTGGAGTCAGCCCCGAAAAGTTTGCTATTTGTCTGCTGCTATGGTCTTGGCAGCAGCCTCTGTGTTCAGCCCTTCTGGCTCCTTAGAGATTTTGTGGCACTCTGAGCAGATGCTCCCAGGTGTCTCTGCTTGCTTTGGTCCTAGGAGCTGACAGGTGGGACTTGACCTCTGCTGGCCCAGTTCTTTTTCCTTTTCCTTTTATCCAGCCATGGTGTGTCCCACCTGCATCCAGAGGCAACACTACCATACAGGAAGGTTCCCACTCTACCCCCAGAGTCTGGTATCAGGGAACCGGCAGCACTGACTGCCCTCCATGCCAGAGGAAGACTTCTAGTACACAAACACTCTGACCTGTCCCAGACCAGGGGTAGGGGTTGTGAGGTGCCTGAGACAGTGTCTGGGAGTCCTGTCTAGGCCTAGATGAGTCTTGTGCTTATATAGCTCTTATAAGCTCGGAAGAAACCCTTATTAGCCTCCCTTTGATACTGCCTTAATTTACCCATTGTGTAGTCTGGAGTGAGGAGCTGGTCTCCAAGAAACAGTGTCTTCCTGAAAATAAGAACAGGGCGACCCTCTCCAGCCTTTGCCTCATCTTCACCACACTCTTTATCATTGAGAATAGTGGTCCTGGTAGCCATCACTGAAGGTCTGACCTGACAGGTCGTCCCTCCAGGTTAGGTGGACAGTTGCCTCTGGTTCCAATCCTGAGGGACCTCTCCTAGGGGACTGAGTAGCTTGGTGAAGGTCGGAGAAACAGTCCAGCAGGTAGAGCAGTTGCTGTGCTTATGTACAACACAGGTGTGATCCCCAGTACCACACATAGGCCCCTGAGCCATGCCATGAATGACTCCTGAGCACAGAGCCAGGAGTAAGCCCCGAACACCACTGGGCATGTCCCCCAAACAAAACAAAATGACATACAAACCAAACCAAGCCAGATGAAAAGGTGAACATGAGGTTCATGTTCATGAGGTGAAACATGAGGTGAACAGCAGTAGAATCAGGACCCAGCACACATCTTCTGCTTTCTTAGGATGACAAAGCTGATAACCCTGGATCCCTGGACTGAGTTGGAGCTGGGTCTCTTTGCATGTGCACTCTGCTAACTCTTAGTGGCTCTGAGAGATAGGTCAGTTCTACAGATTTAGGAACTGAGCCATCACCTGCTTCAGGGACCTGCCCAGGCCACCTGGTAGGAATGAAGGGAGCTGGGTTTTAAACCCAGGAAGTAAACCCATGCTGTTTTAGAAAGCCAGACTTTCTCAGATGGGGCCCCTGGCAGATTCCATGGGGAAAACAACCCCCTCCCCCTCACACACATTCCATTTCAGGTTCCCACAATACTGCCTGGGAAGCTTTCTAAGTAAGGCCAATCTTTTTTCTGAGGTTATGGGACAAAGGACTTACACATTCAGGGCCTAGTGTTTCTGGGCATTGGTGATCTTTTATGCTCTTAGGAGTCTCCTTACAGGTACATGGCTTTGCTTGCCATTGATGCCCAGGTAAACTTGCAGGATCAAGCAGCTGACTTCCTAAAACACACTGCTCTGAGCTGCTCTGAGAGTTCTCCTAGTGAACAAGGGATGGAGATTGACACCCCTCCCATTGTGACTCAGGAGCACTGCCTAAACCCCTGGGTATAGGCAGTCCTAGCATGCATCAAAGCATTCAGCAAATGAGAGAGGCAAGGCAAGAAGATGGAAGAGTAAAAGGAACCAACCAAGGGTGGAGACAGGGAAGTAGAAGCACAGATAGTAGGCTGTGAGCTGCATTTCTCTCCTACCATAGTGGAGGCATCCCCACCATGCTCTGCAGAAGCCTTGAGTCCTACAGCCCAGGTACCATCTTTCTCCTTGCATCTTTCTCAGCATATAGGAACCACAACAGAGGATGGCCCATTTGTGGGCACCTCATCTTAAAAATTAATTAGCTTCAGAATTCCTCAGCAAGACTGTCAGCTCTGCAGATCGTCGGGCACTTGGCTAACTCCATTGGTAACTCCCATTACTTATCTACTGCATATAATTCAGTATCCCAGGATATTTGCATCCAGAAAAAGAATGCAGCTTGTCTTATAGGAACAAGAGTTTAATGGCAGGTTCAATGTTTGCTGGTGATGTGCTGGACCAGCTTGTTCGTGTTCCTGAGCACTGATGGTGTGTATCACTTCCTAGCTTTGGTGAGTTTGATGACATCACTGAGTTGAGAAGCTGAAGTTGTCCATAGTGGAAGTATTTATGGCATGGCCAATCTAGCAAGCCCTGGAACTTCCCTCATCACCTGGGAACTGGTTGTTAGACTTTCAACAAAAATGTCTAACTGCCGATGTATTCAACTGCCGATGTATTCATTGACCTTTTACTGTGGACAGCCGTTCAGGGAGATGAAGGATTCCTCAAAAAAAAAAAATTGCTAAATTTCTGATCAAATAAGGCTATGAACATGCCCTGATTGTCTCTGGGGCAAAGGTAGGTGTCTTTGCCAGCAGTCTGTTCCCTAAAACAATAGCCTATTAAGTCTTCTGATAGAAGCACAGCTTAGTAAACATAATGGTCTCATTCTATGAATCTGACCCTGGCTCAGGCACTGTGCATGAACTGGTATCACGGTCACGGTCCTCCCATTATTCATCGATTTGCTCGAGCGGGCCCAGTAACGTCTCCATCATGAGACTTGTTGTTACTGTGTTTGGCATATCGAGTACGTCACGGGTACCTTGCCAGGCTCTACCTTGTGGGCGAGATACTCTCGGTAGCTTGCCGGGCTCTCCGAGAGGGGTGGAGGAATCGAACTCGGGTCGGCCATATTGGCTGATTGCAAGGCAAACACCTTACCCACTGTGCTATCGCTCCAGCCCATGAACAGGTATATATCATCACAATGCCCCCCCCCCCCCCAGAGTTTGTATTATTATTATTAATTTAAGTTTTATTTCCCCCTTACATATTATATAAGCACTATGGTGTACAAAGTTGTTCATGATGGTTTGAACATACCAACATACAAACATACCAACATACCAACACCAATCCCACCACCATTGCACCTTCCCACCACTATTATTTCCAATCTTCCCAACCGCCCCTTAAGCCTACCCCCATAGGAGGCCCTCAGTAATTTATTTTATATTGCTTGTTATAATTTTCTAAAAGAAAGATCAAAAATTGTTTACCTGAAGAAAGTTAGTGAAGATTGTGTATCTTGCCATAGAGCTATTAAGCCCTTGTATAAGAGATTACTAAGATGTTGTTACAGGTTAAGCCTTCTGTGTAGATAATTTGTTAATCGAGATTGGATCCCTTCTACATTACATCCAATTCAATCTCTTGTGCTGCTTCTGGTTTATCAGTGTTATAGAGTTTGAGATGTCAGCACACTCAAGGAAATCCAAAATTTTTAAAGACATGATACAGCTGGAGTTAAATTTCTAACTGGGTGGCATTTGGGGGTGTTTGTGACTCCCAGGCCTTCTGGAAGTACAGAGAGATGGGAGAGGGAGGTGGCCCATCCCTGATTCCGTGAAAGTCTAGAGATTTCAGTCACAAAATTCGCATATCTGAGTTTTTCAGCAGACTAAAATCTGCATGAGACTCGTCCCAAGCAGTGGAGTGCGGTCTGGAGCATGGTAGTAGTTGTGGAGTGTGGATGTTTTCAGCTGCTGAGGTTCTGTTTGGGCGCCCTCTGGGGTGCCCCAGATGACTCAGTCTTGAGTGGGGTTTGGAAGAATCTCTGTAACTTGTTGATCTCTTTCGAGATTTATGAGTTTCTGGATCATGGCTGGTGAATGAGGTGGACCTTGGCTTTATTTATTATTATTATTATTTATTCTTTAATTTGCTTTTTTGCCACATCTGGTGTTACTCAGGGCTTATGCCTGGCTCTGTGCTTAGGGATCACTGCTGGTGGTACTCAGCTGATCATATGTAGTATCAGGGATTGAACTAAAGTCAATTGCATTCAAGTACTTTACTTGCTGTACTATCTCTCCAGTCCTAAAAGATTGGTATTATCATTATCACATTGATTTCTGTGAGAATTCTGACCATCACTACACAGTTAATGGATGGTTAAGCTGGAATTCACCCCTGCGATCTGATTCCTGGGCCTTTGATCAGGATGCTCTCAAAACCCAGCCTTTCACTGTATGCCACTCCAGGTCACTAATTGTCTTTAAGTTTTCTCCAGGGTCCAGGTTTATGTCCTTGACAGCCTTTGTTCCTCTTCCAGGAGAAGAACTAAATCTTTGCAGACTCTGATTGGAACTTGGTTAGTGGAGTGGATGATGTTTCTAGCCTCCTCGAGCCCCTTCTTCCATCCCAGTGAGTGGTGTCAAAAGGGCACCTTTAGAATTCACTCTGATTGCATAAGTACTTTTAATAATATATCTGTAATTTGTAACATATATTCTCCAAGCAAAATATAGTAAGCCATGCTTCAGGGAACATGCTGTGCTGCTGTACTAATTAATTTGTCAAGTTGTGGCTAATTATAAAATGCAGTGTTGCTTATTTTGATTTGTAATGTAGCCTACATTGTTTGAACCACAAAACGGGAAGTGGCAGAGTATGGGGGAGTCAGCATTCCCTTTGAGCTCGAAAAGCCCCGTGCTTGGTGTCTGGGTTGCCTGCATTATGAGCATACATACCAGACTGTCCCCCCACATCCTTAAGGGGACCTTACACCACAGACTTAGACTCAGTCTAGTGCTCTCTTAGGCATTTCGCTCCCCAATAAGCACCTTCTTGCTATTCATGCTCCTTCCTAAGTTGCCCTGTTCTGAGAGAACATCTTGGTGGAAGCAATGCCCTGGTTTTCCAGACTGACTGTATTTTTGTTTGCTTGCTTTGGGGCCACACCTAGCAATGTTCAAAGACTTCTCCTGGCTCTGCACTCAGGATTCACTTCTATTGGTGCTTGGGGCACCATATGGGAAGCTAGGGATGGAACCCATGTTGTCTGCATGCGAGACAAGTGCCCACACTATGTACTGTCTGGTCCTCCAAGTTGACTGTTGTCTGTGGGCCTGGATTCGAGGGAGTGTCTTGGTTCTCCAGAGGAACTAGCTCTGGGTCTCTGGAAGCTTTTCCTCAGTCTTGGAGGTGTTGGGCTCCAGGTGAACAGGGAAGTGACTTCCAGAACTGTTTCCTAGGTGATTCTCCAAGGCACAGGGTTGGATCTTTGAATCCTTAAAATCTCTATGTTATCTGCACCTTCAGAGGGAATTCTGTCTTGGGAAGAGCCCACAGCAAGAAAACATGAAGCAGGAAAACCCACAGGTGAGTCCAGGCTGGTGTACTGGTTCTGTAAAATGGCTCAGGGATTTCTATCGCCATGGGCACCTCACTTGGCTGAGCCATCACTGAAGACTCATCTATTCCGGGGTCCAGCTCTCATATTGGTGACTCCGGGTCTAAGATTCCCAGCCCAGGTGCCTGATGACATCATTTTGCTGATTTGTCTTGTCTTTGTCACCTCCATGTTAATACTATTGAAGTAGCTACTCTTTTTATTGGAAATCTGTATCTCATAAAGAACATTGATGCTTATTCATTATGTTATTATGTTATAAACTAGCAAACAGTTGTTTGCTTTATGCTGTCTTCCTGGACAATACTCTTTTGTTCATTAGGGCCACACTGCAATCTAACTCAGGACCGGTGCCTCAGGTGTGTAAGTAAAATAGCTGCTGAGTGAATAGAAGGGAACCCAAGAGGCGACCTTAAGAATACTTCCTGGACCCACTTGGTGCTACCAACCCTTGACTCTGGACATCCTGTTTATGCTTCTTCTCTGGGTTGCCTTTTGCTTCAGGGCCCCGAGGGCCTCTGGCTGCTGTTGGATCCTTCACAGCACATTCCCACCCTTGGTGCTGTCAGAGTCAAGAGGGCACTTGATGAAATTAAAAGGCTGAAAATTTAAAATAGACAGGCGGGAAATCTTTTTTTGGCAACATACA
Organism: Sorex fumeus; assembly: GCF_029834395.1. Classification (NCBI taxonomy): domain Eukaryota; kingdom Metazoa; phylum Chordata; class Mammalia; order Eulipotyphla; family Soricidae; genus Sorex; species Sorex fumeus. The sequence goes on along the minus strand of NW_026606135.1, from coordinate 2,314,189 downwards.
ATTAATCAACCTTTGGAACTCAATTCTGCAGGATATCATTGAGGCAAATAATTCAGTATGACTAAGGAGGGGATTAGAAACTTCTATGAATAAGAATAGCATCTGTTAGCAGGGAGCTTCTTTTCCCAGAGAAATCCATCCCAAGACTGTTAGGTAAAATGTAACCACCAGCTGTGATGAAGGGATAACAGATATATTAGAATTGAATAGATAAAATTTAACTTATGGGCGAAAGAGTGGTTGTGTTCACTATCAATCTCCTGGACCAAGGCACCTAAACCAAAAGGTGTCTCACAAATGATCCCTGAAATTATGAACGTAGATTTAATAAGCTTCCTATTCTTCCATATATTCATTCATCCGCCAAAACTTCCATCCTCCATTCTTCTACCTACCTGCCCAGCTGTCTATCCACCCACATATGCCATCCCACCCCATCCTATCCTGTCCATCCATTTACATTCTAATCTGCTCATGCATCCTTGCACAGTGGGGTGGAAAGGTGAAACGATAGATGAAGCTCTTGTTCTCAGAAATTCATAGTCCAGTAAGGGACATCAAAGATAAAACATAATTCCCACAGTGCAGGTTGAGTGTGATCATAGCGAACCAGCCACTTGGCTTTGGGAGTCCATGAGGGAGTCCCTTATCAGGAAATGAAGCTTCTGTTGATCACTGAGAAGTAGTATGCTATTGTGAAAAGAATGTTTTCTTTAAAACAATATTAGGAACAGATTTAAATCCCAGCTCTGTCTTTATAATTTTGGCGAACATGAAAAAGCTCTAGAACCTCTTGGACCTTCATTTTTCTCCTCTGTGAAATGGTGTCATCCAGAGAGTTCTGTCAGGTGTCAGAGTGAGGATGTGAGCCTGCCTTGTGCTTTGCAGCTGCTGGGTAAATAAAGGTATCCCTCCCTATTTGTCCTTTGGCAGACCTCCCTTCCATTATTTTTAAGTAAATAAGATTTTGCTTAAAGGTATTTACATGTTCTATCTTTTAAAGATATGTGTGCACATGCATCCATAGAATTTAAAACTATCAGTGAAGCACTGAAGCTCTCCCTTTGTCTGGGCAATTCAGAAGAACATCTGTTACCTTAATGCTATTAGCTGTATTAGCACCCATGCAACTGCTTCACTTTAAAAAATCAAATATTAGCACACATATAGCAGGAGATTTATTTCTCTTTTATATTGTACTCTGAAATTTACTCAGTACAGACTAATTTATGATTCTCAGGTTGTGAATTTGAGTAATATTATTCACTGAAAATTCTTTCCTAATTTAGCAAAATGTAGACATAAAAGCTACATTTTCTCTAGGGGATGCATCAGGATAAATTAGGCTAAGGTTGCTACCTGACTTAAAGGAGCTATAGTAACCTATAACTTTGGAGCTGAGTTCATGAGATTTGCCATATGTTTCTCTGGTAACACAAGATTACCATTTCTGTCTTTGGGAATCCCCCAGAGGCCCTTTGTTCTGTGACTGGAGTAGGAGAGAGCTGACATTCTTGCTTGCCTGATAACCTGCCAAACCTGGAGACCCAACCCTAACAGAAAGCTCTCAGGGCGGCCCCCGAGTTTGGTATTGTGGTTGGAGGAAACATCAATGCCTTTCTATCTGACTGCCCCTCAGGACTTCCTGTTAGTTCATGTTTCTCAAGAGCAAGGCTGCTATTCTCCTATAAGGACTCTGGGAAACCTACATGGGCATTAAAACTGTACATATAATGCCCATCTTATTTACCTGGCTTTGATTCTCAGCTTTCTTTCTTACCCCTTGGACAGTAAAGAAAGCTGAGGCATCATTCAGATTAATGGGCCTCCCATTGTCGGCTCTTCTGGTTTTCTCTGTCTCTCTGTGGAGCCTGCCAAGCAGGGCACCATGTGCTCACAGGCCTTTAATAAATGTTTGATGATGATAATTAGATCATAGACACTTTGTTACCATAACATTTATTTTTTTCACATTTTTCTTGGAAACGGTATCTGTCTCCAACTCTGCTTGACTCATGATAATAATTTCCATTTTCACAAAGACTACAGCCCAAAGAGGGAATGTATTGTTGAAGAAAGAGCAAAGGTTTCGGAGCCTCATGGCCTCAGCTCACATTCTGGCTTCTCTTCTTTCTAGCTGGATTAATTTGAGCCAGATAGAATTTCTGTGGTTGAATTTCTATGACTGGTAAAGGTACCAATATCTAAAGAAAATTTTCATTTTTCCTAAAGCACTCCCAGAAAAAATGACAGATACACATTTTGTTGGCAGGAAGGTCAAGGTAAATTTAATAACCTGGCTCTCCAGAAGTCAGACAGCAATCAGGGGCTCGCCAAAGAACTTGGCTTTGAGTCCTTTGGCTCAGAACTCCAAGTCTATAACCTTGCTGAGCATATTACATCCTTTTCCTTGCTCTCTCTTTCCCTTTCTCCTGAAAATATTTAATGAGCACCTACCACATTCCAACCAGCGAGATATAGCAGTGGGCCCCCTTTATCACAGAGCTCACATTCTGGCAAAATGAGGCAAATGATAACCAGTCAACCATCTATGCATATAGTAGATAAGGCAGTGATAGAGATTGTGAAGGAAAAGAAAGGAAAGTAAGTAAGGTAAAAGAAAGGGGTAAGGATCCTGTTATAGGGGGAAGGGTAAGAAACGTCCCTTTGATGGGCAGCTGACCAGAGGTCTAGAGGAAGTATGAGAGGTGAGGGAAATGCCAGTCGGGCAGAGGGCTTGGCAAGTGCAGGGTGGCTGTGTTTTGCTTGTTTAAGATGCTGGGAGTGTGCGTTGATCTGGCCGCTGATCAGGTAGGACCTTGTGATCTGAGTTTTCCTGTGGTATGGAAGCTGTTTCAGGCTTTGGAGCAGATTGACCTTACTGAAACAATTCAAACAAGAATAGTTAGGAGCTAGAGAACATTGGAAATAATACGCTTTCCTTGCATTCTTTTGATGTTGGGCTTGATCCCCAGCACCATAATGGGCCCTGGAGCACCTCATATGGAGTTCTAAACACAGAGCCAGGAGTAGCCCCTAAGCACTGCTACTCCCCTCCCCGCAAAAATGTGTTAGGGAGCTTGGACAAGGGGGCAAAAGAGGAAACCTGGGCATGGTCAGACTCTGGATGACTTACCAAAGTAGAGTTGTTAGTGTTTGTCTATGAGTCTGCAGAGAAAGAGTAATCAAGGACGGGGTCTCATTAAGCAGTAGGAGAATTGTATGGCCATTTCCTACTGGTGGTTGAGACTCCAGGAGAGAGAGAGAGAGAGAGAGAGAGAGAGAGAGAGAGAGAGAGAGAGAGAGAGAGAGAGGAGAGAGTGTGTTTGGGGGTGATGTGGAAACCAGGAGTTTGGTTTTGAATATGTAAGACTTGTGATAACACGCAGGACTGCAACTATTTATATAATAGACCTAATAACATGGGTCTCCAAGGGCTTCTTAAACTTTTCCCCTTGTGAGAGAAACTCCCCTTTGCATGAGAAATTTTAATGTGACTTGGGTATCACTTGTCATCCCGTTGCTCACTGATTTATTCGAGCGGGTGCCAGTAGCATCTCTATTTGTCCCTGTCATGTGCTAGTGTAGCCCAGTGGCGTCTACTCACTCCAGGAACACGAAGAGCATCCAACTGTTCATTCAGGGTCTTGACGAAGAAGTCCGACCATCTCGTAGGTGGGTGGCCAGGCATTCTTTTGATGCCCAGTGGAATCCAGTTGGTAATGGCTCTAGTCCAGTGGTCGTCTTGGCATATAGGCATGCATATAGGCATATAGGCATATAGGTGTATAGGTATGCAAATCAAAGTTACTGATAATATTATAGCTTAAAGAAATTTACTGTAAGTAACTTTTGTTAGACTTATGCAACCTTGTGAGGGGCCATGACCCACAACTTCAGGAGCTCGGGAGTCTAGGGCAGGAGAAATAAGACAGATGTTAAGATACTTGCCTTGCATGTGTCCAACTCCAGTTTGGTCCATGACGGGACATATACCCTCCAAGTACTACCAGGAGTGATCCCCAAGCACAGAGCCAGCTGGGGGGATTTTTCTTCATATTGAAGTTTAGGGAGAGATAAGAGGTCAGGGTCTCAGCTACAACTTTAACACTTCCTATTAACTTCCTTTGAGATTGGGCAGGCTGTGCACCACGTTGACCACGCCGTGGTTGGTGATCTCCCAACAAGAAAGCAAGCGCAGCGTGTGCGTACTGTGGCCCTGGCGCGCTGTGAAGTAGGCCAGGGCCGTGTCCGTCACATGGACACTGACGAGACCAGTGCAGTCAGTCTCCTGCCCCTGCGCCTGGCTGTTCCTCGCTGGGGTCCCTTGGAGGGGAGCGGGTTGAGCTTTCCTCCCCACCCCGACCAGGGCTCCGGCAGCCGAAGACCTCCAGGACCAGCCACCACCATGCTGAGACCACTCTCCGCACACATGAAGGTACTGGCAGAGGGACAAAGCCACGCGGGTTCCGGGGCCGAGATCTCCAAGCCTACTCGAATTGGAGTCGAGCATCCTCCACCCAGATCCTCCAAATTCCAGTAGGCTGGGGTCACACCCACCACCTGGCCCCCTGGCGCCGTGTAATCCCATCAACGGCCAAGACTCAGAGACTACAAAATGCAGCATTCGCGGCCGCGTGACATCTTATCAGAACATCTTTTTATGATATCTTATTATCTCATTCCTACTCTGGACAAACTTGCAGGCTATCGAATATAGCCTGCCCACAGGGCAGAGTCTGGCAAACTCCCCGTGGCGCACCAAATATGCCAAATACCAGTAACAATGATGGGTCTCATTCTCCTAAAGAGCCTTGAATATAATCTCAGGGCTAGGATGAAAGAGACGTTACTGGGGCCTGCTCGAGGCAATCGACGAATAACAGGATGATGAATGAATGAATGAAAATTAACTTCCTTTAACACAAACTTAAAAATTCAGGATATAGGTGGCACTGGACATTGCAGAGGGCTTTGCTGGGAGTGAAGAGTGAGAAGAGAAGAGGTTTGGAGACTGATTCTCGAAGAACTGTTGAAAGGATTGAAGATGGGATACTAAAACAGTTTGACTTTTCTGAGAGTATAAAATTCCCAATATGAAGGGGGAAGGGGCAGTGTTGCCCCAGACATAAAGGTGAGGATAATATGTAGAGTTGATGTGGTGCTCAGTTTGATGGGGTAGGAAGCAAAGGAACACAATTGGAATCAAGCCGGCAGAGCTGTGATGGTCCATGGCTTATTAGGGTCCAGCGCAGGAACTGAACACACTGGGAGGTCGAATCCTTTGCTCGGCCTCTCACTAGCTGTGCAAGTTGAGGTAAGTTAATTCATCTCTTTGAGCCTTGATTCCCCCCTCCCCCACATTCTTGTGACAGGTGATGCAAACTCCTGCATTGCAAGTGTGTGAAGATCAAGTCAGATTAGGTGTATATAAAGGGGCCCTGCATGGAATCTGGTACACACTTGACACTTCCCCTCTTCTCATCCTCTTTCCTCATTTGTATGCAGCCAACGAGAAATTCATGGTGACAATAGCTACAGGTTAATGATGAGTAGTTTCCATAATGACTATTATAATAATGCGAGGGTGGGTTGATGTCAATAGATCAATTAGGGAATCTGAGGCGAGGAAACACAGGGTGGTGTCGGATGTGTAGGCAAAACAAAGGCAGCAAGTGACTACAAAGGCCTGCTGCTGGCTGCTGCTGCAGAAAGCTTCATCTTTTTTACTCCCTTGGGTTTTGGGGTTATACCTGGTGATACTCGGGCTGCTCCTGGCTCTGTGCTTAGAGGTCACTCTTGGACATACTGGGGGACCTTACGCAGAGCTGGGCATTGAACTGGTGCTGGCTGCAGCTCAAGCACCTTAACCCCTGTAGTATTCCTCTGGCCCTGGTCCTCTATTTTATTTTGGAGCCACACCTGGAGATGTTCAGGGCTTTTTCCTGGCTCCGCAATCATAAATTACTCCTGGTGACTCTCAGGACCATCTGGGATGCCGGGGATCAAATTTGAGTTGGCTGAGTGCAAGGCAAGCACCCTACTTCTTTGCTGTCACTCCATCCCCAGTCCTGGTTCTCTTTTAGTTTAATTTTATTTTTATTTTCTCATTGGAAAGACAGTTTGCATGGAATTTGAGGAAGAGCAGCTCCAGATCCTCTGATTTGATTTAATGAATGCAGCACCTTGAAACTGAAGCAATCTTGGTTCCACCCATTAAACTGAGAGAAAAGGTTTCATAGCAGCACTATTCACAATAGCCGTACAGTGGAAACAACCCAAACGTCCATCAACTGTTGAATGGGTAAACATAATGTAGCATTTCCATACAATGGGATATTATTGAGCAATTCTGTGGTTTCCAGGGCTGGGGGAAGGAGAGAAAGGGAGAGATATTGCGAATGGGTACAGGGTTTTCTTTTGCTCTTATAAAAATATTCTGGGGCTCGGCAGAAGTGATGGTTGTATAACATCATGAATGCACTAAATGCCATTACACTGTACATTTAAAAATGGTAAATTTTATGTTTGTGTATCTATATTCATCCCTCTCTATATAACCACAGTTAAAAATTAATGAGAGAAGATCCTGGCATCGTACCCTGCGAGGCTGGCTCATAGGTTTCTATCTCAGTGGGAAGCTCTTTTGTCCTGCCTCCTTGTGCCTTTCATTGGGCAGAACCAGGGCAGAACACTGTAGACATTGTCAACACATTATTAATCCTCACATCTCTATGAGGATGGTGGCATTAAACACACACACGCACACACACACAAACACAAACACATACACAGGAAGGGAGAGAGAGGGAAGAGAGGGAGGAATAAATGGAGGGATGGAAGGAGAAGAGAGAGAGAAAGGGAGAGGGAGAATTGATTCATCTTTTCAGTTCATTAGCTGGGCCTGGCTATGCCCATCTTCATGATAGATGCACTGGCCACCACAAGCCCCGGTATATTGTCAGCCACCAAAGTCATTGCCACCTGCTATGTGCTGGGCTCCATGCTAGGTCTGAGGTGCCTTCTTACATCTGGGCTCATTTCTGGGTCCCTGGGGATCTGCATAGTGCCTGGCCTCTGATAAGGAAAAGAGACGGTGTGTGTGTTTGATAGGTAAATGGCACTCTTAAAATTTTTTTAAAAATAAAGTAAAGGTAAGGTAAAATGTAAAGGCCCTCCCGTTGTTCATCGATTTGCTCGAGCGGGCCCAGTGATGTCTCCATTGGAGATTTTGTTGTTACTGTGTTTGGCATATCGAATACGTCACGGGTGGCTTGCCAGGCTCTGCCGTGCTGGCGAGATACTCTCGGTAGCTTGCCGGGCTCTCGAGAGGGGCGGAGGAATCGAACTCGGGTCGGCCATGTTGGCTGCGTGCAAGGCAAATGCCCTACCCACTGTGGTAGGTTTTAAGTGTGCAGCATTATAGTTAGACATCTGAAATTATGTAGGGATGATTGTGAACTGGATTACTAACAGAAATCCAGTTTCTGAGTTTCTATCTCCACCAGACAGTTGATCTCCTTTACCCAATTTACCCGACCAACTTCCCTCTTCTTTGGTAACCACCATTTTGTTCTTAAAATATAAGTATTTTTTTTTAAATCTTCACATATGAATGAGATCATACGATGCGCGTCTATTTCTTTCTGACTTATTTTATTCAGCATAATATCTTCAAGCCTCATCCAAATTGTTGTAAATGGCAAGCTTTCCTCTCTCTTTATAAAAGCAGTGTATTATTCCATTGTGTACATTTGCATCTTCTTTAAGAATTCTTTTGCAGCCACTTTGGTTTTCTCCAAATCTTGGCTGTTGTGAATTATGCTGTGATGAACATAGTGGTATACATGTCTCTTTGAATTAGAGCCTTTGTATTCTTCAGGCAAAAAATACTCAGACTTGCAATAGCTGGATAATGCAGTATTTTCATTCTTAAGTTCTGAGGACTCTTCATACTGTTTTCCATAATGACACCAACAAACCATATATTTCATTCTATACCTGTTATTTCTTGTGGTTTTTTTTTTTTTTGCTATAGACTATTCTTAGATGTGTAAGCTGCTAGCTCATTTGTGGTTTTGAGATTTTTTTCCCAAGATAGGATGAGAGCTGGTAAAGCTTTTTTCATATGTTTGTAGGTCATGTGTATGTCTTCTTTAGAAAAGGGTCAGTTCAGATCCTCTGCCCGTATTTTAAAAATTAGGTGGTTTGTTTTATGTTGTTGCTGAGTTGCATGGGTTCATTTTGCATTTTTTGCCAATGAGGTTTGTGGCGTGGTGGTAGATTGTGAGCTGGGGGCATGACTCTCTCATTGGCAACATGAATGATTTTAATTGCTGTGAGTGATTTCAACAAAAGTGCACTTGACTCCTCACTTCTTGGAGGTGCAGCTTCTTGAAACCCTCATCTCCCCTTTCCCTGATACTTGGCAGCCACAGCTCATCAAGTAGTTGAAAATCATGTATATGTTCAGAAATGGACAATTCCAGATTGTAAATTTTAAAAATGAGCAAAATGTGAGGGGATGGATATACTTTAAGTCGTGGCAGAAAGTGAGCATTTTAATTCATGCAAGAGAAATATGTCTGTGTGTTTCAGATATTACCCACCACATACAAGCATATGTCTGTAACCCACCATCTATATGCAAATAGTTTTTGGTGTGGTGCATATATCCCCCACAAAAGAGTGTGAAATGTATGTAAATTATGCAATAATATAGAGGTTGCACATATGCTAGTTTGAGCTAATTGTTGTCAAAACTCTGGGCTTAGATGGGCTCGTGATAGATGTGGTGGAACAATATACTCACAGTCCTGGCGGAGGTGCTGGGGAAGGTCTTGTTGAGGAAAGGATGCATGTCAGTAGCCTGGCAGTGGGAGTGGCTAGACCCTGAGTCAGAGAATTTAGAGGCCTGTTTATTCCCTAGGGTCTTGGCTTTTAGTTTTGCAGGCGAGACATTCAATTATTTTGAGACCCTGTGGAAGGAATGGGTCAGAGACACTGTTCAGGTTAACTGAATTTCTGAGACTGTGTTATGCATAGTGAGAAGCCCATTCATCCACACTGCTGAGTAGCAAAGATTCCTCTTGGTGACCAAGTTGCTTCTTCTTTGTGTTCTTCTGGTTCTTCTTCTGGTTCTTACTGAGTTAAGTGACACCTCACAGGAACACCATCTAGATGGGTCTGTTTCCTTTGTAAGCAGAGGCAAGAGGGTCCTCTCTCAGGGTTGTGTTGGGGTCATAAGGAACAAATCTTGTGTGTCTAATGAACATCTTGATGTGACTGTGACTATAGGCAGCGGTATGGTGGAATCCGGTCTCTTGCTCAGAGCCAGTAGATGTCTAGAGCACTATCTCTGAGCACTGTGATAGGATGCAACCATCTTCCCTTTATGAAGACCCTGTCCCTCACAGTCCAGGCACAGGGAAATAGCCATGCATTTGTCAATGGATTGCAAAGATCTATTATTTGTGGGTTCTCCATGCTCTGCATGCGTTGTATGATGTAATCTCCCCCCAACTTGGAGAAGTGATGCCATCACTGTTTCTGGCTCACCATTCAAGGGGATTGCAACTCAGTGAGTAGAAGCTGTCTATCCCCATCCCAGCTGGTCAGAGGGAGCCAGGATTTGAGGTCAGCTCTGCCTGCGCCTAGAGCTATGCAGTCCTTTTCCATCAGGGTTTCCTTATTTGTGGGAAGACAGGGAAACAGGAAGACAGACTTAATCATTTTGAAGCCCTCTCATTATAAGCTCCAAGTTTAAAGCAATGTCAAGTCAGGGTGCTATTTTAGGTTTCTTCTCCTTGGGACTGATCTTTCTTGGTATAAAGATCCCTGGATCTCAGATGATGGCTCAGGATGCCTGTCTTTACACACTTACTCTTTGGGTGATTTCCATCTGGGTAGATGGGGTTTGGATATCTGCCATCATTGTCTACCTGTGCTGGGAACCTGCATGTCTGCATGTCTGCTCCAGTAGTGAATGATGAGATGGTTCTGGGTCTGAGGCCGGAAGCTCCCAGTGGTAATGCAGATTGGTGCTTGGTCCCAATGGGGTCGCTGTGATGCTGTTGGGAAAAAGGAAGTGTGGATTATGGGCAGCTAGAGAGGCAAGACCTGGAAGTAGGGCCACCTGTTTCTTGGGAGGACCCCTGCACCTGGCTCAAGTAGACTCACCTTTCTGACCTTCTGCCCCTTCCACATTCTGCTGAGGTTTCTCACGATGTTTTCTAATGGGACATTGTGTACCATTTAGAGCGTCACAAAAGCAAATTTAGCTAAGCGTATTTTGGGCCAATTGAAGTTGTAGGCCTGCTGCCTGGGGCAAAAATAGATCTTTTCTCACTTGATGTGTGACAGATGAGAGCAACGGAGAGGCCTGTGCTCTATCTCCCTCACGGTGATCGCTACCCCAGGGCCTGAGGCTAGTTATTGCATTATCCTACTTCTCATCATCACTTAAGGGAATGTTTAAGTGGGTCGTTCCCACCAGATAATGGTGGGGGGGTGTAGTGGAAGAGGAAACATTTATTTCACAAGATGCTAAGTAGGGTTAACCATCTATAGCCATTGCACTAGGAACTAGGTAGTGTCCCAGACTGTTCAAGTTGTATGCAACTTGTGGACATTCATAATGGGACATTATCATGTCTCCATCCTTCAATGGAGAGTTGAGGGCCTGGTAGAGAAATCTGACACCTTGGACACGATTCACATACCCAAACACTTAAGTTTAGGGGGCCTTGGTTTAGAGGACTATAGAGGGTGGAAGAGTAAGATAAGTGAAGCATGAATTTGGCACAAGAAATGAACTTTCTCTCTCTCTCTCTCTGTTTTTCCTCTGAAAGGTCTTCATCTGTGTTTGTGTTTATAAATTTGTGGGTATCTATACTTGTTTGCTTTTCTGTTGCAACCTAAGTGAGGGCTGGCGAGGCAGGCCCTTGCAAGGTAGCATCGGAGCAGGAAGGGGCCTCCCTTGAGTCGTTTATAGGGGTAAATGCACGTGAATTTAGAGGGGGCAGAGACTCCCGAGATCTAGAGTCTGGGCTCAACCTAGGCATTTGTTTTCTAAATCATATGTGAGCCATGGAAAGTAGCAAGTCAGGAGTTAGCCTGGTGTTTCCCCAGAGAGAGTTGGTGAGCTCATCTTGGGCTTTTTAAGCAGCAGTTCTTCCACAATGTATGCATGAGGGCATTTCCAGTAATGCAAATGGTATTGCAGAATTGATGTTCAAGAGCAGAGTCAACTGGAGATCTGGATATCTGGGTGGCAGTCGGGATGGTGAGAACAGAGCAGGCTGATGAGGAAAATGGTCCAGGAGAAAAGCTGATCAGAGATAGAATCATAGATGGCTGGGCTAAGGTTGCAGGAGAGCAAAGGCACTCTTGCAAAATGAGATCTTAGTAGTACCGAGCCAGTGAAACTGTGTGAGTAGGTGAGCATGGCCAGAGCAGAGCAGCATGCTCAGTGAGGCTGCAGGCTAACTTCTTGGCTTGTGTGAATTTGGAGGTGGCTATTGTTTTGTTTTGATTAGTTTCTCCTGCATTGGTGCTCACATTTCACCTTCGGTGAACAGGAAGGACAGCTGCGAGCTTGAACTGTGTGCACAGCTGGGCAGGAAAGACTGCGAGGACAGAGTGGGACTTGGAAATAAAAGTTGGAGGGAAGGCGCTGAGAGAGTGTCCAGGACAGGTTGGGAGAGCAAATAAGCTGGGAGTGTTGGCTAAAGTCTGCTGGGGCCGCTCCAGCCTGGGATCCTGGTTTGAGCTCTCAATAAAGCCATTTGCAATTCCACGTTCCTCACCAGAATAGTGGCCTTGAGCTAGTACTTCAGAGACTTCAGAGGGAAATAAAGAAATTTTGAGCCAGCCTAACTTTTCTGCCACTCATTGACTTTGGGGTTGTGGGAGTAATGGCCATTGTGGGTGGAAGGTGGCACCAGCTGCCCTATGGGCTGCCCTGACCTTGCCTTCTCCAGCAGGGTGCCACCAGTCATGTGCAGCTCTTGTGCATATAAGATGTGGCCAGTACCACAGATGATCTCAGTTTTCATTTTTTTTATGTTGTTTGCTTTTAATGAACTTAATTTAAAAAAACTTCGTTGATTGAGGTATTAAGACAAAATTTAAGTATGTTTGGAACAACTTGATTTCATGAGTCTAACTTGTCCAACAGTAAAATTTATGACATCCAAATCAGATGAAGTATTTCTGATGAACATTTAGCATTTGGATTGAGAGGTGCTACAAATGTTTAATACAGATCAGATCGGAAGATTGAGGATAATATTAAATATCCTTATTAATAATTTTTATATTGAGTCCCATGTTGAAATGATAATATTTTGAATATATTGGGCTAAATAAAATATCCGTTTGCAATTAAATCCGCCACTCTTTAGCTCTTTAGGGTGGCTATTGGAAAGTGCTGGGGACTCAGTTCAGCCTTTGGTCTGAGAAACCCACCGTCCTGAGCTTCATGAACTTAGAAAATTCTCTGTAGGGGCAAATGAAAAAGTATTGCAGATTTTAAACACTCATAGGAATTACCCTATTATCTGTGAATCTATTTATTCTCCTCCTGCTCCCCCATTTCCAAATGAACAAACAAAAGCAAATCTAATCAAACCGAAAATAAATTTTAGGCAGAAGAACCACCTGGTTTCCCAAAGAGGGAGGTATACCCCCTAGGGGCTGTCTGGAATAGCTGGTAGTGCTTTTTCGTGATTCTCTAAAAGAGAGTAGGTGTGGTGGTGGGGGGGAGGGGGAGGACCTTCTTTTTCTGAAAATGTATCTGTTAGGCCAGATATCTTTGGGAGCCTTGTAGAAGAGTAATAAAAACATATCACAAGCAAACCCCAAATCAAACCCTAAACAAACATCTCAAAGTTCCATCAGTGATTCAGGGCAAAGAAATGTGTTCAATGAATCGCTGTCTACTAATCAGGAAGGCGGCTGCTCATCAGAGTAGCTTGTACTCTGCATTTCCTGGTCATGCAGCACTTGGCCGCAGACAGAGCTGTCTACCATCAAGGTATCTCCCCTGACATTCCCAGCGGAAACCCAGAGAATACCAGAAAGGAAGAAAAAGCCTTTCCTTGGTCTGGCTGACCTCCCTTCTGGAGATCAAGGCCTCATATCAAACCCTACAATTGCAATCAGTTTCCTCCCAGCTTTGATTGTGGACATGGTCTTTACCTCGGAGAGTGTCGTCCAGACACTCTGATCCTCCTTCCAGACAGTCCGGCCTAGGTTTGAGTTGAACTTGTTTGAGAATCAGAAGGGATGAGAACCCCTTGCGTAGTGACTCCCAAGAGTTCTGGAAGCTGGAGGGCTGCTAGTATTGATTTCCTCATCTGAATTCATTGAGGAAGGTTTGCCATTGTGAGGATATGTTTCTGTTTACTTTGCGGACTTCAGTGAGCAGAATTAGCTGTCACTGTCACCCAATGCAGGAGGTGCCAGGAGGATGTTTGACCCCTCTGTGCTCTCCCACCTCCCAAGGATACTTCTGACTCCACCCCCTGAGGACCTGTGATCCTGGCTGTAATGAAACAATGCCCTTGGATTATACAAGCAGTGCATTGGAATGAATGATGATGGATTACCATGCAGTTTTGGCTCTTCCCTCCCCTTTGTTATTTTCCTCTGGCTCATAAGTTACCTTCACAGATTAGCTTCACCCTAACTGGTTGAAACTTGAGGGTTGGAGAAGCTAAGAAACAAGGTCACTGACATGAGGGTTGAACTCAAGTCATCGGAGTCCCCTGGCCCCAACTGGTGGTACTGAGGGCCATTGTCCATGACACTCGACCACCTGGGGCTGCAGACTGGAGCCCAGTTGGTGGGCGGCTCCCAGGAGGGGCCAGTTTGTCAGTTTGTTTGTCTCTCTGCCATTGGTCAGAACTAGCCTGCCATCCAGTCACAGTCTGGCCAACTCAATTTTAGTTCCTCTTCCTGCCTTGCCAGCCTTGCTCCTGTCTGGCACCTTGTAAATGTGTGAAAGGATACCCCCAACCCCCCTCCAGCCCCCCTCCCAACTAAAGTAAACCAATTTCGCTCCCACATTGGAATGCTTGCTCTTAAGTGGATCTGTGCCGTCTCGTCTCTGCCAGTGTGTCGCCAGCTCTCTGAGGTGAGTACAGAATGCTAAATGAGCTCTGTTGATGTTACACCTGAGACATGTTTGTGTTATAAATGGGTACAAATTGAATTTGGCTTTCCGTGATATATGATGTCTGTCACGTTCTCCCCTGTGGTAGGACACTTAGAGGAGAGCTAATTTATTTGGGGTTGGGCATTTCTAAGCCTTTGGTATCTCTGGGATTGCCATCTTCCTTCTGCAATCACTGCGATGGAGCTAGCAGTGCTCTGGGCGGCCCAGGAGGCAGCCGTTGACACCCGGGAACTGGACTGGGACTCCTAGGCCCTGGGCATGGTTGCCTTGCATGCCCCAGGATCCCGACCAGATAGATGTGTCTTTTCCTTCATTTGGCCCTGAAGCTCTGTCTCAGAGTGTGCCAGACTCTCCCTGAATCCTAATCAGCTTCTTATTAGTTAGTCTAGGAGGGTGTGGTTGAAGCAAATCTCGTATTTCTGCTCTGCTCCTGAATGTTGATTTCTTCTCAGCAGTTTCTGGGAGGATCAAGTGGGCTGTCTGCCAAGGGCTGAGCAGGGGTGTTTTATATTTGTGAACTGTTTTTTCTGCAGCAGATTTCCTGCTTACCTTGCTGGTTTGGAATAAGCAGGTGACCATAGACTTGGGGTCCCAGGCTGAAAAGGGACAAGCCCCCAGTGCCCTGAAGCACCCCTGTCCCAGAGGAACTTGAGGATGCTGCTCCTTCCTATTGGGCATTCTAGGACTCTCCCCTTGAGGCACTGAGGGGTTTGTCTGGGACATCTCACTGTCACGTCAGGGAGTCATAGTGTTTCTGCAGTCAACAGTGGAGACAGAGTGGGCAGCTTTGAGGTTGGGTATGATTGATAGCACTGAGGATGTGGGGGTGTGCCTGGGCCCCTGGGCCCCTCTGCAGTGCAGAAGCCCATGGTGGTTTAGGTGTGATTTAGTGAGTAAAGTGAGTGAGGTACCCATATTGCCTCTCTGCTGTCTCGGTAAGAGGCAACTTCTGGTTCTCGAAGAGCTGCAATGCCTCTGGGGGTCCCGTTGTCTGGCATCCAGCATTTGGTCCTGTGATCACGCATTCTGATTTGGGTTTTGCAGACTCCTCACTTGCACATCTCAAGTTCATTGTAGACTGGATTTACTTGCCCTCCTGGAATTGCCCAAGTGCAGAAAGTGATCTGTTTGCATCGTAAGGCAGAAGAGGACAGTATTCCGTGGATGGTGTCAGAATCCTGGGCCTCTGACTGTCAGACTGCAGTGACCTCTCAGCCCTCAACCTCACGAAGGCCTGGAAGAAGGGGCTGATGCTCTCAGGGGCAAACTCGAGCCCCGTGGTGGGGTGTATATCTCTTGATTCTAGCATTTGCTCTGTCAGTCAGAACTGGTGTGCTCCCTGAGGGTGCCCAAGGAAGCACCTTGGCCACTCGGCAGCTTCAACAGCAGCCTCTGCAGCCATGAGCACCTGCAGCCATGTGGCTGGTACCCAAAGCAACTGTTTGCTTGCTTTTGGCTATGGAACTATAATAAAGAACCTCAGACTTGTTGGAGTGAGAGATGGCTTGTCATGCTGTGCTGAGAACACTGCGTGTGGCTCTGGATAGAGTTCTCCCAGACACCTTGGCAGGGGATTCCATCTGTCTTGCAGCATGTGCTGACTCTTTCATGCTAGCCTGTCTTATCACTCCCCACAGAATCGGGGGAGGCTGGCCTACAAGTCAGAGCTTCCTTTGAATCTCTACAGGTGCCCAAAGAATCCTGTCAGGCCTTTTGGGTAGGTTTCAGGGAGAGGTTTCTGGTGCCAGGGTTTGGTTATGGCTCCTGGCACAAAGGAGTTTCTGAAAAAACAACATCCCCAGTGCCCACAGGGATGGCTAGGCCAATATCACCCTTATAGGGACAGGGTGGCAATCTGGGAACTTTGCTAGACAATAAACTCAGTCCCAGACTCTCTCCTTTATTTTGGATATTGGGAGTGGGGATGGGGGAATGTGTTATTGCTCACATGGGGGGCTGGTAGGGCCTATGCTGATGATGTGGGGACTATGGTAGGTCTATAGCGGGATGGCACTGAGTTGGGGCTCCTCTGAGATGGCTCAGCACTGGGGGTGTACCAGTTTCTCCTAGGGACCTCTCATACTTGTCCTCTAGTAGGCTCTTGCTCTCTCAGTAGCTTTCCATAGACTACAAACAACTTGGCCCCTCTGTACTTCTTCCTTGTCCTGTCTTGGAATTCCTACTGCTACTTTTCCCACCAAGTATGTTCAGAATAACCACATTCTCAATTGTCTAGATCTGCCACACTCATTCAGATGACTCAAGGATGAAAGGATGTTTGAGTTATCAACTGGACAGTGTGGCTCTCTGGATTTGTCATTCATTTTTTTTCTTATTCTGAGCAGTACCAGCCTAAGGGACTATGATATTGGGCAGAGGCACAAGGGTGTCTGCTCAAAGTTCCATGAAAGATGGAGGAGAACCCTGGGGTTCTGTAAGCAAGACTGATGCCATAGGCAACCTGTGACAGCTCCTCATCTGGTGACTGATGGCTGCAGGTACACACTAAATGATGAGTTAGTGGTCTAGGGCCACATCAGCACTCCCCCAAATCTGACACTGGACCCCACAGCCTAGCTTATATAAGGATCCATGCGAGATACAGAAGAAAGAGAGGGAAAGTAAGGGAAGGTGATAGATGTTTCTTGATATTTTTTTTAACATAGAGGGACTTACATATTTAATAGTTATTTTTGTAGACAAATGAGGAATCTGAGCCCTAGAGACGTTTGTGTCATTTTTATTGTCTTACAGGAAGTCCAATCTTTTTTATCTGACTATCCACTTACATATATGGGACTTCTTCTTGGAGTATCATAACCTTTATTCCTCAGCAGAATACTGCCACATGGTAGCACTCAGTAAAGGTGTATAGAATGAAATGAGTAAATGAACCAGGATCACATTTAAGACTGTGAATGTATTAATAACAGCATTAAAAAAGAACTGTAAATGTCTCTCCTGAGACATTTGTCCAGTGCATTAGAATCTGAGCTATGTCTTGATTCTAAAGCCTGTGGCTTCATAACCCCATGAACTAGCTGTAATGAGGCTCACATTTTTGGGGGGAGGCAGAATAATATACATAAAGAGGGAGGTAAATTTAGAAATGAAAGTCTAAGGTCAGATAGGGATAACAAAGTATATTGCCAGCCATTCTTCAGAACCATCAAAAATAATACAGAATTGGGAAAGACATGAAATAGAGGAAGTAGAGTCATAAATTTATACATTTAATTTATATTCTGTAAATATTTGCCAAGAACCTACTCTGTGCCAGGTACTGTTCTAGGGCCATGGGGCAAAAACAGTCAATGAAACAGAAATGTGCATACTTATACAAGCATATTTTAAAGAGGAGCTATAGACATAAATTTCTATTTATAACTTTTACTTAATGTGGTTGCATATGAAGAAGGCAGGCTTCCTTGGATTCCTCAGCAAACATTGTTCTTCAAGGCTACAGGAATTCAGAAACAGTTTTCTGACACCCTTGTAGAAACATTGCCCTCTTTGGCCATTATGAATATTCAACCCCATGAATATCCTGTCTCCAGATCAGTCATCTAAGGCATTGGTCTCGTGACAACTATCTTCCTCAATAACGATCCATTCTGAGTCTAAACACAGTGCTAGTGAAGTCACGGCCTATTTGGTGAGCCTTCCATTTTCTTGTCTTTATTCTCTGTGGCCCTATCTTCCACAGTCCTCTAGCTTCCTACCTCTCAGTTCTTACCATTTTCTTACTAGCTTCTGCTTCTCAGCTACATCTTTCATTCTTGTTTCTTCCTTGCTTTCCTGATGGACCGATAGGGTTTGGGCTGTGATAGTCGTGGCAGTCAGTTCCATCTACCCTTAACTAGTTGAAAACAATGAGTTGTTAGGAAATTAGGCACAGAATCAATGGGAAGTCGGCAGAATTAGATTAAGGAAATGGTCAGTAAGCAAGGAACACACACATTGAACAGTAGCTGGGTTAGGTAGCAGGACCACTGCTGAATGCAAGCTGCCACTTCTATTCTGCCTCACCACCGCCTCCTGGGACAGCTTCCTGATTGCACGACTAGAGTGTCATTACTCTCTCCGATTTCTTGCGCCTTTGTGTACTCTTCTCAGATTTAGAGAGGTGGGTAATCTTATCCAGTTTTTACTTTTTACTGTTGCTGCCAGGTTCTTGGAAGAGAAAATTTCTAGCCCTATTTAGCATCTTATGTAAGAGGAATGAACTTTTCTTCTACACAGAAAGAAATGACAGTTAGATTTTTTTCCCCATCTAGAAAGGAATTTAGATGCTGGGTATCCAGAAAAAAAGCCCAATTTTTACTACATTCTACTCTTTTTGGCTGACTGAACAGACACATGTATTTATCCAATATGTATCTCTTAACATTTACAGTGACTGACTTGGGTCTAGAGGTCTGGAACTGTAAACCAAATGTAAGAATTTTTGCTTCACCATGGAGCAATAAGTAAAATTTGGAATATTATATGATGAGAAGGTCTATAGGAAAAACAAAATGAAAGGAGATATGAAGTGTGTAGAAAGGATCTATATTAGGTATGATAAGAAAGGAGGATTTTAAGAATCAGGACTGATTTGAACAGGGCAAAAGAAAAGTTAATTTAGCTAGGGATATGGGCTGTAGTGATAGCACAAGCAGTAGGGCGTTTGCCTTGTGCGCAGCCAGCCCAACCGAGCCAGGTTCGATTCCTCTGCCCCTCTTGGAGAGCCTGGCAAGCTACTGAGAGTATTCAGTATGCCAAACACAGTAACAAGAAGTCTCACAATGGAGACGTTACTAGGCCCGCTTGAGCAAAATCGATGAACAACGGGAGGACAGTGTTTGACAGTTTGTTTGTGGGTCAGCAGTAAATCACTTGACTTGCTCGTATGAGATTTGGTTTGGTGCCCCCCTCCCCCTATCCCCCAGAGAATTCATTCAGTAATGGGAATTATTAAGTGGCAATTTTTGAATGCTGTATTGAGTAGAGAGGACAACAAATATGCAGACTTACTGCAGCATCTTGAATAAATGTGGGGATTTGGAATGAAACACAATAGAATCAACTAGTAGATCAATGTGGCTGGAGCCACATGACCCTGAGAATAATAGGACAGGAATTCAGAAGGAAAGAGTACTACGTTGGAATGTTTGTTGCTTTAAGCTTGTGACGATATTTTCAGAAAGCTAGGTACTCACTGATTGAATGTAGTTGAAATACTATAACAGTCCAGTTCTGCATGCCATCCACACATTTTGCCAAGTCATCTCTATAATATGCCAAAATTCAGTCCTCACTTCTTAACTACTGGCATCCTTAAATGAGAGAATGTGGTTCTAGAGAGGACCTTCTGCCTGGGCAAAGTGTGCAAGTGAGAAAATTGCTGATGGCTTCCAGACCTGAATGAACTGGACCATGTATCGTTTGATTGATCATAGAGTGCTCATGTACCCCAATTTTTAGACTCAAGGAATTAGAAAAATATCCAGTCAGCGTTAGGCAGTTATAACTGTGCAGGAATATACTTTTCACTGGTAGGCATTTCATCTGAAGCATGTGGCTAAGTCAGGAGGTACTTTGCAAAATGAGAATGATTACTTGCTAAGAGGGCATAACTTTGTTTGCAAATCCTAGGAGCCTCCTGCATGCCTTACTTGCATAGAATGTGTTTTAGAATCCTGACTCATGGTTCTTGTATTGAATCCAGAGTTTGAGTCTGGGAGTTCAGTGACAGAGTTGATTGCATTTCAGCCTGGACAAGTCAAAAAGCCTGATGTTTATTTGCACTCTACTCAGAGTTGAATCTCAACTTATCTCACAAATGGATGAGAGAAACACACCTAAATAAGATGTCTATTGCTTCAAAAATCTAAAGTGGTTCATATAGTGTTGTGCCTCCTTATTAATGGTAAAAGATAAAGGAACAACATTTTCCCTGCAGTTTTCAGACCATATTATGAAAACCATCGTAAAATCAGAACTCAAAAACCTGAACAAGCTTGCCAGGTTCTTATACTTTTATAAGTGTTATTTTCTAGATATGTGTGTCTTACCAAGGAACTTGGTACCTGCAGAGCCACATTTGCCACATCCAATGCCATCCAATGTATTGCTTTATGTATTGCATTATTCTCTTAGATGGTAAAATTCTTGTGTATTATGATGCTCCGTCAGTAAGTTGAAATGACCTTCAGCTGGGACTGAAAATTTTATTATTAGACCTATCTGGAAAAAGATACTTCTAGTTATGTGTTTGCTGGGATAGGGGAAAATATATCGGCATTAATAATTGTGTATCAGTTGGAAGGGTCTGTATTGATTTGATGCAATAAAGAGACCACACCAGTTGGAGTTATCACTTGATTAAAATGATGGTAATCCACCGTCAATCTATGTGACTTTGTATCTGCTAACACAGTAAGTTTCATAGGATGAAATTAGAATCTTTTGCTTTGAACCTTTCAAACATTAATGATGACACTAATTTCTCTGATCTGTCATTTGATGTAGTCGTGTTTTTGTTTCTGTATTTTGGCATGGAGAAGGGAATGCTCTTTTCCTTAATAGCCATTGGTCAACTTCTAGGGAGTTATTTAAGAAAGTTTATCACATTGCTGAAGATAATCTGTTATAAACACTCAGAAAAATAAAGAAATACTGAATAATTCTAAAATATTTGGACTGAATATGAAGTTTAATGTTTTTCATAATGAAAATGATTTTCATTTTATGTACATTAGCCCCTACTCTGATTGATGGGCCCCAGTAATGGAGACCCAAGAGTCTAGGATTAAAATTTGTGTAGGATTAGAATTTGTCAAGAATCAGCGTACAGTAATATTCAGTAGGTCATATTAGTTCATTTTCTCCAGTGAAAAGATTCTTGGTAATTTGTCTGGGTTCTTTTGAGAAAGGCTAAGAAGGGTATTTATAATACTTAATTGTTATATCCTAAGGTTATTCAAGTTTTCTTTGCATTTACTGAGTTCAGAGTCATTAAAGTACTCAGGCTTTGGCCATATGACGGAACCAGTCTGTGTCTTCATCTCTATGGTTTAAGTAAAATATCTCCTTTCTCTAGTTATACTTATTGAGAAAGATCTTGATGGCTTTATCTATCTACTCTTGTTTTGGGGACCTTGGGATATCACTGTCAGATTTCCCTTCCCCAAGGGTGAGAGTATTTTTATGACCTTCTGTCTCTGCCAGGCTCTATTCTTTACCTCTGGTATCTCAATACTGTATTTGACTTATTCTCCTCTATTCAGAGGTCCAGTCAACTGTATTTGAACAAGAATTTTATGGCTTTAAATACCCAGTGCCGTAATGTTTTCCCCAAATGATGGAAAAATGTTATCATTTTGTAAATGTGTGGTAAAGGGTGTCGCTTCTTGGAGATATGCTTAAAGGTGAGTGGAGCGATAAAGTACATCAAAAATAGTTTTTAGTATTCTATGGTATCTTGACTACTATATTTACATTATGTCAAAAATCTTCTGGCATCTCAACTTCATTTGGAGTAGATCACTATTCAATGTAGATTTCTGTTAAATAGCTGAACAAACAATTAGAACTGCACGCAGATGCTCTAACTAGGACATCGAGTTAGAAGTCTGCATGTGCCTCCATATGAATTATTTTGTCTATTGTGAGATTATTTCTCTCTCCTTGCTTAATTCTCTTGTGGGTCCATCCATTCCTATGCACATATTCCTGGTGTCAGTAAACTAACTCCTGCTATAATTTTGTGTGACACAGTCTTTACCTAGCTTAACTTTATCATTTTCTCCTAGGAAATGGTGGCATACAGACAGAATGGTGTGTGTGTCTCTGTGTGTATTAGTGTTTGATGGCATGTTGGCATGATAGTTTGAAAAGGTCTTCGGGCATGCTAAGAATTGAGATTTTTCTTTCAAGGTAGAAAATGTAGATGCCGCAATCAAGGGAGTTTTGAATCTTCAAACAAAAAACTATAGTGACAGGAAAGAGAGAAGAGGTTGCTTCAGCTGATCCATGAGACTGGGGTTGGGGATAATGAGTCATCTTAAATTCTTCCAATGATACTCATTTCAGATATCAGTTCTCTGTTTGTCCCAAGTCTATGTCCCAATTCTGCTCTAAGAAATTTCCTGAGGTTGTGAATGATACTAATATAACTTAGCACATTTAGGGCCCTAAATTCAGAGTTCTGAGTTTCTCTTTCTCTTTCTTTCATTTATACTCTGCAGTTAGAGAGCTACTACTGTAGTTTACTCCCTGTCTCATTGATATTAATCTCATCCTGCCTTGCACTCTGTTTTCTGGGAGTAGAGCCTTCCTCTAAATGCCTTCACTTCAGTTCAATTATTCATTTATTCATCTATTTAACAAATATTTAATGATCATCTATTATTTGCCAGGTTTTATCCTTAGTATATAGGAGATAAAGAAAGTGAGAAAAATCCCTAATTTCTTGGGGTTCTCATTTTAGTAGGCATTTCATTTCAGATTATCTTACATGATAATTTGATGAGTAATTTCATCTCTGTAAAATATTGGTGTCCAGCCTTTTCTTTTATGAATACCAATAAGAATTTCATTATGTTAGCCCCTAGTGGGACCAGAATATCACACCCAGATATCTCTCAATACATTTTTTTTGTTGCAATAGACTATTAACTTGTCTTCACAATATCCACCACTAATCTTCATACAGAGTAATTTTTTTCAAGATGAAAAAGCCATTTCCTGTGCCTACTCTCTTCTCCAAATTAGTTTTAAGATTTCCATTGAATTTAAAGTAAAGGCCAGAATCGTGAACATGGTCCTCATCATCCTTATTTCACTCAAATTTATACATATTTCCTTTGCTTTATTTGTTTTTTTTTCACTCACACCTGCTTACAACTGCATATACAATACCTTCGAGGTTACTTCCACCCTCTGGACCTCATCCCTGCACCTGCAAACATTCTGATTGGCCTTCGTTACTGTTAGTTTTATTTATAATCAAGCAGATAGTACTAGGACTAACTGATTAGGGGTTTTCCCCTTGCTAGTAAGTGGGTCTAAGGAAAACAGATTCCGTGTTTGTGTATGTGTCTTAATTGCTTTTATATTTAGTTTTTACCACTGCATTCCAAATTTTCAGTGTACCTTCTGGCACAGAGTTGTATTCAATAATATTCATCTAATGAATTAAAAATTTCTAACAATTGCTTCAGTTCAAAATAGAGATTATATTGATGCTCTTGTCATTGGGTAAAAGGCCTTTGGAGAGCTCCAGAATAGGCACAGATGGCTTCCTGGGGGAGACGGGGTTTGAGTGAAGAGTTGAACTCAGTTTGTCTTTAAATGTGTTTGACAGTAGCCTGCATCTTTTTGTTTGGGATTCTATTTGCTGATGTTAAAGTTTGAGCGAGGTAAATTTTGGTTGGAAAGTTGTGTCTGAGATCAAGGAATTGGAAGGACGTAGCATTTTTGTATCAACCTTTGAAGATGGTTGAGACACAGACCTTCAAGCTTCAACCTTTTAATCATGCTTATGATTATCACTCATTTGGGAGCTTCATTCTCTTTTTGTTCTTTCTAGTGTCTAATGCTGGGCTGGAGCTATAGCACAGCGGGTAGGCTGTTTGCCTTGCACACAGTCAACATGGCAGACCCAAGTTCAATTCCTCTGCCCCTCTCGGAGAGCCCGGCAAGCTACCGAAAGTATCTCGCCCACAGGACAAAGCCTGGCAAGCTCCCCGTGACGTATTTGATATGCCAAACACAGTAACAACAAAGTCTCACAATGAAGACGTTACTGGGCCTGCTCGAGAAAATCGATGAACAGCTGGAGGACAGTGACAGTGACAGGGTGTAATGGTGGGAATTCCAGCAGTTTACAGGCCTCAGCTTAGATTGGTGTAGGAAGTTCTTAGTAATGTGTCCCCAGTTTCTGAAAGGAGAGTGAGAAAGCCTTTACAAGGGCGATATAAGCAGAGTTCAGAACAGTGGACTCTAGCAACAGCTCTTTTCATTGTTCTAGCTGCATTTACCTTCCCTCTTGGCAAAAGGTTACCTCTTCTATCATTGCTCTTTCATTTGTCTAATAAACTCGAGATTATCCATCTTCAACTGCATGGCCTGGCTTTATCTCAGACAATCGGTTCCTGCAGACAGACTGATTAGAAGCCATTTCCTTCCCAAATTCTGTAGCTTGATGTTCCTGTTAACTTTTATCATCAGGGCTGTAGAATTCTGTCCTCGCGCTGCCTGAATGCATGCATAAATAAAAATGGTTGCAGCTAATCCCCCATCCTCTGCCGTTTAAATCCCAATTTATCTCACTCTGGGATGCTGGCAAAGAAATTTCATTTATGGTATTGGTTTGAGGAATGTCAGGAGGGACTTGCTGTGAAAAATTTTTCCTGCAATAAATGTTTATGCTCCTTGCAAGGCTGAGATCACAGCATTTGTCTGACCAAAGAAAGATAGGTGTTCTTTCAAAAATATTTTCTACTTTCTTCCTTTATATTTTGGACCTCAGAACAGGATTAATCATAATTCGTGCTTTATGATACACTCTCATTATGACTGCATGTAGCCAGGCTTTATGATATAGCATTGTGAGTACTATATAACATTACAATGAGATGCTACTCTGAATTACATTTCCTTTTAATCCATTCTCCTGGTAATAGGCATTAGGCAGAAGGCCAAGAGTTTGCTATTATGAACTGTGTCACTGTGAACATTCTTGTACATGTTTTCTGGCACACATGTGCAAGTTTTTCTTGGAGTGCCATTGTTGGATTGTTGGAAACTGAATGTTCAATCTTTATGAGAAAAGTACAGATTATTTTTAAAATTTATTGTCAATTTGTCCCTCTACAAATTGCATATGGGATATGACTTGATTCACATACTTTGTGACATATAGAGGCTTCTTAATCTTGTTGACAGAAAGTGTAAAAGATGGAATTTTATTGGGGTCTTCATCTACATTTTTCTGATCACCAAGGAGGGTAAAGGTCTGTATTTTTATTATTGTTCACAGGCTTTTCCTTTTCTGTTCATTTATGTCTTTTGCACATTTTTCTATTCACTTTGTTATAGTGACTTGCAGTTCTTCATAAATTATAGATATTGATTCATTGCTCCTTACAGATATTATTTTTTCTACATTTTCTTTCTATTTGAAAGTTTTTAATGATAAGTAGGAGACCACATTTGTATTCAGCCAAGTTACTAAGGAGGTATTTTATATGAATTTTAAGAAGTGATTTTCTATTTTTAGATAAAATATTTTCTTATATAAATTAAAATTGACTTAAAGAACTTAAAATCCTCCTATAGTTAGTTCTTTTCGGTCTGGGAGTCTTAGAGATTGAAATTCACATTTTTCTTCAAGAGGCTAGACATATTTTATGGCTCCTCTTATTTAATTATCCCATGAGCTGACCTGCCACTTCTGTCATCCAGAAGATTTCAATATGTATGTATAATCGATTTCAGGGCTTTGTATTCTACCATTGCTTAACTTACCTATTACTGTACAAGTGCTACAGTTTAGCCATTACTATATCTTTATATAATTCTTTGTATCTGCTGAAACAAGTCTCTCTTAGTTTGTCTCATATTTTAGATGTATATTTAGGTATTGATTTTTTAAAATGTAAATTTTAGAACTAGCTTACTAGGGTCTATGAAGTTCCTATTGAATCTTGAATGGCATTACATGAATATACATTTGGGAATAACTTATATATATAATATATATGTGTGTATATATATATATATATATATATATATTTGCTTTTTGGGTCACACCTGGCAATGCAGAGGGGTTACTCTGGCACTTCACTCAGGAATTACTCCTGGTGGTGCTCAGGGGACCATATGGGATGCTGGGAATCGAACTTGGGTCGGCCGTGTGCAAGGCAAACGCCCTACCTGCTGTGCTATTGCTCCAGCCCTAATATAATATATATTTTTATCCATGAGTATGGTATATGTTTTCATTCATTTAAGGTTTTCAATGTTCATAAAGAGCATTGTATTCTTGCACTTTTTTTGCCTTTTTCTAACAGTTTTTGCCTTTTTCTAACAGTTATAATATGAGCTTGGCTTCATAAATCTGCATTCTTGTATATTGTCCTAATTCAGTATATACTCATCTGCATGAGATTTTTAAGTGGTGATAGTTATCTGACATTGAGGAGTCTGGGTATACTGTTGTCACCATTTATGCTATCAGGATTTTGATTGGACTGTGTCCTATTTTATCTGAACTTGATGCTTATCTTGTCTATAGGTGTTTGCTTTCATTTATCTTTCTGCTGTTTTATTGGAAACCGAATATCTTGTGTTTGTCAAATGTTTTAGTCATTATACCCTTTTTCATCTGCTTTCTAATCTTTGTTATTGACCAATACATTCCCCAATATTTGTCCTTTGGTTTCTCTCCTACAGTTTTTAGGGAAACCCCTTCTGTGGAGGGCTGTAAGTTTTGCCTTTGCTTCTCCTTCATTTCACAAACATGTGTAGGCTGTAACTGGTCAGTAGGAAACAAAAAAATACATGTCCCCGGGGTGGATCAGAGCCCTGTGGTCAGCTGGTTAGCATATGGACTTCTTCAAGGAGAAGCACATCAAGTAGAAACCCCAGTACCAAACTCAACTAATTTAGGAAGTAGATAGAGTATATTCCTGAATTGTGTTTGATTGTTGGCAGAGCCTAAGGGTACCCTCTGTCTTTGACCTTGACACTTTAGAGAATGTGTGAGATTTGGGTTCAAGAACACATTGTTTCTTGCCTTATAGGAGACCTCATCAAAAAATTATTTTCTGTAAACGTCAATGTTAATACCATTTTATGGAAAGAGTAAACAGCCAGGACTCTTCCCATCTGTCCTTTACTGACCAGTGACTGAAAGGGGAATGTATTGGTAGTTTGAATTCTCCAGAGAAATACTATGGATAGACAGACAGACAATGGTGTCTATCTGAGATACTTACTTTAAGAAGGAATTCTCTTACATGATATGAATTCTAGCAAGTTAAAAATATTCAGAGTGGGTCAGGAATCTGGAAACATAGGGACAAGCTTATGTCACTGTGAATTAAAGCCTACAGTTTGCTGGAAAAATTCTCACATGCTGGGATAAGGTAGTTTTTATTCCAACCAGAATTTCAGCTGATTGAATGATATTCACTC
The DNA here is from genome assembly GCF_029834395.1 of Sorex fumeus. Lineage (NCBI taxonomy): Eukaryota > Metazoa > Chordata > Mammalia > Eulipotyphla > Soricidae > Sorex > Sorex fumeus. The sequence continues at coordinate 2,286,825 of NW_026606135.1, read as the reverse complement.
ATGTCATAGAGGGAAGTTGGCCTTCCTCATCAGCCTTCCTGATTTAAACATAAATTTCATCAAAAAACATCCTCACAGAACATATGCAGAATAATTTTCAAGAAAATACCTGGCCACTATAGGCCAACTACACTGATACATTAAATTAGCAATCAAAGATGGGTTTTGGAAACATTTTCTTGTAGCACTGCTACCTTTTTTTCTATTCTGTGTCATCTCGCAAACCTATGTAAATATCAAGGAGAACAGAAATATACACCTCATTATTCCACACAGTCAGGATTCCAGAGTAACTAAGGGTACAGACTTTTTTTTTCTATAGCTATTTAGTATTTATTTTTTCTTCTTTTTTTATTAGTGAAAAACCATGAGGTACAGTTACAGGCTTACAAATTTTGTGCTTGGGTTTCAGTTATACAATGATCAAGTGCCCATCCCTCCACCAGTGCCTGTCATCCATCCCCATGGGTCCCAGCATCCCCCCTCACCCTCATCCCCCCCCCCCCCGTCCCATCCTGCCTCTGTGGCAGGGTATTCCCCCTTGTTCTCTCTCTCTTCTTTTGGGTACTGTGTTTTGCAAGAGAGGCTTTGAGTGGCAATCATGTTTGGTCTATCGACTACTTTTAGCATGCTTCTCCCACCCTGGGAGGACCCTCACAACACCCTTCATTTGGTACTCTCTTCTCTATCTGAGCTTCCTTTTCACCTAGAGCCTGTGGCTGGCCTTCCATTCATGGAGCAAAATTCCTGGTACTAATCTCAGCCATTCCTGGGTGTTACTCTCCCTTTTTGTTGCTTTATGTTCCCCAGATGAATGCAATCTTTCTGTGTCTATCCCGCTCTTTCTGACTCATTTCGCTTAACATGATACTTTCCATGTAGTACCACTTGTATGTAAATTTCATAACTTCATCTTTTCTAACAGCTACATAGTACTCCATTGTGTTTATGTACCAAAGTTTCTTTAACCAGTCATCTGTTCTTGGGCACTCAGGTTTTTTCCAGATTCTGGCTATTGTAAAGAGTGCTGCAATATAGTACTGGAAGTACTTGCAATAGCGATTAGGCAAGAAAAAGATATTAAGGGCATCCATATAGGGAAAGAAGAAATTAAGCTCTCACTATTCGCAGATGACATGATACTATACTTAGAGAACCCTAAAACCTCTACCAAGAAACTCCTAGAAACAATAGGCTTGTATAGTAAAGTGGCAGGCTATAAAATCAATACCCAAAAATCCATGGCATTCCTATACGCAAATAGTGAAAGAGAAGCAAGTGACATCAGGAAAACAATCCCATTCACAATTGTGCCCCAGAAAATCAAGTATCTAGGAATCAGCTTAACTAAGGAAGTAAAGGACCTATACAAAGAAAACTACAAAACGCTACTTCAGGAAATAAAAGAGGACACAAGGAAATGGAAAAATATCCCCTGTTCATGGATGGGGAGAATCAACATCATCAAAATGGCAATACTTCCCAAAGCACTGTACAAATTCAAGGTACAGACTTTTTAAAGAAAATTTTTATTTTATAAGTTAGTTCACAATATTTGATTACATTTGATATTCAAACACCAATCCCGCCACCATTACACATTCCCACCACCAAATTCGGGATGTTTCCATCCCAAGCCCCAAGCCCTGTCCTAAAACACAACAAAAATAATATATTTTGTATTGTCTGTTATAAAGAACTGCTGAACATGCTTACCAAAAAGTGTTCATATAGAAAACAGTGTGAAGATTGTTCTATTTTGGCAGGAGCCATTAAGACATTCTATAGGATATCACTAACATGTTGTTAAAATTTGGGTGTTGTGATCTTTTGTATACATATCTGAAAATAAATGTATATATGCATATGTATTTCCCTCTATGATTTGTTTCCAACTGTCTGAACCCCATCAAATATGATGTGGTAATTATGGAGAATGGGTAGGGAGTATCTTATGATATGTTGCTCACAGGAATATGAACAGGAATATGTTCACTCATATGTGAGGCTTGGCCCAAGCATATGGGGAGCAGCTTTAAGCACGGGGATGGTTGGGTTGTGGAGGTTTCGGGCTGCCGGGGCTGGGTCCCTTGAGGCGGGGAGGGCTCTCACCCGCCCCACTCTGGGGCACCCCATATGAAACAGCCTGGCACAGAGTCCGGTGGTATGGCGATTAGGACCTCATGTTATGCTCCCTTCTGGGAGAAGCAGCCATGGGATCTGGATGGTGACTGATGACGAGATTATCTGGTGCCAGCAGGAAGTGTTTTATGAGTGTCACCCCTGGGTTGCCGGAGACTAGGGGAAACAGGCAGAGGATCTCCGCTCCTGGATCCCATTGAGTAGGGGCATAAACTTTAGATGGTTGTACTAGTTAATTTTTAAAAATTTTTTAAAAATTATTTTAGTCACCATGATTTGAAATTTTACAATATTGTTAATGATAGTGCTTTATGAATACATCATTCCAATATCACTCCCCACACCTTAGAGTATTCATTTCCCTCTACCATTATATCCATTTCCTCCATCCCTCAACCCTTCCCCCCTCCATCTCACTGTCAGAGTTAACTCAGTACTGTAGACTCCTTCTAGGATAACAGAGTAGCTATGACTGAAGCAAATATTTAAGGTTCGTAGTGGAGAAAAGACATGGAAAATTTCAGTCTGTAATTGAAGGCTTGTTACATAGGGAATTAATATGTGAGGTCTAGCTATTCTCCACACTTTACAGATAAGAAAATCTAAAATCCAGGGTGATAACAAAAGTTATGGAGTACCTCACTGCTGCTACTAGAGCTCGGGGAGTTTCCAGTACTTTGGTGTGCCAAGCAGTACAGTACTGTTTTGAGCATATCCCAGGGCTCTCCGTGGACCTTGTAGGAACAGGCTTTTGGCTTCATGACCATTGCCAAAAAACTATCTAAGCTCATTATACTTTATTTCATATCCAATAAAATAATTGGCTGACATTTGTAGACTTTAAAGTCTTTGCCTGCCAGATTGGTAGAAATGGGGCTTCATTAATCACTTAAATATCCCAATTTGCAGATGTTTCTCTCTCTTGCCAGATACTCCTGGACGTGAGGCATGGACATGGGTTCCAAAGCCTTATCAAAGGAGAACTACCTTAATATTAGGTGTCTGCTGATGGCTGTGAGCTCTATGGACTCGGGCCTCATGAAGACAGGGAAGATGTCAGGTCCACTTGGGGCTCCATGAGTCAGCTACCTCCATATCCTACTGGGGTTAGTGGGGTTTTTTTCTCCTCTTTTTGTATCTTTGAGAAGTCGTCTAAGCTCTCAGGAGTCTGGAGTGGTTGGATTCCTCTGATTAGTGATTTAAGAAATATTCTAAGTGGGGCACAAGTGCCAGAGAATTAAAAATACTTCTTGTTTTTGAATAAGAAGCTGACATGTTCTCAGGACAGCAGGGCTATATCTGGATGAGCAGCTGTCGGCTGCCTTGCGGTCTCTCCCCGCCATCTGACGTGCCAAGGGCTCACATTCTCCCTGGCTTCTGAGGAGCAAGTCTTCAGTTGATGAAGGCCTTCCTCCTGGTTCTCCAGTACCACTCTAGCTCTGTTGCCTGGCATGGTACTTAGTATATTGTAGGTGTACACTTTCACTGGTTGAAGGAATATGTCAAGCAACTCTGGTTGTCCGGAAGTTTCTTGGACATAAGAAGGAGATTAGACATTAGCATTTATGTCTTGCTAGAAACTGTGCCCATTCCTGACTCCTGGAACTCCCTCATATCTTACTCCAGTGATATGATAAATCATGTGTGATTATGAGATGGCTTGTTTGTTATCCCTGAATACAGGGTTGTGTGTGAATATACCAAACTAACAACCCACGGCTCAGTGCTGATTTGCTCCTGGATAATCAGGTCTTGCACATAAACTTCAAAAATATCTTTATTATATTAGGGAGTTTCAAAATAGTTAATTTGAAATTAATCAAGTCCAACCCAGAACCCCCCCCAAAAGAAGGAGATTAGAGATAAGAAGGAGGAGTAGATGTCTTTGTCCTTATGAGTTTGCCATTGACTTGGCAAAATAAATCAAACTTGTTGCAGGGCACTTATACCCATTCTCCAGAAAGAGTTAGCATCAGCCTGAAGATCCCAAGGTCCCTCATACTAACCTCATAAGACTAAAATAGTGAATTTACATCAGTTCAGTGTCTTTGTCCTATATGACATGCAGCAGGAAATATGGCATGTAGAACATACTTCGTACTCTGAATGTTTACCGAGTGGATAAACAAGCCAGTGGAAGAAGGTCCAATACTATCTGCCATCCATGGTTTTCAAATGCCAATTTTGTTTCTGTATAATAAAATTTTAAAACTTCCCAATCTAATGCATGCATAATTCAAGGCAGTTCCTTTAAACAAAGATGTGGGAATAAATATGTCTTCTTTTTCTTAGAAAACATGACTGAGACTAGGGAACTATAAAGGAGAGAGTTTTGTTTATGCCCCTCCCAGGCCCAGTAATGACTGTGATAAGGCCAGGTGGTTAAATAAGGATTTTTTGCTGAGATTTGGGAAATTGAAACACAGGAGAATACCAAAGCAAAAAAAAAAGTCATTAAATTTTAGATCTGAGACGGCAGGTTTAAAAACTTTGAGAAGAGGTGTAACCTGCAATATTAATCTCTCTCTCTCTCTCTCTCTCTCTCTCTCTCTCTCTCTCTCTCTCCCTCTCTCCCCCTCTCCCTTCTTCCTTTCCTCCCTCAGGGGAGTTTGTTTTTCTGAACTATTCAAAAAAGGTGATTCAGGATAAAGGATGGCAGTGGCAATGCCAGTGACCCTTTTCAGAATCAATTGCTATCATCATATTAAATAAATTTCAGGGCTGCTATTTTACTTTCATTTTCTATTTTCTATGAGATCTTGATTCTGTAATTTGAATTGTACTCCACCCATTTAAAAAAGGTATATTGAAATCCCAATTTCACATCTGCAGCGTGACCTAATTTAGAAATAGGGACTTTTCAGATGTGATCAAATTGAAATGAGTTTTAATTGGGGTTAACTCCCATATCTAACATAACTGGTTTCCTTATAAGAAGAAGGAGATTTTGGTTAAGCTATTTAGAAACAGGAGAATGGCCATTAGTAAGGAAAACCCGGGGCTACTGAAAATTGAGAGAACCAAGGCGGCTTTGGAGAGAACGTAACCCTGCCAATGCCTTGCGTTTGGACTGCTAGCCTCCAGAACTAGTAGAGCAAATACAGTTCATCTTTCTAAAACCATTGTTTAAAACTACAGTCACCAGTCTGTGACTGCTGCCGGTGCTTGGGTATAAAAGCGTTAAAAACCCCCAGACTACCTCTTTCAGCTTAGAGCAATGACTTTCAACTTCCAGTTTTCAGATCAGTATAGGTTTAAAAGAGGTTAAAAACCACTGTAAAACTGTCCAGTTTGTAATACTTTGGGATGGTCGTCCTAGAAAATGCACACATTTGATGAAGCTGTAGTTTCATCTGTCAAGGTAATTGTTAGACATATATCCTATAGATACTAAGAGACCTTTCTGTTTCAGTGGATTCTGAGCCATGCAGCAAAATCACAGACATCTCTGCAGCAGGAGCCCTGCATTCCTAATAGATGCCTTTTTGCTGCAACGGCACAATCCTCTAGAAAACCGTTTTAGACTCTGTGCTACAAGCTTGAGATAAGACTCTACACCATTTATGGAAAAAACTACTGGATTCAGGGAAATATGGCTGACCAGGGCCCCCAAGCTCAGGAGGAGAAGCTTGATATGAGTGAGGAGAGACCCTCCAGGGCTCATATTGGCATCTCTTACTTATCATTTCCTTCGGTGGTGTCTTCTGGTTTCCAATGGGTATTTTAGAAGCACTAAAATTGTATATCACATTTTGAGATGATTTCTTTCACTCAGAATCAGGGTTTTGAGATTCATCCATGTCCTTATCAGTAGTTCATTCATTCCTTTTGTGTAGAAGTAATTTTTGAGGTGCAGTCTTCAGTACTTCAACTTCAGGGTCATATTTTAATGGATTATCATTGTGTGTTGTATACCCATTCACTTGTGAAAGGATGTTTGGGTTGTTTCCATTTTTTGTCATTTGAATAGTGATATTAAACATACCTGAGCACATATATTCATGAGAAAGTTTTTTTTTGGTAAACAATCAGGAGTGGATTTGCTGGATCATACCACAAAGTTGACATTTAGCTTTATTAAAACTGACAAGGTTTGGCCAGAATTATTCATTTTGGGGGGCAGAAGTTGTGAGACTTAAAGTTGCTTATTTATATCATATAAATGGATGACTTGTTGTTTCTACACCATTTATGGAAAAGATTAGGACTAGAGAGATAATACAGTGGGTAAGGTACTTTCCTTGCATTATGCCAACCCAATTCCAATCGCTTGCTGTAAGTTTCCCTGTGCTCCTCCAGGAGTGATCCGTGAGCACAGGACCAGGAGTAAGTCCTAAGCCTCGCCAAATGTGCTCCCAAAACAAAAATAACCAAAAAGATACTATTACTTTTCCATTGATTTTCCTTATGTATTGTTGAAATCAGTCAACAGTATTTATGAAGTGTATTTATCAATATTTACTCTGTCCTACTACTCAATTTGTCTATCCTTTTGTCAACATTTTGTTAAATGAATTACTGTAGCTTTATAATCGTCGATTTGCTCGAGCGGGCCCAGTAACGTCTCCATTGGAGACTTTGTTGTTACTGTGTCTGGCATATCGAATACTCTCGGTAGCTTGCCGGGCTCTCCAAGAGGGGCGGAGGAATCGAACTCGGGTCGGCCATGTTGGCCGCTTGTAAGGTGAATGCCCTACCTGCTGTGCTAGTACAGCAGTAGGGCGTTTGCCTTGCACACAGCCAACATGGCCGACCCGAGTTCAATTCCTCCGCCCCTCTCGGAGAGCCCGGCAAACTACCGAGAGTATCTTGCCCGTACTGCAGAGCCTGGCAAGCTCCCCGTGACGTATTCGGTATGCCAAACACGGTAACAACAAAGTCTCCAATGGAGACGTTACTGGGCCCGCTCGAGCTTTATAATAAGTCATATAATTGTGTAGGTAGTTTTTTCCATCTGTTTTTAAAAAAACATTTCAGCTATTCTAATTCCTTTGCCTTTACGCATACATTCTAAAAACAATTTGTTTATATTTAAAAAATTTCTCTAGGGTTTTTAATCAGAATTGCTTTGAATCTATAGACCAATTTGTAGAGAGTTGATATCATCGCTGCTTTGGGTCTTCCAAACTGATTCTAGTTTGTTCGTTTTATTTATTTAGACCTCTAATTTCCTCTGTTGTTGTATAGGTTCTTCACAAGTTGTATTTTTCTTTATAACATTTTTGTCTTAGTGTTATTGTGAATAGCCCTGTTTTTTTGTTTGTTCTTTGTTTTGTCCTCCTAAGCAGTACTCAGGGGCTTCAGGGGCCATTATACTTCGTGAACTGGGCCAGATGGTTCAATAAGTAAAATCTGTTAATATAATGATTCTTACATTACATTTCATACCTAGTGGTGTTGATACTAGGTGCATCAAGTCCACACTCAGCAGTACTCAGGGGACTGTTCAGGGCTATGTATACTGGTGTTGGAAGGGCATGTGATGCCAGGGAGTGAACTTGAGTCCATGCAATATACAGGGCATGTACACTGCTCTGACCCCTAAGTTATCTCCCAAGGCCCATTATTTTTTTTTTCAAGTTTTCCAGCTCTGCTTTACTAGGCTACCAAAATGCAAAAGACTTTTGTGACTGACCACACATTTTGGAAATTTACCAAACTTAATTTTTATTGCTAAGGAATTATTTTGTGATTAATTACGTTTTTTACATAGACAACCTAGAAAATCTTGTTGCTTGTAAATAGATCACTTATTTATTTCTTCCCAAGCTGTTTTTATTTATTTACTTTTTATCTTACTACACTGTCTATGGTTTCTAGTGATATGTAAATAGAAGTGGTAAAGACAGACATCTTTTTCTTTTTCTGAACTTAGATGGAAAGTTTTCAGTCTTCCAATATTAAGTGTAATGATAACTTAAAATATGTCTGTACATAATTTTGGTCAATCACTTAATCACTTAACTTCCCGTTAGTCGTCGATTTGCTCAAGCGGGCACCAGTAACGTCTCCATTTGACCCTGTCGCGTGCTAGTGTAGTCCAATGGCATCTGTTCACTCCGGGAACATGAAGAGCCTCAAACCGATTGTTCATGATCTTGACTAAGAAGTCTGACCATCTGGTAGGTGGGCGGCCACGCGGTCTTTTGACATCCCGTGGAATCCAGTCGGTAACAGCTCTAGTCCAGCGGTCGTCTTTAAATCTCATTATGTGACCAGCCCATCTGATTTTCGACACCTTGGCAAATGAGACAGCGTCCCTGATTCTTGATCGTTGACAGATGTCAGAACTCCGGATTCTTTCTCTCATTTGAGTGAAATGTGATATTCCAAGCATAGCTCTTTCTATTCTTCTTTGGGAGACCTGGATAGCATTCTCATCTTGTTTGCGTAGGGCCCAGGTCTCTGAGGCATATGTTAATGCAGGAAGAACAGTGGAGTCAAAGAGATGTGCCCGGAGCCGGAGGTTCTTTGTCCTCTTAGCTATTTCTTCGACGTTCTTGAAGGCGTTCCAAGCCACTCTCTTCCTCCTGCGCAGCTCGGGTGCCAGGTCATTTGTCATGTTAACTTCTCGACCTAGGTACACATAGCTGTTGCATTCGGAGATGGTCGTTCCGTTGAGAGCAAATGGGGCATCAGGAACGAGCCTGTTTCTCATAAACAGTGTCTTTGTAAAATTCAGCTGTAGTCCTACCTTTCCACACTCACGGTCAAAGTCAGCCAGCATTTGTGCTGCTTGGCTGATGTTTGGTGTTATTAAAACAATGTCATCAGCAAAGCGGAGGTGGTGTAGTTGCCGACCATCTATTTTCACTCCCATTCCTTCCCATTCCAGTCATCGCATGATGTTCTCGAGAGTGGCACTGAAGAGTTTCGGTGAAATGGTATCACCCTGCCGCACCCCTCTCTTGACATCAACGATCACTTCTTTGTAGAATGGTGAGATCCTGGTAGTGAATCCGCAATACAGCTCATGGAGGATCCTGATGTATTGGGCTTGAATGCCCTGAGTGGCTAGGGCTTCAATGACCGCTTCCGTCTCAACAGAATCAAAGGCCTTCTTTAAATCAATGAACGTTAAACAGAGCGGCATCTTCAACTCTCGAGAAACCTCAATGAGCTTGGTTATCGTGTGGATATGGTCGATGGTGCTGAATCCTTTGCGGAACCCGGCTTGCTCACATGGTTGTCCTTCATCTAGTGTTCTGCCAATCATATTTAGGATGACTTGAGTGAACAACTTGTAGATGACAGACAATAGGCAGATCGGGCGATAGTTGCCAATGTCATGGATGTCTCCCTTCTTGAACAGTAATATGGTCCTGCTGGTTTTCCATTGGGACGGAACCTTGCATTTAGGCACATAGCGAGTGAAGAGCCGAGCCAGTGTATTGATGAGTACTGATGGCAGGTTCTTCAGGTGTTGAGGTCTGACCTTGTCTGGGCCAGGTGCTGTTTGTTTCTTTACCGACGAAATGGCATGTCGGATTTTGGAAGGGAGAACGTTGGGAAAGACATATCCATCCTGTGGAATTTGGTATGTCGGCAAGTGGACATGGCTATCGAAGAGATTTGAGTAGAAGTCATGGATAATCTTCTCCATTGCCATTCTGAAGGATGTGATAGATCCATCAGGACGTCGGAGGGCAGTCATCTTGGTCTTGTAGTTGGCAAAGGACAGGCGGGCGTTACGAATACTTTTCCCGGCTTCTGCCGCATCTACCAGTACTTCTGCTCTTCTCTCTTTGAGGTCTTCCTTGATCGCATCTCTGCACTGCTTTGCGAGCTCGGACGTTAGCTTGCGGTTGCCTGAGGCATGCGCCAAACCACGCTCGCGAATTAGCTCAAGAGTTTTCGAAGATAGGCGATTTTTTGTGGCTATCTCTCTCTTGGCGTTCCTCGCACATTCATGGAGGTGCTGAACCAGTCTATCGTATTCCTCGTCAGTGTTGTCAACAATCGCATCTTCCCATGTTGCTGCAATAGTACCAAAGAGTTCCCAGTTGGTGGTCATTCTGGGAGTTCTCTTTTTGAACTTTGCAGCCCTTTCTCCCCGCTCTGTGAAGTAGAATTTTGCACGAAGGAGACGGTGGTCCGATCCCGTTCGAAATTTTGGGACAACAGCGACATCAGTCAGGCAAAACCGTCTGTTGAATATGATGTGGTCTGTTTCGTTGTGGAATCGTCCACCGGGAGACTCCCATGTCCATCGTTTAGATTCTGCCTTCTGGAACTGTGAGTTACCATGAATGGTCTTGGTCGACATGATGAACTCAGACGGTCTCTCACCCTGTTCGTTCCATTCTAGGCCATGGGTCCCGATGTGAAGTTCTTCAGCTGATCTTCTTGGTTCTATCTTGGCATTAAAATCACCCACAATGATCTTGTAGAAGGTGTGGTCTTCTTTATAGAACTTCTCTAGCTCCATGTAGAACTTCTCGATTTCTCTTTCATCATAATGAGATGTTGGTGCATAGACAACGAAGATAGAAACTGCAGGCAGTGAGCCACATCTTTTCAAATGTAAAGGTCCGATTCGGGTTGTTAGGCATTCGAATGAATCAATGCTCTTGGCCAAGTTTGTGTTGACAAGGACACCGACACCTCAGACACCTCTTTTATCGCATGTTCCGAGGAACAATTCTTCTCCAGTGTCGAAAACGGCATGGTGAGATTTGTGCCTTCTTGTCTCAGTCAGACCAATGATGTCGTACTTGATCATTTGCGTTTGTACCATCAGGTCCTCGATGGATGCATCTGATGCTAGCGTATGTGCATTGAAAGTACAGATGATCATTTTTGTCTTCCTTCGTTGTGGCAGCCTAGTTCGGCCTTGAGATTTTGTCGGCCTCTCCTTTCTCATCCTTCTCAGTGCTGCCATGTCGGTGAAGCCTTCAGGGTCAGGTGAATGAGACCAGTTGTAGTTACTGGTTTTGGCATATCGAATACACAACGGATAGCTTGCCAGGCTCTTCCGTGCGGGCGGAATACTCTCGGTAGCTTGCCACCAACCACAGGTGACGAAGGGATTCTAATCAGGGATTTTGGTCAAATTGAATGAATTCTTTTCTAATATCTGTTTGATTTGATGGTGCTTTTAATAATGAGTGTATTGTTCTGTCATATATTTGTCTGCATCTATTTATATTTTCCTTTTAAGACTTTCGTTGTAATTTAGTTTATTGAGACCCACACTCTGTGGTGCTCAAGGCTATGCACTCAGAAACTACTTCTGGTGGGGATCGGGACCATACGGGGTGCAGGAGATTGAATCTGGGTTGGCTGCATGCGAGGCAAGCACCTTGTCCACTGTACTGTCTCTCCAGCCCATTCTTTATTTTTAGAGTTTTAGACTGTTAATACATTGTGTTACATTGATATATTAAGATATTGAATTGATCTGTTATTTGAACTATATCTCATCCCTTATTATTTTAATATTGCTATACTTATTTTGATAATGTTTTCTTGAAAATTTTTGTGTCTATACTTATGATGAATATTGATCTTCAGTTTTCTGTATTGGTTTTGGTAGTACACTTGGCATTATTCATAAAACGAGTGGAATGTGGACTTCCTTTCTATTTCTTGGAAATATCAAGTAGAATTAGTTTTTTTGGGGGGGAGGCACAGGGGTTACTCCTGGCTCTGCACTCAGGAATTACTCCTGGCGGTGCTCAGGGGACCATATGGGATGCTGGGAATCGAACCCAGGTCGGCCATGTAAAAGGCAAACACCCTACCCACTGTGCTATCGCTCCAGCCCCACAAGTAGAATTAGTTTTATTTCTTCTTTAAATGGTATAATTTTCCAGTAAGATTATCTAGACTGAAGATAGCTTTTTAAAAATGTTTTTGTTTGTGCAATGAACTTATTTAGTTCTTACTATACTTTCCAGGTTATTGGTTTCACCTTGAGTGTATTTTGGTAATTGTGTTTATCACTGAATTTGGGTGTCATCTAAGCTGCTGAATTTATACATTTAATGTTGTTACTCATATTCTTTTATTTTCTTTTTAATATTTATAGTCATTCTTGCATTCTGAAATTGGTAAATTGTGTGTCCTCTATCTTTTCTTGGCTAGTATTTATAGAGGTTCATTAACTTTGTCAATCTTTTCAAATAACCAATTTGGTTTCATTAAATTTTATCTATTTCTTGTATATTTTTAATTTCTTTTAAATATTTGATATCTGATCTTATATTTAGTATTTATTTCTTTTGCTGCTTTGACTATTTTCCTTTTCTAGTTTTAGGATGGAAGGTTATATTTCTTTTTTGTTTTTTAATTTTTATTAGTGAAACACCATGAGGTACAGTTGTAGACTTACAAATTTTTGTGCTTGGGTTTCAGTTATACAATGATCACATACCCATCTCTCCACCAGTACCCATTCTCCACCTCCAGTGCTCCCAGTATGCCTCCCAACCCTCCCCCCCCACCATCCTTCTATCCCACCCCAACCCTGTGGCAGGGCATTCCCTTTTGTTCTCTCTCTCCTGTTGGGTGCTGTGGTTTGCAAAAGAGTCATTGAGTGGCAATCATGCTCGGTCTATAGTCTACTTTCAGCATGCATCTCCCATCCTGAGAGGATCCTCCCAACACCTTTTATGTGGTGCTCCCTTCTCTATCTGAGCTGCCATTTCCCCTAGCATGTGCGGCTGGCCTCCAAGCCATGGAAGGTTACATTTCTTTGAGTTCTGTTTTGACTTCTAATATACCTATTTCTATGATAAAAATTTCCATTTAATCTATACTTTACTAGCATATTAAAATTTGTAAAATGTACTTAAATAAGTATTTAATTAAAATACTTTGTAATTTTTTAGACTTTGAGCTGTGCATTATTTATAAGTATGTTTGGATAGTCTTGTTATTTTTCTGTTATGATTATTTAAAATTTAAGTATTTTTTTATGATAGACAATTTCTTACTAGAGGGATGTCCCATGAGCACTTGACAATAAAATATGTTCTGCTACTGTGATATAAAGTATTACATAACTGTAATTAAGATCTGTTATATAAATGTAATTAAGATCTGGTAAGTTGATGGATATTTTATTTTTCTATATTCTTGTTGATCTGATAATTCTATTGACTACTGAAAAAGTTGTGTTGGAGTCTCTTTAATCATGAATTTATTTTTCACTTCAGTTACTACAAGTTTTGTATATTTGAATTTTTTTTAGAAGAATGTCTTGTGACATTTGTTATGTTTTCTTGGAAAATTGAACCTCTTATTGTTATGTGTGATTTTCTTATTTATGGTAATTTTTTGCTCTTATGTCTCTTTTGTCTGATATGCCATATAGCTGCTCCAATTTTTATTATATGCTTGCATAGTATATTTTCCATAGTTTAATTTACTTATATATTTATAGTTGAAGTGAGTTTTTAGTAGACAACATATAATTGGTTTGTAAGATTAAAATTTTTGTTCTGAGCACCTGTCTTTTATTGGTATATTTAGGGAATTTAATGCATCTGCTTTTATGTTTAGATTTAGATCTTTCATTATCTTCCACTTCTTGTCCCATTTCCTGCATTCTTTGGGTGATTATCATACATTAAGTATTATTTTTTAATTTATATGTTGTGATTTTCACTGTATTTCTTGGCTTATTTTTAGAATGGTTGTCTTGGACATAGCAACATGCACACTTACCTTTTCATTATACTGAGTATACTAAGTATTATACTAAGAGTCAACATTTACCACTTCAGATGAATACATAAATCTTTCCATAATTATGTCCCTTACTCTTCCACAATTTATATTACAGTGTTATTGTATTTTATATCCGCAGAAATTGAAAACTCTACTAGGCTATGGATTTTTTAAGTCATCAAGTATATTTTAGAGCAGTATTCTTAATCATTTTGCACTTTTGAATCTGCTTCTGTCCTGCTTTCTGCCATAGACCAGCATTTCTTTTTTTTTTTTCCCCCTTTATTTTATTTTTTTTAAAGTTGTAGATTTACAATTTTTTGTGCTTTGGTTTCAATTATACAATGATCAGATACCCATCCCTCCACCAGTGCCCATTTTCCACCACCATGGATAATATCCCTCCCACCCCCATCCCCCCACCCCCCCTGTCTCTGTGGCAGGGCAATCCCCTGTGTTCTCTCTCTCCTTTTGGGTGTTGTGGTCTGCAAAAGAGGCATTGAGTGGCAAACATGTTCAGTCCATAGTCTACTTTCGACATGCATCTCCCCTCCTGGGAGGATCCTCTAAACATCCTTTATTTGGTGCTCCCTTCTCTATCTGAACTGCCCTTTCCTCTAGGATACCCGGCTGGCCTCTAAGTTATGGAGTAATCCTCCTGGTGCTGATCTCAGCTATTCTTGGGTATTAATCTCATAATTTGTTACTTTATATCCCCCAGATGAATGCAATCTTTCTATGTCTATCCCTCTCTTTCTGACTCATTTCGCTTAGCATGATACTTTCCGTATTGTACCACTTGTATGTAAATTTCATGACTTCATCTTTTCTAACAGCTACATAGTACTCCATTGTGTAGATGTACCAAAGTTTCTTTAACCAGTCATCTGTTCTTGGGCATTCAGGTTAGACCAGCATTTCTAAACATGGTATTAGACCAGTGGTTTTCAACCTTTCTGTACCTGCATACTGTAACTGATTCATGGTTTGGTGGTTGAAGATGCTGGTTTGGAGAACTGAAGAGAATAGCTTGTTTACAAACCTGACTGCTTTTAATATATATATATTTTTTGTTTTTAATTTTCAGTAACTTGCCTATAATGTGTTTGAACATGACTACTTTTCTTTCTCCTCCCTCCCTCCCCCCGCCTTATAATCTAAAGGGAATAGTTTGTTTCTGTGTTGGGGAATCATGCCTGACAGTTCTGGGGCTCTACTCCTTGCTCTGTGCTCAGGGTTATTCCGGTGGTGCTTGCGGGAACACGTGATTCCAGTGGGGCACCTGAACCCCGGCCTATCACATGCAAAGCATGTCCTTGGCCCTTTTGGTTATTCTTTTGTTCCCTGAGCTTGGTTTCTTTAAATTTATCCTCTAGGGGTTGTTTAAACTTCTTGGATTTACAGATTTTTATTTCTCACCAAATCTGGACATTTTTGATCATTATTTTCTCAAATACTGCTTTTTTTTATCCCCCTCCTTTATCCTGATAGTCTGTTAATATAAATATTATATCTTTTTTCCTACACAGCCAAGACTTAATTTTTCAAAAGATTTTATTTTGAAACGCAGCCGTGAGCGTCTGCCGTCCTCTCTTCACTCCTCACGCAGTGCTCATCTCATCTCAAACCCAGTTTTCCGTAGAGTTGTGGCCTCTTCAGAAGTGGGCGTGGCTTCAGAGTGGGCGTGGCCTATTTTCCGGCCGGGTTGTTTACCCATTCTAAGGAACCTAGTTCCCAAGGAATTTAGTCCCCAACCTACTCAGCAATATGAAGAAACAAAGAAAATCCCCACCACAAGTGGAGGACAACAAAAACAATCCAGAATATTCTGTCGATACAGCTCACCTAAGGGACCTCTCTGACACAGAATTCAGATACGAAGTCATCAAGATGTTCAATCAACTCAATGAAACGGTCAGACAGACAGCCAGTAACACCACAGAAAAAATCGACAAATTACGAGAAGAAATGAGAGCAGAAATGTCACGATTAAAAGACTCCGTAGATGAAATGAGAAACTCAGTTTCTTCTCTTAAAAATAGAATGACCACAGCTGAAGAGAGAATCAGTGAGCTGGAAGATCAGCTGTGCCAAGCCAACACGGAACAACAAACAGTGGCAAGGGACCTCAAAATGGCTCTACAGAGAATCAGAGTCCTAGCAGATGATTCCAAGAGGAACAACATTAGAATCATGGGACTACCTGAAGTTCAGGGAAACAATCCCAACGAAAAAAACACCGTCAAACAAATAATTGCTGAAAAATTCCCAGAGCTCCACAATGCAGCCATTCAGGTTCAAGAAGCCTGAAGGGTGCCAGCTAAAAGAGACCCCAACAAAAACACTCCAAGTCATATCATAGTTAGAATGATTGATGCTGCCGATAGAGACACAATACTGCAAGCAGCAAGGGCAAAGAAGGAAATCACATACAAAGGAGCACCCCTTAGATTCACAGCAGACCTATCAGAGGAAACCCTGCAAGCCCGAAGGCAGTGGCAAGATATAGTCAAAAAACTCACTGAAATGAATGCTTCACCAAGAATACTCTATCCGGCTAAACTCTCCCTCAAAATCGAAGGAACAGTACACTATTTTCTAGATAAACAGCAGCTCAGGAACTTCATAGACTCAAAACCAAACCTAAAGCAAGGCCTAAAGGGGCTACTATAAGACAAGACAAACCCTACAACCACAACACACACTACAGAAAATGACACAAAACCCCATAACCATACTCTCTCTTAATGTCAATGGTCTAAATTCACCATTTAAGAGACACAGAGTGGCAAAATGGATACAGAGACAGAACCCAACATTCTGCTGCCTACAAGAAACTCATCTCAACAGCCAGAACAAACACAGATTCAAAGTCAAAGGATGGAAAACAATCCTGCAAGCAAACAGCCCCTTCAAAAAAGCTGGGGTGGCCATACTAGTATCCGACAACATTAATTTCACATTGAAAAAGATTAGAAGGGACAGTGAAGGCTATTTTCTCTTCATCAAGGGATACATACAGCAGGAAGAAATCACATTCTTAAATGTATACGCACCTAATGAGGGAACAGCTAAATATCTAAAACAACTGCTAACAGATTTTAAGGAGGACATCGCTACCAACACAATAGTACTTGGAGACTTCAACATCGCCTTATCAACTCTGGATAGATCAACAAGAACAAAACCCAGCAAGGAATTATTGGCTTTGAAAGAAGAAATAGAAGAGAAAGGACTTATAGACCTATACAGGGCTTTATACCCCCAAAAGAAAGAATACACATTCTTCTCCAGTGTGCACGGAACATTTTCCAAAATAGACCATGTCCTAGGACACAAAACATACCTCAACAGAATCAGGAAGATAGAAATAGTATCAGCCATATTTTCAGACCATGATGCACTGAGGATAGAAGTGAATCACACACTGACACGGAGAACAAAATCAAACACCTGGAAATTAAACAACTCGATGCTGAACAATGAGTGGGTCAAGAACGACGTCAAGGACGAAATCAAAAGATACCTGGAAACAAATGAGAATGAAGACACAAACTACCAGAACTTATGGGATGCAGCGAAAGATGTATTAAGGGGAAAATTTATAGCTCTGAAAGCATATCTTAGGACTGTAGAAACGATGCACATAAACAACTTGACCTCACAGCTCAAGACCTTAGAAAAGGATCAACAGAAAGAACCTAAATCAGGCAGAAGGAAAGAGATCATAAAACTTAGAGCAGAATCAACGACATGGAAAACAAAGAAACAATCCGAAAGATCAATGAAACCAAGAGCTGGTTCTTCAAGAAAATAAATAAGATAGATAAACCACTAGCAACACTCACAAAGAAACAGAGAGAGAGCCTTAATAAATCGAATCAGAAATAAGAATGGGGATATCACAACAGAAACTAAAGAAATTCAAGAGATCATCAGAGACTACTTTGAAAGTCTGTATGCCACGAAACAAGAGAACCTAGAAGAAATGGATAAATTCCTGGATTCCTATCATCTCCCAAAGCTGAAGCAAGAAGATATAGAGTACCTGAATAGAACTATTCACATCAAGGAAATTGAAACTGTAATTAAAAGTCTTCCCAAAAACAAAAGCCCAGGTCCGGATGGATTTACTAGCGAATTTTTCCAAACATTTAAAGAGGACCTATTGCCAGTTCTTCTCAAGCTTTTCCAGGAAATTGAAAAAACGGAAACTCTCCCAAACAGTTTCTATGAAGCCCATATCTCTCTAATACCCAAAGGAAACAAAGACACCACAGGAAAAGAAAACTACAGGCCGATATCCCTGATGAACATGGATGCGAAGATTCTCAACAAAATACTAGCCAATAGAATTCAACAACTCATCAAAAAGATCATACATCATGACCAAGTAGGATTCATCCCAGGGATGCAAGGATGGTTCAACATTCGGAAATCAATCAACATAATCCATCATATCAACAAAAGAAAAGATAAAAATCATATGATCATATCAATAGATGCAGAGAAAGCATTTGACAAGATCCAGCACCCATTCATGATGAAAACCCTTGCCAAAATGGGGATAGAGGGGACTTTCCTCAATATAGTTAAAGCCATCTACCACAAACCTACAGCAAACATCATCCTCAATGGGGAAAAACTGAGAGCCTTCCCCCTAAGGTCAGGGACGAGACAAGGATGCCCACTCTCTCCACTGCTGTTAAATATAGTACTGGAAGTACTTGCAATAGCGATTAGGCAAGAAAAAGATATTAAGGGCATCCAGATAGGGAAAGAAGAAATTAAGCTCTCACTATTCGCAGATGACATGATACTATACTTAGAGAACCCTAAAACCTCTACCAAGAAACTCCTAGAAACAATAGGCTTGTATAGTAAAGTGGCAGGCTATAAAATCAATACCCAAAAATCCATGGCTTTCCTGTATGCAAATAGTGAAAGAGAAGAAAGTGACACGAAGAAAACAATTCCATTCACAATTGTGCCCCAGACAATCAAGTACCTAGGAATCGCCTTAACTAAGGAAGAAAGGATCTGTACAAAGAAAACTACAAAACGCTACTTCGGGAAATAAAAGAGGACATGAGGAAATGGAAAAATATCCCCTGTTCATGGATGGGGAGAATCAACATTGTCAAAATGGCAATACTTCCCAAGGCACTGTACAAATTCAATGCAATCCCTATAAGGATACCCACAGCATTCTTCAAGGAAATGGAGCAAACACTCCTGAAATTTATATGGAACAATAAGCCCCCACGAATAGCTAAAGCAGTTCTTGGGAAAAAGAAAATGGGAGGAATCAACCTCCCTAACTTCAAGCTCTACTACAAAGCAGTAATAATCAAAACAGCATGGTACTGGAACAAAGGCAGAGTTGCAGACCAATGGAACAGAGTTGAATATACTGACATCTCCTCCCAAACATATAATCATCTAATCTTCGATAAGGGGGCAAGAAAAGTGAAATGGAGCAGGGAAAGCCTCTTTAATAAATTGTGCTGGCAAAACTGGACGGCTACATGCAAAAAAGTGGGCTCAGATCTCTGCCTAACGCCATGTACAAAAGTAAGATCGAAATGGATTTATGATCTCAACATCAGACCGGAATCCATAATGTTTATTGAAGACAAAGTCGGCAAAACTCTCCACGATATTGAAGTTAGTGGTATCTTCAAAGATGTCACGCCACTGGCCGAGCAAGCGAAAACAGAGATAGACAAATGGGACTATCTTAAACTAAGAAGCTTCTGCACCTCAAAAGAAACAGTGACCAAAATACAAAGACAGCCTACAGAATGGGAAAGAATATTCACCAAATACACATCCGACAAGGGGTTGATATCAAGGATATACAAGGTACTGGTTAAACTACACAAGAAGAAATCACCCAACCCCATCAAAAACTGGGGCGAGGAGATGAACAGAAACTTTTGCAAAGAAGAAATCCGAATGGCAAAAAGGCACATGAGAAAATGCTCTACATCACTAATCATCAGAGAGATGCAGATCAAAACCACAATGAGATATCATTTCACATCACAGAGACTGGCCCACATCCACAAGAACAAAAGCAACAGGTGCTGGCGCGGATGTGGCGAGAAAGGGACCCTCCTTCACTGCTGGTGGGAATGCAGGCTGGTCCAACCCTTTTGGAAAACAGTATGGACGATTCTCAAAAAATTAGAATTTGATCTCCCATTTGACCCAGCTATAGCACTCCTGGAAATATATCCCAGAGAGGCAAAAAGGTATAGTCGAAGTGACATCTGCAATTGTTTGTTCATTGCAGCACTCTTTACAATAGCCAGAATCTGGAAAAAACCTGAGTGCCCGAGAACAGATGACTGGTTAAAGAAACTTTGGTACATTTACACAATGGAGTACTATGTAGCTGTTAGAAAAGATGAAGTTATGAAATTTACATACAAGTGGTACTACATGGAAAGTATCATGTTAAGTGAAATGAGTCAGAAAGAGCGGGATAGACACAGAAAGATTGCATTCATCTGGGGAACATAAAGCAACAAAATGGGAGACTAACACCCAGGAATGGCTCAGATTAGTACCAGGAATTTTGCTCCATGACTTGAAGGCCAGCCACATGTGCTAGGTGAAAAGGAAGCTCAGATAGAGAAGAGAGCACCAAATAAAGGGTGTTGTGAAGACCCTCCCAGGGTGGGAGAGACATGCTAAAAGTAGTCTATAGACCAAACATGATTGCCACTCAATGCCTCTCTGGCAAAACACAGTATCCAAAAGAAGAGAGAGAGAACAAGGGGGAATGCCCTGCCACAGCGGCAGGGTGGGACGGGGTGGAGTGTGGTGGGAGGGATGCTAGGACCCGTGGTGGGGGAGGATGGGCACTGGTGGAGGGATGGGTACTTGATCATTGTATAACTGAAACCCAAGCACAAAAATTTATGTCTATAAATGTACTTCATGGTGTTTCACTAATAAAAAAAAGATAAAAAAATTAAAAAAAGATTTTATTTCTTTCATTTGTTTTGATTGCATAATTTTTGCTGAGGCATCTTCATTGGCTCTTTCCTATATGATATCCATTCTGCTATTGAATTGTTCCAAGGAGGTTTTAAGAAAGTTATTGTATTTTTCAGCTTAATGTTTCTATTTGGTTTTGCTTTTTCTCTTTTATTTTCCTTGTAGAGATTTTTAATTTTTCTATGTGTTTCATGAGTATTCACAATTGCTTATGGGGACATTAAAAATAATTGTTTTAAAGTTTTTATCAGAAAATCCCAGCATTTGATTTCCTAGGGTTGTTGTCTATTGATTCATGTTGTTGTCTCCTCTTATGTGAGTTGAACTTTTGCTGTTTATTTTAAATCTGAGCATTTTTAGATTTTTATCTTGTACACTTTGATTATTTTTATGATACTCTTGATCTCAGTTAATTTCCTGAGGTATGTTGATATTTTAGGGTATTTCCCCCCTATTTTGTGCCATACCCAGTTGTGCTCAGAGCTTATTCCTGGCTCTACATTCAAGGATCATTCTTGGCAGGGTTAGTGGACCGTATGGAGTGCCAGGGATTGAACCCAGATTGGTCGTGTGCAAGGCAAGTGCTTTTCCTGATATACTATTTCTCCTGCTCCTGATCTCTGTTAGATTCTGGGCTAAAGTGATAGTATGTTAGCTGTGGACTGTTTTCTGTCCGATCTGTTTTAAAGCATTTGCAATGTTCTATTGATTTGTCTCATGTGTGTGCCACCCAGTGGCCAGGCTGGAACTTAGATTGCACGAGGTCTTTAAATTGTTTTAAAAATTCTGTTCATAGAGATATTTGTGCCCTGTTTTGGATTCTTTTTATATATAAGCAGCTTAGGGGTAAGCCCAGGAGACCATAAACAACGTTCAGACTACTGTCTTGAGATCTCTTTCTCTGTCAGCTCCCTACCACTTTCACTCTGGGGGAGATCTCTTTAATATTCTTTCTTTCATTCAGATATTTGTGACTTTTGTGCTATTTCCCTTTTGCATATTTTTTGGAGCATGTGCCTGTCCCTGCCTCTAGTGAGGGACCAAAGGCTAAAATCAGTGTCAACTTGAAGCTGATTTGGGTTATACTTTGAATTCTTATCCTCCTTCTTTATTTAACTTTCTATTTACCTTTATGTTTTTTTCAAACCGCTACTTTGTGCAGTCTGTACAGGCTTTACGGATATATTCAGACTTTTGAGATATCTTTCCAGGCCCTTGTGGCCATGTTTGCGGGGGGGGGCAAGTGAAGTGGGGATTGTTATTACTCCCTCATGACCTTTCTCAAGGCCGAACTAGGCTACCAAAATGAAGAAAGACAAAAATGATTGTACTTTAAGTGCACATACGCTGGCATCGGATGCAGCTATCGAGGACATGATGGTACAAGAGCAAAAGATGAAGTACGAAATCATTTGTCTGACCGGGATGAGAAGTCATCAATCATATGATGCTGTTTTCAACACTGGAAAAGAATTGTTCCTCGGATCATGTGACAAAAGAGGTGTCAGTGGTGTCAGTGTCCTTGTCAACACGAACTTGGCCATGGGCATTGATTCATTCACATGCCTAACAACACGAATTGGACGATTACACTTGGATAGATGTGGCTCACTGCTGGCAGTTTCTATCTTTGTTGTCTATGCACCAACATCCAATTATGATGAAGGAAAAACTGAGAAGTTCGACATGGAGATGGAGAAGTTCTAGAAAAAGAAGACCACACCTTCTACAAGATCATTGTCGGTGATTTCAATGCCAAGATAGGACCGAGAAGATCAGCCGAAGAACTCCACATCAGGACCCATGGCCTAGAATGGAATGAACAGGGTGAGAGACTGTCTGAGTTCATCATGTCGACCAAGACTATCCATGATAACTCACAGTTCCAGAAGGCCGAATCTAAATGTTGGACATGGGAGTCTCCCGGTGGACAGTACCCCAATGAAACTGACCACATCATATTCAATTGACAGTTTTGCCTGATCAAATGTCGCTGTTGTCCCAGAATTCCATACGGGATCGGACTGCCGTTTTCTTTGCGCAAAATTCTACTTCACGGAGCGGGGAGAAAGGACTGCAAAGTTTAAGAAGAGATCTCCCAGAATGATCACCAACTGGGAGCTCTTTGGCACTATTGCAGCAACATGGGAAGATGCCGTCATTGAAAACATTGACGAGGAATACGATCAACTGGTTCAGCACCTCTATGATTGTGCGAAGAACACTGAGAGAGAGAGATAGCCACAAAAAGATGCCTGTCTTTGAAAACTATTGAGCTCATTTGCCAGTGTGGCTTGGTGCAAGCCTCAGGCAACCACAAGTAAACGTCCAAGCTTGCAAAGCAGTGCAGAGAAGCAATAAAGGAAGACCTCAAAAAGAGAAGAGCAGCAGTGCTGGCAGATGTGGCAAAAGCCAGAAAAAGCATTAGCAATGCCCACCTTTCCGTCGCCAACTTCAAGACCAAGATGACTGCCCTCCGACATCCTGGTGGATCTATCACATCTTTCAGAAGAGCAATGGAGAAGATTATCCATGACTTCTACTCGGATCTCTCGATAGCCACGTCCACATGCCCAATACCAAATTCCGCAGGATGCATGTGTCGTTCCCAATATTCTCCCTTCCGAAGTCCAACACACCATTTCATTGGTAAAGAAGTGAACAGCACCTGTCACAGACAAGGTCAGACCTGAACACCTGAAGAACCTGCCATTAGTACTCAATATATTGGCTTGGCTCTTCACACGCTACCTGTCTGAATGCAAGGTTCTGTCCCAATGGAAAACCAGCAGGACTGTACTACTGTACAAGAAAGGAGATATCCACAACATTGGTAACTGTCGTCCAATCTGCCTGTTGTCCATCGTCTACAAGCTGTTCACTCAAGTCATCCTGTATGGAACTGGCAGAACACTAGATGAAGGACAACCATGCGAGCAAGCCAGTTTCTGAAAAGGATTCAGCACAATCGACCATAACCACATACTAACCAAGCTCATTGAGGTTTCTCAGGAGTTCAAGATGCCGCTCTGTCTAATGTTCATTGATTTAAAGAAGGCTTTTGATTCTTTTGAGACTTGAAGTGGTCATCGAAGTCCTAGCCAAACAGGGTGTTCAACCTCAATACATCACGATCCTCCACGAGCTTTATTGTGGATTCACTACCAGGATCTTGCCATTCTACAAGGAAGTGATCATCCATGTCAATAGAGGGTTTGGCAGGATGATACCATTTCACTGAAACTCTTCAGTCCCACCCTCGAGAACATCATGCGATGTCTGGAATGGGAAAGAATGGGAGTGAAGATAGATGGTTGACAACTATACCACCTCTGCTTTGCTGATGACATCATTCTAATAACACCAAACATTAGCCAAGTGACACACATGCTAGCCAACTTCGACCGTGAGTGTGGAAATGTTGGACTACAGCTGAATATCACGAAGACAATGTCTATGAGAAATGGTCTCATTCCTAAGATTCCATCCGCTCTCAACAAAACGAACATCTCCGAATGCAACAGTTATGTGTACTTAGGTCGAGAAGTCAACATGACAAATGAACTGGCACCTGAGTTGTACAGGAGGAAGAGAGTGACTTCGAACACCTTCAAGAGTCTCAAAGAAATAGCTAAGAGGACGGAAAATCAGATGGGCTGGACACGTAATGCGATTTGGAGACCGCCACTGGACTAGAGCCGTTACTGACTGGATTCCACAGGATGTCAGAAGATCGCATGGCTGCCGACCTACGAGATAGTTAGACTTTTCATCAAGACTTTGAACAATCAGTTTGAGGCTCTTTGTGTTCCTAGAAAGAGCAGACACCATTGGGCTATACTAGTACGTGACAGGGGAAAATAAAGACGTTACTGGCACCCGCTTGAGCAAATTGATGAGTAAGGGGATGTCAGGTGATCAAGTGATCAAGTGCTGCCAGTGATTCTTTTTTTTTGGGGGGGGGTCACACCTGGCGATGCACAGGGGTTATTCCTGGCTCTGCACTCAGGAATTACTCCTGGTGGTGTTCAGGGGACCATATGGGATGCTGGGAATCAAACCCGGGTTGGCTGCGTGCAAGGCAAATGCCCTACCCACTGTGCTATTGCTCCAGCCACTGCCAGTGATTCTTAACTACATCTGGCTCTCTAAAAACCTGTGAAAAGATTCTTATTTTTGGAAACTTTTGATGTAGTGCTATAGTACTGTCCTCCCGTTGTTAATTGATTTGCTTGAGCGGGCACCAGTAATGTCTCCATTGTGAGACTCGTTACTGTTTTTGGCATATCGAATAGGCCACAGGGAGCTTGCTAGGCTTTGCTCTGCGGGCGGGATACTCTAGGTAGCTTGCCGGGCTCTCTGAGAGGGACGGAGGAATCGAACCCAGGTCGGGTGCATACAAGGCAAACGCCCTACCTGCTGTGCTATTGCTCCAGCCCGAAACTTTTGATGTAGTCCTCAAAAGTGCAATTTAGAACCTTTACACACCACCAAGGTTGGTGACCTGTGAGCAGAGTAGCTATTCTGTCGAAGTTCTGGAAAGTAAGATAAAGCCCAAAGAAGAGACACAAAGGGTCCACCTGTTTATTATGGGAGCTGCTCTGCTAGCAAGAGGCTTTTAAGCCTTGATAGTTTATAGATAGCTGATCAAAGAATTGACTCGTGGACCCACATTGAGAACTTCTGTGTGAGTGATGCTTCTAAAGGGCTTGTTTATTTGGGAAGCTTTAATTTCCTGTGAGTGCTGGATTCCACTTCTGGTGAAAATCTCTAACTTTAAAAAAAACCCCAAGTTTAACATGAAAATAAATGAAAAGAATATAAAACACAAATATGTGCCTTTGAAAACATTTATAGGAAGTTTGTGAAACTAAATAGTGTCCATAAAGGTTAATTTTACATTTGCATCTGTTTCAGCCAGCTCTGGAGTGGCAGAAATATTTAAAAAATATAAGCCCAATGGCATTTGGACTGAAAATACTGTCTTGTCTTCTCAATAAATCTTACAGCTTAGGTCTTTTTATTGCTCCAAGAACCTTTAAACTGCATCATAAAGTAGGGGAATTCTTGTCCACACAAGACTCACAGGCCACTTCTTCGAACCCTGCCTGGGCAGCTGGAGATAAGGTTTCAGTCATGGTTACCAGACCATTGAGTGGCCATTGGCCCAAGCTCAGCATTCTGTCCACTGTTGCAATTTCACACTTATGTGCTGAGCACGCAACAGTTCACTAATAAGTGATGTGCATGCCTGGTGCTTTAAGCAGGAAAGACCTCTATTTCTTCATCCAGGCCTTGGGTTCAATCAGTTTTATAGTTACACAGAAGTGAGCAGCTGGACTTGGTTTCCAGTCACTGATTTCCAGGGGCACAATTCAGTGGAGCAGGTATTGGGTGCTGAGATGCAGTTATGGGAAGTTATTGGTTGAATTTCCTGCAGTTTCCATCCTGAGTCAGTTTTCTCTCCTGGGAACTGCCCTGTTTTACCTCTGCCATCACTGTGATCCTCACGGCTGCCCCGGCTGACCAGGCTGCCAGGCTGTGGGTCACTGCATAGCATCTGTGAACCCAGATGGAGGGTCTGTTTCTTGGCTGGAAGGGCTATTTGGGGGCCTTGGGGTTAGCACTTTCCTGGGTCCAGTCTGCTCATTTTTCTTTCCTACTGTTTGTTGAGCTTAAAATGCAAACAGCTTGCAGCCCCTGGCCCAGGGCATGTCTGATTCGTCAATTCATCATGGAATATAGCTCAGCAGGGCCAGACTTCATTGAGGTTAAAAGACGTGGTGTCTGTCACCATGGCAGAGGCAGGAGGTCTGTATTTAAATTGTTCTTTTGATGGGGCAGTGGCTGACTGGGCTAGGATCATGTCTGTGGGTGGGCTGCTATGAGGGGTGAACCATCCAACCGTGGAAAAGAGTGCCTTCCCTAGGTTGGTGAGTCTCACTCTTATGTATGGTATTCCCTTACCTGCACAATGGAAATATGATCGTTTGCCTCATAGTTTTTTTTAAAGGATTAAACAATACATGTTAAGTTGATTAGGTACATGTACGCTGCAGAGTACCCATAAATTGTATCTTGTATCATAAATCTGACTGATTCTTCTATTAGTGAACCTTTGTGAGCTGCCCAGTTTCTGAACCTTTTGCTCATGTGTAAAGTGAGCCCAGTAATGTCCTCTCTGTACACTCATGCAGGAATTAAATGTGACACAAATAGAAATTTCTTGGTACCTGTGAGTTTCTATTATTATTTACATTCTGAATCTTCCTTAGCACACTTTTCTATACTTTGTTAATGTTTGCTAGTCTATAAAGAAAGTGTTCTTTGTGCTGAGAATAGACCAAATGAGGTGACATTCTGGGTTCAACCACTTGATTGCACAGAGAATTGGAGGCATTAGCTTCAGAAAGGAGACTCTTCCCCACAACCACGTGTCAATATCCATCCCTGTTTCTGTCAAAGTTGATCTGAACCTGAACAACCTCTATTGCTGTTCCTTATCTTTCTCTGCAACTGTCACACCTGGAGACCAGCTAAAGACCCTTTCTTCCTCAGCTTACCTTAACTCATCTGGGTGCCCTAGAGGACAGCTTTCTGAACAAAAAGTCATGTGCCCTTTATACCTCATGCTTCATAGGAGGAATACGTTCCAGCAGCAAACTGATTCATCTTAAACAATCTTCCTTCAACTTCTCAGTTCTTCCAAGCTGATGCCATTTCCCCCACTACCTTCTTCCTACCCTCGTCAACTCACTCTCCTCCCCTCACTATTCCTAAAACTCTTTGGCTCACTCTCCACCCCACATCTGCTTCATCTGACTCCTAGCGACTTTCACGCCTTGGCCTTTCATTGTCTTCACTTCTTGACATCGAATTATATTTCATCACTGAACCATACTCTCAATATTTTCTTCTAGACATGCCGTTCAGTAACTACTTATACTTGAAATTGCAAGAAGTGCACACCATCCTCCACCCTCATCACAAATGCGTCCACTAAAATATTCTTCAGTCTTAGTGCAAAATTCAGTTTTATGTTTGTTCATGTTTTCTTTTTTCTTCATGTTTTCCAAGTTAAGCTTTGAAGTGTCAGTTCATAAGCACACATTTCTAGGCTGCCCACATGTTTTGATCCCTTTCCTTTGTGGTGTTTACCAGACATAACCTCAGCAGTTGCTGAACTTGTCTACTATCTTTGTGTCTTATACCAGAGCACTGAGAGTTTCTGAGCAGAATGAGAAAGTGCACTTTTTGCTTTGCAGTGTTTATCACTAGTCTCCACAGTTTATGCTCTACTGCCCTTAACCCATATTTCACACTTGTCTTCTCACAAACTCCATCCCTCTCCCTTCCAATGTCCAGCCATCAGCTCCGGGGTCCCTCATCGCTCTTATCTCCTGAGTTAGAACACCATTTATATTTGCACCCTTGGGTTTATGATCCCTATCTTTGCACACCCAAACAATGAATTAACGTCATCGTTGTAAATGCCTTTCCTTTCTCGCTGTCTATCTCTTTCTGACCTCTGCCCTGGATTTTACCTTTCCCCCTTTTCACATAAATCTCCCAGACTATCAGGCTTTCTCCTTCTCTTCCCCGCCCTGCTCTCTAACACACACCCTCATGGCTGCTCTGCCTAGATGCATGTTTAAGAAGTTTCTATTAAGAAAATAGAACCTACAGATTGTTTCACACTCCCAGTTACTTTCCTATTTTTCCTATCCATATTTCTTCTCCTGTATGGTTTTGGTTATAAACTACTGTTCCTCCTTTATCACGAGAGTACCCAAGGACCTCCCATATGGTCTCCCACAATGTCTCTATGTCATCTCTGATTCACCTCTTCATTCCCCCCGACTCTTTCCCCCACTGCATGGTAATCTTAGTCTTGTAATCTAGGCTGGTTTTCATTCTGTTAATTCTGTAAAAGGAACATAGCTGAAGAGAAAGGAAGTATTCCTATGTTTTCATTCTTCTGGATTCTAACTCATCAGGGAGTGGTAATAAATCTGATCACATCATCTTCCTTATAAGAATTGTTAGAGGTTTTGTATTTATCTTCTTCCCTCTCTTTTTTCTTTAAAATTTTTTTCTTTTAACTTTTTAAAATTAGTTTTTTTTCTAAATTTTATTTTATTAAAGCACTGTGGGTTACAAAATAATTCATAGTTGGTTTTTGGACATACAATGTTCTATCACCAATTCTACCGCCAGTGTCAACATTCCTCCACCAGGATTTCCAGGTTCGCCCTCCTACCCTACCCACCCCAGCCCCAGCCTGCCATATTGACAGGCACCTTTCAAGTTTGATGATTAAAATTTGGGTCTCATGAGTTCAGTGTTGTTGACTTTGTAGTTTGGCTATTTAGCTTTTATTTTTTTCTCACTTTTTTAAAAAAATGAATCACCACAAGTTACAAAGTTAGAAAGATATTCATATTTGAGTTTCAGGTGTATATTGTTTCAACACCAATCCCTTGACACATCCCCAGTACCCGCCACCAATATGTCCAGTTCCCTCCACCCTTACAGAAGAAATGCCACTGACCAAGGAAGTAGAAGTAAAGCTAAACAAATGGAACTGCATTATACTAGGAAGCTTCTGCATCTCAAAGGAAATGATGACCAGAAGACAAAAACAGCTCTCGAGAGAAGTTATTTGTTCACTACTCATCTGACAAAGAGTTAATATTGATTATTTTTCTTTTGAGGCCGCACTCTGTGGTGCTCAGGGCTTACTCTTGGCCCTGCTCTCAGGGATCACTTCTGGAATGGCTTGGGTTATCATATGGCATGCTGAAGATTGAGCTCAGGTTGACCACATGCAAGACAAATGCCCTACCCACTCTGCTATCTTTTCAGCTCAGTTTTCCATTCATCTTAAAAATGGTCCTACATTTGGGGCTTCGGTGCACAGAGCACTGCCTGTCTCTCCACCCTTCTCCGAAACAGCTTCCACTGTTCAGTTCTTCTTCTTCCTTCCTAGCTTCACCCTTCTGATCCCTTTCTAGTCTCATAGTTCTGTTTTCTTAAAAAGTCTTGACTCTTCCTTGCTCACTTCTCTTCACAGCTCCAGGTAGAAAATCCATAATCTGCCATGTTTGAATTTTCTATGTCCCATCTATCACTTTATTATCACCCCTGACCTATTCCTTCAGTATTGTTTGAGTATCTTGTTTCCCTATCCTTGATCTCCTTGCAGTTGAATGCTCTAAGAGGACATGATCTCTTCCTCGGTCACAAGGCATGTTTACTGCAGCCTCACAGAAACTTGGATAGAGGTTTGACTGTTGATGAATATCTGTGGAGAAAACAATAAAATTAATTTTGCTTAATGACCTAAAGATTCTATGGTGAGGGGCTACCTCTCTTCTTGCATTGAGGCACCAAGCGCCTTCTGTGTCGAATGTGGTAGGGATGGAGAGTGTGAAATCAGTGAAGCCAATTCCCTCTTTCCGCTAAGGCACTGTGGTCAAAGTGATCAGCAAATTCTTGTGAATGTGCAAGAGCATAATTAGGATAACATTTCTTCCTTCCTGTGGAATACCTCTTTTTAAATCATTTAAAAAATTATGATACTATGACATTAATGGGGCCTAGCTGATCAGGGACACATACTTTATTTCAGGGCCAGGTTATAAGAGGGAATGTTAGAGAGAGAAAGCATGCCCACAGAAGCAAATCTACCAACCCAGAGGCCAGGCTGAAGCTCCCCTCCCTAAATAACTGCTCACAGCCCCTGGTTTCCTGCCCCAATAACCCATGACCAGGTTCCAGACCACAGGGTCCATTTACAATACTTTGACTCCCCAGGCCTATGTTTGTTTACCTGCCTCGCCTCTTCTTTCTCGTGGAAACCACAACCTAAGTTTATGTCCACATTTACTTCTCTCCCTCTCTTTTTCAGTCCCCTGTGCTCCCAGATAGGACAGACAAGCTATATTTCCTGTTTCTAGGAATCTATGAGCATTAAACAAGTCTTTCTGATAGTCATTTTTATGGCTCTTCCTAGTGTGTCTTATTAAATAAATCCCAGGGATAGATGGAAACAACTTACCAAAAATGTAAGCCTTCAGTCAGAGTGAACTTGGTGGTGAGGTTCCCATAGATCCAAATTTTCCTGTCATCCATACTGAAACTAAAGGCAGCAGCACCAACTTGAGTCTTGGACCACTCTTGGGAGCAAGAACTCACAGCCTTAATTGTGTTTAACTGACCTTCCCAGTGGATAGAGTGTATTACTGAGCCAATCACAGTCTCTCTGTTTGGTGTTATTCCCTGGGCCTCCAGGTTCAGTAACCCAAGAGGATTCACCTATATAACGAACTTCTGGAAAGTGTGAATATATCACTTCCCTTCTATGTAAAAGATTCATTTGAATGGAGCCCCTGTCAGTAGTTATAAAACTTCTAGGCTAATGACCTTTAAAAGGCCTTTCTCCCTTCCTCCTTCCCCTGCATTTCTACCTTCCTTCCTTTGTTTTTTTTATGGAGAAAAAAATACATTATGAAAACTTTTTAAAATTTTATTACTATTTCCCCCCACTTTTTGATTCACTGTGAGATGCAGTTAGAAAGCTTTCATGTTTGAGCTTCAGTCAGCACTGTCTGTAGCACTGTCCTCCCGTTGTTCATTGATTTGCTCAAGCGGGCCCAGTAACGTCTCCATTGTGAGACTTGTTACTATGTTTGTCATATAGAATATGTCACACATAGCTTTCCAGGCTTTGCCGTGCAGGCGAAATACTCTTGGTAGCTTGCCAGGCTCTCTGAGAGGGGCAGAGGAATTGAACCCGGTTGGCTGGGCTGGCCGCGTGCAAGGCCAATGCCCTACCGCTGTGCTATCACTCCAGCCAGAGCTTCAGTCAGACAATCATCAAACACCCAGTACAAATTTTACACCACCCAAATCCCCAGTATTCCCCTACCCCACTCCCGTTCCAAACCTTCCCCGCCTGTGTGGCAGAAATTCCCTCATGCTTTCTCTCTACTTTGGTTACATTCGATATTTTGACACCAGTTTCACCACCACTCAAACCTACCGAAACCGAAAAGGCAATGCTAGAGAATTTGTTTTGTATTGCTTGTTATGGATAGAGTATAATCTCCAGGGAATTATGTGTCATTCTCTTTCAGGAGCTTTAGTTTATAGTCTGTGGGTATTGACTATTGATGAGATTACATGGTGCTGGGGGAAGTTTGTGGTTGTGACTGCCAAGCTTCTGGAAAACTGGGAACTTGGGTGGAGGAGGCCTAGTACCGATACAAGCAGGCTTGGGGACCTCAGTCATGGGTTCCCACATATCTGGGCTTTCCTGCCAGTCTTCTCTCTGGTGAGGTTCATCACGTCTTGGAGGAGGCTCATCCCCTCTTGGGTGAGGTCGTCTGAGTGTGTGGAGAGTGGCCTTCGGCATGGCAGCAGTTGGGTTCTGGAGATTTTCGGCTGCCAGGTTTCTGTTTGGGGCAGGAGTCTACTTTCCTTTCTCCTTTACTTTTCCCCTTACTTTCTCCCTGCCTTCTTTCTTTCCTTACTGTGCTTTATGCAGCATTGATTGAGATTTTGCCAGCCTCCATATTAAGGGCGGGTAGTGCAGAGTCAAATAAGCCACCTTTGCTTTTCAGCAATAAGCTGCTCAGTTGATGATTGATGGTGATTGTGTCTGGTGTGATCTCCCTGCAGTTCAGGGAAGTACAGATACTTGGAGAACAGTTGAAGGGACTCTCTTAAGCCTAGTAGGAAGGTAGAGGAAGTCAGAAGAGGAGTTAGCACTGAATTGAATTTTTAAGAATGAGTGAAAATTTGGTGAATAATTTTAAGCAGAAGATACATACCAGCTATTGGCTTTTTTGGCATGGCAGCTTTTTATAGAGTCTCTTTAGTGTGAGTCTTTGTGTCAGGTACAGAAAACTCAGTTGTGAACCAACTTGGTACTTTCCTTTCCTACATGAAGTTTTCAATAAGAAGGAGAGCATTGCCGAGTCACACAAAATATTACAAATTAAGATGTCTGTGAAAGGAAAGTTAGTATCTTAATTTATGGAAGAGTATTAAATAACATAAACATAATGACAATGTTTATGAGAAACAACCTCGTTCCTGACGCCCCATTCGCTCTCAACGGAACGACCATCTCCGAATGCAACAGCTATGTGTACCTAGGTCGAGAGGTCAACATGACAAATGACCTGGCACCCGAGCTGCGCAGGAGGAAGAGAGCGGCTTGGAACGCCTTCAAGAACGTCGAAGAAATAGCTAAGAGGATGAAGAACCTCCGGCTCCGGGCACATCTCTTTGATTCCACTGTTCTTCCTGCATTAACATATGCCTCAGAGACCTGGGCCCTACGCAAACAGGATGAGAACGCTATTCAGGTCTCCCAAAGAAGAATAGAAAGAGCTATGCTTGGAATATCACGTTTCACTCAAATGAGAGAAAGAATCCGGAGTTCTGACATCCATCGACGATCAAGAATCAGGAACGCTGTCTCATTTGCCAAGGTGTCGAAAATCAGATGGGCTGGTCACATAATGAGATTTAAAGATGACCGCTGGACTAGAGCTGTTACTGACTGGATTCCACGGGATGTCAAAAGACCACATGGCCGCCCACCTACCAGATGGTCAGACTTCTTCTGAAGTCTGAAGATCATGAACGATCGGTTTGAGGCCCTTCATGTTTCCGGAGTGAACAGATGCCATTGGGCTACACTAGCACACGACAGGGACAAATGGAGACGTTACTGGCGCCCGCTCGAGCAAATCGACGACTAACGGGAAGTTAAGTGATTATTAAGTGATTAAATAACAAATTCTTAAGTGTTATCTGGGAAGGAGAGTAAAGATCCTTAAAATGGACAGTGTTTGGGGAAGACCATCCCATCCTGATTTGATGCAAAGGGAACAGAAACTGAGTAAGATGAGTCTGGAAGGAAGACCTTGACTTCATAGAGTGAGCTGTTAAAAGGTGGGGACAGAGATTCTCTAGAATAGGTTTTAAATAGTCCGCTCGGGTTGCTAGAATGGGGAATTAAGATAGGCCCTTTCTTAATCCTGGCTGACCTGGTTCCTGTAAAGGTGCACTAATGATTCCCCTAAACTGGTCTTAGATGGAATGCACCACGAGAACCAATATAGGTTGGGGAGGTGAGGAAACTTCTCACTCTGTGTGTGACTCACCTGATGCTCTTCACCTTGAAATCAACACCCAGGGCTGAGACTTGCAGCTATACCTGGGCGCGGTTCTCTGTCCATGGTGCTGAAGTCGGAGTGCCCGAAATTCTGACTGAGGAATGCACCCAGCATTTGGGCAGATTGGTTCTTTCCCCTTTTTTCAGATGGAAACTTCAAGAGAGAAGTACTCTTTATTTGTGCTTTCCCTCTAGATATCTTCCTAGAACAATTAATGCTTAACAGACACTTGTTGAATCAGTAAGTCTGCCACAGATGGGAGACGTAGGTGCAGATGTGGGCTGTCTAAAGATGCGAGCAAGTGCAGAAGCCCCCAAAACCCTGCCCCCTTCCTCACTTCTGTGGACCAGATGCTCACATATCTTTGCTTTCTCGGACTGACTCCCTTTCCCTCTGTGACATGCAGCCAGTGCAGACTGCAGGAAGAGTAGGATGTGATGCTAAGTATCTCCATGCTGTCCTGCCTACTGGTGCTCCCCCCAGCTGCTCTCCTGTCAGACATATTTCTATAGCTCTTGCCCCTTCCCTACCAGAATGTGCAGACACATGTCTCAGACAACAAGGTAGATTATTATTTTTTCTCATGGACTGACTGCTTCGGTGCCCACCAAGGACTCTCACAGGGCATCTCATTTGGAAGTATTCTGGGCTTGCTATCTGCAGGTGATTGCCTTGAAGACAAAGGCTGTGTTAGACAACTTAATTACCTCTCAGGTTTTTCTTCATTAAATTCGAGCTGCGTCAAATACAGGAGTGTCTTATCATGGACTTCTTAGCATACATTGATATATCCACCCAGTCTATCTTCAAGTTCAAAAATACTTAGGAGGTATGCCAAACTCCTCCCCTTATAATGTTTTCTGGCTCATAATTTTGTTAAATGAATAATTTATTAAGAACTTTGAACTTAGTAATAGACACAGTGCCAGGTATTTAGCCTTCAACATCTAGTTTTATTTCTGTCACCTTTAAGGGTCATGGACATTAATATTTTTGTTCTGTTGGGGAGTAAATTAATTATTTGAGAGATGAAATCACTCATTATGAAATTTTGGTGATTTGTATCAGGATACTAGTTCTTGCTCTTTTCTTCTTGTGGTCCTGACACTAGAGGAGACAGGTATCTGGCCTTTGTTTCTCCTTATGGTCCTGGGTCTCTGTTTGGAGAAGACACTTTCTCCAGGCACTGGCTTGGGTCCTGTAGATACAGAAATGTCTGGAGCAGCAAAGCTTGTAACATCAGATCACATTGGAGACAAATACAAATAACTTCTAAGCCAGGCAGGGACCATGATGGCATTTTACAGGAGGAGTTTGGCATCTAATGGCCATCCCAAGACCAATAAAATGTTGGTTTTGCATGAGAAGTGACTTCTAAATGACTTGTTCCATAAGCTTCAGATGCTAAGTATGGTAAGGCCCACCTCTGGTAAGATCATAGATTAGGTAGACACATGGAGACTCCTTTGATGGGGCGTGAGGGTTGGACCACAACTAGTGGTGCTCAGAGCTTACGTCTGGCTCTGCAGTCAGGGATCACTTCTGTCAGGGCTCAGAGGATACCAGAGATTCAACCTGGGTCAGTTATGTGCAAGACAGGAGCCCTGCCCATTGCCCTCTTGTTACAGACCTGGGAGATTGCTTCTATCTTGTCAATAAGATTCAGACATTTCTCTCTTGGCTGTAGTTGGAGGAGACTGAAGTAGGAAGAAGCTTAACATTGGTCTTTGTATCAGGACATCAAGTTGTATGGTAGCAAGTGCCCTGTACATTGATTTTGTAACTTCCGGATTTAAAATAAGAGCTCTGCTACTTATTTGATGACATTGGACAATCTCTTGAAATCATACTCTTGGCAGGAGCCTAGCATATACCAGCCTTAGTGAAGATGCATCAAACTCAGGTAGCCAACATGTCCTGTTTCAGGAATAGAATTTGAGTCTCCAAAAGGGACGGAGGTGCTCTGCATCAGCAACAGGCTGAGAACTCCTCATGATCCTGGACAGTGAATGTCATCAACTCACAGCACTGCTGATCTGTGGGGTGCAGAGTATCAAGGTGTTGAACTTGGACTCTTGGCAAGGAAATACCCTGTTCTTAACACTATGAAACAAATTCAGTTCACCTTAATTAACACCCTTCTGGGTGCTAAGCACTAGGGGAAGCTTAATCATTGACACCCAGGTTTCTCAACCTCGGCACTGGAGATGTTTTAGAATAATCCTTTGTGGTGAAGGGTTGACCATGAAATTGCAGTTTGCTCCTTTATAGGAAACTCCCAGTGGTGCTGACTTGGGACTACTTCCTATTGTGTTTGATCAGGAGCTTAGGCCTGTGGTGTTCAGAGGCCTGCAGGGTTACTCACCTGCTAGTTCTCAGTATGTTGTGCAGTTCTAGGGCTGGAACTAAGGACCTCATACTTGCAAGCATGTGTTCTACACTGGAGCAATCTCTTCTGCCACAAAAATTACCTGCACCACCTTCTTGCCTGGGTGATTATGGCCATAGGAGAACTCAGAAGGTGACCAGGTTTTACTTTGTTTCATTGAGACAATTTTAATGGGCACCTGGACTAATTGTCTTAAATATACCTCAGCTCCCTCTAGCTTCTTCTAGCACTTGCATCCAACATGCTCACCCGGTTTCCCCTTTTTGGTTCTCAAAGGCACCAAAGCAGTTCTCATCACAGGGCCTTTGCATTGACCATCCCCTCTTACTAAAGCAGAATTTCCCCCAGAGAGCCTTAGTTTCTTTTCCTAGAAATGCTACTTCATCAAAGGGGCTGTCACAGTTTACCTCAATGAAATGACACATTACTCACTCTCCTAAGTGCCTGCTTCTCATTGTGTTTGCTACCACCTGATGTTACAACACACATTGGTTTGGTGTTGGCATATGATGACAGTTGACACTCAAGGCATTTGGTGAGTAGAGTGCTCATTAAATGGGATCTGAGGTATGGAGGCAGTAGGAAAACACAGAGTCACTGTGAAAAAACACAGGGTTTTAAAATAAACCTAAAAATGGACATCTGGACTTAGAATCCAGGAAGCCTGAAATAGAAGGCAGAGTGCAGAGGAGTCTGGGCACCATTTCAAGGAGACCATCACTAAGCCCTTTGCCAAGGTTCCTCCAAGCTCCTGACTAAAGCTGGACAGACAATAGCACCTTGTGAAGTTCATGTCCTTGGCAGACAGCTGCTTCTAGATTCTTTTCTACAAAGCCTGCCAATCCACCAGGGCTTTCTCTGGAGCGGCTGCAATCCATATACATCGTGTGCCCATTTTGAGGCCTGGCAGAGCGCCAGAGCAAACAGGTCTTGCCTTTGTATCTGTGCGTCTGACCACAGGTGTGGCTGGCTTGCTGAGGTGTGGGCTATTCCTGCCAAGATTTGAGTGGCATGTTCACCAGAGCTGGTTACATGTGGTCATTTCTTCCAGGGATTGGACTGGTACATGTGTTCTGTCAGTTCTATGCTCTTTGCTCATGGGCTTCTGAGATTTATTCTCTCAATAAATTTTGTGGGAAGCAGTGGCCTCTTTGCAATGGGTTATTCAAGGATAAGTAACACAAAGGGAAGAGAAAACTGTCATTTCATGGGTGCCCACAGTGGCCCACAACCAGTGAGGCATGTGTCAGTTCCTAAGCCTCATTGTGGAACAGGCTTCAACATTCTCTCACATTTCACAGAGGAGGGAAGCGGGATTCAGAGGAGTCACTTTCCGATGTTCCCAATCCTATAGGTGGGAGAATCAGGGTAAGGGGCCTCGTTTGTGGATGCCAGGTTCAGCAGCAGCCAGTTTATTACAATGTATGCAAGAGACTGGTCACCTTCTAACCCAGCCAGAGGTATGTAGCCATTTTATGCAATGCCATTTTATTAGGATTTTGCCCAAAATCTTTCAAAGAGAATAGAGAGGTACAGCAGGAGCTTCACAAAGAAGGAGCAGGGAAGCTTGTTTACTGCCTGGAAACACCCAGAGATGAGCTACAGAAAAATTCTGGAATATTTTTTTTCTGGGGAGCCAGTGGAGAGGGTTTGTGGCTGACAGTTCAGGGAAGAAGCCCCACTGAATTAAGCTGTGTGAACTCAGACATTCATTTCTAGTGCCAGAAATTTTGCTTCCTCCTCTGTTATGTGGAACTTGAAAAAACTTGCTCAGATCATTTAGCTATCTCTATAACCCAACAAATGACTTTTGTAGGCCTGAGAGAGATACTGCAGCAGGTAAAAGCGTTGCCTTGCACACAGACTCTCTGGGTTGGAGTCACAGAACACACGTATTGTTCCCCAGATCCTGAGAGGAGTGATCCCTGAGCATAGAGTTGGGAGTATTGGAGCACAGTTAGATATGGCCTAAAAATTTTAAAAAAAGAATAAAAGGAAAAAAACAGCTAGGAGGATATTGAAACTGTTTTGGCAATTGTGGACAGACCTACAATTTGACTTGGCTTCCAGGCTCCTTCCTGAGCCCTGGGGAATGTAATATATCATCGAATACCCATGCTGTAGCCCTTGGTTATGGATGATATTAAGTACCCTGCTCCCACAATTTGTCAAAGTCCTAAATCCTAAATTCCAGTTACTCAGCATGTGACCTTCCTTGAAAATAGGGTGTTAGCAGAAGATGTTTACATCCTTGGGGTGGGCCCAAACACAGTATGATCCGTGTCCTTATCTAAAGAAGAAATTCAAACCCAGGAAAGACCTGCAAGTAGGAAAGACAATGTAAAGGCATCTAAGGGTTTGGGATAGGCAGAGAACAGAGCCTTTTACTCCTTGCCTTCAGAGGAAATCAAACCAGCTTGATTTTCCATCTTGGACTTCTGGCCTCCAGAGAAGAGAACAGATTTCTCTTGCTTTAATCTTGCTTAAGTCTTGGTTGGTGGTACTTAGTTAAGTCAGGCCTTGCCAATGAATATACCCCAGTCTCTTTATATAAAAAACTTGCACCCTCCCAAATACGAGTCTGTTTGGATTCCCCTGGAAGAGTCACAGATGGGGGAGTGGGGAGGGTCCTGAAGGAGAAGGGGAGGATGGGTTGCAGTTGACAGGTTGGGTGTAGACCTTTCTCTCTGTAGTTGATACTGGGTCCCCAGTGCTGTCCTGGAGTAAAGAGACCAATTCACAGTCCCTTTCACAGAGTGATAGGCTCTTACAAAGGAGGACAGGCCTATGAAATTTGTCATAATATCTGTGACTGATATAGTTTTTTGATATGTGAAAGAAAGAGACTGGCAAGGGGACCAGGAAAGGTATCTCTGTCATTCACTCTCTGATCTGTTGGTAAGGAGAAACCATGACATTGTAGGATCACCAGAGCAGCACTGAGGATGTGCATTAATGAGGCTCCACAGAGTAGACAGAGGAGAGTTCGAGCCAGACTTGGGTGCCCATGTACCAGGCCTTCTATGTTACTTCCTGCTCTTTTGTCATCCAATGGGGTGAGCTGGTCCTGTCAGCCAGTCCCTCATAGCATCTTAGAATGTAGTCGATATTTAATGAGAGTTTGCTTTGCCCCTTGAAGAAATAGTCCATTATGAAATTTGGAGTAATATCCTTTCTTACTTAGTGAATGTCTCCTCCTTCCTCTCTGGCAGTGTGATGCATGTAACTGAATATATGTTCGTTTCTGCTCTCACTGCCAGGAAGGTCAAGGCTATTAATTCTTACGTTTGGACAATTGTATTCCCTATTTTCCTTGTTCTAATTTATGATGCTTTATTTATGTTGTACCAGTTGATTAAATATGTTATTTGTGGTAAGCCAACCCAATTCCTTTTAGAGAAAAGTTTTATAAGTAAATGTTTGAAGACTTTGATGGCATTTCTTGTGATTGTACTGAGTCCTGTAGCCTGGCAAACAGGAGTGTAGGAGCCCTGGTAGCTACAAGGGAATGAGCTGGAACTCAGGGATGTGGCCTTGAGGGTATTTCTGAGGGGGAAATGGGGGATGCTATGTGGCGGGTAGAGATATACCGGGTGGATTGGCCCATTATTTCTGCATGGGAAAAGGGGGCCTTATAATCAAAACGGTGTTTAAGAAACTACTCATGGCATAATGACCCAAAGGGGGGAGATCTTGAGCGTATTTGTGAAAGAGTGAGAGCTTGTATATTTTGGAGGTATATGTAGGGATGTGCTCAAAACAGTGAAGTTCTAGTAATGGCTTACTGCTAGCAATGTTCTGTAGCTGTTATTTCCTTGTTTTCCGGACTCTCTTCCCCAGAGTTGCATATTCATTGTCAATGGTAAAGATTGAACTTCAGGGTATGCTTATGTGGTGGGGCAGTGTTTTTATACTTCTTTGCATCATAAGGAAGGGTGATATGTGCACCCTCAGGCTAGCCATAGGTCCCATCCCTCCTCTTTGGCTTCTCCTTGCTCATTCCTTTTACTCCTCCCTGCAGACCTGCCTGGGACACCATCAGCACTGCCTCCAGCATCTGTCATTTGATCACAATAGGCTCTTAGATGAAAGTCTAACAATTATGAGCATCTACTTCGTACCTGCCACTTTTCTAAGCATTGTTAAAGCGCAAGTTATCTTCATTGTAGGAAGTAATGCAGTGTAGACAGTAATCAAATCACAGTGTTGGGAACTCATCCTCAGTTAAATGTGCAAGTGGAATACGTTTGAAATTTAAGTATCCCTTTATCTTTTTAGAGTTTTCAGGGGCTTTGCCTCTCCCCTAGACACTGGACTTTCTCAGAGGGAATGATGGCACTGGAATCTATGGACCCGCACCTGCTGCTTAGAAATACAGCCTGCTAAGAGCCTTCCATGTGGAGCAGAAGAAAATGGCGCCTTTGATGATTTTAGATCACTGTGGCCCCATAGATCACAGAGCAGTTTGCATCATTATAGGTCAGACCTGTGCCCATTGCTTTCCTCCCTGGGTTCTTGACAGCTTCATATTTCTGGTTTTGTCTGTCATCTGGGAATTCGGGTGAATGTCATGCCTGCAGTCAGACATTTACATAGGAATAAAGAGGCCACTTTAGGGACACAGGGGAGCAGGGGCATGTGTCACCAGGGTGTTGGCCTAGAATCCTGTGCCTCTTCCTGTTAGAACACACTTATCACAAGGCTTGGGGCAGCTAGGGGCAGGGAGGCATGGGGCTGGGGGGTGGCTCCATCTATAAAGATAAGTCAGTAGCTTGGTCCTTGGTGAGCTTTGGGAGTAACCATAATGTGGAGCCTTCCTTCAAGGTCAGCAAGAGTTGGAGATAACGAATCACAGGACCAGTGACCCACAGCTCAGGCTGCCCTCTGCCTCGACACATCCCTCCTCCTGGAGGCAGCGATTCCCAATCATTTCACTGTGGCCACTCTCATAATTGGGTGGTATTTGATGGAGCTGGATCCTGAGTCATGATTAACATGGATCAAAGTGTTCAGCAGAACAGGGCCTTACAGACAGAATAATCATGTGGGAAATGAGCACAGTTTGATCTGATTGTTTTTTTTCCCCTGAAAACAGAACAAAACCCCAGCAATCAAGTTAGAGAAAATAAATACTTTTATATTAATGAGAAAAAAGGAGGAGAAGAGCATAGGCATGTTCTGAGACTAAAAATGATTAAGACACACAGCACAGAGACATTGGTATCTATTAGAGCACATTTGCCAACCTAGAGATTAGATGCAAAATGACCTGAGGCAAAGAGGACCCTGAGCCTTTGGTGAACTCCCCAAAGGCTCCAGAATATACACAATATATCATCTTTAAATGATAGGGAAAATAACACATACATAAGTATGTCTGTACTTTTCATGTAGGTCAAATGTACTATCATGATTTTTTTTGAGCACCAATTAACCTCTTTTGAAGGAAAGTGATCCATTGATCCATGAGAGAGAGCCTGATTTTCTTGATCACCTTTTGGATAATTGCCTCATGGGAATTTGATGGGAGTAGAGCTTCTTGGAGCCCCACTGACCACAAGTCTGGACTGAGGAATGTCGATCCTTGGAATTTTGGATTCTGACCCAGTCTTCAGCAAACTGGGTCCAATTCATTGTCCACAAGGGGACCAATGAGCTCCCTCTGTTTGCCAATTCTAGACGGATGCCAAATTGACACCAATCACAGGTCTCATTTTGTATTTTATAACTTTTTGACAACTACATTTTCCATATTACAGGTTCTCATGAAGACAGCTTTGATCTAAATGTGGATTATGTGAAGGAACCTGTTGGAAAAGAAGTCAAAAGAAACTGACAGGCTGCCCAGACAACTGTTCAGTTTATTCAAGTCAGGAAGGAAAGGCAAAGCAAACCCATGTAAGGCAGATTTCAAAAGATGCAAAGAAAGTTTAGTGTTTTTGTCAAGATAAGGGAAGAGGGCACTTCAGGCTGTAGGGACTTTTAATTAAATATGGGTAATATAATTCTTCTAATGGAATAAAGGAAGGTCAGAATAGAATAACAGGGTCATACGTGGAGATTTTTGGATAAATTAATATTTACAATATGGATGAACACTTGATAAATTAGTATTTATGATACGGAAAAACTCTGGAATGAGTGGGAATACCTAAGCTGGTATCTACCTGTCTATGTATTTAACTATTTATTTGAGGGGTGGGGTCACACCCTGTGGTGCTCAGAGCTTACTTCTGTCTCTGTACTTAGGAATAACTCCCAGAAGGGCTTGAGGGACCATTTGGGCTGCCAGGGATAAAACTTGGGTTAGCGGTGTACAAGGCAAACACCTTTCCCCCTGTATTTCTTTCTAGTTCCAAAGCATAGAATTTTATGCAGGACAATAATATATGACTTAAAAAGCCCCTTAGAGCTTATTGATTTACTGATTGATGTCAGTCAGAAGGAGGGCTCTGTTCTCCTCAAGACAACTACAGACCATGAAGAACAGTGGCACAGTGATTGAAGATGCAAATTGTAGTAAGTCAAAGAGGCAGCTATTTCATCATCACTGCACAAGCTCGCCAGATAATATATGAGAACCTAGTTAGGGTAGTACACGCAGAGTTTGTTTATTTACTTGATAGATAATGATTCCAAATATCTCCAATGACTGGAACAATGTGTCAGAGATAACAAGATAAAACTGACATGAAAAAATGGAGAGTCTTCTACCTGGGTTCAAAAGGTGAATTGCAGTGTTTGGTCTATAATGAAAAATAATAATAGTACTTGACATTTATTGAGCTCTTGGTATACCTCAGGCATGTTGCCAAGTGTTTCTCAGACATTATCTCATTTAGTCTTCATGGCAGCTCCAGGAGATAGGCAGGGTGATGTTTTACCAAAATAAAG
This sequence comes from Sorex fumeus, assembly GCF_029834395.1. Classification (NCBI taxonomy): domain Eukaryota; kingdom Metazoa; phylum Chordata; class Mammalia; order Eulipotyphla; family Soricidae; genus Sorex; species Sorex fumeus. The sequence goes on along the minus strand of NW_026606135.1, from coordinate 2,243,529 downwards.
GGGAAATACAGCCATCAGATTTAAGTAAATTTCCCTGTCACCTGGCATGGTAGACTAAAATCATTATACAACAAATATTCATAGATTTTTGCAAATAGTCACTGATGAGTTTCTTCATGTATCGGGCTGGCCACTGTTTTTGGTCAGTGTCATGTAGAGAAATATTGAATGGTTGATCCGTCGGCCCTGGGCAGCAAAGCACGTTTTCAGCTTCACCTTCACTTCGGATCATGATGATGAGAACTGGCCCAAGTACTCTCTACCCTTACTCCTGAGCCCAAGAAAGAGATATATTTATCTATCCAGGGTTATCAACTTGACCTGGATACTTAGCAGTGAGACAAATACATTCTTAGTGTTATGTGCCACTGAGATTTTGTGGTTGTTACTTAACATTGCTAGCTGTTAAATGTCTTCAGTCTGTAGCTGAACTGGGATTTTAATCTAAGTAATCTGATTCCAGAGTTCATGCTCTTTGGCATTCACATTTCACCATATTTCATTGAAAGGAAAAGAGGAGAATTGATTCCGGTTATAGTCTGTTGACCAAATATAAAAGACTTATTTTGGGGCCAGAGACAGTAAAGAGCTTAATATGCTCGCCTTGAATGTTGCTGGCCCTGGTTTGATCCCTGGCACCATATATGGTCTCTTGTCCACTGTCCATTCCTAAGCACTGATGACCACCAGTTTATGTACCCCCTGAAAAAAACCCCTATTTTTAATTTGTAATTTTAGTTCAACCTTTATCAAAATTTCATTAAATTTTTACTAAATGATTAAAATATTATGCTGAATGGGGTAAATTGGTTAAAACAGAAAATTATAACGGGAATGGTATGAACATATTTTGAATATATAAGCCAGTAATAATTAAAACAGAAAATTGCAAAACATTAACAATAACAATGGTCTGAAAGAGATTATATATGAATAAATTGAAGATAAGGGAGGCATTAAACACAGAGAACAGAAGGATTTTTAATAAATGATTGTTATTTATAAAAATAACTATGGAAAATAGCTATTTAGGAAAAGTAGCTATGTATCATAAACAAAATAACAAATTATATTGGGTTATGGAAAACTAGCAAAATATTGACCACAAGATTTTTCAAATAGTTTTCTAGGTTTTAAAGTGATAACAACATTTAATAGACCCAACTTTGAAAAAATTGGAAACTTTAAAATAAATACTAAAAAAAAATAAATGGTAGAGGGAAGGGAATTTATTACAGATATTAAGATGGAAGTATTGAGGCAATTGGTAGAATCCTGATTTTGCATATGAGTGTCTAGAATGAATAATCAACTAAAATCAGAAGAAATAAAGTTCAAAAATAGACCCTCAAAAGATGTTTCCTTATGTTCTTTCTCTGTGTCTGGCCCTTTTAAGAGTACCAACATTTCTAATGCAAATAGGGCAAAGTGGACACATCTTGGAGTGATCAAAAAAAGTAAGACAATAAGACAAATCATCTTTGTCACATGATTTAAAGTTGTAATAATGCTGCAATGTTCAATAAAAATTGATATTGTTATGTATTCTTGGTAACTCTGTCATTTAGAAAATCATTTAAAAATGTATGCAGTGATCTCACCTCTAAGTATTTAGCCTGAGTATAGTTTAAATGAGAAATATTTGGATGTATAAGAATTTTATTGCAGTGCTATCCATCATATTAAAACATTGAAAGCAATCTAAATGTTTAGTGCAGGAAATATCTAAGTAAATTATGAGTGTAGCTACACAATAGGCTCCTGTAAGCAATAAAAATGATAATTATAAAGATTATGGGAAATATTTATGAATAAGAGTACATATATAAATAGAATAGCAAAATTATGTCTATGAAGTGATTATAAGTACATAAAAATTAAATATTAAAAATTAAGTAGACAGTACTAGAAAGCCAGGAACTGCCAGTTCATAAGCCATCAGGCTTGTGGGAAATTTTCCTTCTCAAATTGTATTTGATGTTCATTAGGGTTACTGCAGTTTTCAATAACAAGGAATAGTAATAATAATAACATTAATTTTTTTAAAAAGACACAGAAGGACCAATCAGGGATATATTTGTCCTAATTTTGCATGAGGAAAGAGATTCTGGAATTTTGGTTGACCTAAAATTCATGGTGAGCCATTAGTATTTCAGGTCAGTAAAAGTGCTCAGAAAATCTTTAGCTACTTATATCAGCATGGCATAGCACAAATCCCACAAGACCTAGGGGTATGATGTGTGCTAAGAGTTCAGCAATACCAGACTGGGGTCCCAGGAGCAGAGCTTTTTTTATTTTTTAATCTTCATGATTCATTTTGTTTTGCTCTCGTTTGATATATTTTAAATTTATCTTAAATAAACACTTCATTGCATTGTGCCAGAGATTGCCAACTGTCTGCTGCCGGACTGCTTGCAGCATGTGGCATAGTTTTGGGGAATTGGAATTAGGGTCTCGGGCTTTTTAGACACATGCTCTACCACTCAGTTACCCCCAAGACTGAAATACAATATTTTTACCTGGAACTTGGTCAAGGGCATAACATATTCATTTGAAGTGTATAGCTTGGTTTTATTTTCTCTATGTACTCTGCTGCATGACAACCTTCCAATCAGGATATAGAAATAATGGCATTCCAGGCTTGATTGTGTTCCAGTCACAGTATGTTCTCACCTTTCCCTCACTCAGCAGTAACCAGTAATTTTTATAATCATCTATCAGTTTCTTCCGAACTTTCTGTACATGGAAGGATGTAAGATGCCCATTTTTTAAATTTTAGTAAACATGAGCTATTTTATTTTTTAATTTTTTAAAATTTTTATTAGTGAAACATCACGAGGTACCATTGTAGACTTACACATTTTTGTGCTTGGGTTTCGATTATACAATGATCGAGTACCCATCCCTCCACCAGTGCCCATTTCCCACCACCATGGATCCCAGTATCCCTCAACACCCTTCCCCCCCATCCCACCCCGCCTCTGTGGCAGGGCATTCCCTTTTATTCTCTCTCTCTTATTGGGTGTTGTGGTTTGCAGAAGAGGCAATGGTTGACAATCATGTTTGGTCTATAGTCTACTTTCAGCATGCTTCTCCTATCCTGGGAGGATCCTCCCAACACCCTTTATTTGGTGCTCCCTTCTCTATCTGAGCTCCCTTTTCCCCTAGCACGTGTGGCTGGCCTCCAGGCCATGGAGCAAAATTTCTGGTACTAATCTCGGCCACTCTTGGGTGTTAGTCTCCTATTATGTTACTTTATGCTCCCCAGATGAATGCAATCTTTCTATGTCTATCCCTTTCTTTCTGAGTCATTTTGCTTAACATGATACTTTCCATGTAGTACCACTTGTATGTAAATTTCGTGACTTCGTCTTTTCTAACAGCTACATAGTACTCCATTGTGTAAATGTACCAAAGTTTCTTTAACTAGTCAAAGATGGCCATTTTTAAAAATGTCTTGTCTTTTGTCGTGTGCCATCATGCCTTTCAGATTTTCCTATGTTGCTATGTCTGCTAGAAGTTTTTGAAGAATTCCATGAATATGTCATTCTTCATTCATCCTAGTTGGTTGATATTTGGATTATTTCATGAATATTATAGAATTTCCATGATTATACCACCATTTATCTATTCCTGATTGGTTGGATTACTTCTAATGTTGTGGTAATGTGAATAAATTTGCTGTGAATGTTTTTGTCCATGTCTTTGGATGAACATATGGTCAGTGTCTCATAGGTATATGCATACAAATGAGATTCAAGAATTATTAAGTTGGCACATGTTTAGCTTCTAAAGCATCTTCTAAAGATGCTACAAACATTATCAAAGAGGTTTTAAGATTTTTGACTCTTGAAGAAATGTGTGAAAGAATATTCTGTATTCTCACCCACACTCGGTGTTGTCCTTTCAATGTTTTTTTTTTTTAATTTTGGGTTTTCTGAAGGGGATATAGTGATGTATCACTGTGATTTTCATTGACACTTCCCTGATGTCTAAAAATGTTCAGCATCTTTTCACATTCTCACTAGATACCCTCTTTTGTACAGGATCTGTTTACATCTTTCATCCCACTTTACTTTTAGATTTCCTTTAGATTATTGGTTTTTTGATATAGGGGAAACACTGAAAAATATATTCTGAATATGAGTTATTGTGAGCATCTGTATAATGAACATCTGAATTTTTCACTTTCTAATATCTTATTTTTTAAATCTAACTTAATTTTATATATTTATTTATTTCTATTGAATCATGGTGAGATACACAGTTGCAAAGTTGATCATGATTGGTTTTCAGTCATACAATGTTCCAACACCCATCCCTTCATCTGTATACATTTCTCATCATCAGTGTTACCAGTTTCCCTTCTGCCACCTTCCCCACCTCTATGGCAAACACTTAGCACTTTTCTCTCTTCTCTCTCCTTTCTCTCTCTCTCTCTCTCTCTCTCTCTCTCCCTCCTTGGAATTATGGTTTTCAATACAGGTACTGAAAGGTTTATATATATATATATATATATATATATATATATATATATATATCCCTTTATCCACTTTCAATACTCAGTTCTTGTCCAGAGTGCTCATCTCCAACTATTGTTGTGGTCCCTTCTCTATCCTAAATGCCTACTGCTCTGACCTCCTCTCACTTGTGGCAAACTTCCAAAGATGGACGAGTCCTTCCAGCTGTTGTTTCTACTGTCCTTTGGTATTAATCTCATTCTTGTGATTACACCCAAAAGTGAGTGCAATTATTCTATGTCTGTCCCTCTCCTTTTGACTCATTTCACTCAGCATGGTACTTTCCATGCTTACTCATAAGCAGATTTTATGACTTCATTTTTCCTGGTGGTTGTATAGTACTCCACTTGGTAGATATACCATAGTTTTTTATTCAGTTGTCTTTCCTCAGGTACTGGGAGAAATCTGGGTTGTTCCTAGATTCTGGCCATGGTGAATTATGCTGCAATGAACATAGAAGTAGAGATGGCTTTTCTGCTGTGCTTTTTGACTCCCAGGGTATATTCCTAGAAATGGTATTGCTGGGTTGTATGGAAGCTCAATTTCTAGTTTCTTGAGGAATATCCATTTTATTTTCCAAAAAGGCTGAACCAGTCAGCACTCCCACCAACAATGAAGGAGAATTCCTTTCTCTCTGCATCCACACCAGCACTGGTTGTTTTTGTTCTTTTTGGTGTGTGTCTCTGTGGTGTGAGATATCTCATTGTTGTTTGGATTTGCATCTCCCTGATGGTTAGTGATGCAGAGTATTTTGCTTCATGTTTCTTTTGGCCATTTGAATTTCTTTTTTTGAGGAAGTTGTTTTTCATTGATGGGGTTGGATGTTTTTTCTTGTACAGTTTCAGCAGTGCCTTATAAATCTTTGATATTAACCCCTTATCTGATGGGTATTGGGTAAATAGTTTTTCCCATTCCACAGGCTGTCTTTGTATCTTGGCCACTTTTTCTTATGAGGGTAGAAGCTTATTAGTTTAATATTTGATAAAGTATTAAAGAAATATGAAATGGATCAAGGAAAGCCTCTTCAACAAGTGGTGCTCTGAAAACTGGGCAGCTACATGCAAAAAAAAAAAAGAACTCATTCTTCTTGATGCCATGCACGTCAGATAAAAATGGATTAAAGACCACAATATCAGACCTGAATCCATAAGGTTCATGGAGGAAAACATAGGAAGAACTCTCCATGACACTGAAGCCAAAGGCATTTTCAAAGATGAAGTACTACTGACCAAGCAAATTAAAATAGCAAAAAAGAAATGGTACTACATCACATTTTCTAATATCTTTTGATGAAAGGATATAGATTTAAATAAAGTAAGTTAATCACTTTTATTGTGGGTGCTTTTTGTGTTCTGTTTGAGAAATTGATGCCTATTTCAAGATCACAAAGCTATTAAACTGTATTTTATTTTGGAAACTTTATTGTTATATATTGTGCCTTTAGTTCTAAAACTGAATGTCTCTAGGAAAGATTGTCACTTGGAGGATCCCTTTATCTACTTTCACTTATATTAATCAATTTCCTTCCTAAATATTCATTTTCATGCTTTTATAAGTAGAATTATTTTATGATTACTTTCTTTTATTTTATTACTTTATTTCAATTACTACATTTACTTCATTTTACAATTTGTTCACTGGTAATATATAAGAAATAAATCAATAAACATTTAATGAGAGAAAAACACTTGCAGATTTGTTTATTGGCTCTAATATTCTTGTGTGAGTACCTTAGAATTGTCTATATTCAAATTTATGTCACCTGCAAATAGAGATGTTTTACTTCTTTTCCTGTGTATAGATAACATTTTTATTTATCCACATATTTTACTTTATTCCTAGTTGGAATGATTAAAATATCCAGTGCATTATTAAATAGAAGCAGCCTAGAATATTCTTGGTTTAGAGAAAAAAAATATTTTTTTCACCATTAAGTATTTTAGCTGTAGATTTTCCATGGATGCCCTTTATCCACTTCGGAAATTTCTTATCCCGATTCATTTATCTTTTAAAAAATGGAAAGTTGTTGGGTTTTCCAACTGCTGTTTCTGCATATATAGATAATCTTGTGAGTTTTGTCCTTTGTTCTGTTAATTTGTTGTACTAAAGTGATTGGTTTTCAGTTGTCATACAAATTCAGCATTCAACCAGGCACTTTATGATGACTTATAATCCTTTATAATCAATTGCTACTGGATTTGATTTGCTAGTAAAAAAATTTGTGTCTGTGTTCATGGAGCATATTGGTCTGTTGATTTCTTGTGATGTCTTTGTTGAATTTAGAATCAGGCTGATGTTAACCTTCATGAAATTATTTGTTTTGAAGTATCCCATTTCCTTTTCCTCTTTCCTTTGTGAGTTTGTGAAGACTTGCTAGTAAACCTTCTTTGAATAAGAATTGCTCTGTAAAGACTTAGGGCTCTGGATATTCTTTTTTCTTCTTTTTACTTTTTTTCTGGGGCTGGAGCAATAGCACAGCAGGTAGGGCGTTTGCCTCTCGTGCAGCCCACAGGAGTTTGATTCCTCCATCCCTCTGGAGAGCCCAGCAAGCTACCGAGAGTATTCTGTACACACAGCAGAGCCTGGCAAGCTCCCCATGGCGTATTTGATATGCCAAAAAGAGTAACAACAAGTCTCACAACGGAGACATTACTGTTGCTGGCTTGAGAAAATTGATAAACAACGGGAGGACAGTGCTAGAGTGGTATACAACAACACTAACATTTAATCAAGATTTCATTTTATAACATTATATAAATTATTAACCTGGATAATAGAAGTATAAGAAGGACCATAATATACTATATATATATGTATATATATATATATATATATGTTGCTTTTTGGGTTACACCTGGTGATGCACAGTGGTAACTCCAGGCTCTGCACTCAGAGTTACTCCCGACAGTGCTCAGGGGACCATATGACCATATGGGATGCTGGGAATTGAACCCGGGTCGGCCATGTGCAAGGCAAATGCCCTACCTGCTGTGCTATCTCTCTAGCCCCAATAAACCATTTTTGATGGATTTTTTTCTCTGTTACTTTGAAGCATTTTTTAAAAAAATAATAAGTTTATTTAAATGCCATAATTTACAAAGTTGTTCATAATGCAGTTCTTATGGGTTGTGGGATTCAGTGTTCCAACATCAATTCCATCACGAGAGTGGCCTTGCCTTCATCATTGTCCACATTTTCCCAAACACTCCCCAAGCCTGCCCCCTTAGCAGACACAAAAATTTTTATATTGCTTGTTACAACTAAATGGGTAATGCAGTTATCAAAAATATGCCAGTGAAACAGTGATAAAATTATCATAGCTCACCATGGAGTTATTAAGTCTTAGTCTTTGAAGATTTACTAAACTGCTTGTTACGTGAACCTTCTGTGCTTTTTGCTATTGTTGTTGTTGTTTGTTGTTTAGTTGGCTTCTAATGTTACATTCCCATCTAATTTGATGTGCTCCTACTGGGCTGTCAGTATTGTGGAATTTGTAGGTGTTATGTGAACACATATGTGGCTATGGGATCTAGAAACTTTAGGATCTAGAACTGGACCCATGAGTTGACATGGCGTTGACTATGGAATGTGTGCATGGCTGCTGAGGGTTGGGAATGGAGAGCTGTCCACTCCAACTTCTAGAAGACCCCAGTGTTCTCAGTTTGAAAGATGGCGCACCTGGAATTTTCGTGATTTGGTGTCTCTGCAGAGATTTGTCGTGAAGCAGTAGAGTTGAGTCATTGGTATGGTGTCAGCTATGTGCTGCGGGTGTGGCTGTGGGGGCTTCAGCGAATGGGTCCTTGGCCTGACCCCTTCGTGAGGGGGGAATCTTAGATTTTCTTTGTGGGAAGTTTAAAAGTTGCTAATTCAATGACTTCATTGGGTATAGTCTTATTAGACATTCCATTTCTTCTTTAGGCAATTTCAGTAGTTTGTGTATTTCTAAGAATTTTCCCATTGTTTAAATTATAAAATATTTGTATATAATTATTAATAGTATTCTCCCATCAACCGTTTTATTTAAGTTTCAAATTTATCATTGTTTAGCAGTACTGTAGAATTCAGTGGCATAGTTTTGTACCTCTGTATGTATAAGACTCATCACACCACCATCAGTGTTCTGGTGTTGTCACCCCACTGAGGCCCAGCTATCCTTTCCCTTAAATAATCACTTTATTTTTCACCAAATGTAAGAGTTAACTCTATTGTTTAATGCCAGTTTGTTGCTTTAGTTACTCATACTCCATAAAGAGCGAAATCATACAATGATATAGTCACTGTCACTGTCCTCCCATTGTTCATCAATTTGCTTGAGCGGGCCCACTATCGTCTCCATTGTGAGACTTGTTGTTACTGTGTTTGGCATATTGAATACGTCACGGGTAGCTTGCCAGGCTTTGCCGTGCGGGCGAGATACTCTTGGTAGCTTGCTGGGCTCCCCAAGAGGGGTGGAGGAATTGAACCAGAGTAGGTCGAGTCAGCCGCGTGCAAGGCAAATGCCTATCACTGTGCTATCACTCCAACCCATGATACAGTCATACAGTAAATTTAGTAGTTTCCTGAGTATATAGATCACAGTTTCTTTATCCCGTCACCTGTCTCCCCATCTTAGCTAACACTTGTTTACAGTCCTTTCATTATGTCATTTTCACATTTCTATTTTTGGTTTCAGATGCTTTGGTAATATGATACCAAAGTGTAGTATTGATTTTTATTTATCTCATGATTTATGTTGAATAATTTTCCATTTGTCAGTGGGCTATCTTTGTGTATTACTTTAAGTGTTTACTCAGGGCTAGTTGATTTACTCAGGGCTGGAGCGATAGCCCCGCGGGTAGGCGTTTGCCTTGCATGCAGTCGATCTGGCCGAGCCAGCCGACCAGAGTTCGATTCCTCTGCCCCTCTTGGAGAGCCCAGCAAGCTACAGAGAGTATCTCACCCGCACGGCAAAGCCTGGCAAACTACCCATGACATATTCGATATGCCAAACACAGTAACAACAAGGCCTACAATGGAGATGTTACTGGACCTGCTCAAGCAAATTGATGAACAACGAGAGGACAGTGCTACAGACAGTGCAGTGCAGTTTACTCAGGACCAGAGAAATAACTCAATGGGCTGGAGCACATACTTTACATGCAGGAGGTCCAGGTTTGATCCTGGTTATTGCATAATCCTCCAAAACCACTGGGAGCAACCCCCAAGCACTGTGCCACAAGTAGGCCCAGAATATTCCTGGGTGTGTCCCTGGCACAAACAAAAGTTAAGATGCTTATTCAGGAATAATTTCCATGTGCTCATATGTTTGATTGGGTTGCTTGCCTTTTGTTACTGAGTTGTAGAAATTCTTTGTATAGTTTTGGATATTAAACTTTTGTCAGATGTATTGTGTGCAAACATCTCTCAGTTGCTAGGTTGACTTTTTGTTATTTCTGTGGTAGTTATTTTTGCTGTGCAAACAAGTTTTATTTTATTTCATTTGCCTATTTATTTATTTATTTGGGGAGGGCTCATTCAGTAATGCTTAGATGTTACTCCTAGCTCTGCGCTTAGGAATAAATCCTGGCAGTGCTCTGAGGACCATACAGGATGCCAGGTATCCAATGGGTCAGCCACATGCAAGACAAGTTCCTACTCTCTGTCCTATCCCACCAGTCCCAGTGTAAAAGTTTTTAAATGTGATGTAGTCTTACTGGTTCTATCTTGCTTTTGTTTCCCTTGCCAGGGTGGTGGGTCTTCAAATATATCTAATGTTGAGGTGTTTTAATGCGATTTCTGTTCCTATGCTTTCTATTTTTGGTTTCAGGTATAATAGCCGAGATGAATCCATTTTGACTCAGGTTTTATAAATGATATTAAATTGTGATCTAATTAAAAAATTAATTTTGCATGCCCCTCTTTTGTTTTGTCGGCACTATTTTTCTAATAACCTTTCCTTTGTGATAGATTAGGTGTGATTGTAGTTTTTGAGATTCTATGTGTTTCATCATCCCGTGCTCCTATTTCTGTTCCAATACCATAATGTTTTAATTACAGTTGCATTGTAATATGTAGCATGAAGAAAGAGAAAATGATGCTTTGAGTTTTTCCTTTTTTTAAATAATTGATTTGGCTATCCAAAGTTTTTAGTGACTTCCTACACATTTTCAAATTGTTCTGTTTTCTGGAAAATGCTATTGGTATTTTGATAGAGATTGCTTGATTCTAAAGATTGCTTTAAATAAGATGTCTGTTTTAATTGTTTCTATTTTTTCAAGCCATGAACATGAGGGAACTTTCCCTTCCACGTTATCTTCTATTTCTTTTAACGGTGTGAGAGTTTTCAGTATGTAGGCCATTTTCATTTACCTCTTTTGCTAGGATGACTCTCACATATTTTATCTTTCTAATGCAATTTTAGTGAAATTGTTTGTTAATTGTTCTATTAATTGTTAATACTCATTGTTGTGTACAGAAATGCAACAGATTTATGTGGTTGATTTTTTATTCTGCCACTTCACTGAACTCATCAATTTTCTAACTTTTGGAGAAGTTTTGGGAGGAATATTAAGGGTTTCTAGCTTCCAGTAAACTAAAACATCAGTAATTTTTTGTCCCAGAGCTCAGTTTCTGCAAGAAGTGTAGCATCTTACTCTATCTGATACTCTATTCACTGATGTTTACTGATTCTCACTATCTACTATAACTTCTGCATTTTCTGTCCTTTCCCGGCAGGCTCAGATCTGCCAACAGAAATGGTGACTGGCATCACCAGGCCATGCCTTCCTGCTCTGAAGGATAGCTCTTCCAATTCTCTCCGCTCTAATCAACTACCTTTTAATATGACACAGGTGCATATGTGCCTCGGGAAAATGAGGTTGTAAGCTGATGAGGCTTTGACATAATTTGTAGTTGATTTATGGATGTGCTTTAACTGGTGCTTTGCTTGCTACCATTTTTTCTAGCATTTATCCAGAAGGCCTCACTTTTTATTTTTGTAAACTTGGCAACACTCTTCTCATATTTATCTTGATGTTAGTAATTTATATATTCTTTCCTCTTTGCAACTCGGTCAGTCTAGTTAAAAGATTTTTAGTGTATTAAATTTGTCAAATCACTAATTTTGTGTATTGGGTTTCTCTGTTTTTCCTATTTATTTTTACTGCAGTTTTTTTTCACTGTATCCTTTTTGCTTTTTTCCAGTTTTACTTATTTTTGGGCTGGAGCGCTAGCACAGTGGTAGGGCGTTTTCATTACAAGCGGCCAACATGGCCGACCCGAGTTCGATTCCTCGGCCCCTCTTGGAGAGTCCGGCAAGCTACCGAGAGTATCTCGCCCGCACAGCAGAACCTGGCAAGCTAACCCGTGACATATTCGATATGCCAAACACAGTAACAAGTCTCATGAAGGAGACGTTACTGGGCCCGCTCGAGCAAATCGATGAACAACGGGAGGACCGTGACTGTGACTTATTTTTAATTTTTGTTATTATTTAAATGGGGAAGTTTAGGTTATTGTTGTGTGATCTTCATTTTTTTATATGATTGCTAATAGCTACAAATCTTCCTCTCAGCACTGTTTTTCACTGCATACCATGTTTTGATACTCTGCATTTTATTTTCATTCATCTCAAAGTATTTAAAATATCATTTGAAAAATTTCTTCTTTTACCCATTGGTTATTGAAGAGTCCATTGTCTTATTTATACATGTCTACGGATTCCCCAGATTAATGCTCAGGGATTACTTGTGCTCTGCACTCAGGAATTGCTCCTTGCGGTGCTTGGGGGACCATATGGGATGCTGGGAATCCAACCTGGGTTGGATTCCTGGGTTGAATCCAACCTGGGTTGGCCTCGTGCAAGGCAAATGCCTTAACTGCTGTGCTCCAGCCCTAAGGCCAGGTGTAATTTTAAGTTTTAATTATATTTAGAGTCAATTAATGGCACAGTTGTAATATATATATGTATATTTTGTGGAATGCTTCGTGTTTATATGAGAATATAATATATATCCTCTATTTATTAAATATTCTATATAAGTCTCTTGGGTCTAGTTTGTAGTGTTGTTCATACCATTTTTGCTATTGACTATATAGGAGTTCAGTCTGCTATTGAAAATAAGATATCATTTCTGATATTTTTTCTCTAGTTTTCCCTTCAATTCTGTTTCTCCATTTCATGAGTTTCAGATAAAGTTGCTAGATGCATATTGTAATTTTATCATTGTAAAATTTTAGTATAACAATATTTATCTTAAAGCCTATATTAGTCTCCTTTTAGTTTTCTTTTGCATGTGACATTTTTTATAACTTTTTTTCTTCTAGCCATTTGTATATCTGAATATAACGTGTGTTTATTGTAGACTCTAGCATGGTGGATTTTTTTAAAAATTCATAAATGTCAATCTCTGCCTTTTGATTAGAATGTTCACTCGATTTATATTTAATGTAGCTGCTGAAAATACCTAACTTGCATCTTCCATTTTGACATTTGTTTTATATAGTTCTTTCCTGGGAAGCTGTATCTTGCTCTGCTTTTTGCCTATTTCCAGTTTGATACATAGGGTTACTCCCAGCAGTACTTGGGATAACTCACGGTGCCAGAGATCCCGTGATTGCAGCTCCTGCATATAAAGCATTTGCTTCAGCTCTTTGAGCTATCTCTGTGGTCACATTTTTTATATTTCTTATGCTTTTGTTAGTCTATTTCTCCATTGTGCTACTGTGCATCAAGTACATATTTTCTAGTCCCTTGTGGTTTCTTTTGTAACATGGCTTTTGTGTTATTTTGTAACACGTCTTTTGAGTTATTTCCTTAATGGTTGCCCTGAGCTTATAATTAACATCTCAACTTAAAGCAATATACTTGAGATTAATAGCTTTAAAATTTTATTTTTGAAATGATCCCAAGCTACTTTAATATAGCAATTTTGTCTTCTTTTGCACAATTATTGACACTTACATTATGCAAAAAAAAAGTGATGCAAAGAAACGATGGCCTGGACTAGTAGCTTGGGCTAAGGCAGTGGCAAGGAGGGAACAAAGGGATGAAATAGAGATAGAATTTAGTAGTGAATCCATGGATCATGGGACCCAACTGCATGTGAAGTAAAGGTAAAACTAATCTGTGACTGAAAGAAGCAGTGTGTTTGACTGGTAGACTGCTTTGGGAATAGTCACAAGAATTCACAAGATAGTTGCAATGAAAATGAGTAGAAAAGTATTGCGTAGGTCCAACCTCAGCAACATAGGTCATTCTTGTAGACTCTCCTGACTGAAGTGGATATTTCTGCACTGAGACGACCTTAGACCTGGGAAGGCCTGTTTACTCTGCTTCAGTCACAGCCTGTCCCTGCACACTGTCACATTCATTGAGCATCATCCTGGAGCCAGTGACTCTATCATAGTAATTGAGCATCATCCAGGAGCTCCCTGTTGTGGTTTTTCTTATCTTTGTTATCTATCCAATCTTGAGGAGACTCCATATTTTCCACAGGAGGGCTAGTGTGACCAAAATAGTGAGGAGGTGTTACTTAGAGGTGTTGTGCAAGTGTTACCTGTGGAGTTATATAAGATTCTCTAGAGACATAGACCATAGAGGATAAACATACATAAGGAGATTTACTATGAGAAACTGAAATTTTAGAAGCTAGGTCCCAAGACCTGCAGTTAGCACAATAAAGACCCAAGAAAGCTGACGGTGTGGTTCCAGTCTGAGTTTATGGACCTGAGACCCAAGTAGAACCAATGTGTAATTTCCAATCCAAAAGTCTGAAGCCTGAGATTAATTCCAGTCTATAGGCAGAGGAAAAACTGTCTTAGCCCAAGAAGTCCTACAGAAGTTCTCTCTAATTTCACCTTTCTTCTTTTTTTTTTCTTTAAATCTTCAATTGATTGGATGAGGCTCATACTGGGAAGGCAGTTTGTTTCACTCAGCCTATCAATTCTATGTTAATCTCATCCAGACACACCCACTATACTGTTCAACCACATGTCTGCTCACTCCATGACCCAGTAAGTTGACACATAAAATCAGCCATCACTGGGGTTACTGAGAGCCTGGGGCAGCAGGCAATATGGTGCTATTTCATGTATGCACAGGGCTCAGGATCCCAGGGTCCTGGTTATTTGTAACATATCTCTTCCCTTCACTCAATCTGCTTTGCCTTCATGGGCACACTCTTTTCCGTACTACCCCTGAATTCAGGTTTCAAATTGCTAGTGCACTATTGGAAAAAAATCAGTATTTTTTATAGATCTTGAATCTCATTGAAATAGGAGTAACATCTGAATAATTGGGCTGTGAAAAACAAGCAAGTCAGACTGTTTGTCTGTATGAATTTCCTGAGTTCCTACATATACAGAGCAGATGCTAAGTGCTGGTCACATTTGTGAGAGCAAGAAAAGGAGATTTTGCCCTGTGATTGGTCCCCAAGGAAGTAAAATTCACCCCATGGTAATGTTCTTGAGATAAAGGGACTTTTATTCACTACCATTGGGGATGCTGCCTGGTCCTGTCATTTTGGAATGACATGGACGTTCCTCAAAGCACTAGAAATTGAGCTTCTGTAAGACACAGCAGTGCAGCTCCTGGGAATATAACCTACTGGCACCCAAACACAGTGCAGAAAAGTCATCTACACTCCTATGTTCATTTCACAATAGTAAGTCTGGAAACAACCTAATAGTGAAAAAATACGTGGATGAACAAAGTATGGTAGACCTACACAGTGGAACATATGCAACTGTTAGGAAAAATGAAGTCATGAAATTTACTTATACATGGATGGATGTGGAGGGTATCATGATGAGTGAAATGAGTCAGAAGGAGAGGGATAGACAATGTGGGAGGTAAAAAAAAAACATAGTATGAGAATAATATCCGAAGACATTAGAAACAAGGGCCAGGAAGCCTGGTCCATGGTAGGTAGCCTGCCCCAAGTTGGGGAGTGCAGTTAGGCCAGAAAAGCGACCACTGTGACAATAATTGGAAATGATCACTCTGGACAAAAACTGATTGCTGAAAGATAGTGAAGTGATATACATGATAAATTTTTAGTAATAGTATTACAAATCACAGTGCCTGAAAGGAAAGGGGGCCATACACAGGTAGACAAAGGGCAGGGGGAAGTTTCTGCTATAGAGGCAGGCTGGGGGACAGTGGCAGGGAACCTGGGGACATTGGTGGTGGAAAATGTACACTGGTGAAGGGCTGAGTGTTGGAGCATTGTATGACTGAGACCCAATCATCAACAACTTTGTAACTGTGTATCTCATTCAATAAAAAATTGTGTGGGCACTGTGACTTGGTATACACCCAAAGCAGGCATGTGTGCGTGCACTGCAACTAACAAGTATGTCCAAATGCAGTGTGATCTGCAACCCAGTATGCAGTCTTCATAACCAAGCATGCATGTGATTCCTTGTCATTGCAATGCCAGTAGCAGAAGGGGGGTTAACGTAAACAGAGCACCAGCGATCTCGTTTGTTTATGCATCTGGAGGCATGGGCTCAGGGAAAATCTGCTCATATCGTTCTTGCTCTGAGGTTATTTCTCAGTCTTGCTTTCCATCCCCCTGGAGTTGCTCATATCTCAGCTTCACTCTCCTGCCATTGGCAGTGATTTTACAAGTTCTCGAATTCTTCTTAGTAATTCCATGACTTTAAATTAGAATTCATTTCTGTTGCTTGCACCTAAATAACCCAGTGGTGGTACACTAGATCCATTTCCAGTGGTTGTTTCTCTGCCATTTCTATGCTATTCTATACCTATCTCATCCAAGTGAGAAAGAGTATTTCAATTCCGTTCAGCAGATCTCTTCTAATTAGGGCTTTTGGAATGTGGGTGTGTGAGCAGGGTGATTGCTATTGCACGCCTAGCATCTTGCAGTCATCAGACCATAAACGCAAATACAAACCAGGCTCTGGCTTGAAATAGACCCTTGGGGTCAACATTGCACTTAATCCCCACCTGCCCTGGTTTAAACAGAGAAATCTCGAGCATTTATTTTGCACCGTTCCTAGGGAACATTTATGTAATATATTGAAGTTTCAGAAATTCTGTTGAACTTTGAAAAGTTCAGCAGTCAGCAGTTTGTGTGTGTCCAGAGCAGAGTTTTGGGCGGGGGTTGTGGGGGAGTTAGACTCGAAGGAGATGGGAGTGGAAGCTGGTGAGGAAGGGCATCATCACAGCCCACTAAAGGCTCAGGTTATCAGTGGTATCCAGTTGTAAGGCTCTTTCTCCAAATATTTGGAGCCTAGGACCAGTCTGGAAGATTGTAGTGTGATTCTGGAAATTATTTTGCCTAAAATAGAAACAAAAACATGTGGGAATGGGCAACATGGGTATTAAAATGAAAAGATACAGAATGCCTGGCTGGGGGCTGAGCTGGTCAGTGTCTTGAGCAACATGGGTTCTGAGTCATCAGATCTGGGTTGTGTCCTCTGTTTTGAGGACTAGAATCAAGATTTCTTCCTTGCTAGGACACCTGAAGGGAATTAGAGTTGGTCAAGCTCCCAAGAAATGGTTGTGTATGTCAGATTTCAATTTCCTTATTGTACTGACAGCTGGGAAGGACATGGGTACCCACAGTGGCTGGTAACTGGTCAGCAAATCTCTCTTGCGGAAGTTGAGCTATTGAGAGCATCACAGAGGTCCAAAAGCTTTAGTTCTTGGGAGTAAAAAGACAGGGTTTCCTACTTTAGGACCCAGACATGGCTCAACTATTTAGTCCACCATGCGATTGACAGACAGGGTCAAATCTGACACATAGGCTCACAAGGCTATTGGTGAATAGAGTGACTGAATGAATCATGAAAAAATGTAGTCAAAAGCCTACCCTTTGATAAAGACTTTTTTATTCTGTTTTTAACCACACCTAATGGTGCTCAGAGGTTGTACCTGGCTCTGTGGTCAGGAATTGGCTCAGGAAACCATGTAGGATGACAAGGCTAGAACCTGGTCAGTCACATGCAAGGCAAAGACCCTACTGTTGCACTATTACTCCAGCCCCTTGGTCCTTGTTGGAACATTTTAGTAGATGGTTTGAATCCTCAATATTTCAGTTACAACTTGAGGTTTGAAAACCCTTTTCTGGCTCTTCACTCTGTGTCTTTGAGTAGATCAGAACTCTTAATAAAGCTAAGTTCCAAGACTACACTATTCCTGCTTTAACTGCAGAGCCCTCCCATGCAGGAACGACCAAACCTTCCTTCACTCATTTTACCATTTTTTGTCCCAAAGGAGGTCCTTGTATGCGTAGTCTTGTCACTTGAAGCCTCTCAGAGCTAGAGTTTGGTAATTTGATTCAGATTCTGAGGAGCCTCTTTGGGTTCCGAGTCATCAGATATGGGTTATGTCCTCTGTTTTGAGGGCTAGAATCAAGAATTCATCCTTGCCAGGACACCTAAAGGGGCTTAGAGCTGGTCAAACCCCCAAGAAATGGTTGCTTGCATATGGGTAAAGATTTTCCCTCTTGCCACCTGACCATTAGATTTTGCTTGATTGGGAAAGTTTTAAAAGCTTCAATTATACCAGATCCTTATGGTTGACAAGTTCTCTGCACCAGGAGACAGAGAGATTGGACCTTTCTCTCAAGTCCTAGCAGCTCATCATCTGAAGTCTTAGGTAGGAGAGTAGGGATATGGTCGTCTGCATGCCAGCACACGTTTGCTTTGATCTCGGCCAGTACTGAGAGTCAACTAGTAATCTTGGAGCATCTAGTGTGTTTATATCTGCCCGTTTCAATTCTTTATACCTATTACAGAGTTTGTAGTAGAAAAGGCGAGGAAACAACATTCAACAAACAACTAAATTGGGTTTGAGTCTTTATATCCATAACCTCATTTAACACCAACATATCAACACCATGGGGAACTGTGACTCAGAGAGATTAATGACTTCTTTTAGATCACACGATTAGTTAGTGTTTGAGTTTATATGACTCTAACACTTATTATTGTAATTTACTGCCTTAATCTGCGTTTGGAGTTTTAGCCAGTTCAGCAAGCTTGTGACAACCTGGTAGGCTAATGTAAGTACAAATATCACCTGATTTTGTTATTTTTGGCTTATATTTGAGTGTACAGTTTGTTTGAGAAAGCACATGGTTTAGTAATATTGCCAATTTCCGAACAGTTTTCTCACATATATCAAGGTTCAGCTACCTATGTTTTACGGGTTAATTCTTTGTATAATGAAAAGGTAGATTTTTCATGCTGGGAGAGTTGATAAATGGATCATTTGTATTTCCTCTATTTATGATTTAAGCTTTCTATAGACTTAATTTATGAAGATTTCTCATTACTCTGAGTTATTCTCAATTCATTAAATAATTAGAGGATAGGATTAGGAGGAAGAATGTTAATAATCACTTGACATATTTGCTTGATGCAGTAATTGAAAGCCATTGATTTACAGTAGAAGTAATGGTACAGTTCTTTCTGTTATGAGATTATATTTAATTGAATATCCTTCCCCCACTTGTGGCACCCCAGTAGACTTATTATTTTTATTAATGAAATTGTGCAGCTTGTCTTTCTGGGGTTTGGGTTTCTGCTCTTCTCCTCTTCTTTCTTTTGCATCTTTTTGTCCACTTGCTAATTTTCGTGGCGTTTCATCTACTCCGAATAATTTGTGGAGGATCATAATCTACTCCTCTAGCTTACTTGGTTATAAAGTGCTAAATTTCAAGTTCAAGAAAGAATTTTTCATTTGGAGATTTTATGTACTCTTTTGTAAATTAATTTCTTCTTTTTCACAAAGACAGACAAAGCATTGCAATGATTTTCTACCGCAGAGAAGTAATGAGGCTTATGGGAAAATGTTTAATAGAAAACATTGTCCCACACTGAGAATTAGAGATTCTTGGTGTGGAAGAAACCAATGAATATTATTAAAACCAGAGAGTTGATGGTTCTGGGTGAGCATTTCTTTGAGAGAATGCCTGAGTTGTCCTAGGAACGGTTTATACTTATGCCTCCATGCATGTACCTCTGTAGTGAAGCTATGAAATGCTTAAACTTTTCCTCAGGGGCTGAAGCACAGAGGAGGGGTGAATGGTGGATATTCATGTTGGGAAGCCAGTTGTATGCCAGATCCCATGGATTCTGCTCAGTGGGGAAGTACTATTTTCAGTTTTTTATTGTCTGGAATTTGCTTCCTATAGAATACCTTAGAAACAATGCACTATTTTTTCCAAGGTGAGAACCCAGTGGAAGGAAAAATAAAAACACACCAGAAAGCTACAGAGCTGAGATGTAGTTAAATTTTCATACCCTTGTTACTTTTTTTTTGGATGGGGTTATCACACCCAGATCTGCTCAGTGTTATCTCTTCTTGGCTTTGCACTCAGGGATGACTTCTGGTAGGCTCAGGGGACCATATAGGGTGCTGGGGACCAATTCAGGTCGACTTTGTGCATGGCAAGCACCCTTCCTACTGTACTATCACATTAAACTCTATCCCCCTGTTTTAAAATAGTATTTGGAGAGGAAAGCAAGCTCTAGAGAAAAATAGTCCTTATACAATAGTGTTTGTGCAGTTCTTGAAGAATTTGCAGTAATACTGCAATTGCTATCAAAGTATCCATTTCATCACAGAGCAATTGGGGTGTTTAGATGACTTGGAAATTTATTTGAGTTGTGGGATTTATGAAAGAAGAAGATAAGTAAAGGAAAAGAAAATTTTCTAAAACTTAAAATTTCCCTCTAGCTTTCACTCTGCATAGAGCAAAAAATAGGCCATTTTTCTTGTTCTCAAATTGTTTTGAAATTTCAACCTGTTCTTAAAGTTTGTGTTCTTTTGCTCCGTTTATTGGTTTGTGTCATAACATCTACATCAACAAACATACCAGATAGAAACACCCTGCTCTTTGGAACTCAAAGGCTTGTTCTGTCCACGGAGGAGAGAATAATGACTGACCACCTCACTTTACAGTATAATGAAATAATCACGAGGAAAACAGAGGCTGAGTCTGTCCCTTGCTCATCTGTAATCGCTTGCAGGAATAGATGGGTTTGGTCTTACATGAGTTATATTTCGGGTCTGGAAATTGTGGATAGGAGATTGAAACCTCTGTTGGCCAGGAGAGGGATCTTGTGAGGAATATCCAACTGGAACCAGATGAGATCACATTAAGACAATGTGCAAATAAAACAGAGATGCCAAACACACCCCAAGCTATAGGTGTTGTCCTCCAGGACTGGGGTATCCAGCAGTTATTTATTCTCCTGGTAGGGACACTTGAATGGCCATGGGATCAGAGTTCAGGGCACATTGAAGTAACTGATAACAGTTAAACTGGGAACAGACTTGTGGAGACTGAGTGTCAGACCAGGAATTTAGAACTTAAACCCCAGAGAACTGAAGATCTGGGATGATCAACAATGTGTTTAGAAAGATGTCTCAGATAGATTTGTACCATGCTTGTGGTTTAAGAGATTTTAGAGCTGATTAGATTAGGAGGAATAAAGGGAGACTGTAAGGCTGCACTCCTGCTTTGAAATACTTTGTTATTCATCAGCCTCTGGTGCTATTCTCCTTGCCAGGACTATTTATTTCAGTTCAGTCAAGTGTGGAGTCATGCGTTTATTATAGTTTGGTCAGGTTTCGAGTTTACCACATCTATCCATTTATTCTTTTCAGGGAGGGGGAACACCCAGTGGGCACAGAGCCTATTCGTATCTTGGTGCTTGTGGGTTGTGCTTGGTCATGTTGGGGGAACCAGGCAATTCTAGGGTGTAAGCCTGGACCTCCTGCAGACGAACATTCCCTCAGTCTGCTGAGTTCCCTTTCTGTTCCCTCTGTGGATCACTTAAAAATGTTTTAGACTGCTACAGTAGTGTTAAGATTTATGTTACTGCTGTACAAAATAGCTGCACCCCTTCACCTCCATATCATTTTTAAGAACCTTTAGGATACAGGTTTGTGTCTTCATCAGAGTTTTACAATATCTCTGAGTAAATTTTAGGATGCATTTGTAATTCCACAGAGTTTACTTTTCCAGGTTAAGTTGCATTATTAAAATGACCAAGACTAGTCATTTCTCAGTGCTTTGGCCATTTCCATCTCCAGAGTCACTTCTTTTTTTTTCTTCCCCGCATTTTGAGTCACACCCGGTGATGCACAGGGGTTACTCCTGGCTCATGCTCTCAGGAATTACTCCTGGTGGTGCACCATATAGGATGCTGGGAATTGAACCCAGGTTGGCTGTGTGCAAGGCAAACGCCGTACCTGCTGTGCTATCACTCCAGCCTCCAGAATCACTTCTGTTCAGAATAGTGTCATTATCTTGTGGTGTTCTCCGCTTCTGAGGCAGACCATTCTCCTTCTCTGGAGAAATCTAAAGATGCCTTCAAGGTGTCTGCTGGAATAGACATTAAAACAAGGTGTCCTGCTCTTGGTTTAATGGCTCCTCAATCAGATGCCTTGAAATATTTAAACCTCATATTGTTACTCTGTCTTATCTGTTTTCCATTTCTATGAGAAGTGAAGGGTTTTGCTAAATGTATTAGTTATTAATTTATAAAATTCCCTGATGTTCTATTAGTAGAAAGTACTGGTAGACTTTTAATATAACAGGTATCTAGTTGCCTGCCAGTCCTCCCTTCCTCTCTTTTCTTCCCTCTCTCTATTTCTCCTTTCTTTTCTTCCTTCCATCCATTGGTGCATTCACTGATGAACACATATACTCATTAGTCATTCACTCAATTTTACTCTTTATTCATGAGCATAAACTCATTTAATCCATATAATCTCCCTTTAAAAGTA
Source organism: Sorex fumeus (assembly GCF_029834395.1). Classification (NCBI taxonomy): domain Eukaryota; kingdom Metazoa; phylum Chordata; class Mammalia; order Eulipotyphla; family Soricidae; genus Sorex; species Sorex fumeus. The sequence continues at coordinate 2,221,260 of NW_026606135.1, read as the reverse complement.
GACGTTACTTCCAATTAAAATAAGAGTACTGATTCAGGGAGCTTAAATAATCTGTCCTCAAACAATTAGCCTTTGGAGGTGTCAGGCTGGTAACTTAGTGTGCTTGGTGTAAAGATCGTGCTCATTAGAGCACAAGCGATCGTGGCAGCACTGGCTGTAGTAGCAAGAAAGTGGAAACACTGGAAAAGAAAGTCAATTGGGGATTGGACACAGTTAAGGGTTTATCCATAAGATGAAAAGCAGTACAGCTTCTCCAAAGAAGGAATTAGACTAAATACACAAAGTATAAAAACTGGGCGCATATATGCTGCCTGAACCCATGTGCTGCTTGTGCCCATGTGACTGAGCACATGCGTTGCCTGTATCTCCCCTCTTGGAATGTGTACTTTCATGCTTTCATGTCTAATGCTGGGATGTGTGTAGGAGCTCTCTCTCTTTCTGCCCCTGGAGAAGCCCGGGTTCTCTCTTGAGCATGTAATCTCCACTCTCTCCTACTTTCTTCTCTTCCAAATCTCCAAATAAAATCTGTTTTAGTTTTTTAAAAAAGTGATGAAAAATGTGCATGATAGTTTCCTTGTAAAGAAAGCAAAAAAAATTGTATAACAGTATGTCTAATGTGATCCTGCATCTGTTAAGGTTGTCTTTGTATCTTTTCCCTTGCTTGGAAAGTGCCTGACTGTCCCAAAGTATGCAGTTTCCAGTAGTTACTCCTGAAATCTGACTCTTAGGGAAAAACATGTAAAACTAAATTTTGGCTGAAATTTGTATAGTATTTATTTTAATAGTAATAATTCATTTTATTATAAAAATGTTAAGTCTGTTTTGAACTACCATACCCTGATGACAAGGAAGGCCACTATCTCATTGTCTTTGCTATAAGCGTCTTATCTGTTCTCAGGTGAAATCTTTCCTTGGTCTTCACTGCTTAATTTGAATCATCTAAACCAGACCTTTCCACAGCTCTGCATCTTGTGTACTTCCATTTGGGTGCAAAGCTTCTTTCATGTAGCTTATATTTTATTGATCATTAAAATACGAGCAGTTAAAGTAATAAAGGCAGCAATGAAATATATGACTTTTCATGTCATGGTCAGGATAGTAATTTTTATTATAGTTTAGACAATATGGTTAAAATAGTGTTAAAGTTTATAGCATGGATACACAAAGTTACTGCACTGCACCATCGCTCAAGTGTCTATGACCCTCACCCCTGTGTTTATGTAACCTTTAGTCCAATCTTCAGACCCCCCTAATCTTCCATCCACTCTTCATTGATAAAGTTTTTGTTTGTTTTGTTTTGGGGCCACGATGGGTGATATTCAGGGCTTACTCCTGGCTCTGTGCTCAGGGATCACTCCTGGGACTAAAATGTAGGGGCTGGAGGAATCGTGCAGCGGATAGGGTGCTAGCCTTGCACACGGCTGACCTGGGTTTATTACTTGGCATCCTGTGTGGTCCCCTGAGCCTGTCGGGAGTAATGCCTTTGCTCAAAGCCAGGAGTAACCCCTGAGCATCGCTTCATGTGGTGCCTCCACAAAAAATAAAGTAAGATTTTCTAAAATGTTTAAAAAGAAAGTGGACTTTTAGAATAATTCCACTTATTAAATATAGTCCAGAGAGTTCTCAGATAACCCTCACCCCATTTTTCCTAATGTTAATCAATTAACACCATCAAATCTGATGCATTTATTGAAACTAAGAAACTCACTCTGACACATTTCTATTCATACCACCTCAGACTTCATTCGTGTTTCAGTTGTTTTCCCACTGATGTCCTCTTTCTGTTCCAGGTCCCAGGTCCAAGATCCCGTACTGTGTCAAAGTCACCTTTGCCCTCCCTCCCTATTATTCTATTCTCCTTTATATTTTCAGATCTGGGGAGGGTGTGAGGCTATCCATCATGGTACTCAGGGGCGCTGTGCTCAGGATCGACTCCTAGTAGTGTTCAGGAGATCAGTGTAGTGCTGGGGATTGCATGGCAGCATGCAAGGCAAGCATCTTTGCTCCTCTACTATCTCCTTGAATCTGATAAAGGAGTACCACTCAAAATTCTCTTGAGCTTGGCAGACCTCATTTTAGCCTTACCCTTAGCATTATTTAGTATTCTTTTGACTCTCTTGCCACATACACCACATGATCTCTCCATGATGTTTGGGTGAGACTCTGGACCCACCAGGAACAGGGGGGTGAAGGTGCCTCTGCAGTGTATTGGCATTTGTGAGCCTTCTGCCCCCTTCTCTTTAGCGGAAAATAAACATCTACCATGAGGTTTGCATACCTTTGTTGTTTCTTCAAAGGTTCCCTCTCTGTAGGCCTGGTGGCCTTCTTTACCAAGCATTCTGGGGAAACCTTCGTAATTTGATTTATGCGTGTGGCTACTGCTTCTGCTGTGCCTACCTGTGGGAATGTTAGGATGCTTTCTGCAGGACGGCTGTATGGCTGCCTGGAGGTTTATTTCCATTCCCCCATATCTGGGATGGGTCTTGCAGGGGAGCTGAGACTCAGAGAACTCCCATCGTGCCAGTGAGAATGCTGTATTTTATGTGGATTTTAAAAACATCATAAATGTCATCAGAACAAGTAAAACAGTGAAAAGAAGCCTAACTCAGTGATTGCCCTTCTCGATGCCATCCTGCAGCCACGCCCCGCAGAATCCCCCTCGAGTCACAGGCTGGAGAGGACACCAGCTGTCTGAGCAATTCTCTAGGATGACTGTGGGATGGGGGGTGGAGGTGGGGAGGCAGGTGAGGGTCCAGGGAGTGGGAAACAGCACAGATTCGGAGACCCACTGGACTCTTGCTCAAGTTCTTTTGGCCCTCACTCTTTGCCTTAAAATATTATCTTCTGTGGCATATAAATGGGGTATTTAGAGCAGTGTTTTCCAAAGTCTGCTGCACAATTGATCCCCTGGGGTCTGAGAGGGAAAAAGACAAAACAAATTCTATATTTTTATCAAGAAGCAAAGGAACTAAGCTTTCCTAATGTTTAATGTGAATTGGCGCTGGGACCCCCCTGGGCCACATGGAATGAGGTGGGTGGCATGTTTGAAATGATGATCAGACTTGTCTGGTCTGTTAGCTGGAAATATGCCACCTACAAATAATAATTTTAAAACCCTTTAATATCTGTAAAAATAATAACCTCAGGAAAGAATAATTTTTGAGCCATATTTAAAAATAAACCCAGAGTCTGGAGTTTCAGTTATATATGGAAACTATGTGTTAAAAATATGAAAGTCCAACCTTGCCCAAGCCTTGGAAATAAAATATTCTAACCTGTATATGGAAATATCTTACGGTGAAGAATTTAAATGCATTTTGAGATTACCTCTTAAAAATATGAAGTTTCAGTGTGTTCTGAAGTCTCTGCAAGAAAAACTGATTAACACCTGGAAGATAAGAATGCTTTTGCCCACTTTGGGCATATTCTTTGGTGATTGAGATGAGGCTATAGCAATATGACCAATAATGGACTTTTTCCTTTCATACACAGTAAATTCTGAGAATTACCTGTCTTATAAAAATTGAGCCTAGAGCCAGGCCTATGAAGTATTGTGTCACAGAATATTAAATCAATATATACTTAAAATAATTTAAATCAGCCATTTCCAGTTATATTTCTGTAGATAAACATTATTTATGATTGGTGTTATATGTTTTTAATAATATAAAATGATATGAACTAGAAATCTATCATATATAGTAGAAATTTATTTAAAATAATTTACCTCCTTTTTTGGATCTTTTTATTTTATTTCCTTTGCTTAGAAGCATTTGCAGGGAGGGCTTACATGCAGTGCTCAGGGATGATACTTAGGCTTTGATTTCCTTTTAATATCAATTTTTGAGGGCTTGAATGATAAGACAGGGGTTAAGGCACTTGCCTTGCACATGGCCAATCCCAGTTTGACCCCCAGAGCTGCATAGTTCCCTGAACACTGCAAGGTGTGGCCCAGTATTCACCCTGAAGTTCATGTTTTATATGTAGCATTGTCCTCCCGTTGTTCATCGATTTGCTTGAGCAGGCACTAGTAACGTCTCTATTGTGAGACTTGTTGCTACTTTTTTTGGCATATCGAATACTTCATGGGTAACTTGCAAGGCTCTACTGTGTGGGTGGGATATTCTGGGTAGCTTGTCAGGCTCTCCAAAAGGGACAGAGGAATCGAACCCGAGTTGGCCGCATGCAAGGCAAACATCCTACGCACTAAGCTATCTATGCTTTATATTTCATAGTAGTTAACGTACATGGTTTCTAACTATCAAAGAATATATGTAAAGCATCTGTTTCAAAGATTTTACATAGTGAGTATGTTTAAGAAGTCATATTTTAGATGAGGACCTCAGAACTTGAAACTCAAAAACCATGAGTCAAACTGTTTATATAAAGTCTTTCTAGAACTCTGCTGTGGCATTCATTATTTCTGATGGAACATAAGGCTCCTCAATAAAGAAATTTGTAAAATAAAACATAACAATGTTATTATTTGAAAATATACAAATGTATCTCTTTAAAATACAAATGGTATTAGATTATAATGGTATTAGAACAATGGTATTAGATTATAAATATCGCTTTGTTATTTTCTTGACAAAATTCAATTGTAAATGAAATTAATTTCTCCCAATAAGTACTTATATCATTAATTCATTCCTTTAATGTTTAATATTATCTCCATAATGAATGTCTTCTTAAACATTTTTACTAAGATATCCATGTTTTCTTTCCTTCCTTTCTATCCTCCTCTGTCTTTCCCCTTGTACCTCCTTTCTTTGATGATTTTTCCCTCCCATCCAGAAATAAAGACAATACTTTGATAAATCTCCTTATATATTTTCATTTATATAAGATAAATTCCCCGAGGAGGGATTCTGTGGTCAGAGGGTATGTGTATTTTCATATGTGATAGGCGCTATCACATTACTTCTCAAATACGTTTGTAACAAATTTACATTCTTGTCAGCAAAGAATGAAAATATTTCTTCTTCACACTCTTACATGGACTGATCATTTTTTATTCTGTCAGTTTTGTGGGTAGAAAGTGATGTTTAGTTTAAATGTGCTGCATATGAGTTAGAACATACTTTCATTTATTAGCTTTTGCTATAACAAATGGCACAAACTTGATGACATATAGCATTAGCAATTTATTTAGTTTATAGTTCTTTTGGGTTAGCAATTTGGTTTAGACTTAACCGGGTAGTTTTACTCCTGCTCTTGCCTCTTTTCTTCTTCATGGGTCTGAAGTTAACTGCTGGTCAGTTTAGCAACCCTGGAGGTTGGCGGTAGCTAGATGTTCATTCTGGTGAGGAAGATGAGTGATTCTGTCCCTCACCTACCAGGCTACTGGGGGCTTATTTAGAGGGCACTGTGGCATTGTTCTCCCAGTGCTTAGACAAGGCAAGTCCCAACAAGAAGATTTTTGTCTGCTTTGTAATTTTTAATTTCCCATTGGTCAAAGCAACTCACATGGATAATCCATACTAGGCATGAGATGTAGAAATAGACTTTCCCTCCTGATGGGAGGAAGAAATTACTTGACTGTTGCTTGCAATTTACCACATTCACCTTTCCCATTTCTTCTCTATATTGCTTTTAAAAAACCTCTTGTATCCTTTCCCTTACCAGTTCAGGAAAGAGCTCTTTGTTTAGTGGTATGAGCCAGTTGCCTGCCATATACATCACCCATTCTATAATCTTTCATTTATCTCTTTTATTTTATTTTTTTGTGGGGGGAAATGTTCTTTTACCATATTAAATATGATCTGTCTTAAAATGCACTTACTCATTCCAAGGTGAGACAACACTTATCTTATATATTTTCTTTCCTAGTTTAGCTCCTTTATTATTTCCACTTAGAACTTGAATATGTCTGGCATATCATTTTTTCAAATAGGCTGTATCTTTCAATCTTTGATTTCATTGTTCTGTATTAAATTAAGCACATTTTTCTTATCTATAATATTTTCATATCCATCATGTTGGTTGGTTGGTAGCAATATCCTTTGACATGGCAATCCTGCTTCTTAAAGTTTATCTTCCAGAAATAGTTGATTAAATGAACAAGAGATCTGTGCAACAGTGTTCAATGCAGCATGATATTATAATAGTGAAAAATTGGGCACAGCTCTATTTTGGAAGGAGTAGATTAGATAACCAAATAGGACAATTGAATATTACTCCATGGTTACAAATAACCCCTAGACATATTATTCAGGGAGAAAAGGAGCATGGATGAAAGTGTGTGCAATGCTATTGTTATCCCACTATTAAGCTACTACTGTATTTATGTTTCACATGCCCAAAGATACTTATGGGAAGGACTTTAAATTACCAGCAGATGTTTCTTCTGATCTTTATGTGGCACTTCTCAAATATTTTCATTTCATGCAGCAATCAGGTCATTTCTTGTTCTTCTGTAAGGAGAAATGAGACTGCTATTGCAGAATCTGAGAGCACAAAACAGAAGTTAATGTCATGTTTAGAATTTCATGGCAGAATTTAATAACCTATGACTGTAAAATATTAGAGGGGAAGACTTCCACAGTCTCCGGGATGATTCCAAAGATTTCATATGTCAGATTTATGTCATAAATGTCAGATATTCAAGCACAGAGTTCAACGTATGCTGAGAAGAGAAAGATCCCAGATCACACTTGCCCAGGGGAGGGGAGAATCTTAACAGAGCTCTTCTTTTGGGTAAGGAAGCATGAAAAGGGTTCCTTGTCTCAGAGACCTTCCCAGAGCGGAAAAGATGTCAGTGTCAGAGTCCCCTATGTGAAGCCTACTGTGGGTAGGTGGAGGTGTGTGTGGGGGGCATAGGGGGTAACCTTCCAAATATCTTTCCCTGAGCTAGTGACTACAGCATCAGAAGACTAGAAGTTCCTTAGATTGAAAGAACCTGAGAATGTCCCTCTCAGGCCTTATGGTAGAATCCAGAAGTTTTTCCATGTGGCTGCTTGTGAGGATCCACAAGAAAGGACTGCAGAGTTGAGACAGGGATGCTCTTGAACATTTGACATGATTGCTAAGTAGATTGAGAAAACTTCATGTCTGTCCACTGATGCAGACTCTGCATCTGGAGACTAGGAGAATTCTTCTGGGCTCACATACACTGAAAAGCCCAGATATATGTGATTTGACATGCCCACTGATCCAATCCTGCACCTAGATGCCAGCTGTGCAACTTTGTCCCATAGGATGTAGATGCAATTCCAGGGAGAAGGAGAGGAATTTATTTCATGGAGGAGGTTTTTTGCTTGTTTGTTTTTACTGAGGAAATTCTTATTTCCCTGAACTTACTTTCCATTACTGAATCAAGGTTTTGCCACTAAGTAGAATGGAGGCTTGAGATATAAACAAGTTCAGTTATAGAAAACCAAAGCTGTTCTCTTTTGCATACCTGAATTTGTGACTTGTGAAATCATGCCCTCTACATATGTATTTAGATATGTATAGAAACACATCTGGAAGGATTCGTAACAAGCTGTTCCCAGTGGTAACAAAGTTTAATTTCCTACACTGAACATGTATCACTTTTGCAATAAAAATGCAAATCTAGAAAAATATTTCATGTCATGTTCATTGTAGGCAATTTGGAAAATATGAAAAGTACATTTAAAAATTAAATCATCTGAATTCCCACCATGTAAATAACCACTGAATATATTTTAAAATTTATTTTTCATGTGTATGTGTGCATCTATTCAAAGTATACAGAGATGCATATAATTCAAAATATAAATATATAAACAAAATCAGAATATCTGCTATTTGCCATCTACATATATATTTTTTTTTGTCTTGGGGCCACACCTTGCTGTTCTCAGAGCTTACTATTAGCAATACACTCAGGAATCAGTCTTGATAGAGTTGAGGGGACCCTGCAGGATGCTGGGAATTGAACTGGGTTGACTTCAAGCAAGATAAGGATAAGCACCCTATCTGCTGTACTATCTCTCTATTCCCTAGCATTTACATTTTTCTCTTAATGCTTTTACTGAACATTTTCCCTTGCTATTAACTATAGTTATCTGAAAACACTTAAAAGGTTCATGGTATGTGAGATGGAGACTATAATTTTTATAAGATATATTTTTGTATATTATATATACATGTATGTATATTCATGCACATATAAATAATTTTTTAAATGCAAATGAGAGATGAAGGTTGGAAAGGTTAAGTAACTTACACAAGGACAATCAGCTAGCATATGGTACAGCTGGGATTTAAAAATGATATCTTCCTGATGATTAAGGCTAGTCCTCTCAAGGTTGGGAGAATAAATGAATAAATGTCATAGGGTGATGTAAAGTACCTGACATGTGTGGGAACTTAATAAATTCTTCTCCACCTTTTCTTTGCCCCTTGTCTTGCCTTTCTAAGACAAAGGTGATTCTTTCATTTATTTATTCTTAATTGTAAAAAGGTAAAGGCCCTCCCGTTGTTCGTCGATTTGCTCGAGCGGGCCCAGTAACGTCTCCATTGGAGACTTTGTTGTTACTGTGTCTGGCATATCGAATACGTCACGGGGAGCTTGCCAGGCTCTGCCGTGCGGGCAAGATACTCTCGGTAGCTTGCCAGGCTCTCCGAGAGGGGCGGAGGAATCGAACTCAGGTCGGCCATGTTGGCTGCATGCAAGGCAAACACCCTACCGCTGTGCTATCGCTCCAGCCCATTCTTAATTGTAACCAGGTAAAATAATTACAGCAGTGTTAGCTCTAATGGTATTGATATACATAGTTACTGCACTTTCACTACCACAAAGTGCTCAAGATCCTCCACTACCATTCTTTATTTACTTCCTGTCTGCCTCTTCCTCCCTTCTTCCTCCCACTGCTTGGTAATCTCTGTTCTGCAATCAAAGGCCAAGAGTTTGTCTTCGTTTGATACGATTTCCATGTTTTATTTCCCTAAACCACAGGGGAATGAGATCATCTAGTATTTGTTCTCTCCCTGAATTTCTTCTGTTTTTTCAACACTCAGTGGTGCTCAGGGTTTACTCTTGGCAGGACTTAGGACACCATATGTGTGCTGGAGAACTCACTTAACATGATGCCCTCCACTTCGATCCAAGTTGCCACATCTGCAAGAATTCATCTTTTCTTAGAGCTGTGTAATATTCGATTATGTATATTTTCCACAACTTCTTCATCCATGTATGCATCATTGGACATTTGAGTTGTTTCCATATTCTGTCCATTGTACTAAGAACTACAGTGAACATAGACATCGATATATCTTTTTAAATTACAGTTCTAATATTAAGTGATGATGAGCACATTTCCATATGCCTACTGATCATTCATATGTCCTTTCTGAGAAAGTGCCTGTTGATTTACTCTTTTCATTGTTTTGATGAGGTTATTGATTTCTCTTATTGTTGAGCTTTTCTAGTGATTTATATAGCTCATATATTAGAAGGGTGATTCTTATGCTCTACCATGGTTCCAACTGTTGTCAGTCTTAGATTAGAATGACCTTTTCACAGGTGCTTCTATGCTTAGGCTGCAATTTCTGAAGCTTAGGTGCCCAGTCTCTATTTTAGTAGGTCTTGGAGAGTCCTCCTCTGATTCTCTCTCTTGTGGATCTTGGACACTCACTAGTGCTTGTACCCACAGTGCTTTGTCTATGTTTGTTATCCACAAGTATAATAGGGCACTCTGCAGAAGGCGAGATTTAAACAACACAGGCAGCCAGAATTCTCCCAGTTCCCTTTTAAATTTAAAGCAATCAATCCAATGAGTTATTATAGAAGCAGTAACTGGGTTTCAGCTGGGAAAAGTCCTGGGTCTATAAAATTCAGATAAATCATTATGGAGATATATATCTAGAGCTGTAAGTCACCCAGACACCAATAGAAATGAATGCTTCTCCAATTTCTTTTTTTGGAAGTCTCATCACTGTGTGTGTGTGTGTGTGTGTGTGTGTGTGTGTGTGTGTGTGTCCGTGTCCCTGAATCTGTGTTCATTATTCTCTCCAATTGCTTTGGAGAAGACTGCAGATGGCATAGTGCCAGAACTCTTGGGTTTGCTCACAAGATTTCTCCTTTGCATTTGGCTTTGTAAGAGGAAAAGTCAGGCTAAGCAAGTTTCAGGATAATTTTCAAGCTTCTTTTTTAAAGATTCACTGGACTTTGTGGAAAAATATAAATGCCTGTCTGGTCTAGGTAGATTATACAGGTCAGAGGGAGTGTGGTAGTGACTGGGTAAAGTGGAAAAGCCATGTCCTAGAGGAAAACTTTTTATTTTCTGTTCAGAAAATTTTGCTGGAACCAGAGTTCTCTGATAGTTTGCTAGTCCAGCCAAGAGAGTAGTGCATTGCTGTCTTTTCCAAATGTCCAGTCCTCGCTCCTGGAACTTTATGTATAATTATATAATATTACCTGACATGGAAGAATAAAGGGTGAAAATGAAATTATGTTAATTACTCATGAGATGATCTAAAATAGAGAGATTGGCCTGGAAAATAATGTGAATGGACTCAGTATAATTAAAGCTTCGTTAAAACTAGATGAAGTTGAAAGGAAAGAGTTAGAGTTAGGTGAAGAAGTTGTTGAAAAGTACAAAGAACAGTGATGTTCCTGACTTGGAAGAAGCAAGAAAGGATCACAAATTCAAGGAGTAGAAGCATTTTCTACAAGTTGTAAAGGGCAAACAATAGATATTTTAGTAGTTGGAAAGGACAAGAATAGATTATTCTCCAGAACCTCCAACAAGGATGATAGCTCTGTTGATACTTTGACTTTAGTCCAGTGAAACTTATCTCAAACTTCTGTGTTTAACCTACTAAAGCTTTGATCATGTGTCGCAGCGTCAATTGAGAGCTAACAGAGGTGGAATTTCTCCCTCTTATTCAGTAAGAAAAATATCTCAGTGTGCATTATTCACTTTGTGTGAATAGGTTGAGTGGGAAAACAGACTTGACTCACTTATTGAGAGTCATATGGGCCTGTGAGACAGTACAGATGATCTGTCAGAGAGGGTCCCAAGTGGAATCTAGACTGAGAAATTACCCATCTGTATTGGGCTGAGCTCAGGAAACATCTATCTGTATTGAGCTGAGCTCAGGAAACATCTATTGTTGAATGGCAATACCCAACTTCCTAGGCACCACAGCAGTCATTGCACATTCTTAAAATAACCAGCCTTTGGATATGAACATCTGTGTCACACTTTATTTGATAGACTTTTTATTTTTAAGGAAATTAACTTTTAAAAGGGATTTTACACAATGGATTTCAACGTGACTCCTTTCATTGTCATTGTTTTCAAAATGGAATGCTTACCCTTGAGCGGTACATTTTGTTATTGTTTTGGGGCCATGCCCAGCTATGTTCAGTGCTTACTCCAGGCTTTGTTCTTAGGTTTTCTCATGCTGGTTCTCAAGGGACCATATATGGTGCTGGGAATTGAACCTAGATCAGCCATGTGAAAGGCAAGCACCTTATCCACTTTATTATATCTCTGGCTTCTTGAACATTACTTTTCCCTAGGTATTTTTATATCTGTGGGATTCAAATTTATGGATTTAACCATTATCAGTTGGTTGGATATCATTTGGTTAAATCTTCAGATGTGAAATTATTGGATACAAAGAACCAACTATAAGGGATGTGAAAATCATTGGATTTTGGTATCCACAGGGTTACCTAGAGCCTAAATCCCCTGCCATACATACAAAAGAATGACCATAGTTGAGTCTTTGAAGAGTCAAAGCTATATGTGGATTTTTAAAAACTACTTGGCATCTTTAATCTCTGTGTTGTTCAAGAGTTTACCGTACATTACAGGAAATAAGCAATAGCACAGCGGTAGGGCGTTTGCCTTGCACGCAGGCAACATGGCCGACTCGAGTTCGATTCCTCCTCCCCTCTTGGAGAGCCCGGCAAGCTACCGAGAGTATCTCGCCCGCACGGCAGAGTCTGGCAAGCTCCCCATGACGTATTCGATATGCCAGACACAGTAACAACAAAGTCTCCAATGGAGACGTTACTGGGCCCGCTCGAGCAAATTGATGATCAACGGGAGGGCCTTTACTTTACTTTACTTTATAGGAAATGAGAGAGCACTATATTGAAAATTAATATAGTGGCATTAAATACCATTTGAGCATTAAATGTTGGTGATCCAATAGGGTTTCATGGGGAAGACTGCAAATTCTTACTTGATATTCTTTCCCTATATAGATGGAATATGTCCAGTTAATTTTTACTCAGGGGGATTTTTTTGGGAGAACTGGCCCCAAAGGAATGTTTTTTTCCACCCACTTTTTATTACAGCAAGAACTGTGGTATTCAGACCCTCTGAAGGAACTGTGTTGGTTAATACATTAAGTTCAGAAGCTTATGGAATTGAGGCTAGATAGCTTACAAATCTGGCATAAGAAATCTAGACAGTTATATATCACATTGACCTTATCTGGATGATGAATGCATAAGGAAGGAAGAAAGCTCTTGATGGTACTATCTTTCTGATATTTAGTGTCAACTCTGTGTTCAGAGCGAGGCTAAACCAATTTCTGTGGGTATATTTTTTAAATAGTCAAGAAGTCTTTTTATTTTTAAACAGATACCTCTCATGGCTTGAATTCATAGGAATGGACTCTGGCAGCTCAGGCTCCTTTTCATTGGTTCTCACAAAGTGAGCTTCCCTGGGTGGAGCAGGCTGGCACTTCAGTTGAACCCAAGTCTTTTTCTCTTTGTATTTCTTCTTTTTCTCATCATTTTCCTTCACCTGTTACAGGAAACTGTCTGGACTCTTAGATATGCTCAATATGAACATTAATTCTCTTGGTAAGAGTTTTGTCCTTGTTTGTTTATGACAATGCCAGCAGCATTCTGGGTAACATTGTAGACTCTTCCAGTCTTGCCAGGTAACATTAGTTGGGCAATTCCTTTGTGGACTGTGCCCATTCCCTTTATGTCCATAATATCTGCATGTATGTGGCCAAAAGAACCACTCTATATTTTCTAGAGGTCTAAAGAATATATAGTGTTTTTTTGTTGTTTGCATATTTATAAGATAAATGAAGACACTCACATTTACAGATCTACCCTTCAGCCTGTCTACAAAACTAATACTTGTGCAGAACCTGTCAGGAAGGCAGGATATAGGGGACATGATGCTGGAGAAGCATGTGGGGTTCTCAGTCTATGGCCAGATCTCACTTGTACTAGATGCTAAAACTGTGTTTCTTATTGAGGAATTGGGCCAAGTGTGATGGCCCCCTAAGGTCGTTTTTCTGGTTCTCAGAAATAACAGCTTATTCTAAAACAAAGTCTTTCCCACAGTTCTTATTCCAGAATGCTCAAGATAAAAATATCATCATATTTTGTTCACTCAAACACACACACACACATACCCCACATGTACACTTTATTTTCTCTGGCACAGTTGCCATATGGGACCAAATAATTTTCTTGGTGGGGTTGATCCTGTGGATTTTAGAATGTCTAGCTACCTGATTGCCTTCTACCAACTAGGTTCCCTATTAATACCTCTTTTCCTAAGAATGACAGAGTTGTCTCCTGACATTCCCAAATGTCTCCAATGGTAGAATTGGGGGAAATTTCTAAAGCTTGAGAACCACTGGACTAGGAAATAGGGTTACAACCATTAGTCAGACTCAGCCTCCATTATTGAAAAATTTATAAGCCATAGTATATGATACGAGTCACGTTAAATGCTATAAAAAGGCAGGTAGAAGCAAGGAAAGGCCAAAATGTGCAAAGAGGTAGGTAGCTTTGTCTCCACGGTTGCTTTACTGTATATGAAGAGAAAATGAGTCTTTCCTTGTGAACACAGGGTTGTATTTTGAATGTCAGTTTTGGTTTTGTAATACCTACAGCAGCCAATCAGAGAGCAGTTCTTTTTGTCTCTGCAGCAAACAAACCCAGACTATTTTATATGTCAAGTCCCTAATTTTTTGTATGTTAGTTCAGGCAGTTTTCTCTTTCTATTTCTGTACATTATATCTACCACCAGCATACTTGTTCTTTCCAAGTGTAATGTTTTCTCAGGCTCCATGCAGTAAGTCCAAACCTCACAAGTATGCATACTAGACACATTTATATGGCTTTATAGGTGAATTTATGTACAGGATTGGCAAATACTTGTCTCTGATAATGGGAAAGAGGACCTGGAAGTAGGTTCATCTCGAAAGCTCTTTTTAGCACTGGGCTGGTAAAGTTCAGTGACGCTGGGAAATGGCCACTTCTAGGAAGCCAGAATGTTGGTTTAATAAGCTAATTTTAATTCACATTTGTTTTTTGAATCAATGGAGTTTAATTTATAAATTAAAACAATCTTTAAACTTGGAACCAGAAGGGATTTTATTAATGCCATTTTAAAACACCCTGTCTTTTAAACAAATATTTTTTCATCGAACATCAGGATAGCTCAATAAAAATATTGAAAGTCAGCAGCTTTTTTTCTTGCAAACTAGAAGCAAGTTCTTCACTTGAATAGATTGTATGAACTCATTTTCAAAAGGTCCAGTTTTCCTAAGCATAAATTCAAAATAAGGAGCAATCCATAGCCAATTAAAATGATGCCAATTGTATTTAGCTCAGTATTGCTCACTTCAACTGAACAGATCTCTAAAGTGCCTAATAGGTCCCCAATACAGTCCTGGATATTTGGAGGCCGATGGGCAAAGAACATGCCCTTGAGGATTGTGTATATTTGATGCAAGGAACTTATACTGCGTTTGGGGTCTGTTTATTCATTTATTGATCTAGACCCAGGTCAGAGTGTATAATGAATCATATGTACATTTCCAGATATCTCTTAGGGAATAGAGTAGAAAACTAGGCTCAAAACTGCCATGGATAAGGATAAAATGTCCTTCCTACAGAAAAGGAAGGACTGTGCAGATGCCTATACAAGCGGTGGTCTGTGGCAAAGGAAGGCAGAGATTCAAGAGGTGCACGCATACGCACACACACAGTCTGACAGGTGGGACACATCCCCTATCACAAGGTGGTTCTGATACTTGGAATCTCCAGGATCATGTCTTCAGAGTTATCTTGAGATTGTGGAGAAGAATATCATGTCTGTAGAGGAGGAAGAATGGCTTCTTCCTAAGGGGAGAGGGCACAGCTTGTGTCTCTCCCACAGGTGCTGTTTAAGTTTATATATCGACTTTTTCATATTTGACTTAAGATCTGGATTCATTCATTTGGATGTGTAAGGTTTGAAGAAAATAAATGATGGGAAATTGTCAACATCAATCTTTTGGAAGAGCAGGCTGGCCTTTGAGTCTTCAGCAATCATGCAAAATTGTTTCACATATGTTTTACTATGTGCCATGTAGTTTAATTACAAAAGTCTAATTACAGAGTACATAAAGTCATACTTCTATGAAAATAAATTATGTAATATTAACAGTCAAATAACCAAGGGAGAACTGATCATTCTACTAGAAAATAAGCAAAGGTCAATCCTTAATATTGTTCCCAGTTCTGTGTTTCCTGGTAGGTAGGGTAACAGCAGAATCTTACCGAATTATTTGCCCTCTATGCTAAACTGCAAAGAACAATGCCAGTCTATTGGTTGGGAGGCTGCTATTTGTATTTTGTTTTTTTAGTTTAGTGCTTGGGAGACATTCATCACGAGTCCCTAGATAAGGGACATAGAACAACATAATGGATAGTGTCTTTGCTAGCAGTTTTACAAACAATGCAAATGTGATTCATATGACTGCTCCTTATATCAGCTCTGGCTGAAAGCCAGAGGCGTAAACAATGTGATATTGTAGTTCAGTGTGAGTTTCTCTGAGGAAAGCCAAAATGATATCATCCACACTTGGAACTTCCTAGAGATTTGACTTGGCACAAGGTCTTAAAAGCTTTAAAAGAATTAAAATGGGGTGGTTTTTTTAGGTCTGGCCAGCTAGCATTTGCTTAATTTTTAAGAAGTAGTTTCAGAATCTGTTCCAAGAAGCATTCTCTGACTTCTTAAGGTCAAAATAGGTGCCCTACTATATTCAACCCTACTGCTGTATGCGTCCCTTTTTCCCATCCAGCTGCCCTCATTGTGACAGTTTATTTATCTGAATTGGAGACAGTGAGCTTCTGAGTGGTGTGCAGGAGATGAGCGATGTTTGTATTCTCAGCTCACATGGCAGCATTGGCACATAGTAGCCATCTATGAATATGTATTTGATAAACCCAAACTCAGATAGATCTTGGTATATGGAGAGGTGATACAGAGAATATTAGAATATTATTAGAATATCATCTTTGGCATCTGGATTCTGGTTCTCGATTTGAGCTTCTACTGTTACCTAGCTTTGTTTATCTTGGACTAGTTAGATAATCACTGTGCATTTAAGTTTGCTTATCTCTTAGGGTGTTTGAGGAAATGAAGGGAATTGATGTATGGGATGTACTTAGTAAAGTACCTGGTGCTTAGATATTTCTGTGTGTCATTGGCCATAATGATTTGAGCATCTCTTTGGGCTGGTTTATTGAGCAGATAGACTGGGCTGTGGTCCATGCCATTTCTGGCATCAAGCCACTTTATTGGTCCTTCAAAAGCAGCTCCTGTTTCCATGTTGTAGTGTGTGTACAATAGGGCTGATATTCCATACTAGCTTCCTCTTCAGGCTGGGGCAATCTGAGCATTCTTCTCATTACTCCCTGTCCAGGTATATCTGGACATGTTTATAGGAGGACATTTTTGATTCACTGTTTGGAACTCCATCTCTGAGACTCTTACCAGATTTCTTTGAGTATCTTTCAACATCTGTTTTCCTCAGGGGTCAGTTGAGAGATCTTTGACTATCAGGAGACTTGAATGGTCTTTATTCTAGATAATAATAAAGAATATTTAGGCCTTGAAGGGATGGCTATTGAAGGGATGGCAGGGGTCATCTGGGTTGGAACGGGATATGAGGTGAGCATACAGTTAATGTCACATGCTATTACATTAGACTTTGTGAGACTCACTTCTCTGAATTCTCTACCTAACCTTTTTCTCCATGACGTGAAATCACGTTAGAATTTATTTTTGAGAAACTAGCCCAAGGTGACTTCAGCACAACCAAGATCCCAGGACTGATTTGTGGACTGGGATTGGTGCATCCTCACCTCATCCTGGAGGGACAGAGTGCTATTCACTGTTTCCTCCGACAGGGACCTCCTGCTGCAGCTGGAGGCATTTGGTCAAACACCTGGTTAGTGGTCCTGTCCAGCTGCACTGGCCTCCCATTTGCCTATGTACTGTGGACATTGAGAATGGCATTTTTACTGCATTTCTCAGACTCATTGCACTTCTCTAAAAGACACAGGTGTGTCACAAAGAAGAGGACTAAAGGGAAATTAAATATTAAATTAAATATTTTTTTTATCATAGTTATACAGAAAATGATGTAGGAAATGGTTTTGTTTAGAACACATGATATTGTTCATGTAAATGTAGTGTGTGTATTAGAGACAAGAGGAAACTGTGTTTCAGCTTTGTGGATTCTTTTTTTTTTTTGCTAGGGAGAAATATGCACACCTTTAAGTATGCATGGTTCTGGGGTTAATCTCAGCTTTCAGTGAGAGTGCCCAGCATCTAGCTCTGAACCAGATGTGCTGGTCTGGTTGCATGAGCACTGCTGTAGGTGAATAGGTGCCTCTGTGGTCGTTTTCTTCTTTTTTGAATGTATTTATCATCTTAGCCACCAGACTGAATTCCACTCACTATTTGGAGGCATACTTAGTGAACTTTGTA
The DNA here is from genome assembly GCF_029834395.1 of Sorex fumeus. NCBI lineage: Eukaryota > Metazoa > Chordata > Mammalia > Eulipotyphla > Soricidae > Sorex > Sorex fumeus. Next base: position 2,203,537 of record NW_026606135.1, on the reverse strand, counting down.
CTAAGAGAAATAACTTATACTTGTTATTATTGAGAGAAGAGATCGCCATTTTTTGTTTGTTTCATTTCCCCTTCATACTGTAGCTTACCCTAGAATTCCACCTAGGATTTTATTCATTTACTTTTTTATATATATTTTTTATTTTGGGGTCATACCCAGTGGTGCTTAAGACTTTTAAAGGCTTTTTTCTGCTTCTGTACCTAGGACTCAATCCTGATGGAGCTCAGGGATCAAATCCAGGTTGATCACGTGCAAGGCGACCACTCTAGCCATTGTACTATCTCTCCAGCCGCCCCCCACACCTAGAATTTTAATGAGTCTTGTTAAACCTAATTTTTTTTCATTTCAGCCTCACAATGAAGCACTTTTGCCTCTTCCAGCCTGCTCTCAATAATGTCTATCGGAAGTCCCTCTGGATAACTTGCTCATCCATAAATACACTCATCCTTCCTCATTCCCTCTTCTCCGCACATCCGGATGTCACTGGGGAAAGAGACATCATCTGCAACTTTTCTCATTGCCGTTAAGCTCACCCTCACAGAGGACAAGATGTCTAGAAAACCCCTCATCCTGGGTTTATGTTCAAGGAGCACAGATCCTTATATTCTGTAGATTTTTAAATCACTTAGCCTTCAACAGGGATGTGCTGATCAAAGTGAGTCAGTATGTTTGAACTGTTTCTTTGAGCAGGCTATTATAAATCACCAGATCTCACGCACATCCAATTGATATAATGTCAGTCCTAAGGTTAGTGATAGATCCTCCCGGCTCTTTACTTTGGTTGCCTGATGTATGTTGATTTAAATTGGGCCATGGAATTAATTTGTCAGAAGAATTTGATATCTGCGCCCCCCCCCCCAGGAGTTATCAGCAGAGTCTTAACTCTACACGTATTTGTAGGCTTGATAAAGAATACTTTATGAAATTGTATCCACTCAGATTGAGGATCTCTCAAAGAACATGTTACCCTCAATAGCCTTCAAAGACTGTAGGTTCGGGCAGAGAAGGGAGCTTCCCCTCTCAGATCCTGAAAGTCTGCATTCTCAGTATACCAAAGCTTATAAAATAAATTTTGTATGAGAAGTTTTGGTGTCTGGGTTTTCAGCTAGTTGTCCAAGCTGGGGGGCAGAACTCCTATTCCTTCTATTTCTTGTTTTGCTTATCCTTTTATGTCTTAGGTCCTACCCCAGCATGGTTTATGTTCATCCCTGCTAAACTTCCCTCCAGCCTTTTTACATCATTCTTAGCCGCCAACATTAAAAATCTACCCTAGGGCCTGAGATGTGGTTCAGTACTAGAGCTAATGCCTCACATATCTGATGCTCCAAACCAAAACCTAAATTCACTTAGCTTGAACAAAAAGGAAATTTAGTGACTTCAACTCATCAGACAATTGGTTGCCTAAATCTATTCCTTCTTTCCTCAAGAGGACATTAAAAATTAATGCTATAAATCCATAATGTCAAAGTGTAAATGAAAGAGGACAACAGTTAAGTAACTAACAGGCGCAACAGCTAAGTAACAGGTGCAAATATTCTGCCCAACCAGCAGAAACCAATGTTTCAGGACAGCCTGTGGTCATTCAGCTGGGGACCAAGGGACCATGTAGGAGAGGGGGGAGAGGATTCTGAAAGGCTTTCCCCAGGGTATGAGGAAACCAGTGGACTGTTTTATGTGGTTGAGCATTTGGACAAATATTCATTGAATTTATGTAAATAAATATAAATCATTGTAACTGTTAATGCATAACTACAAAAGAGTAAGAAATGATAAAAACGTGTAGCTCACGACTTGATTTAGTTAAACAGTATATTCATAATCATCATAAGGCCAACACTTTACATTTAAACAATTGTGATAAAACTAGATTGGGAATATTGGGAAGGAAAAATAAAGGGTGGGGGGCTGTATAAGAGACTTAAATCCTCATTGCCATATCAGGAAGATATGAAAAATGCTAATGTTTAAGACTGATCAGCCAAATGAAGCAGTGTGTGCTATGATTAAGAAATCAGGAAGCAAATTTTGGCTGTTGTGAACATATAAGTGTGAACATGAACATAAAAGTGAATATGTTTTGAACAATGTCAGCAATGAACATAAAAGTGGAGATCTCATTTTGACTGTACTTTTTTGCATCTCTGGGTTATATTCCCAGGAGTGGTATTGCTGGGTCAAATGGGAGCTCAATTTCTAATTTTTTGAGAATCGTCTATACTGTTTTCCAAAAGGGCTGAACCAGTCGGCATTCCCACCAGCAGTGAAGAAGGGTCCCTTTCTCACCGCATTTATGCCAACACTGGTTGCTTTTGTTCTTTTGGATGTGGGCCAGTCTCTGTAGTGTGAGATGGTATCTCATTGTTTTGATCTGCATCTCCCTGATGATTAGTCACATAGAGCATTTTATCATGTGCCTTTTTGCCATTCGGATTTCTTCTTTGAGAAAGTTTCTGTTCATTTCGTCGCCCCATTTTTGATGGGGTTGGATGTTTTCTTCTTGTGGAGTTCAACCAGTGCTTTGTATATCCTTGATATCAACCCCTTATCGGAGAGGTATTGGGCGAATATCCTTTCCCATTCTGTAGACTGTCTTTGTATATTGGTCACTGTTTCTTTTGAGGTGCAGAAGCTTCTTAGTTTAAGATAGTCTCACTTGTCAATCTCTGTTTTCACTTGCTTGGCCAGTGGCGTGTCATCTTTGAAGATACTGTTCGCTTCAATGTTGTGGAGGGTTTTGCCAACCTTTTCTTCAGTGTACTTATGGATTCTGGTCTGATGTTGAGATCTTTAATCCACTTTGATCTTACTTTTGTACATGGTGTTAGGTAGAGATCTGAGCCCATTATTATTATTTTTTTTACTTATAGCTGCCTAGTTTTGCCAGCACAGTTTGTTAAAGAGGCTTTCCTTGCTCCACTTCACATTTATTGCTCCCTTATCAAAGATTAGATGATCATATTTTTGGGGGGAGGTGTCAGTATATTCACCCCTGTTCCATTGATCTGCAGCCCTGCCTTTGTTCCACTACCATGCTGTTTTAATTATTACTACTTTGTAGTAGAGTTTGAGGTTGGGGAGGTTGATTCCTCCCATTGTCTTTTTCCCAAGAATTGCTTTAGCTATTCGTGGGGGCTTATTGTTCCATATGAATTTCAGGAGTGTTTGCTTCATTTCTTTGAAGAATGTCATTGTTATCATTATAGGGATTGCATTGAATTTTTACAATGCTTTGGGGAGTATTGCCATTTTGACAATAGTAATTCTTCTGATCCATGAGCAGGGGATATCTTTCCATTTCCTTGTGTCTTCTTTTATTTCCTGAAGTAGTGTTTTGTAGTTTTTTTTTTTTTGTACAGGTCTTTTACGTCCTTAGTTAAGCTGATTTCTAGGTACTTGGTTTTCTGGGGCAAAATTGTGCACAGGATTTTTTTTTTCATGACACTTTCTTCTCTCTCATTATTTGCCTGTAGGAAAGCCATGGACTTTTGGGTATTGATTTTATAGCCTGCAACTTTACTATACTATACAAGTCTGTTCTTTCTAGGAGTTTCTTCAGAAACTTCTAGAGTTTTTAGGGTAGAGGTTTTAGGGTTCTCTAAGTATAGTATCATACCATCTGTGAATAGAGAGAGCTTGATTTCTTCCTTTCCTACCTGAATGCCCTTAATATCTTTTTATTGCCTAACTGCTATTGCAAGTACTTCCAGTATTATATTGAACAGCAGTGGAGAGGGTGGAAATCCTTGTCTCATACCTGATCTTAGAGGGAAGGTTCTTAGTTTTTCCCCATTGAGGATGATGCTTACCATAGGTTTGTGATAGATGGCTTTAACTATTTTGAGGAAAGTCCCTTCTATCCACATTTTGGTGAGAGTTTTCATCATAAATGAGTGGTGAGTCTTGTCAAATGCTTTCTCTGCATCTGTTGATATGATCATATGTTTTTTATCTTTCCTTTTGTTGATATGATAGATTATGTTTATTGATTTCTGAATGTTAAGCCATCTCTACATCCCTGGAATGAATCCCACTTGGTTGTGGTGTATGATCTTTTTGATGAGTTGTTGAATTCTATTTGCTAGTATTTTGTTGAGAATCTTTGCATCCGTGTTCATTGGGGATATCGGTATGTAGTTTTCTTTTCTTGTGGTGTCTTTGTTTCCTTTTGGTATTAGAGAAATATGAGCTTCAGAGAAACTGTGCCCGAGAACAGATGACTGGTTAAAGAAACTTTGGTACATCTACACAGTGGAATACTATGCAGCTGTTAGAAAAGATGAAGTCATGAAATTTACATACAAGTGGTTCTACATGGAGAGTATCATGCGAAGTGAAATGAGCCAGAAAGAGAGGGACAGAAATAGAAAGGCTGCACTCATCTGGGGAATATAAAGTAACAGAATGGGAATCGAACACCAAAGAATCATTGAGATAAGTACCAGGAGGTCTGCTCCATGGCTTGGAAGTCGGCGGCACATGCTGAAGGAAAAGGCAGCTCAGATAGAGAAAGGAGCACCAAATAAAGGGTGTTGGGAACATCCTCCCGGGTTGGAAGATGCATGCTGAAAGTAAACTCTAGACCGAACATGATTGCCACTCAATGCCTCTTTTGCACACCACAGCACCCAAAATGAGAGAGAGAGATCAAAAGGGAACGCCCTGCCACAGAGGCAGGGTGGGATGGGGGGGATGTGAGTGGGAGGGATACTGGGATGGGTGGTGGTGGAAAATGGGCACTGGTGGAAGGATGGTTACTTGATCATTGTATAACTGAAACTCAAGCACGAAAGTTTGTAAGTCTACAACTGTACCTCATGGTGTTTCACTAATGAAAAAAAAAAACTGAAAAAGAAAAAGAAACCAGGAAACAAATCTCAGTGAAATATTTAAAAGAGTTGCAAAGATTTTCTTTTAGAAAACAAAACCAGGGTGGGACTAGGATGGGGCATTTTCATTTATCAATACACAGTTTGTAATGAGCTTGATTTTAAACTATGATTTGGTGTTGAATAATATACCTGTATACTATGGTTTATGATTGTCACATGTGCTTTGAAATTGCTCCATTTATTTTTCCTTAAAATTTTTTATTATATTCTTATTCAGCATATTGGCCTTACCCATATTTGATGCTTATGTGAGTAAATATTATTTTCCTATTGTTTGTAAACAGTTTCAAAAAGAGTTAATGCAAAGTAAAAGAGATTTATTTTAATGATATTGGGCAGCTCACAGAGATGGATGGAAGGCAGGAGTATCAAGAGTGGAAACCTGCTAGAGACTGGATAGAAGGGAGATGGGCAAGGTTACCCCGGACAAAGCCTGAATAAGATAGCATCACTAAACACAATGTTTTATCCTTGCCACTCAAATGGACTTTTCAGTTAGTTATTGAGTCATTCATTCAAGAATTAGAAGTATGCTGTATATGCCAGAGCTTGACTGTAGGGGCTGGAGAAAGGGAGTTTCTTTCTTACAGCCTCTGCCAAGACACACAGTTGGCATCTCCACACACCAAAGTATTTCTGACATTCGTGGCCAAAATCCTCCACTATTCTCTTACTCAGACCCATGCCTTCTTTCACACACAAACAAAAGAAAAGAAATAGGGCTTCTCAATGTCTTTCAGGTTCTTGCATTAAACTTATTCATCCTAATAATATTCTGCTTTTACAATGTCATCTGCTTTTCTTTTTACCTCTAGCTTTCAACCTTTAAAAGGCCCTATCCTCCTTTTCCTTTTCCTCTTCCTCCTCTTCCTCCTCCTCCTCATTCTCTCCTCTTCTCCTCCTCCCCACCTCCTCCTTTTCCTCCCGTCCTCCTCTTCCTCTTCTTTCTCCTCCTCCTCCTTTTTTTTCTTCTTCTCTCTTTTTATGGTATTCTTGACATTGAATCTTGTCATTGAAATGCTTTGCTGTGGGGATTCTTTCACATTTGTTTAGATTCAGAGTTAAGTAGTTGAAATAACTTTAAAAATCTTTAGACACAGCTTTTACTTCCGGAACATTTTTGAATATGTCTGGTATTTTGCTGTTTCTTCATTTTCTCTTTTTTATGTTTTTTTTTCTGGAATTAAAAACTATTTAAAAATTTATCGGGGCTGGAGCAATAGCAAAGCGGGTAGGGTGTTTGCCTTGCATGTGGCTGACTCTGGTTCGATTCCCAGCATCCCATATGTACCCTAAGCACCGCCAGGAGTAATTCCTGAGTGCAGATCCAGGAGTAACCCCTGTGCATCGCCAGGTGTGACCCAAAAACAAGCAAAAAAATTTATTCTGGAGCCATAGCACAGCGGGTAGGACGTTTGCCTTGCACGCGGCTGATCCCAGTTCAATTTCTCCACCCCTCTCGGAGAGTCTGTCAAGCTACCGAGAGTATCTAGCATGCAAGCCAAAGCCTGACAAGCTCCCCATTACGTATTCGATATACCAAAAACAGTAACAACAAGTCTCACAATTTGTTGTGAGACATTACTGGTGCCAGCTTGAGCAGATTGATGAACAATGGGAGGACAGTGCAGTGCTACAGTATCAAGTTACATAATTTCAGGGGATTAGCTTCATACTATACAGACTACCCAAGTTCCTGTGCCATTCGTGGAGGGCTTCCTTGTGTTTGCATTAAAACTCGTCTCGCTTCTTCTTGATATCAGCACAAAGAAGTTTTTTCTCCAGTGTTGTTCTGATTTTCCAGAAGATTGCTCCAATATTTTGCTTGAAGTGTATAGTCCAGCCACTGGAATTCTGGGAGCTGAATAAAGAAAGGAATGAAAGACTCAAAACTCACTAAGTCTCTTCATAATTTACCCTGATTTTTGTCACTGCCCTCATCCTCACTTTTTGAGACATTTGTGTCATGATGCTTTAGAAGTAGGTAGAATTCTCCAGTGGCACTACTTTACCAGGTACCAAAGTCTAACAGCCTTCCTCTGCTGAATAGGTTTCCCTTCCTATATACAATTCCTACATTTCAAACACTAGCCCCAAGTTCTCACCCAGTATGTCTCCTCTTGTGTACTCTGTGATTGTGTGGTTTTAACATAGAATTCTACTTTTTTTTATTAGTGAAACACCATGAGGTACAGTTGTGGACATTACAAGTTTTTGTGCTTGGGTTTCAGTTACACAATGATTGAGTACTCATCCCTCCACCAGTGCCCATTCTGTACCCCCAATGATCCAAGTATCCCTTCAACCCTTCATATCCACCCCCATCCCATTCTGCCTCTGTGGCAGGGCATTCTCTTTTGTTCACTCTCTCCTTTTAGTTGCTGAGGTTTGCAAAAGGGGCATTAGGTGGCAATCATGTTTGGTCTATAGTCTACTTTCAGCATGCATCCCACGTCCTGGGAGGTTCCTCACAACACCCTTTACTTGGGGTTCCCTTCTCTGTCTGAGCTGCCCTTTCCCCTAGGATGTGCGGCTGGCCTTCACGCATGGAGTGAACTTCCTGGTACTTATCTTGACGGTTCTTGGATGTTAGTCTCCTATTTTGTTATTTTATGTTCCCCAGATGAATGCAATCTTTCTATGTATGTACCTCTCTTTCTGACTCATTTCACTTAGCATTATACTTTCCATGTAGCACCACTTGTATGTAAATTTCATGACTTCATCTTTTTTAACAGCTGCATAGTACTCCATTGTATATATGTACCAAAGTTTCTTTAATCAGTCATCTGTTCTTGGGCACTTGGGTTTTTTCCAGATTTTGGCTATTGTGAACATTGCAGCAATGTACATAGAAGCACAGATGTCATTTCAGCTATACTTTTTTTTTTTTGCCTCTCGAGGATATATTCCCAGTAGTGGTATTTCTGGATCAAATGGGAGCTCAATTTCTAATTTTTTGAGAATCGTCCATACTGTTTTCCAAAAGGGCTAAACCAGTCGGCATTCCCACCAGCAGTGAAAGAGAGTCTCTTTCTTGCCACATCCATGCCAACACCAGTTGCCTTTGTTCTTTTGGATGTGGGACAGTCTCTGTGGTGTGAAATGATATCTCATTGTTGTTTTGATCTTCATCTCCCTGATGATTAGTGATGTAGAGCATTTTATCATTTGCCTTGTTGCCATTCGGATTTCTTTTTTGAGAAAGTTTTTGTCCATTTCATCACCGCATTTTATGGTGGTGTTGGATGTTTTCTTCTTGTGGAAGTATTTTGTATATCCTTGATATCAGCCCCCTATCAGATGGGTATCGGGTGAATATCCTTACCAATTCTGTACATTGTCTTTGTATCCTGGTCACTATGTCTTTTGAGGTGCAGAAGCTTCTTCATTTAAGATAGTCCCATTTGTTTATCTCTGTTTCCACTTGGATGGTCAGTGGAGTGTCATCTTTGAAGATACCATTAGCCTCAATATTGTGAAGGGTTTTGCCAACCTTGTCTTTGATGTACCTTACGGATTTTAGCCTGATGTTGAGATCTTTAATCGATTTTGGTCTGACTTTTGTGCATGGTGTTAGGTCGAAGTCTAAGCCCATATTTTTGCATGTGGTAGTCCAGTTATGCCAGCCCCATTTGTTGAAGAGGCTTTCCTTGCTCCAATTCACATTTCTTGCTCCTTTATCAAAGATTAGATGTTTATACATTTGGGGTTGTGTGTACGGATATTCCACACTGTTCTATTGGTCTGTGGACCTGCCTTTGTTCCAGTACCATGCTGTTTTAATTATTACCGCTTTGTAGTAGAGTTTGAGGTTGGGGAGGATAATGCCTCCCCACGTCTTTTTCCCAAGAATTGCTTTAGCTATTTGTGGGCGTTTGTTGTTACATATTAATTTCAGGAGTGCTTGACCAATATCTTTGAAGAATTTCATGGGTATCCTTATAGGGATCTCATTGAATCTGTATAATGCTTTGGGGAGTATTGCCATTTTGACAATGTTAATTCTTCCTGTCCATGAGCAGGGGATATGTTTCCATTTCATCATGTCCTCCTTTATTTCATTGAGTAGCATTTTGTAGTTTTCATTGTAGAGGTCCTTTACCTCTTTAGTTAGGCTGATTCTGAGGTATTTGATTTTCTGGGGCATTACTATGAAAGGGATTGTTTTCTTCCTGTCACTTTTTTCTGTCTCATTATTTGCGTATAAGGAAGGCCATGTATTTTGGGGCATTAATTTTATAGCCTGCGACTTTACTGTACAAGTCTATTGTTTCTAGGAATTTCTTGGTAGAGGATTTAGGATTCTTGAGATATAGTATCATATCATCTGTGAATAGTGAGAGCTTGATTTCTTCCTTTCCTATCTGGATGCCTTTAATGTCTTTTTATTGCCTAATTGCTATTTCAAATACTTCCAGTACTATATTGAACAGAAGTGGTGATAGTGGGCATTCTTGTCTCCATTGGAGACTTTGTTGTTACTGTGTCTGGCATATCGAATACTCTCGGTAGCTTGCCGGGCTCTCCGAGAGGGGCGGAGGAATCGAACTCGGGTCGGCCATGTTGGCTGCGTGCAAGGCAGATGCCCTACCCGCTGTGCTATTGCTCCAGTCTTCTATCCTTAGAATGCTTGAAATGCTATAAATTTTCCTCTTAGCATGGCTTTATATGCATCCCATAGGTTCTGGTAACTCATGTCTTCATTCTCATCTGTTTCCAAGTATCTTTTGATTTCATCCTTGACTTCCTTCCTGACCCACTCGTTGTTCAACATTGAGTTATTTAATTTCCAGGGGTTTGATTTGTTTCTCAGTGTCTTTGTGTGGTTTGCTTCTATCTTCAGCACATCATGGTCTGAAAAGATTGTTGATACTACTTCTATCTTCCTGATTATTTTGAGGTATGTTTTGTGGCCTAGCACATGGTCTGTTTTGGAAAATGTTCCATGTGCACTGGAGAGGAATGTATATTCTTTCTTTTTTGTGTGTAAAGCCCTGTATAGATCTATAAGCCTTCTCTCTTCTATTTCTTCCTTCAAAGCCACTGTTTCCTTGCTGGGTTTTGTTCTTGTTGATCTATCCTGAGGTGATAAGGCAATGTTGAAGTGTCCAACTACTGTTGTGTTGCTAGCAATGTCCTCCTTAAAATCTGTTAGCAGTTGTTTTAAGTATTTAGCTGTTCCCTCATTAGGTGTGTATACATTAAGAATTGTGATTTCTTCCTGTTTTATGTATTCCTTGATAAATAGAAAATGGCCTTTGCTGTCCCTTCTAATCTTTTTCAATCTGAAATTTATGTTGTTGGATACTAGTATGGCCACCCCAGCTTTTCTGAGGGAGCTGTTTGCTTGCAGGATTGTTTTTAATCTTTTAACTTTGAGTCTGTGTTTGCTCTGATTGTTCAGATGTGTTTCCTGTAGACAGCAGAATGTTGGTTTTAGTTTCTGGATCAATTGTGCCACTCTGTGTCTCTTGATTGGTGCATTTAGACCATTGACATTGAGAGAGATTATTGTCATGGAATTTTGTGACATATTTCTGTAGGGGTTGGTTGTGTTTATAAGTGTTTTCCTTCTTATAGGAACCCCTTTAATCCTTTTAGATTTGGTTTTGAGTCTATGAAGTTCCTGAGCTGTTGTTTATCTACAAAATGGTGTATTGTTCCATAAAGTTTGAGTGAGAATTTAGCTGGATAAAGTATTCTTGGTGAGCTGTTCAGTTCATTGAGTTTTTTCACTATATCCCACCATTGTCTTCGGGCTTGGAGGGTTTCCTCCGATAGGTCTGTTCTAAATCTAAGGTGTGATCCTTTGTATGTGATTTTCTTCTTTGACCTTGCTGCTTGCAGTATTGTGTCTCTGTCCACAGCATCCAACATTTTGACTATGATATGTCCTGAAGGGTCTCTTTTTAGCTGGCACCCTTCTGGCTCCTTGGATCTGGATTTTTTAACTCTGGGAACTTTTCAGCAATGATTTCTTTGACTGTGGCTTTTTCACTGCGGTTACCTCCCTGTCCTTTTGGTACTCTGATGATTCTAATGTTGTTCCTTTGGTGTCATCCCCTATGTCTCTGATTCTCTTTAGAGTTATTTTGAGGTCTTTTCCTATTGTTTTTTGTTCCCAGTGTGATTTCTGTTGCTCATCTTCAAGCTCACTGATCCTGTCTTCAGCTGTATTCATTCTACTGCTGAAGGCACCTACTGAGTTTTAATTACGTCTACTGAATCCTTTATTTGTGACACATTTTTTGTAGCTTTTTTATTTCTGCTCTCATTTCTTCCTGTATTTTCTCGACTATCCGTTCTACTGTTTCTTTCATTTCTTCCTTTAATTTCCTGGATATCTCTTCCATTGATTCTTTGAGTAGTTCCTCAAACATCCTCTGCATTTTATTTTGGAATTCTTTATTGGAGAGAGCATATTTGTGGATAACCCTGGTTGAGTATTTGGGACTCTTTCTTTCGTCCTCTCCTTGTAGTGGAGATTTGCTCTGTTTCTTCATGTTGTTTTGGTTGTCTAGAAGGTAAAACCCTGGAATTCACTAGCATTGTTCCCTCTTATCGTGGGAAAGGATTCTGGATAAGGTCGGTTGATGGTGGTCACCCTTCTCCCTTTCTAGAATCTGACCTTACAATAAGACATTATTCTTTGGCTTATGACAGGTATCTAGTGAAGCTTGGAGGAGGTGCTCTTTAATATTGGGTTTGTACAGCTTCTTGCATACTGGTCTTTTGTTAGAATTGGAGTAGGCAGTGGATTATTGTTGTATTGTAGTTGAGGCAGTCAGGTTTTTTTCCACAGAATTAGGTGATAAAGGCTGGGATGTGAGTCCAGAGTGCTGGGAGTGGGAAATGTAATTGCGGCCACGCTCACTTTGGGGGAGGCCATACCCCTACATGGAGGCCACGCCCCCAGCCTACCCAGGAACGTGCAGAGGAGGGCAGGGTCTGAAGAGGTGGGTGAGAGGTCAGGCGGAACTCTGGCAGGTGTTTCCCAAAGTCTCCTCTGGTTGCCTGGTGGTGATGGTCTGGTGCGGGGGGGGGGGGGGGGCGGGGAGGGAAGGGAAGAGGGCACACACTGGGCATGGGAAAGGGACATGCTCCCGGCTCCCCTATGAACCTGCAAGGGCGGGGCCCCAAAAAGGTGGGTGGGAGGTCTTGTGGAACTTGGGCAGTTGTTCCCCCCAAATTCTACTTTTTTCAGATCTATTGTTTAGAATACTTTGAGGAACAAAGAGGATAAACATGGGGTACCCATGCCAATGAAAAGGTGCCCATAGAATCTTATAATGAAAGCTAAACTAACATTGTTTATCTCTCAGACTTTCCAGATCACAAAATGAAACCCAGAGATCTAACCTATGATAGAAGCCAGAAGTATATGTCAGGTCTCATTCATCAATAGCATCTCAACAGCACAGGAATAGCTTAATAAATTTCCTTTTAATAAGTCCTTGGTTTAGAGTCTTCAAACTGTTTCCCATATCTGTTGGAATATAGGGAGACAAAACAAGGGAAATGATGTCTGAATAATGACAAACCCTTGTTTAAAAAAATGAATATCAAGCAGTCAGGAGAAGGATTGGGGGCAGTGAAAATCAGACAAGAGGAATAGTGGGGTAGGGTTTTAGGCACTTTGGTGGTGGTGGTGGGGTACAGTAATTTAATGCATCAAAATCATAAACTGTAGCACTATTATAGCCATATTACCTAAGCTAAGGGCTAGAGCAATAGCACAGCAGGTAGGGCGTTTGCCTTGCATGCATCCAACACGGCCAACCCAAGTCCAATTCCTCTGCTCCTCTTAGAGAGCCCAGCAAGCTACCGAGAGTATCTCTCCTGCATGGCAAATCCTGGCAAGCAACCCGTGAAGTATCCGGTATGCCAAGCACAGTAATAAGTCTCACAATGTTACTGGGCCTGCTCGAGCAAATCAGTGAACAAGGGGAGGACAGTGACAGTGTAACAGTGACTGAAGCTAAACTGTAATAAAAGTTAAAAAATAAATTGAAGATGAAAGGGAGAATATTGTTCTAAAGTGATCTAAAATGTATGAACAGAATCAGTATAGAGTATAGAGGGAAGGAAGATGTGTGTGTGTGTGTGTGTGTGTGTGTGTGTGTGTGTGTGTGTGTGTAACTTATCACTGGAGGCTTAAAGTGAGTTCATAATTGTTCATAATTCTAAAAAATTAGAATGCCTGAAAGAGAGTTAAATTACTGTCCCAATTGTTCATAGCTCCAAGCCATCCATCAGATACTGTTATATAGCTGGAGCCAATTGAATGTGTCTGTAGATCAATTTAATCATTACTGACTTGATACTGGAGCTGTGGGATTCATGGTATTATATAACCTGACCACACTGTGCCTGGTTATACACCTGTTCACATTTGCCTGGCAGTATGTCAGGTCATAGCTCATGTCTTGGAACTTCATATGTGCATGCACATAGGCCAGATAATGCCATGCCTGTTGTGTCAATAAGCAGTGGGCATCGGGAAGGTTGACATGGGAAAATAGAACTTGCTGGAAAGATTGTATGCATGGTTCAAACGTGTCTCTACATAGCTAGTGTGATGGCTATAGAATGCAGCTCTAATTGCACCTTCTATGGTAACTTGTGATTTAAGAAAAAGTTCCAAATCAGGCTGACTTATTAGATATCTCAGTGGCCTGAAAGAATAGGATAAGAAGCATGACTTTTGAGGACCAGACAAATATGTGTTGATTTAGTCAATACACTCAGAGAAGCAAATGAAGCTCTAATTGAGGGCTTTTGAGAAACATTGATTAATATTAGGCTTGGGAAAAGAGACAAGGTTTTTTACACAAATCATATTTTCTGCACTGTACTGTGTCCATGAGCTAAGAAATCTTCATAGTTAATTTTTATTATAATAGATTTTTTGCCTTATCCAATTTTTAACAATTGAATTTATAATCAAATCCATAATAACAAGATATGAAGATGTGATTCACCCAGTTTTCCCTAGAATCACCTGTTCTTTCTTACCTCCACATTTATTACCTCTTTACACTTTAACACCATGATTTCCCACTACCACATGCCCCAACATGAGGACTTCCATTCTCCAGGAAGGAGATGGCATCTTGTTCCTGACTCTCTGAACCCTTTGTCTTTGGATCACCTATAGTGGTCACCTACAGTGATCTTTGTCACTGTACCTTCACCTTTTATATAGTTGAGTTTTTCTTTCTTTAGGGCTCTGTCGCCCTTGGTAGGCAGGATTGCTCAAGTCAAGATTGCCTTCTCTCCATGTCCATCATTGCTTAAAATGCCTGCTGGAGTAGAAGTCCAGGACATGCCCATTTAATGATGGGTAGGTCTGTGTTGTATCCTGACTACCTGCTCATTAATTTTCTTGAAAATCACTTGATCACTTGACTTCCCGTTAATCGGCGATTTGCTTGAGTGGGCGCCAGTAACGTCTCCATTTGTCCCTGTCGCGTGCTAGTGTAGCCCAGTGGTGTCTGTTTGCTCTAGGAACATGAAGAGTCTCAAACCTATCATTCATGATCTTGATGAAGAAGTCTGATCATATGGTAGGTGGGCGGCCACGCCGTCTTTTGACATCCTATGGAATCCAGTCGGTAATGGCTCTAGTCCAGCGGTCGTCACTAAATCTCATTACGTGACCAGCCCATCTGATTTTTGACGCCTTGGCAAACAAGACAGCATTCCTGATTCTTGATTGTTGATGGAGGTCGAAACTCTGGATTCTTTCTCTCATTTGAGTGAAACGTGATACTCCAAGCATAGCTCTTTCAATTCCTCTTTGGGAGACCTAAGTAACATTCTCATCCTGTTTGCATAGGGCCCAGGTCTCTGAGGCGTATGTTAATGCAGGAAGAACAGTGGAATCAAAGAGATGTGCCCGGAGCCAGAGGTTCTTTGTCCTCTTAGATATTTCTTCGATGCTTTTGAAGGTGTTCCAAGCCGCTCTCTTCCTCCTGCGCAGTTTGGGTGCTAGGTCATTTGTCATGTTGACTCCTCGACCTAGGTACACATAACTGTTGCATTCAGAGATGGTAGTTCTGTTGAGAGCAAATGGAGCGTCAGGGACGAGGCTGTTTCTCAAAAACTTTGTCTTCGTAAGATTCAGCTGTAGCCCGACCTTTCCACACTAACGGTCGAAGTTGGCCAACATTTGTGCCGCTTGGCTAATGTTTGGTGTTATTAAAACAATGCCATCAGCAAAGCGGAGGTGGTGTAGTTGCCAGCCATCTATCTTCACTCCCATTCCTTCCCATTCCAGTCATCGCATGATGTTCTCGAGGGTGGCACTGAAGAGTTTCGGTGAAATGGTATCATCCTGCCGAACCCCTCTCTTGACATCAATGATTACTTCTTTGTAGAATGGTGAGATCCTGGTAGTGAATCTGTAACACAGCTCACGGAGGATCCTGATATATTGAGTTTGAATGCCCTGATTGGCTAGGGCTTCAATGACCGCTTCCTTTGATTCTCAACAGAATCAAAGGCCTTCTTTAAATCAATGAACGTTAGACAGAGTAGCTTCTTGAATTCCCGAGAAACCTCAATGAGCTTGGTTATGGGGTGGATATGGTCGATGGTGCTGAATCCTTTGCGGAACCCGGCTTGTTCACATGGTTGTTCTTCATCTAGTGTTCTGCCAATACTATTCAGGATGATTCGAGTGAACAACTTGTAGATGACAGACTATAAGCAGATCGGGCTATAGTTGCCAATGTCGTGGATGTCTCCCTTCTTTTACAGTAGTACAGTCCTGCTGGTTTTCCATTGGGACGGAAACTTGCATTCAGACAGGTAGCGTTGTGAAGAGCGGAGCCAGCATATTGATGAGTACTGACGGCACGTTCTTCAGGTGTTCAGGTCTGACCTTGTCTGGGCTGGTTGCTGTTCGTTTCTTTACTGATTCTTGATAATATCTGACTTTTAAATATTTTGTGATGCTCAGAATCAAACCCATGACTTCACACGTATAAAATATGTGATCACTGAGTCACTTCCCCCATCTGAATTTTGGACTTTTTAATCTAGATCTCCAAAATAGGTGAGAAAGAGAAGTATTGCTTCTCTGAGTCTCCCTCATGTCTTGATTTTTTTTCTAGATGGGACAAATTCTTTTGCCTAATGGGGCTGGTCCCTGTCTATTTTGAAGACTCTTCCTTGGGCCCTAGACTGTTAGCCTGGTACTAGTTAATACTCGGTTCTTTGGCTAGGTTGCAGCCAACCACGTACTTCATTTCATTTTTCATTCATCATCCTGTTAGTCATCGATTGCCTCGAGCAGGCCCCAGTAACGTCTCTTTCATCCTAGCCCTGAGATTATATTCAAGGCTCTTTAGGAGAATGAGACCCATCATTGTTACTGGTATTTGGCATATTTGGTGCGCCAAGGGGAGTTTGCCAGACTCTGCCCTGTGGGCAGGCTATATTCGATAGCCTGCAAGTTTGTCCAAAGTAGGAATGAGATAATAAGATATCATAAAAAGATGTCCTGATAAGATGTCGCGCGGCTGCGAATGCAGCCCCGCGGTTCCGGGAGCTGGATTTTATAGTCTCTGAGTCTTGGCCATTGTTGGGATTACACAGCGCCAGGGGGCCAGGTGGTGGGTGTGACCCCCGCCTACTGGAATTTGGAGGATCTGGGTGGAGGATGCTCGACTCCAATTCGAGTAGGCTTGGAGATCTCGGCCCCGGAACCCGCGTGGCTTTGTCCCTCTGCCAGTACCTTCATGTGTGCGGAGAGTGGTCTCAGCATGGTGGTGGCTGGTCCTGGAGGTCTTTTATTGCCCCTGCGCCTGGCTGTTCCTCGCTGGGGTCCCTTGGAGGGGAGCGGGTTGAGCTTTCATCCCTGCCCCGACCAGGGCTCCGGCGGCCGAACCACGTACTTGGGAGGGCAAAATAAAAAAAACCATCAAGTTTACACTGAATGATCTCTGAGGTCTGGGCTGAGATGCTCATGAGTTTCTCTGCCATGGATTCTTTTGTGACAGACAGTAACCCCAGTTGTATTGACCAGCAGCTCTCTTGTGCTATTATTATCTGAGTTATATTTCTGGACTCTCCTGGCTGAACAAAGATGACACTGTTCATATCTGTGACCATAGAAAACTGTTTTTTTAATCATTTGCTAGTTTGTAAACTGTACTTCTTCTACCCAAGGGGCATCATAAATAACTACCTCATTGTTGCAGAAATCGGTGACAATCTGACTATGGAAGCAAGACAAAAGCAGCATTGATTGAAGATAAGAATTTGAGAGAGATGCACTGATGCCTATGCTGGGCATTTTATATTGGTTAATTTCTAGACTTTATTTCCTTCTTATTTTTGCCCACTTTCCCCACAAATGTGCACGAAGTGGAATTATTCCGAGTATGTGTGAGTGTGTGTGTACGCATGCGTGCAGATGTATGCATGCACATGCACATGTATTTGTGTGTGTTTGTGCTATAACGCAGGGACATATATGTATTTAGCTTCCTTGTACAATCCCAGCAGCTGAAGATAGTTGTGTGACTGGCTTTTTTGTAGGGCCTTGAGAGTTTTGGTTACAAACAAGGTTCCTGGCCATGCCCAGGTATGGGGCCCAACTTCTCATAGGCTTTGTACTTGGAGAGAGTAGTCTCAGAGGTACAAAGCAATTTATGTGTATTCTAAAGAAAATAGATTCCTCCTCCCTTCTCTTTTCATTGAGTTTAAAATATCTTCTCCTT
This sequence comes from Sorex fumeus, assembly GCF_029834395.1. Classification (NCBI taxonomy): domain Eukaryota; kingdom Metazoa; phylum Chordata; class Mammalia; order Eulipotyphla; family Soricidae; genus Sorex; species Sorex fumeus. The sequence continues at coordinate 2,185,917 of NW_026606135.1, read as the reverse complement.
GTTTCCCAAGACACCTGGCCTCACTGAATTATTTCAGTGGGGCCAGAGAGTTCAGGTAAGTGGCTGTTTATATGACAGTAGTTCTCTGCCCTCTCCTCATTTCCCCCTCCTCACACCACTGACACCCCCATAACCTCCCTGACTTTCCTATGTCACAAATCAACCACTCATTTACTCATTTCCTGCTAGTCCTGAGCCTGGGAAGTCCTTCCTAGCTCCTGAGAAAGAAGCAACAGCTCTTGTCTCCAGAACTGAAAAGAAGATATTTTTCTTTCTGTTCAGTTCTACAAAAAGTCAGGTTCAGAAAAAAGAATACAAATTGCACCCAGCAGCTCTTATCAGCTGGGAAAAAAATTGCCACTTTCAACTTCATTGCCTTAAAAAGAATTCAAACGCTTCCATCTTTTAAAAACAATTTAGTTGGGGAAAGGAATTAGATCCAAGTGCAGGAGTGGTGGGGCTAGCAGGATTTGAAGGGGTTGCAGTATTAACCTTGGGTTCTGATGCTTTAATTGAGCAGCAAAGGTGCTTTCCCAGTGGACATGCCACTGTGGGGTCTGACAGCCCTGCATAGGGGCAGTTTTGGGGACTTTGTGTGACACAGTGGTGACGAGAGGGACTTTTCTGTCCTGCTTCTTCTTTTAGCAGTATCTGAGACTGGGATCCCTAGAGCCCATCTTTGGATCAAGCAGTGCCTTCCCTACCTCTGGTATGAACATACAAATACCCGTGGGAGGGAGAAAAAAATATTTCTAATCAGTTTTGGACTTCGTTTTGCTTGTTTCTGAAAATTGCACGAAGCGGGAAGTGAACAGCGGAGTGTATGAGAAATGGCTCAGTGCAGCCACTTGCCACCCAAGATCTGTGTCCCCTGCCCTCAGGGGGACCATGTCCTGAGATTGTTCACAGCCCACTGCAAATTCTGACTCAGAAGCTACTTGCTCTGTTGTACACATCTGTCCTCAAGAGCAATTGCTTGGTAGCGTTCACGAGGCCAAGGAGGTGGGGGAGATGCCTTTGGCTACATGTGGCAAAATAGAACTGAAAAACTGGCTCTTGACACTTCCCTTTAGGACTCACAGCCTGCATGTCTGTGAGATGGAGCACATACTGGGCCTGGTTTGGCACTTGTGCCTTCCAGGTGGCAGAGAAATTATGGCCCATTGATTAAAATCCAAGTATCCATCAGTTGATACTCATTGGCACCTCCTGGCTTCCCTTCCCCAAGTTGATCTTATTAAACAGATCGTGCCTGGGAGCCGACTCCATTTCATTTTTCTGCTGATATTAATGTTTCCTCATAAATTGCCCACATGTAGCATATTCTCACTTTTTATTACAGTAAATTGCACTTCCTGCACAGGCTTGGAACCTGTCTCTATTTTATCTGAAGGATCCACAAATGATCTGTAATGAATCTTCATCCCCTGAGGCTGTGAGCTGGCACTTCTGCCCTCTGTACAAAGTGGAAAGGCGGTTTGGAAGAGTTGTTTATCTCAAACTTGGTAAACAGGGAGGATGAAGCCAGGGCAGTCTAATGATTGACGAGAAATTGTTTGGATCTATTATTTTACATATATTTAGTCACTTCTGCTCATTTTTTCAACAGCAACTAAATCATTTTATCTGAATTCAAAGTCAGTGTCAAACACTGAAATAATCTAATGGTGAGCACTCTCCAGTTATAGGAAAATCCTTTTAAATGTCATTGATTGACCAGATTTGTCCAGAACTTAAAACACATTATAGAACTTGCATTCAAGAGGTTTGGTACCAGCACAAATGAAGAAACAATTATATCCTCCTGGAAAAGCTCTCAAATTGGATCATGTTTCCATCAGCTTCCAAAGGTCATGTTATCTTACATTTTTTCCAGCTTTCCAATTCACTTCGTTTAATTCTCAAGTTTTCATCAGATAAGGAAAGAGTGCTATTCTTGAATTCAGGCAGTACTTACTTTGTGGGGCATAATTTCAAGCAAAAGTCAAGTGCATTTTGATATAGCATGGTGAAGTGATTGTCTCATATGCATTGGTCTCCATTACTGTGGACTTGTTCAAGACTTCAGTATTCCTGTTCATTGTACTAGGCTTTCTCTCTATGCCTCTCATATTTCCTAAACTTAGCACCAGGGAAATATGCAGGAGTGATCCCATATATTCATTTATTCCATAGACATACCTTGAAGTTCATTAACTGTCAGGTACAACCTGTGTGGTAACTTGGTCAGGTCAGAACTCGTAATGAGGAAACCCTCACAAACAACTATAGGTCCTTCTGACCTAGGTGTTCTCCAAGGGATTAACAGGAACAGATGGGATCCATGAGGCAATTTTATAGAAGTCCCTCCAATTCCCTAGATCTGCTGCTATCCTAGGCACACCTCTCCAAAATGATCCAAGCTGCCTCACCTCCCATCTAGTTCAGCCATTGCTTTTGCATTGGGCATCATCTGTCAATGCCCTGAAAACGAGATTGTCTTCTTATAGTCCCCAAGTTGGCAGGCTACAGTAGAAAGTTCATAGGCTGCCTTGTTACACTGACTTGCTGGGAGGCTTTGGGAAAACCACTTAATCTTTCTAAGCCTTGATTCCCCATCTAAAGGTGCAGATCAGAAGCTCCTTTCCATGAAACTTTGCAGTCCTCCCTGTTGTGAGGACTCAGTGAAGTTTCGTGTGTAGTGGGGCTTTAGTTCCAGTCTTGGGAGGGGTATTATTGGTGGAGGTGGTACTTAGTAAGAGCCAGCAATAGCATCCAGTCTGAACCAGTGCTCACTTCCGACTTTTCCTGGCTGGCTGGTGTCTTCCCTGAGCTCCCAGAAGCAAATTTAGCTCTTTGTTAGTAGAGGACCCTCTTAGCACACTCCTCAGAGCTGTATTTGGAGGCTACATAGGGTTAGTGTGCTGTGCCCAGATGACCTTGCTGTTATTGGGAGTGATTACTTTCCCCTTCATCCTCCAGGACCCACTTTCTCTCCCACATGCTCAGCTGCCTTACCCTCTGCTGTGTTTCCTGCTCCCACCTGAGCTTTGAGGAAACCCCAACAGAGATATGGGTGAGGTCTAGCAGAAAATTGCTTGATTATGAGGAGAGATAATCTCCTAAGAAGGCACAGGGAAAAAGCTGAAAAAGTGTATATAGGGCCTGAGATTTCCCAGTGATACCTGGGAATAAAGGATGACTATGAGAGGCCATAGGTTCGGGACTGGGCCTCCTCCACTCAGCTCCCCCACCTTCCAATAGCTAGACAGTTACACCCACCAACTGCTGTGTAATCCCATCAACGGCCAGGATCCAGAGACTCTAAAACTAAGCTCCCGGAAGTGCGTGGCCGCATTTACGACCACGCGACCTCTTATTCTCTAGTTCTCACTGTCAGTGAACCCGGCAGACTACTGAGAGTATCATACCCGCCTATTTGTCTGACTAGGAACACCTGTAAAGATGATTAGAGGCTGCCCCAAAAGCTTCCATCCCTCTTGGAGAGCCTGGCAAGCTACCAAGAGTATTGCGTCCGCACAGCAGAGCCTGACAAGCTAACCGTGGCATACTCGATATGTCAAAACCAGTAACAATGAATGGTCCTCATTCCCCTGATCCTGAAGGAGCCCCCAATATGTCATCAGGCTACACTAGCACATGACAGGGACGAATGGAGACGTTACTAGGCCCGCTCGAGTGAATCGATGAACAACGGGGTGGTAGTGATAGTGATAGTGATAGTGATAGTGATAGTGATAGTGATGAGAGGCCACGAGTGATTGGAGAATAACATTTTTGCAGTGTGCCAATAAAAGCAAAGCCTCAAGAGTCTGAGGTAAATAGCCAGTGGACCAGAACCATAGGCTTTATTCTTCAGCATGGAGTGGCTGAGATAGTTTAGTGATAACTATGAGTTTCTTCATGGTCCTGGGCATAGATTCTGAGACTCATGGTAACTCCTTGGCTGATGTATTGAAAGTGGGCTTCTCAAATCAGCTGCACTGCTGCAGTCAGCTACTCCCTTTCCTTGCAAATGGGGGGCGTTGCACTCCCTTGTGCTTGAGAGGGGTGACATGGCACAGAGAGAATTGTTCGTAAATAGCATGTTGTTGCAAAGGCAGCAGTGGGTCTTTAAAGTTAGCTCATATCTGTCCTTGGGAAAATGCCAGGCCCTGGGCTCCATGGGGGGAATGTTCTGAAATGTTAGAGTTGGGGTTTTAAAAAGATGCTAATTGTCGACAAGTGTTCATTATCTCAGGCTCCCAGTGTTAGGGGGTGCCTAGATAAGTGGCCAACAATTAACACCTACATAAATAATTGGTGGCATTTGCACTTTGTAAAATAAATCCTCAGTGATGTTGCTGGAAGGCTTCCATGTGGAGGTTTTTTCCACTCCATTTACTATTCCTTTAGGCCAAGATAAAGTGAATCAGGCTCATGTGTAAGCGATGTAAGTGGAATAATGGTCTCAGGCTTAGGAGAACAAGTTAACCTGGAGAAGGAAAACTCTGTTGTTTCTAATGATGTTTTCTCATCTAGAGGAAAAAGATCATCTTGTTCTCATTGTTTGGCCTAGATCCAAAGGCTAATTATTTCCTGTACCATTGTTGAGCCTTTTAGGAACAGCATAACCAGGAAAAGAGAATTCAGGCTTTGCGGACAGTCTCTTCCAAGTATTAGCTAAAGGACCTTTGCAAGATTCAAGTCTTGATTAGGTCCCAGCTCCCCATCTCAGAAATGGGGCTGATAACTCTGTCTGGCTTACTGGGGCATCATGAGTAAAGTGGGGTGTGGAAGTTGTGAAGTGGAACAGCCACTGGGGTGAAGCATCAGGATTGGTGCTTGATAAAAGCAGGCTTTGGTTTCCTTTAGAAGTAGCAGAGGAAGGACCAAGAGCACCAAGGAAGGGGGGCTAGGCTGGAGAACCCCTGTGTTAACTACTTCACTCTAGGAGTTTGGGTATATATGATCCTTATATCCATGTAGCCAAGGTGCAGTTGTCATCTCTTTCTAGCCCAGTTTAGATGAGCAGGCCCATTCTCATCAGTGTTTACAACTATTATTCAGCGTTCTTTCTATCCAGAGTGTTTGGGAACCAGCAGCTGGACTTGATTGCACCTGCTTCCCATGACAAAAGGTGCTGAATAGCTGCCATCCACTTTCTTTGACTGGTGCTACTTCTGGCACTGTTCTCCCAAGACAATGCTATATGGCATGGCATCTGTAGTGATGCCCCTTATTTGTCTCTGTGATCTTCTAGTCTCACAGTCTTTTCCATGAACTAAGTGCTATCCAAGCTTCTTGATTCTCCTTCTCAAATGGGCTAAGAAACAAACTATCAAGGTACCTTGAGTTCCTAACACTTTAAACTATTCTAAAGTTCTGTGTGCCAGTTTACATGAATGAATTATAAAAGCTTTGGGAATACCTTGGAACAGGGCCAGAGCAGAAATATAACCAGGGCTGTGCTGTGCTAACGTTCATCCATTTAAAGAAGGCCTTTGATTCTGTTGAGACTTGAAGTGGTCATCGAAGCCCTAGCCAAACAGGGTGTTCAAACTCAGTACATCAGGATCCTCCGTGAGCTGTATTATGGATTTACCACCAGGATCTCACCATTCTACAAAGAAGTGGTCATTGACGTAAAGAGAGGGGTTCCGCAGGGTGATAGCATTTCACTGAAACTCTTCAGTGCCACCCTCGAGAATGTCCTGTGATGACTGGAATGGGAAGAAATGGGAGTGAAGATAGATGGTAGGCAACTACACCACCTCCGCTTCGCTGATGACATTTTCTAATAACACCAAACATTAGCCAAGTGGCACAAATGCTGGCCGACTTTGACCATGAATGTGGAAAGGTCAGACTGCAGTTGAATCTCACCAAGACAATGTTCATGAAAAATGAACTAGTCCCTGATGTTCCATTTGCTCTCAGTGGAACGAACATCTCCGAATGCAGCAGCTATGTGTACCTGGGTTGAGAACTTAGCATGAGGAACGACTTGGCACCAGAACTGCTCAGGAGGAAGAGAGCAGTGTGGAGCACCTTCAAGAGCGTCGAAAAAGTTGTAAAGAGGATGAAAAACCTCCCACTCCGGGCACATCTTTTCGACTCCATCATTCTTCCTGCACTAACATATGCCTCAGAGACCTGGACCCTATGAAAAAAGGATGAGAACGCTATTCAGGTGTCCCAAAAAGGAATCAAAAGAGCTATGCTTGGAATATCACATTATACTCAAGTGAGAGAAGGAATCCGAAGTTCTGACCTCCATCGGCGATCAAGAATCAGGGACGCCCTCTCGTTTGCCAAGGCATTGAAAATCAGATGGGCCAGATACGTAATGTGATTAAGAAACAGCTGCTGTACTAGAACTGTTGTGGATTGGATTCCACTGGACATCAAAAGGACATGTGGCTGCCCACCTACGAGATGGTCAGACTTCTTCGTCAAAACCCTGAACAAACGGTTTGAGGCTCTTCCTGTTCCTGGAGCGAGAAGATGCCATTGGGCTACACTAGCATGCGACAGGGATAACGAATGGAGCTGCCACTGGCACCCGCTCAGCAAATAGATGAATAACGGGATGACAAGTGATGCAAGTGAAGTGATGTGCTAAGGCATAACCATTCCAGGGATCTTTTGGGCTTATTAAGCCCTAGTTCCAGTTTCCCACAAGCTGCACTTGCTCTTGCCTCCATTGTCTGCCACTGTTTTATTTTGAGGCTGTCCTGCAGCTCTCATGTCTGGGTTCAGTAGAAAAGCCCATTTGCTGGAAAATGACCACCTTTTGTTGAAGGTCATTTACCAGAGATTCACCCTGGAGCAGAAGGCAGGCTCTATTGCTCTCATGTACACACACAGAGGCTGTCCCTCATTATCTGGTTGGTCCCAAACTTCTCTGCAAGCATTGCAGTAGCCCCACATTCAGACCTAGATTAGGGGATGAGGGGAGGACTGTGCTGTTCCACTTTGAGTGGTTTAGGGGTAGGTGGCTCTCACATACCTGTAGAGGTGGACTCTTTTGTTTATTGGCTTGTCACTCTGTGACTCCCTGAGAGCAGGGTTTCCTGGCTCATGCCTTTTGCAGAATTGGGTCAACTGCTGGTGTGATGGCAGTTCCAGTGTGTTGAAGGAAGAAACGAAAGATATGCACATTCACATTCTTAGAAGGGACCATTGCAGGATAACCTGCCCAGTAGATGGGAGTGGGAAGACATGGGCTGGCCCTTGGTGCTAATCCTTGAGAATGAGCCCTAGAATGTGTTGAAGCTTCTTGGGTAATTTCATCTAATTCCCACACTAGCCCCAAGGTAGCATGGTGTTTGTCTCAGGTTGGGCACCAGAAGCAGGCATCGAGGTAAGACTGTCTGTGCTTGGCAGTGATGTATGTGTTCTTCGGGAATTTAAAGATAAAGAAAACAGCAGGGAAGAGAAGGAAGCCAGGGAGGGTTTGTGTCAAAGGAGGCACCGTTGGCTGCCTCCTGCAGAGGGATTCTGGGAACAACTGAGATCACACTTGGAGCAGTCCCCATCGGGGAATGGGGGCAGAGGAGATCCAGATCCAGGCATCCTCAATTCTTGCTTAGGTATGCACAATTTCAGGCACCAAGTGCAGAGCAGGCTGTGGCAGCCAGCACCATGGGTGTCTGTGTGGGGAGTGAATGCTTACAGGGCCCCAGTGTGTTCAAACACCCTTACAGAAATCAAGGGGGATGTGGGCACAGCATCCGTAGCTTTGTTGGCATTCAGACGTCTTCTAGGCGTGGAACTGCTGCTCAGAGAGGTGGCATTGCTTACTCGGGGGTGCTCCGCGTCGCAGAGGCAGAGCTGGGATTTGAATGCGCTCCCAGCTGCTCCTTAACTTGCTCGCTCAGAGATGAAAGGGAGGAAGGACTTGGCGTCCACCTGCTTCAGACTTGACTGGGGAAGAGAAGGGAAAGATCGGCATTTAGCTGGGGAATTAGCAGCGCTGAGAGGGACTCTGCCCACGGGGCTGTGAGCACTTAGTGCTCGTCCCATGGATTTGGCAGCTTTCCAATAATTAGTAGAGGCGGGGCTGTTTCTGCTAGAACTTCACTAGCATCTCTTTCTCACCATGTATCTGTGTGAGTTGCACCCTCTGGAAAAGGCTGCAGCCAAGCGCTATTTATCTGTGTGTGGGGAAAAGAGGCTTAACAAATTAGCTGATGCTTAATTGATGAGGGAAAGTAGGACGGGAAAGTTGGCCAGTTGTCCTGAGGGCAAGGAGGGGGGATTTTCTGATCAATTCTCTCTATCAATATCTTCCTGTTTGAGCCTGAGATGGGGTAGGAAAACTCTTAGAGTAGTCAGAGTACCAGGAATGTGCCCTGGGATGTTTGGATAACCCAAGACTGACCTTTAACATGACTGGATCTGGTGAGGGCTGCCTGCCTCCACGGGAGCCCTGCCACTTTCAGGCTTACTGAATTGTACATTCTTAGAACAGGCATCCCAGCCTAGAGGTCAAAGTCAGGGTGGAAGTTCTGAAACCACACAGGACTGCAAGCATGTCTCACTGCCAATGAATTTGACTCCGTCGCTATAAGGGTCCAGGATCCTGCATATTTTAAAAGTTCCTTAGAAAGTCTTCAATGCAGCCAGGCTTGAGAATGATTGTTGCAGTGTGAGGTGTCTGATGGAGCCCGGCTGAACACCTTCCTGCCTTTCCTAGTACTGCTTTCTGCCTGGTGTGTAGGCGCTTCTGGCCATGTGGTCTCGCTAGTCCTGAGGAAGCTCATTCCACTTTGAACTATAGTTAGTCATCACTTAACATTCTGCTTAGGTTCTTGGAAACTGTACCTTTAAGTAAAATGACCTGTACTGAAGGCAGGTCCTCAAATTACTTTACTTTGTTCCCTATCAGCTGCGATTGTGTTTTTCTCATCAACATTATAATGGAATGACCTCACTGGAGATCTGCTGTTCTTGGGAAGCCAGAAAGTTCATTCCTGTATTCAGCCTCCTTGATTACAGAGACCTTGGTCTAGTTCTGAATTAATTCCTGGAATCTGAGTAGAGGTGTTCCAATCTTTCTTGTACATGATAAGTTCTTGGGTTTAAAGAGACTTATGCTGTCAGGTCTCTATTTTTGTTTATTTTCTTCTCATACTTCCCTTCCATTTTCTTCCCTTTCCTTGCCTTTCCTTCTCTTTCTTCATTCTTTGCCTTTTAAATTCTATTGAGATAGATAACATTAGTCTGCAAAGCTGTAAAAGCTTGTATGTTTTAGGCATAAGGTATTACCAAACCCCACCCACTACTGAAGTGCCCTTTATTTCTCCATCCCAGTGTTTTGGCTTCCCCGCCACCCAGTCCATACATCACTCCTCTTTGCAGATGAAATAGGTTCCTTCTATCCCATTTAATTGAGGCTTGTAAAAAGTATGTAGCACTGTCCTCCCGTTGTTCATTGATCTCGAGAGGGCACCAGTAATGTCTCAATTGTGAGACTTGTTGTTACTGTTTTTGGCATATCGAATATGCTGGAGCTTGCCAGGCTCTGCCGTGCGGGTAAAAAGTATAATGTTCGGGGCTGGAGTGATAGCATAGCAGGTAGGGCGTTTGCCTTGCACACAGCCAACCCAGGTTCGATTCCCAGCATCTCATATGTTCCCGCAAGCACCGCCAAGAGTAATTCCTGAGTGCATGAGCCAGGAGTAGCCCCTTTGCATGGCTCTGGGTGTGACCCAAAAAGCAAATATATTTATCTATATATATATATCATGGTCACGGTCACGGTCCTCCCATTGTTCATCGATTTGCTCGAGCAGGCCCAGTAACGTCTCCATTGGAGACTTTGTTGTTACTGTGTTTGGCATATTGAATATGTCACAGGGAGCTTGCCAGGCTCTGCCGTGCAGGAGAGATACTCTTGGTAGCTTGCCGGGCTCTCCGAGAGGGGCGGAGGAATCGAACTCGGGTCCGCCATGTTGGCTGCGTGCAAGGTAAACGCCCTACCACTGTGCTATCATCTATATATATATTGTTGTAAAAATACTTTTGTGCATCTGTTGATATTAGCATATGGTTTTAGTCTTTTCTTTTGTTGATGTGGTTATCACATTTAGAAATTTATTTATGTTGAACCATCCTTGCCCACTCCCTGGAACCAGTTTTTGCTTACAATGTATGCTTCTTTTAATATATTATTGAATACTTGTGACCACACATGTCTGGACATGGCCCAGGTTCCATGTACCACACATGCTTGGACATGGCCCAGGTTCCAAGCATCCCTGGAACAAATGCCTCCTGCTTATGTTGGATGTTTCTTTTACTGTATTATTGAATTTGGTTTGTTAAGATTTGACTGAGGATAAATAAAGAACCTGTATTTATCAGGGATATTGATCTGCAGTTTCATCTAAGAATCTATTTTTACTAAATCATTTATTTATGGGCTGGAGCGATAGCACAGCGGTAGGGCATTTGCCTTACAAGCAGCCAACATGGCCGACCCTAGTTCGATTCCTCTGCCCCTCTCAGAGAGCCCGGCAAGCTACCGAGAGTATCTCGCCTGCACAGTAGAGTCTGGCAAGCTACCCGTAATGTACTTGATATGCCAAACACAGTAACAACAAGTCTCACAGTGGAGATATTACTGGGCCCGCTAGAGCAAATCGATGAACAACGGGAGGACCATGACCGTGACTGTGACCATTTATTTATGGGATGCCCTTCTCTGATTTTGATAGCAGGGTACTGTTGACATCATCATAAATGGTTGTAATAATTCCCCACCTACCCCCTTTTTATTAACGTTTTGGAAAACTAGAAAAAGTCATTTTTGAAAGTGTGGAAGTTTTCACTGATAACCCCATCTGGATCTGGTTTTATTGTTGGCAGACTGTTGATTGCAGTTTCAGTTTCTCTGCTTGTTATCACTCTATGATTGGCCCTCAGTAGCTGGAGCACCCAAGCTGAATGCCTGACAGTTCCTGTAGCACTGAGATCAAACAGGCCTAATGGCAACCAGCATCCACTGTTGCTAGAGCCTGGCAGTGGCAAGCGATAGCACTGAAGTCACCCATACCCTGCGTTCATGGTTGCATATGCCTGAGAGTTACTGATGCAGTAGGCGGGTATGGGCAAGAGTGGAGGGACAGCCACTTGTCTGGCAAAGGGCAATGTGTGTGGTCATGAGTCTGTGGCACTAAGTTTCACCAGGCCAGGGCAGCCACCAAAGGTTTGAAATCACAAATACCCCTTAGTCACGGTGTGCTGAGAAAACTATAGTCAGTCTGGGCTCTAAGCAGGGGTTTCTGCTTGTAAGTGACCAGCAATAACTGTGAGGTAAGTTTGTGCAGGCTAGGAAGAAGGCCAGGCATTTGTGGGGGAGGATTGCCTGTGGAGACCTGTGCCTGCATTTGGGCAGGCCTGTGGGGGGGATTTGGGGTGCACAGACATGCATTTCTAAAGGAAGCTATGGGCTAAGTTTGAGTGGGTTTGGATGATGACCAGGGGCTCAACTGCTCCTGAATCTGGCTCTCCTTAGGCTGCTAGACAGTCACAAGACCTTTATTTTTTCTTCCCACAGTAGTGCAGATTTTTTTTCTTAAATTTTTATTAGTGAAACACCATGAGGTACGGTTGTAGACTTACAAATATTTGTGCTTGGGTTTCAGTTATACAATGATCGAATACCCATCCCTCCACCAGTGCCCATTTTCCACCACCACTGATCCCAGTGTCCCTCCCACCTCCCATCCCCCCCATCCTACCTTGCCTCTGTGGCAGGGCATTCCCTTTCTAGGCCTCACTCCCAGCTGGTGACAGAGCATACCCAGAGGCGGCAGAACACAGAGCCTAGCTGGCTGTGCTTTGGGAAGGACGACTAAGGCAATGAGACTTCCTTGCTACCTTGCTGTGCTTTGGGAGATTCTTGTCGGAGCTGTCTGCAGAGGGGTGGCATGTTTCTTGCAGTTCGTGGTGGACTATCAGAGAAGTGTCTATTTGTCTGCTAGGAGTAAGCACTTAAAAAATGTTTAATAGTTCTATTTAGGAAACAGAAGAGGGAAGCCCATGGAGTTAAAGGAAAGATGTACTCCCAAGGTGGGATGTGGGTAGGCAGTTCCAGAGTAGAATGCCTAAGTGTTCGTCTCTCAGAGGCTTGGCAAGGGGTGGATGGAGCACCTTTTTTGTAATAAGCGCTTGGGGTCTGTTGGTGTGGAGAGCGAGACACAGTAACCATCTGCACTGCTTTTGGAAAGTTTGCTCTTGAAGAGGAGCGGGACTTTTATGACTTGGGAAGATTTCTGAGTTGCAAGAATATGTCAGGGTGGAAAAGTCAGGGTGGAATCTACAAAGGGCAGGAAGGAGCATGCCCCGTCTCAGCTTTATGGGAACGAACTGGAATATGTGTGGATAGGGCCTGCTCGAGCAAATAGATGAATAACGAGAGGACCGTGACCATTCTGTATGTTTTCTGCTTCTTGAGACTGAGGACATGGAATATTTTACATACTTAGGCAGACAAGAGAGAACATATTTTTTTTACTGTCTTTTATAGATTCAGTAGAGGTCAGAATGCTTAAGTGCGTCAATCTTGACAAGCTGGGTGAGACTCCTGTCCCTCCCAATCTTCACAGGGTCAGCCTCCTCTACAGGGTAGAGAAAGAAGCCCAAAATGGTCCAGGAAAGAGGCTTTGGGTGCTTGCTAGGAGCTCTATTTTCACATGCTTGTGGTTGAGCCAGAAGACATATCCATGCTGTGTTTGCATGAGGAGTTAATAGAATCCTGTGCAAAGAACAGCACACTGAGCTCCTCCAGGCAGAGCGGCAGGCTCCTTACTCTCTGAACCTCACCTGTTAAAACAGAATGAGTTCATCTCATACTGACAAGGAAGAATATTTTGATAAATCAAAATGTTATACAGAACAGTTGTATTCCTGATGTGCATTTCATGATTCCAGTTTAATAAGAACATCTGTTTGGTATGCATGTGGACTTGCATATGTGATTGAAAACTTCTGGAAAGGAGGCATCTCAAACAATCTCTGCAAAATGACTTGGAAGGATAAATCGGTCATTTTCACTACTTCGCGCATTTTAAAAATGGGGTATGATGACGGGATGATTTTTAACTTCTATGGTTTTGGTATTCTTTCATATGAAGAGAAAAAACTTGCATTGTAAAATGTGCAAAAATTAAAAATAAAGTGGGAGGAGCTACAATATGTCAGCTCTGGTCCCCCAGATTCATAAATGGCTGATAACCTGTAAACTGTGAGGATCTTTACAGGTTCTGCTTGAAAACGCTCCATTGCTTCTACTTCTTTCAATCAGTTGGCTTTGCAATTGGATTCAGGAGGAAATAAGCAGCCATCAGATTGCATGAGATACAAAACAGGCAGTTGCATCTTAATCTCCCCTGCCTTCCAACAAGTTATTCATATTTTCAACAGTGTTCATGGGGGTCTTACCTTGTGCTGGTGACAGGGTAAGGTTCTGAGGACTGAAATAGACACAGCCCCTGATTTCATGAAGCCCCCTCAGCCCAGTGGAAGAAAGAGATAGACAATAAAACATAAACTGATAACTGTTCAAGTTGAGAAATGACAAGTTCTGTAAGATGGTATATAAAACAGTGGAAGAGAGAGCTGGTAGGGGTGGGTTGAGTTGGGGGTCACTGCCCAGGAGCAAGAAAGTCAGTTCTGTGGGTCCTAAGAAACATGGCAGCTCTGAACTGCCATGTCATTCAGCACAATAGACATGCCCCCCATACCCCAGAATCCTTTGTTTCAGATTCTGGATTCGCTTGCCTCAGGCAATGGTGAGACATAGCCTCCTAAGCCCCCCTCCCCATGTGTCACTTGACCTTCTTCCTCAGGGGAGGGGTGCCTGAGCCCAGAGCTGCCTGCAGAAACTAGAGCTTCTAACCTTGCTCGGGGCTGGTGCAGAGCAGCAGGAAATCAGATGTCTGTGTTCAAATGACGCTTGTAGCTAAGGCAGCCAGAGCTGCCCCCAGGGGATGGCATGTTTTGTGAGGAAAAAATTTCTCCAAGAACAATGTTTATAAAACCTCGTCTCAGCAATCATCCGGTGTGTCTGCCAGCTTCTAGCTTGCTTGTGTTCATGTTCATTTTCTTTTTCTCTCTGCAGGCTGTGGAGACCAACTTGGCTTCCAAGGACAGCCACTGGGTCTTTGTGAATGAGGTAAGAGCCCCAGGATGGTGACGGACGCAACCTGAACTGTGTCCGCTGTCCCCACAGGGAAGCCCAGAGTGGTTGCTCAAGTTCAGTTCTCCCTAGGGCAAAGTCCAGGGTTCTGCCAGGGGAAGACAAAAGGGAAGACAAAAGACTCTATTTGAATTGCCAAGATGCTTGTGTGGAACAGGGTGGAACCAGGAGAGGACAAGAGGCCAGAGTCCCATAAGGAAGTAAAAAAAAAAATGAAGGGAAGCTGTGTCAGGCACTGTCTGTGTGGGATGAAATGAGGCAGCCAGTCAGGGTCAAAGGTAGAAGAGATTAGGGTAGGTGAGAAAATGGGTTATAGAAGGGATAGGGGGGATGAGGCTGCCATGGAGGTGACATTCTTTTCAGGAGGCAGAAGGTGTGTGTATGTGCTGTGTGACTGAGAGAATGTATGTGGGTATGTGGTATGTATGTGGGAGTCCATTTGTAGGATAGTGCTGACTATGTTTCTTCACCGTGACCTGCCTGGCCTGCTCCTGTCACTGCCTTGAGTGGCCCTGACCTCCTTAGTGCTGCCTGCATTCTATCTGTGTGGCCTGTCACCATGCCCCAGCCTTCCCAGAGTACCCCAATACCTCATCCATTCATGCAGGGCTGACCCAGGTGACCTGTGTGATCCCAGTGTTCAGTGAAGAAGTCTGGCCGGAGATGTATTTCCTGGTGTATAGTGTTCATCAGGGGTATGTCCTTCAGCTGCTCCTAAACTTACCAATCAATTTCTGATGGCCTCCTTGTGGAAGATGCAAGGTTTATTATATATACCTAGCACATTTCTTATGTTTATTATGCATACCTAGGGATCACTCCTGGTTCTTCACTTTGGAATCATTCCTGGTGGTGCTCAGGGGACCATATGGGATGCTGGGAATTGAACCTGGATTGCCCACATGCAGGGCAAATGTCCAACCCACTGTGCTATCACTCCAGCCCCATAGATTATATATATATTTTTTATCATGTGTATTTCTTCCTTATCTTTTTGCTAGCCAATAATGGCTTATTTTAATAATTTTACAGCTGATATTGATAATAACTACTAGAAAGGCTTATTTTCCAAGGTTCTCCTCCATAAATTTACATCTTATTAACTTCATGTCAACACATACAGGCCAGCTAGGAGACATGCACATTAACTGCAATCTTGGATTACAGAAGTTCATGCTGTGTGTTAAGAGAAGGGACATAGTGGACTCATTGTGTTAGTCTGGGAGCGTTTCCCTTGCTTCTTGGGAAGTTTTGATCTTCTCCATGTCCTTCAAAGACCATGTCCTTTGGTTCAGAGAAAGGACACAGTCCGCATGCCTCTTAAGGAAAATGCCTGGTGCTGCACCAGTTTTTGGCAACTGATCACAGTGTCTGGAAAGTGCTTCTCTGTTGCCAGTCTTCAATAAGTGCCTCATTTTTTTGGTGAATGTGGAGGGGCTCCAAGCAGTGCTCAGGAGGCCTGGAGCCCCATTGGCAATTCTTAGCCAGCTTGGCGGTTCAGCTTAATGACCTGAGGATGTGATGCTGCTCAGGTCCTGTGGTACCCTGGATGACCTTCACCTCCCAGCTGGGCCACATCCCATGATGTTCAGGGAGCTTGCAGTGCTGGGAATTGAACTTAGATCAGGTACATGGTAGGTAGGCAACCTAATTGCTGTATTATCACTTGGCTCCAGTAAGTTTCATTTTTATATTGCTCCCTTGCTTCCTTTTTCTCCTGCATCCCAACTCACTTCCCGGATATTTTGCTTACCACCCTCTTCCCCCCCCTCCCCGCCTGCCCCTCCCCCACACACACCTGACTTCCTCTTCATTGGCAGGGTTCATTTCAGACTGATCTGTGGTCTGTGTGAGAAACCCTCTGGACATCCCCTGGGTACCTGGAACACAGGACTCTCTCATGCCACCAGAAGGAGTCAGGTGTGGACACACCTCTCCGAACTACACATGACCAGCCTTCCTGGGTAGAAGGGCTGTGTCCCCCTGTGGTCAGTGAGCAGTCAGAGCCAGCATGCTCTCAATGTGAAGGTCTCTGGACTAAGTGTGTCATCTACAGAAGTGATCCCAGCTTTCTTGCTTACTTTGTAGTGAGATTCTTCCTTTCTAGGATACAGGGACAATAGCTACCATTTATGAGTTAATGGAAATATAAGTCCTATTGTTATAGAAGTTCAGTTATTCCAGACTTTATCCAAATGCAGAGCCACAAAGTTTCCCAGTTATGTTCTGTGTTTCATTGGTGATGGTAAGAGTACCAAGTGATAAGGGGAAGGGCCAGATATTTGACTCCTATATAATCTCCAGAACTTTTTGGCTATCCAGGGCATTTGTTCTGCTACCTGAGCAGCTTTCTGATTCTCTGGAGGAACTGGGGTCCTTCAGAGGAGCTCAGTCTTTGACTCTTTCCTCTGAGTCATTCCCCTAGAAGGCCCTCTTCCAACCCTCAGTCCCCAGCCCACTTCTCTCATTTCTCAAAGATTTGGCCCTTCAATTTTCCTCTCTGTATTTATCTGTCTTAATGTATTTTTCTGGGTTCAATATAAATATTCAGGACACAAGTTTTTGTTTGCTTTCTTTTTTTAATTAAATGGTTTCCTTAATCCATCCACCCCTTCCATGTTGAACATTGGTGTTGCATATTACAGGCTGTTTTATCCAGCGAAGGAATTATAGGATGCAGAGAAAGACTCATGAGTCTGTGATTCTCACTGAGAGTTTCTACAAGTTTTTGGGATGCTCTGTGGGGACACTGGAAAGCAGATGTGGTTTGGGACATAAACTGTATTCTCATCAATTGAATGAGTTACACATTCACTTATAGGAAGGTAGGTAGTTCCCAGATAATGTGTGGAAACTAAAATGGACCATTAGTGAAGATAATTGCTGAGCCATGCATTTCTCTAGACAACCCAGATTTCCTATATCCCCAGCACATAATTGACATTTCAGAAGGTTGAGAAGAAGACAGGTGGATGCACCCAGGGCAAAGAATGCTGTTTTGATGAACACTTCCAAGTCTTTCTCTTAGAAAAGACAGAGGTGAGAAAGAAGGCCGAAGTTTGAGGGATGAGGGGCCCACTCTGGGCTGTTCATCAGATGATGCTAGTTCAGGACCAGCCACTTGGCTCAGGAGATGAGCTGGGTGGTTTCCCTGCCTCTTCAGCTGAACTGGATAACCTCTTATCCACAAGGTCTTAAGAAGATGCCAGGTGAGACAGTCTAGCCCAAGTGTCCTGAGTGTAGTCCGGAATCCAAGAGGCAAAACAGAATGCCCTCCCTGTATGAGTCCAGGCAGGAAATAGGTATCACATGATCAGGCATTTTGGGATTTAGGGAGAGGTGAAGAGGTTCATATATACATATTCTAGTCTCTTCCAGAACCAACTGCAGATCAAAGTGGAAGCATTGTACTTCTTTCTCTTTTTTCCATATTCAAAATTACTTTTATTATTTATTTATTTAAAAAATTTGTTTTTTTTTTAAATTGATTCACCATGATATACATACTTATAAAGCTGTTCACAATCAGGTTTCAGTCATAAATGATCCAACACTCATCCCTCCACCAGTGTCTATTTCGCACCAACAATTGCCTCAGTTTCCCTGCCCCCCCTCCTGCCCCACTGCCTGCCTTAATGGCCTCTATGGCTCTATATCAGGCACTTTTCTTCTATCCTTCCCCCCCTCTCCTGTCCTCCCCCTCCCCATTTCCTCCTTTCTCCCTCCCTCCCTCCCTCCCTCCCTCCCTCCCTCCCATGTTGTATTTGTTTCTTGACAGCTCCCATTGTTAGACCTGTTCTTCCAGATAACAGTAGCAAAGCGAGCTTTGATAGAAATGGTTCAAGACACTTAGCAAGTGATGCAGAAGTACACACAACTGCCACACTTAGGTTTACTCAGTGACTGAGGCTCTAATCTGTGACCTGCAGCTCAGCCAGGACATGGAAGGTGATGGGTACTAAGGAGGGAGGAGGCACAGGTGGCAGGTCCTTCTGCTTCTTCACCGGCATAGGTCCATGCCCCAGTGTCCCTTGTGCACTCCAGACCTTGCTTTGAGCTTCAGATCCAGAGATCCAGAGATCCAGATGGCTCTTGACTCATCCTCATGGAAAACTCATGTCCACCTCCAGCTCACTGCATTCTTCACGTCCTCCTAACCTTTTTCTTACTTGATCCTACTTCAACTCTCACCAGAGTACTTACCCTTCTAGTGCCTCCTTAGTAAAGAAGAGGCCACCTTAGCTCCCCTCATTAGGCTCCCCTTTGCAGAGCCCATCACAGATTAGTTAAGTGCACCTTCATTTAGCTCCCACTCTTCTCATTTCTCCATGGCTTGTGCTTAAAATCATATGGGTCACATCTTGTTTTCTTTGTTTCTTGTTTCCTTCCCTGGCTTCCTCCCCCACTCTACCAGGTTTTTTGTTTGTTCATTTGTTTGTTTGTTGCTTTTGGCCTGGCATGTTCTTCCTGAAACACTGTTAAGCACTTGACTTTTCTGCAGGGGCCTGCTGAAGACCACTACTACCCAAAGGTCTTCATTATTTCTCCTGTCACCCTGTACTCCCCACCCCAGCTGTGTTGTGATGAGAACTTGACCCACAGACTTGAAGAGTATATGTGTGAGAGCTAGGCATACTTTTTTTTTTTCCTTTTTGGGTCACACCCAGCGATGCACAGGGGTTACTCCTGGCTCTTCCCTCAGGAATCACTCCTGGCAGTGCACGGGGGACCATATGAAATACTGGGAATTGAACCTGGGTCAGCCGCGTGCAAGGCAAACGCCCTACCCACTATGCTATCGCTCCAGCCACTGGACAAACTTTCTATCCAGCTCCCTAGAGTCTCCAGCATGAGAGAATCATGCCTGGAGGCACCGCCTGGGTTCAGCCTCCTACTGCTGTGTCTGATTATTCCTTACCTTGACTTTGGAAAAGGGATTTTTCACCATGCAGATATTACATAAATTCACAGCGAGCTGTGATCTTGCTCTCTGAACAATAATTTCCGGCACCCCCTTTATTTTGCACCCCTCTCTTTTGCTTTACATCTGCAGTATGAGTTTCATTGGGTGGGTACAAGCTGTTTCTCAAGGCGCATGTGTGATAACAGGAGGCTAGAGAGGGATGAGGTTAGCTCGGCTTCAACTCACAGTCTTCAAATTGTGCTGGGGAACAAATGTTCTGCTAATTTGTAGGTGCTTGGTGTAAAAAGAACTCCGTGATCCCAAAGGGTGGATAACTTAGAATGAAACAGCAAGAAACAGTCGTCTCCTGTAGGCATCTTGGGTCTCTAATCCATGCCGTGCTTTCCAAGGATGAAGCAGTGAGCACCGTCTTCCACCTGTTTTGGCCTCGAGCACTCATGCTTCTCCACAGGTCACCTCTGCACTGGAATAGGTCCATGAAGGGGCTGGAGTGTCAGAACCGATAGAGTGGGACTTAGTACACATTCACCTTCAGGCTGTTCATGTGCTGCCTTCAGAGCCTTCTCTGCTCTCATGTCCCGAAGTCTATTATGATGTTATCCTAAAAGATTCCCAACACCCCAAGACGGGGTCATCCCGATATCTTCACCTCTTCACTCTCCACAGAAGATTTGTCTTCTGTCTGTGACCATTACCGCTTCTGTTAGTTCACCGCTGATGAACATTGCACAAAGGTACTTCCACTACTCACCTCGAGGACTTTAGTCATTAGCCCTATGCTAAGGCACTGATTAGAGAATACAAGAGGAAGACCAGGCATTGATTTGAATGTTGAGTTTAATAGCTTTAGGAAATCTCTATTTGGAACATAGAGAAACCTAGAACAGAAAAATTTTTCATTTTTCCCCTTCCTTTCATTGTAAAGATTCCAATTCTGTTGGGTTATTAAGTCCCTGTACCATTCACTGTCTGCAAATGTAATTTGGTGGAACTAAAAAACAATTACGTTTGTTGTGACAGATTCATTTGTTTTTTTCACAAGCCCCACTGAGGAATCCCTGAGGACCTGGACCACATGGTACCTATCTCTGCAGTCCAAACTGAGAGCCCAGACCAACACTAGGAGTTATCATTTGTCAGAGACACTCATTTTGAGCATCACTTTGTTGATTTTTTCACTTCCTTATGAAACATCCTTATTGAGGCTAAATTAATAGTGAATGAACACATACAATATATATACTTGACATGTATTTACCAATGAAATCATAACTGCAATGAAGATAGTAAACATGTCTGTTACCCAGAGTGTCTTTGTGGCCCTAACTTCTCCCACTCCCTAGGCATCTACTATTTCTGGCCATATTGATTACTTTGTTTTATAGAATCTTCTATAAATGGAATCATACAATATGTGCACATACTTTTTCATTTTTATTATGGTTTGGGTATTACCCTCCAAATCATTGTTCTGAGGTTAGGTTCATTCATATTACAAAGTATAGTAATTTTTCATTTTTACTGATATGTTTTTGATAATAGAGACACCATAAAATTCAATATCCATTATTTATTGACTGACATTTGGATTCTTCTGGATCTTTTCTGATTAAAAATAAGGCTGCAATGAATATTTGTATACAAGTCTCTGTGTAGACTTTGTCTGATTTTGTTTTTCTTGAGCATGTGTGTAAAAAGTGGAGTTTCTGGGTGCTAGTACATATATGTGTGTCTAAATTTTTTTTATTAGTAAAACACCAGTAACTTCTCTCCCTCCCTCTCTCCCTGTCCCCTTTCCTCCTTTCTTCCAAGTTGTACTTTAAAAGACTTTAAGTTGTACCACATTGTCCCAAGGACTTGGAATGGCCAGGGTTTTTGATCTTAGCCATTTAGTGGTGTACAATGGTGACTCATTATGATCATAATTTTCACTTCCTTAGTGACTAATGACACTGAGGATGTTTTCATGTTGTTATTCACCATAAATGATTCTTCCTTAGGAAGGAAGTTGAGCTAATTGATTTAAGACTTTTACTTATTTTTTTTATTGCTTTTTACTTCCACTCTAATTGATTTAATGGTACCCATCAAATGTGGTTTTGTTGTGTTTTCATTGTTATTGCTTCAAAATGCTCTGTTATCTTTTTGTGGGGGTTGGGAGGGCACTACCAAGAAATGCCTAGAAAATGTGGTCTGGAGCCACTCAGAGTCACAGGTGACCATTCTGGTCTGTGGTTCAGTGCTAGTGTCCAAGGAGGCAGTGCAACTCAGGTCCTGAGTTCAGGGGACAGGGGGTCATCAGAACCATCCCCATGGTGCTTGGGGCCTCGAGAGCTGCACCCAACAGTGCTTGGGGCTGTTGTGGTACTGAAGATAGAAGGGAGACAGGTTATATGCAAGTCATGTTCCACAACCCCTGTACTATCTCTGTGGCCCCTATGTTACTTTTTGATTTTTACTTTGCCCTAGGGGCTATTAAGAAGTATGCTATTTAGATTTCAAATATTTTGGTTTTTGTTTGTATTTTTTTCTCTCTCCCTGTCTCTCACTCCCTCCCCCCTTTCCCCACTTTATCTTCCCTCCCCCCACCCCTGTCTCCTTTCAAAAGAGGTAATTCTTCTAGTGGTGTTCAGGAACCTTCAGCTCCCTTCTCCTAATTCTTAGCCAGCTGGTCCAAAAGCTCAATATAAGGGTTCAAGAATGAAGTGCTACTCAGATTCTATGGTCACTCTGGAGGTACTCTGGGACCTCCAGGAGTTTACTCAGTGATATTCAGGACCATCTAATGCTGGAGAGCCAAAGGGTTGACCTGCACCCAAATAGCTATACTATCTTTCCAACAGCATATTTGGGAATTTTTAGAGATTTTTTCTTATTAATTTAAAATGGGCTGGAGCAATAGCACAGCGGGTAGGGCGTTCGCCTTGCATGCAGCCAACATGGCCGACCCGAGTTCGATTCCTCCGCCCCTCTCGGAGAGCCCGGCCAGCTACCGAGAGTATTTGATATGCCAGACACAGTAACAAGAAAGTCTCCAATGGAGACGTTACTGGGCCCGCTCAAGCAAATCGATGATCAATGGGAGGGCCTTTACCTTTTTACCTTAATTTAAAATTTAATTCTGCTGTCATAAAACAATTTATAATATTTGAATACTTTAAAATGTATTGAGGTTTATTGATAGTCTGGTATTATTTTTCTTAATACATGTTGTGTGTACTTGAAAAGGTTGCAGTTTGTTGTTGTGTGGAATATTCTATAAATGTCAGTTGGGTCAATTTAGGTGAAAGTGTTGTCTATGTCTTTTATATCCTTGATGATTTTTTTTGTCCTCCGAATCAATTACTGATAGAAAGGTATCAAAATATTCAACTTTAATGGTTTTCCCTTGCAGTTTTATTAGTTGTTGCCTAATATATTTTGAAGTTTTATCATAAGAGGCATAAATGTTGAATATTATTATGCCCTCTCGATTAATTGATCTGTTACCATTGTAACATGAGTGTTTTTCTCTTTGTTCTGAATGCTCTCAGCTCCAAAAATGTTTAATCTGATATTACAACAGCTATTAAAGATTCTTTTGAATAATGTTAGAATAATGTATCTTTTCCCTTTTTATGTATAATCTATTCATTTATTTATATATTTAGACTCTGTGAGATATAGTTACAAAGTTATCCATGATTGAGTTTCAATCACAAAGTGCTCCAAAATCATCCTTTAACCAGTGCACATTTCCCACCACCAATGTCCCCAATGTCCCCAGTTTTCCTCCCTCCTGCCCCCCTTGCCCACCCATGTAGCCTGCCTGTAGGGCAGACACACATCTCTCTCTCTCTCTCTCTCTCTCTTTCATTTTCCTTTTAGGCACAGTTGTTTGCAGTGTTGTTACTGAAAAGATATCATGCATATCAATTTACCACCTTTCAGCACTCAGTTCTTGTCAAGAGTGATCATTCCCAATTATCATTGTCATAGTGGTCCTTTCTCTATCTTAACTGCCTTCCCTGTCCCATTTCTTGGCAAGCTTCCTACCATGAACCAGTCCTTCTGGCCCTTGTTTACTTATCTTTTACTTAGTTAAGTAGTCTTCTTAAGGCCATTGATACTTGGGTCAATCTATTGTATTCCACTCTAGCACTTCTTTACTTTTTCATTGAATGGCTTAGATGTGATTACTGAGATGACTAGTAGAGGGTTCTGAAACTCAAGTTGAAAAACTGTGTCCAAGAGGAGACACCATTGTGTGTAGTGCTGCTCCCATGAGGATATGATAATCTAGGTATGAATGGCAAGAAGGAGTTGGGGGACCAAATATCCTGGTACTTTAGCTTGTAGTATTTAATTATACAGACAAGAAAATGAGGCTCAGGAAGATGAATTGACTTTTCATGTCATAAACAGTAAGTGATAGAGTCAGAATCTGAGGTAATGTATCAGCGACTCCAGATATAATAAATAAATACTCAAGTGCTACTCTTTCCCTCTCTTACCTTTATATTCACTCTCAATACTAAAGAAATGCCAAATACTTCATCTGGGGAACATAAAGTAACAAAATAGGAGACTAACACCCAAGAATGGCTGAGATTAATACCAGGAATTTTGCTCCATGGCTTGGAGGCTAGCCACACATGCTAGGGGAAAAGGGAGCTCAGATAGAGAAGGGAGCACCAAATAAAGGGTGTTGGGAGGATCCTCCCAGGATGGTAGAAGCATGCTGAAAGTAGACTATAGACCAAACATGATTGTCACCCATTGCCTCGTTTGCAAACCACAACACCCAAAAGAAGAGAGAGAACAAAGGGGAATGCCCTGCCACAGAGGCAGAGGGGGATGGGGGGGATGGGGGTGGGAGGGATACTGGCACTGGTGGAGGGATGGGTATTTGATCATTGTATAATTGAAACCCAAGCACAAAATTTGTAAGTCTACAACTGTACCTCATGGTGTCTCACTAATAAAAATTTTAAAAAAAGAATAGAAAAAATGAGAAAAAAATCTTATTAAAGGCTGGCAATATTGTACAGTGGATAAGGCGCTTACCTTGCATGCAACTGACTCTGGTTCTATTCTTGGCACTTCATATGGTCTCTTGAGCACAGGTAGGAGAGATCCCTGAGTGCTGAACATGAAGTTTGTTTCAACTTGAATGGAAATGAGTGGTCTTATGTTAATAAAGTTAGAAGGACAAGGTCAAACAGTGGATGCTCTCACTAATCTGTGGTGTCTAGAATAGCATAACAAAGGTGGGACTGAGGGGGATAATGGCTCTAGATCACAGAAATAATGATGTCAAAGAAAGAAGGAAATGGAAGAGGGAAGCAGGAAGAGAAAGTCTGCAAGAAATACAGAGATAGTGTAAAGGGTGAAGTATCCATGTATCTAGAACATGAGATCTCACATCACCATAAGCAAGGGGCCTACACTACCACAATTAGACTTAAAAATGCTACTGGCAGAAGACTAATATCGATGGCCATGGAAACCAGCGATTAAGAGGACTGACTACAAGTGTGTGGGGGACTAAGGGTAGGTAAGATAGAAGAAACCACTATGACAATAATATCTGGGAATTATAATGCTGAACAAGATCTGAGGTTTAAAAGTAGGTAAAAGGATATTTTTGATAACCTTTCAGTATCAATATTGTAAACCAAAATGCCCAAAAGGAGAGAGAGACAGAGAGAGACAGAGAGAGACAGGGAGAGACAGACAGACAGACAAACAAACAGAGACAGACAGAAAATAAAAGCACCTGCCATAGAGGCAGGAAGGGGGTGTGGGGTGTGGGTGATGGGAAGGAACCTGGGGACACTGGCGCTGGGAAATGTACACTGGTGGAAGGACGGGTGGTGAAATACTGTATGACTGAAATCCAATAATGAACAACTTTGTAAGGGTATATCTCACAGTGATTCAATAAAAAAAGTTTTTTTTAAAAAAGAAATGCCAAATACATGATGGAATTACAGCATGATCAAATACATGATTGAATACATAATTCAAACACGTGATTGAATCACACATGATTGAATTTATGTGCTCCACTCCAATATGGAAGTGGTAATACAATAAAATTTATAATTTATTATATTTAACTCTTGCCATCTTGAATATTAGTAAAGGTAAAGGTAAAGGTAAAGGCCCTCCCGTTGATCGTCGATTTGCTCGAGCGGGCCCAGTAACGTCTCCATTGGAGACTTTGTTGTTACTGTGTCTGGCATATCGAATACTCTCGGTAGCTTGCCGGGCTCTCCGAGAGGGGCGGAGGAATCGAACTCGGGTCGGCCATGTTGGCCGCGTGTAAGGCGAACGCCCTACCCGCTGTGCTATCGCTCCAGCCCAGCGGGTAGGGCGTTCGCCTTACAAGCGGCCAACATGGCCGACCCGAGTTCGAATATTAGTAGGTTGTTTTAAATTTTTTTTTATTTTTTTTATTAGTGAAACACCATGAGGTACAGTTATAGACTTATAAATTTTTGTGCTTGGGTTTCAGTTATACAATGATCAAGTACCTATCCCTCCATCAGTGCCCATCCTCCACCACCACGGGTCCCAGCATCCCTCCCACCCCCCATGTTTTAAAATTTTTTATGGAAAAAGTGAAATTACCTTGCAAGAACCCACACAAACAAGCCAACACATGTTATTTTAGTAATATCTAAAACTAGTAAGTCCTATTCACTGGAAATATACTTCCATTCATCAATCAGAATACATCTGTTTTCCTTTTTTCAGTCCCAAAGAAACCTGTGATATTTAGCATTTATTTTTACATATATATGGAGAAATAATTACTATATAATATACTTCTTCAGTATTTCTAAAATACAAATGGGAGATCCTTGCAGTTTCACCTAATAGTGAAAAAAAGACAGGTGATGGAAGACATCAATGTGTGTTGCAAAAGGAGATTCAGTGGGAATTTGAGCCAAATCTTAAAGGATGCATGAGTTTGAAATGAAGAGAATGAAAGGACTGGAGATTCGTCAAGATTAAAATAAAGGGGTTTCTTTTTGTTTTTTTGGGGGGGCACACCCAGAAGTGGTCAGGGATTATTCTTGGTTCTCTGCTCAGGGACCAGTCCTGAAAAGGTTGGGGAGACCATATGGAGTCTCAGGGCAAGGACCCTGCCCATTGTACTATCTCTCCAGCCCTCCCAAATAGAGTTTTAAGTGCTGGAATTTAGATGAATCTAGGCAATGAATCAAACTGTGTCCTCACTCTTTGTGCCTCTCATAAAGACAGCACGACTTTGGCAAAGTTATGTTACTTCCCTGAGCCTTATTTTCCTCATCTACTTGGTAGGTTTCCTTAGAGTCACTTCATAAGAAGCTGTGAATATTAATGAAACAGCTCACCAAAAGAGACACGAGGCATAGGGTCTGGGAAATAACAAGGACTTATAAAAGGTAGCTTTTTTTTAAAGTTAACAAATAATGAATGTCCTTTGGGACCATTTATCTTTGGAACTTAATCAGTTTCATCAACTGGTCGATACATGCCTTTATGAAGGGGAATAGGGGGTGGGAACACTGATTCAACGCTGTCTGGATAAACCTGAATTGCAGTATTTATAACAGTGTTTTGGTTTTGGTGGAACTCTGGCTCTTCCTTTCTCTTCCATTCAAACGCTTATGCATCTTTTACAACTCAGCTCAAATTACCACTGAGTCTCCTTTTTGGAATAGCTATTCATTTCCTCCATTACCTGTCCTCTTCCCAATACTCTAGAGAGCCAGAGAGCTCAGTCTGTGATTCTTAAGTATCGTATTTTTTTTAACAAAAGGATTTTATAGTATATTAGTACATTTTCTGCTATTTCTCACAGACAAAGGCAATCCCATCACACTATCCACATAACACTAGATGTTTACTGATGTTAACAAAAGTAACAAAAAGCAATAAAAACAAATATATTATCTTGTTACTATTTTTATAAGTTTCTTCAATGCTCCTGAGCTCCTTCCTTCATATTCTGTTTTTGCTACCAGGTAATTCATTAAAATTTTTATTATAGTAAAGATTTTATAACACACAGGCTTCAAACATGCAGCTGACATAATGCACTATGATTGCCACTAAAAATTAGCTTTCATTTCATGGCAAACTGTCATTCATTTGTTGAACATGTATTGGACACCTGTGAGACTTTCACAATGTTCACGAAATTGGATCATTGCCATCCTCATCCTCAGAGAGTTTATGGTTTCATTAGTATGAAATATTTGTGCCTGGGTCACTAAACTATAGCTAGGCAAAGATTTTAGGAGTCATTCTGGATTATCTGCAATTTGAAATTAACTTCAAACCCCCAGCAGACAGAAGAGCTCAAGCAAGACCCCTACCATTGCTGTGGAAAAAGGCTTTGTATATATATATTAGACATGAGTCGATTGTTCCCAACAAGTACATTGTCATTTTGCAGGGTTTTGACAGAAAAAATGCTTGGGAAAGGATGTGCTGTCACTTGGGGAGTTTTAAAAATAGCTTTAATCACCACGTGCAGCAAATGTATCTGAAAACTAAAGGTTTGTGTCTCTACCTTTTTGCATTCCTCTCCATTGCTCTTCCCACAAATATGTTCTGATGGATTCAGATGAACTCACGGCATTTGCCAGAAAGACCTTATTATCTGTGCTTTCTACCCTGTTATTACATCTCCTGTGCCAGGCTAGATAATCATCATGCACCACACAGAGAGGCAAGAAGCAAGTACGTATGCACACACATGCACAGGCATCCACGTGCACGTGTGTACACACACATGAGCGCACACAAACATTGCTTCTGTTGCTGCCCTCACGCAGCAAGGGGGCATCAGGTCCTTGCTCAAGTTGCTAAAGTGGGTTCTTTCAATGCTGGGACAGGGCAAGATAGAGGGTTAATAGAGACGAGAGAGTTGGAATCATAGTACTTCTTGAGAATTATTTTTAAGTGATGTTTGAGGGTTCTTGGAGACAGTAGATTCAGCTTCAGTTTTCTTTGCCATCGTCTGAAGCTAGAGGCTGTAATTTATGAGCACTGGGGCAGTCTATCTCATAGAGCTGGTTGAAAAGTCCCAAGTGTGGAGCCAGAACATTACTACAGCAGATAGGAATTTTACCTAGCACACAATTGACTTGGGTTTCATCCCCAGAATCCCATATGGTCCCCTGAATACTGCCAGGAGTTATCTCTGAGCGCAGAGCAAGGAATAAGCCCTGAGCACTGTTGGGTGTGGCCACAAAACAAAACAAAATGCCCCAAGTGAATAGTATGCTGTTTCAGGAAAGGGAGTGAAGATTCCTTTATGTCAGTCATCAGAAACTTGGATGCAGTTTCCCACAGCCCTGAAGACCAACTTGTCAACTGCTAGGATGAAGAGAGTGGAGGGTCCAGATGTTGCTAGCATCCTGCAGGACAGTCCTTAACACAGGGTGCAGAGTAAGTAAGGGCCCTGGTCAAGAATGGCTGAAGAGTCCACCTTGTCATGCAAATAGGGTCTGAATAGCCTTGTCACTGTCATCAGATCTCTGCTTATTTTCTGCTGGCATTGCAAAAATATTGAGCTGAGTGATGGCCTTTGAATCAAGGAAATGCACCTTGTTGAGTACTTACTGTGCTCCAGGCTAGCTCTGGGTGCATTTTAGACTTTATTTTGAAACAAATTAAATCTGTCCAAGAAATCCCATTTAAAGAGAGCGCAAGAAATGTAATTCCAGTTTTAATGGGAATCACTTTCTCCCTGTCTTCGTACAGGTTGTACAAAGATTCCTGGCTTTTACACTGTCAGTATCAATCCTAGGTAGGTCTCCATAGACTTAGAAAATTCCATCCCACTTTACTATATTTTTTCTTTTTTAATAATTTTTTTATTGAATCACCATGAGATAGTTACAAAGCTTCCATGTTTGAGTTTCAGTCATATAATGATTGAACACCCATCCCTCCACCACTGCACATTTTCCACCACCAATGTCCTCAGTATCCCCCCACCCCCATCCCTATCCTTCCCCTGCATCTATGGCAGATAATTTCCCCCATACTCTCTACTTTTGTGCATTATGGTTTGCAATACAGATACTGAGAGGTTATCATGTTTGGTCCTTTATCTACTTTCAGCACACATCTCCCATCCCGAATGATCCCTCCAACCATCATTGACTTAGTGATCCCTTCTCTATTCCAGCTGCCTTCTACCTCTGCTCATGAGCCAGGCTTCCAACTATGGAGCAGTCAACCAGGCCCTTGTCTGTACTGTCTTTGAGTGTCGGTCTAATATTATTTTATATTCCACAAATGAGTGCAGTTATTCTATGCCTGTCCCTCTCTTTCTGACTCATTTCACTTAGCATGATACTCTCCATGACCATCCATTTATAAGCAAATTTCATTACTTCATCTTTCCTAACAGCTGCATAGTATTCCATTGTGTAGATGTACCAAAGTTTCTTTAATCAGTGGTCTGTTCTCGGGCACTTGGGTTGTTTCCAGATTCTAGCTATTGTGAACAATACTGCAATGAACACACAGGTGCAGATGTCATTTCTACTGTGCTTTTTTTATTCGCAGAAGTGGTATTGCTGGGTCATATGAAAGCACAATTTTTAGTTTCTTAAGACATGCCCATATTATTCTCCAAAAAGGCTGGACCAGTTGACGTTCCCACCAACAATGAAACAAATTTCCTTTCTCCCCACATCCACACCAGCACTGGTTGTTCTTGTTTTTATTGATGTGTGCCAGTCTCTGTAGTGTGAAATGATATCTCATTGTTGTTTTGTTTTGCATATTCCTAATGGTTAGCAATGTAGAGCATTTTTTATGTGCCTTTTGGCCATTTGTATTTCTTTTTTGAGGAAGCTTCTGTTCGTTTCTTCTCCCCATTTTTCGATGGGGTTGGGTTTTTTTTCTTGTATAATTCTACTAGTGTCTTGTATAGTCTTGTACAACCTGGATATTAACCCCGTATCAGATGGGTATAGGGTAAATATTCTTTCTCATTCCATGGCCTCTCTCTGTATTTTGGTCACTGTTTCTTTTGAGGTGCAGAAGCTTCTTAGTTTAATGTATTCCCATTTGTATATGTTTGTTTCCACTTGGTCAATGGTGTTTCATCCTTAAAGATGCTTTTAGCTTTACTGTCATAGAGGGTTCTACCTACATTTTCCTTCATGTACCTTATGAATTTAGGTCTGATATTGAGGTCTTTAATACAATTTGATATTACTTTTGTGCCTGGTGTTAGATAGAGGTCAGAGTTCTTTTTTTTTTTTTTTTGCCGATAGCTGTTAGGTTATTCCAGCACTACTTGTTGAAGAGGCTTTTCTTCTTCCACTTCAGATTTCTTGCTCCTTTGTCAAAGATTAAGTGATCATATGATCATATATTTAAGAATCTGCGACAGTATATCCAACTCTGTTCCATTGGTCTGCGGGTCTGTTTCTAGTCCAATACCGTGCAGTTTTAATTACTACTGTTTTGTAGTACAATTTGAAGTTGGAGAAGGTGATTCCCCCCTCATATTCTTTTCCCCAAGGATTTCTTTAGCTATTTGTGGCGGATTATTGTTCCATATGAATTTCAGGAGTTTACTATTTCTTTGAATAACGTCATGGGTATCTTTATACAAATTGCATTAAATCTGTGTAGTGCTTTGAGAAGTGTTGCCATTTTGATAATGTTAATCCTCCCTATCCGTGAGCAGGGTATGTGTCTTTATTTCCTAGTGTCCTCTTTTATTTCTTAAAGTAGTGTTTTGTAATTTTCTTTGTATAGTTTCTTCACCTCTTTCATTAAGCTGATTCTGAAGAACTTGATTTTCTGAGGTACTATTATGAACGAGATTTTAAAAATATCTCTTTCTTCTCTTTCATTATTTGTATTTAGGAAAGCTGTGAACTTCTGGGTGTTGATTTTGTAGTTTGCCACTTTACTATACAAACCTATTGTTTCTAGGAGCTTTTTCATTGAGTCTTTAGGATTTTCTAAAGTAGTATCATGTAATCCGCAAATAGTGATAGCTTGACCTCTTCCTTTACTACCTGTATGCCCTTGATATCTTTTTCTTGCCTAACTGCTTTGGCAAGAACTTCCAGTCCCATATTGAATAGGAATGGCGAGAGTGAGCAACCTTGTCTTGTCCCCGATCTTAGAGGAAAGACTTTTAGTTTTTCCCTAGTGAGAAAGAAGCTTGCTGTGGATTTGTAGTGGTGGCTTTGACTATATTGAGTAACGTTCCCTCAGTGCCCATTTTGCTGAGAGTTTTCATTGTAAACAGGTGCTGGATATTGTCAAATGCTTTTTCTGCATCTATTGATATGATCATATGGTTTTTATCTTTTCTTTTATTGGTATGATGTTGATTCACTTGTGAATGTTAAACCATCCTTGCATCCCTGGGATGAATCCTACTTGGTCATGGTGCATGATCATTTTGATAAGTTATTGGATTCTGTTTGTTAGGATTTTGTTGAGGATCTCTGTGTCTGTGTTCATCAGGGTTATCAATCTGTATTTCTCTTTCTTTTGATATCTCTGTCTGCTTTTGGTATCAGGGTGATATTTGCTTCATAGAAACTGTTTGGAAGTGTTTCTAATTCTTCAATTTCCTGGAAAAGTTTAAAAACGATTGGGAGTAAGTCCTCTTTAAATATTTGGAACAATTCACTAGTGAATCCATCTGGGCCAGGAGTTTTGTTTTTGGGGAGACTTTTTTATTACCATTTCAATTTCCTTGATGTTGATAGGTCTGTTCAGGTACTCCAGATCTTCTTGGTTCTGCCTTGAGAGGCTATAGGACTCCAGGAATTTATCCATTTCCTCAAGATTTTCTTGTTTTGTGACATAAAGATTCTCAAAGTCATCTCTGATAATCCTTTGAATTTCTGTAGTTTCTGTTGTGTTGTCCCCCTTTTTCATTTCTGATTCTGTTTATTAGGGTCTTCTCTTTCATTTTCTTTGTGAGTCGTGATAGAAGTTTATGAATCTTGTTTATTTTCTCAAAGAACCAGCTCTTGGTTTCATTGATCTTTCAGATTGTTTTTTGGGCTTCTGTCTAGTTAATTTCTACTCTAAGTTTTTTTTTTTATTTCCTTCATCCTGCTCCTTTTGTTAGTCATTCTCGAAGCTCATAAGCTGTAAGGTTAGGCTACTTATGTAGGCTCACTTTTCCTTCCTGAAGAATGCTCGTCAAACTATAAACTGTCCTCTTGACACAGCTTTTGCTGTGTCTATAAGTTCTGGTAACTTGTGTCTTCATTCTCATTTGTATCCAGGAATTTTTGATTTTCTCTTTGATTTCCCCTCTAAGCCACTCATTGTTCAGTAGTAAGCTGTTTAATTTCCAGATGTGTGATTTGATTTTCTATTTATGTGTGGGATTCACTTCTATTTTCAGCACATCATGGTCTGAGAAGATCACTGATACAATCTGTGTCTTCTTAATTTTATGGAGGTATGTCTGTGGCCCAGCATATGGTCTATCTTGGAGAATGTCCTTGCACACTTGAGAAGAATGTGTATTCAGCTTTTTGCAGATGAAGTGTCCTGTATCTGTCTACTAAATCCCTCTCTTCCCTCAGATAAAGTATGTCCTTGCTAAGCTTGAGCCTGGTTGATATATAAAGAGGTGATAAAGTTGAGTTGAAATTTCCCACTTGTATTGCGTTGCTATCAATGTCTTTCTTCAAGTTTATGACTAGATGTTTTAAATATTTTACTGGTCCTTCATTCAGTGCACATACATTTAAGAGTGTAAGTTCTTCCTGATGTATGGATCCCTGATCAATAAGAAGTGACCTTCACTGTCTCTTGTGACCTTTTTCAGTCTGAAATCAAAGTGGTCTGATACCAAAATGGCCACCCCAGATTTTTTGAGTGACTTGTTTGTTTGTAGAATTGTTTTATAACCTTTAACTTTGAGTCTGTGTTTGCTCTGATGGTTCAAATGTGTTTCTTGCAGGCAGCAGAATGTTGGGTTCAATTTTCTGATCCATCCTGTACTCTGTGTTTTTTAATTGGTACATTTAGCCCATTGACATTGAGAGAGATTATTGTCATGGGGTTATGGCCCATCTTTTTGGCGAAGTTTGGTGTTTTTGAGGGCTGGTTTTGTCTTAAATTAGCCCATTTAGTTGTTCTTATAACCATGGTTTTTGAGTCTGTGAAGCTCCTGAATTGTTGTTTGTCTGTGAAACTGTGTGTTGTTCCTTTTGATATGAATGAATCTAGACCAGCCCACTTTAAAATATCAAACTGTGACATGCTTTATCTCTTTCTTTTTGCCCTCCCTCCCTCCCTCCCTCCCTCCCTCCCTCCCTCCCTCCCTCCCTCCCTCTCTCCCTCCCTCTCTCTTCCTCCCTTCCTTCCTTCTATTGCTTCTTTACTCCCTCCTTCCCTCCCTCCCTCCCTCCCTCCCTCCATCCCTCTTTCTCTAGCGCCTCATGAATTTGTTCAGCCCTTTTGAATGATTACGTATAATTTCATCTAATAGTACATTCTAGAAATGTAGATTGGGTGATGAGCAAACCCCATATTCCTCTTCTTCCCTCCTCTTCCCCTTATTTTGGAAGCTTCCAGTCTTAGGGCACTTTGATCACCTCATTTCCAAGCCACAGCGATTGCCCAGTCAAAGTGTTGTTGTCAGTTCCCCTTGTGATTAAAATAAATGAATCTTCTTTCTTGGGAGAAATAAGAACACAAACTTTATAGAATCTAAATTTTGTTTACCTGTGTATTGGTTTGTGATAATATCTATGGCGGGCAGAGAGAGTCAGCGAGAGACTGAAAGAATAGTAAAAATGGTTTAATTCTTTCTGTTTTATATACAATAGCAAAACAAAATGCTAATTAATATACCAGTGAATAGCCTTTCAAACAGTCTTATAATTGTTTATTTTGCCAAACTCAGGTTTCTTTGATGCTCAGTTTTGAGCCTGCATTCAATTAACAACATGTCATAACATTTTATCATGTCAGTAAAAAACATTTGAGATGATAGTTAATGGCCTTTCCTTATTCTCTCATTTGGAGAAATCATTTATGCAAAATTCCATTTTGATTCTTAGGTTAGTCAATGTTATTATAAATAATGCTGTAGTCAACACCCTCTCTCCTAAGTCTGCTGATGTTTTTCTGATTTTTTGTTCTTTGTTTTGAGACCATATCCAGAGGTGCTCAGTTGTTACTCTTGGTGTTGTGCTTGGGGGCCACTCAGGGTAAGCAGGGAACTGTGAGGTGCTGGGGATTGAAACAGGACTCCTGCATGATATTTTCTTCAGCCTCCTCTGGTTTCTTATCATGATAGAAATGCATTTTAAAGTATGGAGAATTTTTGAATTGACTTAATTTATTTTCTTATCAATGTAGCTGCATCAGGACCTTGTATCTTGTAACATGAATATAATCAGTGTTTTTTATTTTTGCCAATATTATAAATTTAAAATATTTACCACATTGTTTTAATTTGTTTATTAGGTAAGTCAATCAGTTTAAATATTTATCATCTATTTCAAATTTTGTGATATGTTTGTTCGTTGACTTTCTGAGATGTATTAATTAGTTTTTTGTTATATGATTCAATTCTTACAAGTACTTTTAGAGAGGCTTATTGAGATTAGATTATAATTGGTGAAATTGAGCATCAGAAAAGGTTTAAGATTCAACAGCTGTGTACAGGTGAGCTGGAATAGATAATTCAAACTGGTCTAATTCCAAAGTCTGAGTTTATAGTACTTTTTGTAGTACTTTTTGAACCATCCTGGTCCTATTTTAATGAGAATTATTAATTTACTTATATCTTTTTGGGTAAAACTTCCTGCACAATGCCGAGTAAATTTTCCAGTTATTATGTTGAATTGGATCATTATAATTTCTGAAGCAGAACTTGGTTTTGCAACTTAAGATTACATAGAGTTTTGTATTGGCCTTAGTTAATAAACAGAGAAAGCATGCAACATTCTCTAATTTCTATCCATTAGAGGGTAATGAACAAGAGCAAAGGGCAATTAGAGACAACGTGAAGCAGCTTTCGGATTAGCCACCGCCAAATCCTGGTCGATGAAGATTCCAGCTCTGTTTTGTGGCACTCTTCAGTGTCCTTGATGACGTTCCTCCAAGAGGACTTGGCAAAAGTGAGCAGGGCCCTCCTAACTTTGATGTGGGTGGAAGCACATTCAAGTTCTCTCTTTTTTTGCTCAAATACATATTCCTTCCTAAATCCTCTTTCTCTCAATTTGGATGGTTCTGGACTTTTTATATTCTCCCTCTGGGTGAGAATTTTTGGAGTCAAGAAACTTATTCTCAGTTATTTCCCTTGGCCAGTCTGCATGTGTGCCAAGCACTTCATTGTGGAATTTCATATCATTAAAGAGTGCTGCCTCCAAGGGAAATTCCAATTTAGCATAATGGTTCAGTTTAAAATAAAATGCCATTTCTCCCTCCAAATACTGGCTTCAAGAAGAGGGCCTCAAGTTTTCCATTATTTTTCGGTACCATATAACTCTGAAGGACACGTGTCTCCCAGGAAAGCAGCACTGAATGGAGTGAGCCACTTGGAATGGGATGTGTGATCGAAAATGGGGAATTATGGACAGACATCTTACATCTTATAACTGGGCAATGGCTAGCGGGGAGGTAATAAGTGGAAAAGACAATGAAAGTATGCCTCAGCATCTGTTACCACCAGGCTTTTATTCAGAATGAGTTGAGAGGACCTGGAGCATTTTCAGATGAGGAGTGATGTGATCTGAATTGGGTTTTTGACCACGTGACTTTTTAAAATTGTTCTTGAAGTAACATGGTTACAATAGTGCATACCTGTGTTGTCAATAAATTTATTGACTTTCCACCTCCATCAAATGGCAGAACACTATCCTAGTGACATTTCTAGTTCACCTCTTCTCCCATGTACCTCTCAGTTTGGTAACCTCAGTTTAGTTTTCCAGGTCTTTAAACTACAAGGGTTTGTTGTCATTAGTTATTATCCATTCCTTTTGTATTTCTATATGTCACATGAGTTAGGTCATCTTGTATTTCTCCTTCTCCCTTTGACTTATTTTTCTCAACACGACCCCATTAGCTTCTTTCAAGTTGTAGCAAAAACAAAGTTTTTAGCTTTTTAATATCTGAGTAATATTCCATTTCATGTGTACATACGTATGCATACACAATAAGTTCTTTGTTAATTCTTTTTATATGTTAGCTATTGTAACTAGTGCCCAGTGAACATAGGTTTTTGAATTAGTGTTCTTGTGTTCTTGGAGTGGATGCCAAGGAGCAGAATCACTTGACATCTCTTCTAAGGTGATAAAATGGGGCTTAGTCATATGGAAGTTTTATTTTTAGGTTTTTGAGATGTTTCAATACCATTTACATAGATGCTGCACCAGATGATATCCCACCAACAGTGAATGAACATTTCTTTTTTCTGCATTTATGCCAACATTGGATATTTCTAGTCTTTTTTATGTAGGCCATTTTCACTGCTATGAGGTAGTATCTCATTATTGTTTTGATTTGTATTTTCTTTATATAATTAGTGATGCTGAATACTGTTTCATGTGCCAGTGTACTCTCTATATGTCTTCTTTGCATGTATGATATGTCTATTTGAGAATTCTCTGTTCATTTCCGTTCCTCGTTAGATTGTTTTGTTTTGGGGTTATAATCAGTGGTGCTTAGGGCTTTTCTGTGCTCAGGAGTCATTATTGATGGTGCTTGGGGGACCATATGTGATATTGGTGCATGCAAGGCAAGCACCTGAGCATTGTACTGTCTCTCTTGTGCCTTCATTGACTTTTGTATTATTTTCTTGATTTCAGTTCCATTGATTTCTGTTCTCATTTTTATTTTGTTTCTTCTAATTATTTTCAGTGTCATTCATTATTCGTTCTCTATTTTCACAGGCCCTGAAGTTGTGTCACTTATCTGATTTTTTTCTCTTGATTCAAGGCCTGTCTTATATGAATTTCTGTCCTACTTTTACTGTGTTCTAGGGGTTTTGATAATTTGTGTCTTTATTCTCATTTGTTTTATATAGGTGATATACATGCATACATATATATATTTAATTTTTTCATTTGTCCACTGGTTGTTCAACAGAATGCTGTTTAGTGTCCAATTGAGAGATACATAATTTGTGTGTTTGTTTTTGTGTGTCTGTTTCTCTGTGTATGTGCTGTGTGTGTGTGTGTGTGTGTGTGTGAGTGATTGATTACTACCTTAATGCCTTGTGGTTTGAGTAGAGTCTTCACATTATTTCTGTTTTCTTTATGGATATTTGTATTGTGTCCCAGTCTATGATCTATCTTGGAGAAACTCCCATGTGTACTACAGAAGAATATG
Source organism: Sorex fumeus (assembly GCF_029834395.1). Classification (NCBI taxonomy): domain Eukaryota; kingdom Metazoa; phylum Chordata; class Mammalia; order Eulipotyphla; family Soricidae; genus Sorex; species Sorex fumeus. The sequence goes on along the minus strand of NW_026606135.1, from coordinate 2,148,475 downwards.
TATTCTTCTGGGGGTTGGAGGGACCCTGTTAGACCTAGTTCTTCCAATTATTCATTTAGGGCTCATGTTCCCTTATTGCTTTTTTGTCTTGTGCTACTGACATGTATCTCCTTAGTTTTGTGTTTTCTTTGAGAAACTTCATGTACCTTCATGTAGTGTATATTTATTAGCAATAGTTTTCTTGAGATATTGGTAACTTAGTAAGTGTATGACCTTTCATTAATTTCTGTAGATTTCATGCTATTTTTCTGATGCAAGTCTTGTCATCCCTTTCTTTCCTAGTTTACTATTAACCTGTCTTATTGTTTTCCAATTATGTAGTCTATGCCTGTGTCCTAATTTGGAAACTCACACTCAGCTCTTATAAGCAGTGGAAGGTTGTGATCTTATTTTCAGATCTATCCAACCTTTTTGTGTGTTTCAATAACAGCATTCAATTTAGTAACATTTACAAAGATTATTGACGTTAAGGAAGTCATTGCCATTTTTTTCTATGAAGACTTCGAGTGTTTTTGAAATGTAATATCATCCCCATTGGCTTTTCCTTATTTTATTTGCTTGCATTTTGATACTGACTTTTCGTGTGGTGATTAGCCTCTGTTTATCTCATCTTGCAACTATAATTTATTTTTATGTTGATATTACTGTGTATTTTATAACTGATATCTTGAGAGTATTTCCTGTCAGGGTTTGTCACATAGAACTAGTGTTCTATCTGAGTCTTCTTACCTCCTCTTTAACTTTCCTTAATTTAATACTTTTTTGAATTATTCTTCTTATAACTATAGTTTTCTCCCTTTTTACAGAATGTCATCTTGTAGTTCAAATTTTGATATATATTACACATAACATATAATGCAATATAATATGTATATAATACATAATATATGCAGTATATTATGTATAATATATATTATCTACACCTGGCTCTGCTCAAAGCCCTGTGCTCAGAGATTACTCCTCGCAGGCTTAGGGGACCATATAGGATGGCAGGGATTGAACTCAGGTTGACCATGGGCAAGGCAGTCACCCTACCTGCTATACTATTTCTCTGACTCTAATTTAATATTCTTTGTGGAATGGTTTGGAGGTAGTGGATGCCTTCAGCTATTATTTGACTGTAAATATATTTTCATCATGACTTCAGATCTGAATGAAATATAAGGTATTTTTGGTTGGAAATTCTTTTCATTCATTACTTTTGAAAGTATTTTGAAATTCTCTGATTGCTTGTTGAGTAGCAAGAATGAATTCAGGAAATCTGAAATAATTCTGTTAGGGCTTTCATTGAATCTGAGTTGTTATTTCTCTTTTGCAGCTTTTATGAGACTTTCTTATGTCCATATCATTTGGATTATAATATATCTTGGTGTTCTTCCATTTGGATTAAATTTTCTTGGAAATCTTAGTGATTTATGGATCACTGCAAATGTCTTTCTTCTCAAGTTGGGGAAGTATTTGACTCTTTTTCTTCCACAAGTAATTATTTGCTATTTCCTCTTCATGGAATTTCAGAAATGTGGAAACTATTTCTCTTGAAATATTGTTAATTATTTAATTAATTAATAAGGCTTATTAAACTTGAAAGATTTCTACTTTTAAAACTATTTTCTAATAGTTTTTCATTTTCTCTTTATTAATGATGCCCTGTACTTTGTCATTAATGTGACTGATGAGCATTTTGGCTTCTTCTGTCCTGCTTTTGAGTTAGATTCATTAAGTTGTTTAGTTCAACTACTGTTCTTCAACTGTCCTTAGAATGACTTTTCCATTTTTTTCTATCAACCTTTCTTCAAGCTTTCTGATAGCATCTTTCATGGATTCCCCCATATTGTAATCATGTAAGAATTGCTGCTTTGGAGTCATCCTTAGGCATCTTACAAAGTTCTGATGTAGACAGGAGGAATGGGGTAAGTGGGCATCCCTGGGCTTTTATCCTCATCTGTCGGTGCATCTACAGATGTCGATCCCCCCCACCACACACACTCTTTCTGCTACTGCTTGATATCAGGTAATGCAGTCAGACTGTAAAGCAATGTAGTACAGACTGATTTAGCCAGTGATCTGCGTCTCTTGCTCATCATTGGTTTTGTTACTATGGCTTTGTGAGGGACTAGGTGGATTTGTGGTTACTAATCCCTGTAGCTGTTGTAGTTCTGGGGTGTAGTCAATATGACATAAATAGGAATTACTGTTGATGGAACCTACACCTAATTTTGTGTCATGTCTAGTTAGCCTTGGCAGCAATTAAAGACTGGGATCACGAGTACCCAGTCTCTGTGGTTCAGTAAGCTGATCATAAAGTTATTTGTCAGTTCCAGTCTATAGTAAAGAGTCAAAGTTTGGCTGTTCTGTGTAGCAGCCTTTGGTATGATACTGTTGTTTCTTGGCTAGGCCTGTGACACCAACTTAAGAATGGGCTTTGCTGCTGCCAGATGGCCTAATTTGTGTGTATTATGTCTAACAGATCTGAAGGATGATGCTGGAAGACACAGTTTCTACTTCCCTTGTGTTCTCTCTGTTGGGTTTGAAAAATCTATTGGGTTATCTTATGCATTATTTCTTTTACAGCCACTAAAATCCTATCAACATTTTTAAGGAGCTGGGTAATAGTTACAGAGAATTCAAGATTGCGTATGTCCATAAGTTGCTGTGAACCGAAGTGGGTGATTTGGACTTTGGGTGACCTGTTTAATTAAAAACTCCCCAGGTGCAAGAGCTTATAATTTCAGATGGATATAAATGACAGATTGGGCTCTCTATAGTCATATCTTGCTAGACTGATGTCTGCATTTTCATTTACTTGAAATCTGACTGCAAATATCATTTTTGCTGTCTTTAAGTCTTGGGGCAGGGCGCTGCTGGATGGGAAGGGATCAAGTTGAGGAATCTGGCTTTGTGCCTCTGTAGCTGGGAGGCTAGCTTGCTTTCATTTGCTATGGGGAGCTCTGAATTCCATGCTTGACTATACTCCCACGTACCAGTGAACAGGATGGGAGCTTGGATATCTAGTTTAGCTGCCCTGCAGCTCTTCTGGTGGGCTCCATGGTGGAGTGAAACAGCAGTTTGGATGGTGGAAGACTGTGATGTCAAATTTCCAAGCTCACTGATTCTGTTGAGGGAGGTGTTTATTTCCTGGTGGTGCTCACGGCTTACTCCTGGCTCTGCACTCAGAAATCACACACTCCTGGTGGGGCTCATCAGATGTGAGGTGCAAGGGAGGAAACTTGCAAGGCAAATGCCCTACCTGTTATATTATTGCTCCGACCATAGACATTGCATTTTTATGTATAGAAAGTTGATTTGTAATTTTTTCTCTCTCATGTGCATGCATTTTTCTATTCTTGAACATATAGTATATATTTATAATACTTATATTCTGTATGATGTCTGTCATGTTGTAGTTATGCTATCTATATTATTTATGGATCTGTTTCTATTGATTGATTTTTATTCTCACTATGAATTTTGTTCTGTTTATTTGCATGTTTGGTAATTTTTTTCCTTTTCCTTTGGCCCACATCAGTGGTTCTCAGAACTTACTCCTAGCTCTGTGCTCAGGCATCAGTTCTGGTGGAACTGGGGGACCATATGGAGTGCTATGGATTGAACTCTGGTTGCCTCATGCAAGAGAGCAGGTACTAGTCCTGGATCTATAGTCAGGAGTGACTCCTGGGAATGCTTGAAAGCTCAAACTGGGGTCAGCTACTTGTGAGACAGAACTTTACCTCTCGTGCTCTCTTTAACTCAAGACCTTGTTATGTTAAGCACAGGACAATGAATTTTTGCACCATCCACTGTAGGATTTTGAGCCAGACAGTATTATTTTAGAATTATATTTGAAAGCATTTTAGGCATTAGTATTTCTGAATTTTAAATTACAAATTCAATTAAAAATTATAGTATTCTGTTAGTTCTTTGGGGATAAAAAACAACATGAGGTGATAATGTGAAACATAAGGTCTCATTTTCCTATTGTAGGGATCATTGTGCAAAAATAAAAGCAGCTTTAAATATTCTCCTGAGATGAATAAATAGGCTTTACAAACAAAATAATTAAAGTGGTTTGCAGCAAGAAATCAAATGTGTTCTGTGAAAGATCAGCCACTATTATATTTATTTTTTTTCTGTTTAAATAACTGCCTAGGGAGTAAGCTGCAAATTGAAGCTCAACTCATCTTTTAAAAATTTAACAACAGAATAAAAAGCATTGACTTTGTATTATAGAGACACTAACTTAGGTCAGAGTTGTCTTATTAAAAATTTGGAGGTCTACCATTTTTGTGTGTTGAATTCAGTAGTACTCCTGCCTGCTTTCCTTGTCCCCTACTCTCCTCATCCTTTCTTCCTTCTCTCTCTTCCCCTTATATTTCTCTCTCTTCATAAGTATTGTCAGACCTAGTCTTCAACAATAGAACAAAAGACTATTAGAGGGCACAGATCCTTCCTGGGACTAGTTTTGTTTTGAAAGTCAATGTTGATAGAATCAAAAGGAAATGGCAACTATTAATCTTTTGCACTAAGTAGAGAACATTGAGTATTCACGGTACCTCCAGATCTGATTTGGATTTGTGAGTATCGAATAAGGGAAGGTATTTATGGCTTTGGAGTCTGAGTAAATATGATTTCCATAAGCAGCTCTTGGGACCCCTTTTGGGGTAGGTTTCATGCTGTTCTGCTGTGAGCATAGAATGAGATGAAGGGTCATTTCTCTGCCTGAGTCTGCAGAGCTCTGTTACTGGAGAACCCCTCCCAAACTCTGCCCTGAGTTACTGACCTATGCAAACTCTTAATTTGCCCTTCCCCCCCAAGTAGCAGAGCATGCTATTTTAAATGTGTCCCTACATTTATTTTAGTGCCTTTAATACCAGGTGCAGACCAGAACAAGTATCCATTTCAAGTCCAACTTCTAGCATATTTCTTGACTATCACATCTGAAAGAGAGAGAAGAGTTAGCAATTGCCGTGCCTTGCCAAAAAGAACTACCCACAGACAGTCTGAGTCCTTGAGAATGAATAGAAATTGCATGAGCAAAGGTGGTGACCTCGGGCTGTGATAATTCTAAATTTTCAAGGTTGATGGAAGCAGAAAGACTGAACAAGATTGAGGGAAGAGAGGGAAAGGAAGAGAGGGAGGGGGAAGAAGAGTGAGAAACAAAAGAGATTGTAAAAATATGAAAGGGAAAGAGAAAGGAAGGGAGGGGGGGAGGGAGGGAGGAAGGAGCTGAGAGGGGCAGATAAATTTCACAGAATGAAGCGCATCCATCACCCATAATTAAGCAGTTGACCAGAGGAGCATTGATGACTGCCCCCCAGTAAATGCAAGAGACTTATGTGAATGACCCTCTTCATGGGGAAGTAGATATTCAATTTATGCTCATGATAAAATATCACTATGACTATAACTATCCTCCCGTTGTTCATCAATTTTCTCGAGCGGGCCCAGTAATGTCTCCATTGTGAGACTTTGTTGTTACTGTGTCTGGCATATCGAATACATCACGGGTAGCTAGCTAGGCTCTACTGTGCGGGAGAGATACTCTCAGTAGCTTGCCGGGCTCTCCTAGAGGGGCGGAGGAATCGAACTCGAGTTGGCCATGTTGGCTACGTGCCAGGCAAATGCCCTGCTGCTGTGCTATCGCTCCAGCATAATAGAATAAAATGTGGTAAAATAATTAAATGAAATAGAGAAAAGAAGACATAGACAACATGAAGCTCTGAGGAGTTTCCTTTGGGTTTCTTTGGGTCACGTTGCACATTTTCTGGTAAAGCAGTATACCTGGAAAGGTTTGCTCGAATTTCACAGAAGTATGGAGGGAACATTTGTTTCACAATGTGGTCATCTATGAGTGCAAAATTTTAGGGAACAAGACCTGCTGTTGAATCTGACTGGGCCCATTTATGACAATGCTAGTGGGTTTGAGTTGGTCCATTCCTGGGAATGGATTGGGATGGAAGAAGTGGGCTTGGGACAGAAGCTGCTTTCTTTACTCTGAGTCCAAAGAACTTGTGTCATTCATAAAAAATGGATAAAACCATACAAATTTTCTGCCTCTAGACCATCTTATTTAATGATAGCATAACTGAGTCCTGGTTTGATGCTTCAGTAGGGAGTGTATGTAACCATGGTGTCCCTGGCAGATGAGGAGAATGAAAGAACTAAATGCAGGTTGGGATGGTCATCCATGGACTCCCTTCAGTGTAGGAGGATACTGAAGGGCCACTGCCATGACAGAGGTGATAGAAAAGGGGCAGTGCTGGCTCCTCTGGAGGCTAGGCTGGGAAAGGTCTTTTAAAAAGACTAATAAAAAAAACTGTAATATTTGTGTTAGAAGGACAAGGAGTCCTCATGGCAAAATTCTTTATTGCAAACAACAACAGCAAAAACAAAGTGACTTTGTTGAGTAAACTCTCAGATAAGTACTACTATTCTATTTTCTGATGTTACTCAAGGAAATTAAGCTCCTTGTCTGAATAATAAAGCCAGGAAGAGGAAGAGCCAGCATGGGAATGCAAACCTGTCTTATTCCAGATCCTACATCTACTTCAATTCACTGAATGCTCTCCTAGACTACGCTTTCTCACTTGCGAACATGCCTGATTGTGCAGATTCTGATGAGGTAGAGGGGGGACCAGGGAACATGCATTTTTAGTGAGCTCATAGATGACGTTGGTGTTGAAGAACCACACTCTGGGAACAAGGGACTTCTCTGTGACAGTTTTCTGTAGTCTAAAATAGGGATCCTCATATCCTAAGAGGTTTTTGGAATAATTAAGAGGCAGTATCTGTCTCTGATTAGAACACCGTTTCAGATAGTACCCACTTTCTCTCATCCTCTTTCCTGGAACCCTAACCAGTGCCAAACTTTGCTAGCATCCTCTCACCTCCCTCATTGTCTTGGAGCCTTAGCTTGACCTACTCTCGTTGCTCCAGGGGTATCTCGATAAGCTACACATTCCCCAAAGCCTGTAGATTTTGATGAAAGCAAATCTTTCAGTATGACTTTATTAAATCTTCCTTCTATTTTCTCAGCTTCACTCAAACAAGTTTTGTCTGTAAAATTTGCTAGCTGTCATCAACTTAAGATTACTGACACTATGGTTTTTAGAGAGAAATAAATGATATTATTTCTCCAGAGATGGAATGATGCTGGCATCACACAGATGTTTGGTAGATCTAGGTCTTTCTCAGGAATAATAGGAAATGACTAATAATTTGATTTCCCACTCCTAGGTAAGCTTAGAGCTCTACATAAATGTTCTGTATTTTTCTCTGATGCCAGAAAATTTAGAAATTGTGCTGAAGTCTTAAGTATAAAAGATTTATTTTTGCATGACTTTTGAATCTGGTTCATAAGATATATATTTATTAAAAATTATTATCATTTATTTTTTACTTTGGTTTTGGGGCCACACTTAATGGTGCTCAGCGCTTATTCCTGATTATCTGTTCAGGGGTCACTCCCAGTGTTGCTTAGGGACTGTATGTGGTGTTGGAAATTGAACCAGGATCAGTCACAAGGAAGGCAAGCACCTTAACCCCTTTACTTTATCTCCAACTTCCTTAGTGGATATTTTGAAGATGTATTCTAATTCTAAAAATGTATTTTCTGTGCTTCTCAGACTTGGAATGAGACTTCTATAGTTACTCTTTCTGTTTTATATGACATTTTCAGAAATTTCAAAGATAATAGAGGATATTAGAACAGACAACTACATATCTGTCATTCAAGTTTACCATTTGAAACCTCATTTTGTAAGAAATTGACCATTTCAGATATGACTGCTATGTATGCACCAACCTACTCCATTAGATCTGTATGTCAGGTTGTTTTTGACAATAACTGAAAAATTTCAACTTCCTTAAATTGGTTGTAATTTTATTTTCACACCTTAGAGAAGGCTCAGAGTTAGATCTTGGGGTTGTCGGGCAGCAACACTTGAGGCTGGGAGAATCCTCATCATCCTTGTCTGCCTCCATGGTTGTAACTGACTTGCCTTCATCCTGGATCTCTCCATGATTCATACCTCAGGGGGCAGAAAGATATTGTCTCTTCTTAGGCTTGAGAAATTCTTCTCAAAATTTCTCAAGTTTCATGTCTATACAACCAGAAATGGAGTCCTGTACCCTTTATTACAGTTGCCTAAAGTTGTAGGATGACACAGGTTAATTCAGATCAAGAAAGATGTACCTAGTTCCAGGAAGTGTGTCACCTCTCTGTTGCTTTGAATCCTATAATGGAGAGAAGGCACCTTTGCACAATACAGTATGTCAACTTAGAACAAGAGGAAGAAGATTGTCAGCAGGCAGAAAGTGTCTACTTTCCCAAGACAGTCACGTCCTCAAGTCAATATGTGTGTCTTTCACAGCTAAGTTTTTCTTACATTAAGTGTATCTTTATGATATGTATACTTAACTTGATATATCATCTTGTAACCTAATTTTCCTTTCCTTCTTTCTTTTGTTTTTCTTAACTCTGTTAACTGCACATGTATGGTAATAATTTAATATTTAGATTTCTTTATATCTATGGAGTGGTTCATTATATAAACCATATTGCTTCTCTGATTTTATTTGTTGTCACTGTTCTTATTATACCAGAGAAACAAATGTAAACAAGAAAGAAAAAGCTGAGGCTGACAGCTGTGGAAATCTCTTATCTTCAAATTATCCAGTTGATGTGATTGCCATTGTCTTTATTCCTTTAATAGGTAACCACAAGGAACACTTCAGAAACCTTCACTAGCTTCCATACAAGTTGTAAGGCATCTTTGTTGGGTAAAAGATGTCTTTGAGAACTTAATATAGCCTTTGGGCTTTCTCCACAGGAAAATGCACACATACTTGTGTACTTGCTTTCCTTTAAATGGTGGCTGCCTCTGCTCCCACCCCCAGCTCATCCAGAGACCCTGGGTGAAGACACAAGTTGCCCTTGAATGGAGGCAATCAGATCTCATTCTGTTCCTTACTGTGCTCTGTAAGAAGGACAATTTTGCTTTCAATCAGTGATTTAAGTATGTGGCCTCTGGAAGAACATGAAGTTATCTTTTTTCAGAATTAAAAAAAAACCTTTTATTTAGTTTTAACTCTTTATATGTATAGTAGAGTTCTGTAGACTTTTCCTGATAATTTATTTGACTCAAAAGGAATATTATGTAAGCTCCAGTGCATATTCTCAATACAAAATTAGAGGAAGTGTATATTTTTATTATTCGCTGCATGAAGAAAGTCACATTTTATTCTTTTACATAGAAATTATCCTTTAAAGGTACTCTAAGGAGCAGTAGAGATTTTTTTAACTTAATGACTGTCAAGAAGGACATGATATTAATATCTATTGTCTTCTATACTTGTTTCAGTTGCTACAGTATATCAGATGCTTATTTCATTGAAAAAGATCTACGTACAGAATTTTACTATTACTCTGTTATAATTCCAATAGTCAGTAGGGACTCTGTATCATAAATATCTCCAAAGATGATACATTTGTACCTACTCTTATATAAGTGACCGTTATCACTTACAGATAACCTCTTGAGTAAGCAGTATTGACTAAAGAACATTTATTGGTACGGTATATTATAAAAAGGAAGGTGAAAGAAAAAGTCAAGGATGATATTTTCATAGCAATAGACAAAATAAGGTGCAACCTGCTGAATATTTTTCTTTCCTGAATCCACAGTTTGGGTATTTAAGAATACAATTAGGATTTGAGCAAATGCAGAAGTCCTCTTTTGGGCCCCTGACATAGCTCTCTGAATAATTTATCTGACCATTAATTTATGAAATATAAAATGAATCAAATGCAAATTGTGTCATAATAATAGAGACTTAGTCAGTCACATAGCCAAGACATGTGAGAAAGCGTTTGGGTTATGAGTATGCCCTCCGCCCCCCAAAATGGGGCAGGTGCATGTCTTTGCCTTAAAGAATTTAAACTATATAAAAGGTTTAGTAATACGTCTTCATAGAAAAATGATCGACAAAATGATACCTCTAAAAGAAAATAACTTTAAAATATGGATAAACTTTAAAAGATATTTTTAATGTAGATCAAAAATAATGCCTACAGAAGCCAGATATGAAGTATGAAATAGAAAAGTTGGGAGCTTCAAATTTTGTTTGTAACTTCAACCTATTGGCCTTAAGTAGGGTGATGTTGTGTTTTTATTCTTCTGACTGAGTGGGACATAGAATATATGATCCAGAGTGCAATTCAGTTAAATATGGTGCCTAATGAGATAATACCATATAAATCTGGAAGCTTACATCTTCCATGCAAGAGTGACTGAGAAATAAATCCACTGTGCAGAGGGGAATAGCTAGGAAAATTTCCTCTCTTTATTCTGAAGTTACACAGAGGGGGAACATTTTCTTGAAAAAGTGATAACACTTATTTAGGTTTATGATCCAAGTCATAACATCTTGGTGTCTAACCAAGCTGAAAGGAAAATTTAATATTAAGTTCTGTGGTTATAGATGTCAAGTTATGGTTCAGAAAAGAATGTCTAACAAATACAGCACTGTAGCACTGTCCTCCCATTGTTCGTGGATTTGCTCCAGTGGGCACAAGTAACATCTCCATTGTGAGACTTGTTACTGTTTTTGGCATATTAAATAATGCCCCAGGGAGCTTGCCAGTCTCTGACCTCCAGGTGGGATACTCTCAGTAGCTTACCGGGTTCTCCAAGAGGGACAAAGGAATCAAACCCGGGTTGACTGCGTGCAAGGCAAAACACCCTACCGGCTTTGCTATCGCTCCAGTAACAAATATAATGGTAACTATTGGTCAGCTAGACTGTATAAAACAAAGACAATTCTGTGCAATAGGAGGGCTGAAAGAATTAAAACACTAGAGATTGTTATTAGAATGATAGTAATTATTGAAGAATACTGTAAAAATACTGATTAACTTCACACTCTGTTAAGAACTCATATTGAAATATCTAAGAGTACTAATAAAATAATAATTTTGAAGATATAATCTCCAAGAGAGTAATGTAATAGAAATAGTAATAGAAAATTGCTTCCAAGAAGCAAAAGAAGAAAAAAATAGTAAAAATATGTAAGATAATGATAGAAATCAATTCAAATATGTAATCAGAATCCAATATAAATTGGTTAAAATATCCAAGAGTTAAAGTTGACTGGAGTTTGATGCCCAGCACCACAAAAATAATTAAAGAAGAATGTAAACTAAGCCTGCTATTTTTTGTTATAGGTGTCCCGAACTAAAGTGTGAAACAAAGAAAGATTGATAGCAAAGCAGTGGAAAAAGTTCGAACAGGCAGATGAAAACCTAAATAAAACGTGTGTTGCTGTATTAATATCAGACATGACAGACTTCAAGGCAAGATTTATTATAAATAGTCTAGATCATAATTCAAAGAAATTCAGCAATAAGTTATGGCCTAACTTTGTGTAACTAATAAAGATTTCAATTTCATGTGGAATTTTTGTAAATATTAGCTGAATACAATGAGAAATAGACAATTTCCTACCTGATTGCCTAAAAATAGATCAGTACTGGAAAACCATAAGCAACTGGACAATGAATAATCACGAAACATTTATGCAGACTGACCATATGATGGGACACAAAGCAAGGCTCAACACATTGGAAAAGGTCAGCTACACAGTGTACATTTCCAAGCCACAAGAAATTCATATGAAGATCAATGGAAAGATATGCCTGTAAGTTTGTAAATTTCTGAAAACATCACTAGCAAATTTCACATTGGTGAAAAATTGAAGTGGAATCTTTGAAAATGAATGATTGTGTGTGTGTGTGTGTGTGTGTGTGTGTGTGTGTGTTTGCATGTGTATGATAACTTGCTAATGCAATGTTTGGGTGTAGGTTTGTAGTATTAACTAACTTCCTTGCAGAAAACAAGAAAGTTCACTTTTTTGGCTTCACATTTTAAAGACTGAAAAAATAGCCACTTGATGAACCATATAGTGTACATAGATGCTTTGCTTATAATAGCAAAATAATTCAAATGGTGATCAACAATAAAGCAAATGTATTGTGCAGAATATACCCACTGTGGGGCCACAGTGGCTATGGTACTTGCATTGCATGTGTCTGAACTGGGTTCAATCCCTGGCACCACATATGGTCTTCTGAACTTTCCATGGGTGATCTCTGAGCACACAGCCAGAAGTAAGCCCTGAGCAAGGCCAGTTTTGAACAAGGTACAGAAACAAAACAAAAAAATTTTTAAAGAGTCATACAATGCAATAGTGTACATTTATGAAAGTGAATATACATCTTTCTGTAACCATCATTAGCCACAAAACAATATTAAACCATTGAGCTTGTTTCAGTATGTAATAGAAATTTGTCATTTTTAAGAATTTTTATGTTTAGTATACTTGGGAACTATTAATCTTTATATATAAAAGGAGGCAACTCTGAATTTCTTACTTCTTCTAGATCTAGCATGTGGTTTCAGCCAACCCATCTTCTCACTCATTTCAGGCTCCTAGTTAAATCCTTGAAATAGACTGGTTTTTCTTAAACACGTTCTGTTTTAGTTTAGTGATTTTTGAAATTTCTGATCACATATTTCTAACCAACTTAGCTTCATTTACCCAACTCTTTGAAAGCTACAGTGCCATCATACATACTAGGAGGATGGCTCAAGATTCTTTTAAAACAGTTATTCACAGTGAAAATCCTGACTTGCAACCAGCCATCAATTTAATGATTTTTCAGAAACATTAGAAGAACCAGAAATTTTCATCACTTGCCTTTCTCACTTCTCTAAAACTGTTTCATACACATTTCATTTTTTTTTTTGATAGGTCCTGTGTTGCTCCCAGCCATGGAGTGATTTGTTACCTTTCAAATCCTGTTTTTATATAGCTGTCAGAGGTTTTTCATAATGTAAATCTGATTGTGGGTCCATTTGTACCTAAAACCTTTCAAAGGTTTCTCCCTCCCTTAGTGTGGGTGTTCTAGTGCATTTTACTGATCTTACTCTACCAGCATCTGGCCCTGAACACAATGCTACTGCCGCCTTTGACCCCTGTTCCTTTCTCCTTCTCTCCCCATGGCCTCCTGCAGAAGGGCAACCTCCCTGCCTATCATAGATTTCTCTTCCAAGAACAGGATGCCACAGGGTGCAGTCTACTACCCCGACCTTTAGCTCTAGCTCAGTTGAAGTGCTTTTTCCCCATGGAAACCACATCCTGGAAAGAGTTTCCCTGTGGCTAGGAAGCCTTCCATTCTAATAGCTTTCTAAGGCTATTTCCATGCTTGAGTGTTCATTTTAAATGGGATAAAATTAGGATGACCTACCTCATAGAATGCCTAGGGTTATTGTGAGCACCAAGTAAGATACGGATGTAAAGAGCTTAGCACATGGTCTAATATGGAAATGGGTTTCCTTTCTCCTAGATGTCCTCATTTTATTATTATTCAGCACCTTCATCCCACAGTGACCTTGACTTGCCATGAGATTAAGTCTGACTCATGATTGTATTCCTCATGCTTAGCACATAACAAGCTATGGAGGAGATGTTTGATAGATTGTGTACAATACGTAAATAAATATATGAATATATTTTCAGAATTTATGTGTAAAATTTTTATTTTTTTCCTCCCAAGTAGTACCCAGGAAGCCCAGGATTCCCATCAGCAATTCTTGTCTAATCGGGCTGGCAATTTGTTGTAAGGGCTTAAGCATTGTGATACTGAGCACCCCAGCAGTGTTTGGGAGCCTTCAGGACCACACCTAGTGGTGCTTGGGCTCCTCCAGAACCATAACTTGTGACGTTTATGGAACCATGTGATGCCAGGGGTTGAAGCCAAGTTGGCTGTATGCTAGATATGCACCCTAACCACCGTTTTATTTCCTGGCCCCACTATGTAAATCTTAACTTTAAGAAAAGTCGACCTGATTTTTGTTTTTGTTTTTGAGTCATGCCTAGCAATGCTCAGGGATTACTCTTGTCTCAGGACTTAGTAATTGTTCATGATAGAACTTTGCGGACCATATCGGATGTAGGGGGTTGAACCTGGACAGGCCATGTGCAAGGCAGGCACTCTACTTACTGTGTTAGGCCCTCTAAATTACACAGAGTTAGAGGAAACTCATTAAGGAAACTTATTTTTGTTCATCTATGTCAAGGAAACAGAAACTATCAGTGAGCTGTCAGTGAAAATAGCTGACTTCTATTTCCTTGTTTAAATCAGATAGATAGCTCTCAGCAGAAAAGTCTACCTTTATTTTCAGTTAATATGTAGCATGGTATTAGATTTTTGCCCTCCCCTTGATCGTCGATTTGCTCGAGCGGGCCCAGGTATTAGATAGATCAGGTTTTTAAGAACTTGACCTATGGGTCTGGAATTATAATACAGCAGGGAAGGCAATTATCTTGCATGCAACCAACTTGGGTTCGATTCCTGGCACCCTATAAAGTCTCAAGCCCCTAAAGGGATCACAAGGAATGATCCCTGAGTGCAGAGCCAGGAGTATGCCCTGAGCACTACTGAGTGTAGCCCCTAAACAAAAACACAAACAGAACAAACAAAATAACAACATGATAACATGAAAGAACTTTACTTCTTAGAAGTGAATGTATTGATAATTTAGCTACAGATATCTTTTCTGACCCTCAGGGAAGATTTTGAATTAATCCTGTTTGCATTGTATTGCTAGCAAGTATTATTATAAATAAGCAATTAATGAACTATGTATCCTGAGTCCCATTCCTTAACTCATTTGGCATTTGTTATTCAGGCTGTGAAGATGCTCTCTTCAAGGTCTTTTGAAGACATAGATGTTCATAGATTCCATTGGTCTGGGTTATCTGCTGGTTACCAATCATGGGTCTGGTTATCTTCCCAGGAAATCAGCGACCCAGAAATCTTGGATCTGGTCCATAGTGCCCTTGGCAGGATGACCGTAGTCCGGCAAATCTTCCCCTCTGCAAAGGACAACCAGAAGTGTATGAGGAACAACCACCGAATCTCCTCCCTGCTCTGCGACCCCCAGGAGGGCTACCTCCAGATGCTGCAGGTCAGTGCTCACTTGAGTTCCCGCCAGAAGGGAGTCTCACTCGTGCCCTTGACCTGAGACAGCAGTAAGATGCCTCAACTCCAGCTGAGCCCTGCTTTTAATTAGTAATTTGCTTAAATTGAAACCAGTCTACTGGACATTGCCTCTGAGCAGATTATTAGGCAATTATGCTGTTGTCTACAGACAAGGCATATTAACTCACTGGGTGCCTCTTGTATTTAAAAGTTAGTTGCTTAGGGATTAAAGAGATACCTGTTGCTATGTCCCTGTGATGTCTGCTTTGTTTGAATGGGTTCATCTGGTGGCGCTGGGGCTGGGGCCTTCCTGTGGAGAGTCATATTTTTGTACCTGAAGGATAACATTAATATGGAGGCTTTAGGGAAATTGTCTTATATAACTTGCTCATCTGCTTAGGTCAACTAGTACAGTGCCAGAGTCCAAGCTGGATAGAAAGGGCAGATCATCACTGTCCCTGCCTGCTCCGTTCCTTCCAAAACAGATGTTTTATGTGTTTATTATCTGTATAAAAGATAATAAACACATAGGGATGGCCAGGGAGTCCCCGACTGCTCTTCCCCTAGCTGCCCATGGATTTGGGTGGGTCTGGGCCACTCCCCCAGCCAGGGTGGCCCAGGCCATGGGGCAGACAGTGGAGGAAGTGAGAGTAAAGCCGGTTGATTGATTAGATGCTGTTAATTCCATTCTCCCCACTCGCCTGCCCCAGTGTCTCTGAGCTTCCCATTCTAGTCTCACACTGCTCCTCATTCCAGTCTCCTCCTGTCTCTCCCACGCATCTCTCTATGCTCCATCTCTCAGCATGGGCACGTTCTCACCAGGAGCCTGCCCCTGTATTCTTCTTCTACATCCTTTTCTCTGTGTCCCCCTTGCTAGTCTCTCCACACTCCATCTAGCTGCCCTGCTCTTTCTCACTCTCTCCAGCTCTCTCCCTCTCCAACTCCCCGAACTCTGGGCCTACACTGCACCCAGTCTGGTAGCAAAATCAACATAAGAAAGCCCTTCCCAACTGCCAGGCTCAAGGGCAGAAACATCACCTAGGGGTATTCCAAAGCCCTTCTTGACTGCCCAGGGGCAAAATACCTCTTAAGGTGTTTTTCTCCTTTCCTCAGTCCATTAACTGTATCAACATCTTAATACTAGTTATTTTTGTATGGACACAGTAAGAGATACATTGAGGCTTGTAGGGCAGCTCTCCTGGGAACATCTTGCCACAGACTCAGACTACAGAGTTCAGGCCAGATTAATCATTCCTAACCCTAGCAGGGTACGAATCTAGTTATTACCTTTTGGATCATGACAGCATTTGTCCATGGCCAAGTTCTTAACTTATAGTTAAGCATTGTGGCACTTTGGCCAGGCCCATCTCAATGCCAGGGTAGCACACAGCTTACCGCTTGCCCTGGTTCCATTCAGTCCCTCATTAGGACTCTGCCTTTGGGGGTTCCCTGAAGTAAGGGCAGCTGAGGCTTAGGTCTAGAGAGCAGATTCCCAGGAGGAAAATATTACTGAGAGTCAATAAACTCCCATGTTACAAAAGCATAGCATTTACTATCTTCTTGTGTCCATACAAAAAGGACATTGCTCTGAATAAACTATGCAAAGGACTTAAGGGAAAGAGAAAAACAATATTTACAAGTCAACATAGTGCAAAGAAAGAAGTTACAAATAAACACAGAGGAATGGGAGCACTGTGATGGGAGCAACCCAATAAACCTAAACTACCTGAGGCTATGCAGGAAGGACAAAACCATGTTATCCTAGAATTATCAGTTCTGTCATTCCCTTGGTGTAAGTGTTAATTTTTCTGGAAGCCTGAGAGTAAGATGAGGGCTTCAGTGCCTGTTGTAAAAAGTGTTTCCTTCCTAAATGTTTGAATTAACAATGAAACTGGCTAGAGACTATTGGGTGACTATTGGGTGACTATTGGGTGATCCACTTCTGCAGTAGAGAGATCTTGTGCAGGCAAACTTTCATTTAGTGTTCAGTAGAAACCATGTGTCAGAAGGGAATTTCTCCCAGTTGAGTTTTTGAAAATTTTATGTCTGGCATAGGATATATTTACCATTTGGTATTTTAAACTAGTTTTACCTTCTTCTTCTCCTTCTACCCCTTTACCAGGTACAGGGAGTCAAAACTCAGAGATTCAGCACAGAGATAGGCTGTATGTGCCATCCAAACATGACTTCACCAAATGAAGACATTTGGAGGCCACTTTACCAGGCAATACACATTGGGGGGAGGGAGGTCATTAGAATATCTAGAGTAAGCTGAGCTTATATGTAGTTTGAAAAGAGTTGAATATATCCTATACTCTTATATTGGGGTGGCTGGATAAAAAATGAGATGATTAAACTAGAAATAACTATTTGTTGGTAGGAAATATAGAAGATGCTATGAATATAGCTGGAACAACTCCCACACACCCCTTGACCACTATTTCAGGAAACCATCAGATTGTCTGGGGTGGGGTGGGGGTGTCTTTAAAGTGGTGAATAGAATATTTTTAAAAATCCTTTATGGATTGAGAGCCTTGAACTACTAGATTTGGGGTGAAGGTACTTGATGAAATATTTTAAATTTTGGATGCTTCTGATTTCCCTACTTCTTCACTCTGGAATTAGGAAGAAGAGTGGGGGCAAGATAAGTACTTGATACTTCCTCTCTGTGTTTGTCACTCCCACCCTCCAAGAGAGGCAATTGGAGTGAATGATGGAGCACTATTTGTCCATCCCTATATTCATTCCAGACCTTGGCAGGAGATAGCGGGGGAGGCCTTTATTCTTTGCGGGGCAAAAATCATGGGAGAGCGCCACTTCCTAGAAAGTCTCCTCAGATTCTCTGTCTTGAGGGACCTTCTCCTCTTCTCTAAATACATGCCACCATTGCACTGCTATTACCCCCATCCATTTTGTTCCAGGTCTTTCTTAGTTGTACCATTTCTTTTG
The DNA here is from genome assembly GCF_029834395.1 of Sorex fumeus. Classification (NCBI taxonomy): domain Eukaryota; kingdom Metazoa; phylum Chordata; class Mammalia; order Eulipotyphla; family Soricidae; genus Sorex; species Sorex fumeus. The sequence continues at coordinate 2,130,486 of NW_026606135.1, read as the reverse complement.
TACTTGAAGACCAGAGAAGGAACCTTTTTCCTTTGCATAAATGTGTGCTTCTTGTATTGGAGGTGAGGAGAGTGGGAAGCACTTCTTGTCAAGACCTGTAGTTACTCACTTGAACTGCAAGGTGCAGTGGGCTCTTTGGTCCCATATTAAACATGCTGGAGGCAAAGCATCTGTCCTGGAGGGCAAGCAAGATGGGTGTCTCATGTAATTGATGGGAATCCAGTACAGGCACTTTCAAATGACACATGCTGAAGAAGAGGATGAGCCAAAGCCCTGTCTCATGTGGTGTGTGATTAGGCATTAGCTGTGGTGAATGCAGTTTCAGCCCTAGAGATCTGGTTACATCACCTACCTCTTTATCACTGAGACCAGCACTACAGAGCAAGATTTGAGAGAGATGTCACAGGTATCTTGTAGAGATAGTAGTAAACTGCATTGGTATTAGTAGCCATAATAATAGTAGTAGCAGGAGTAATAGGAATAGTGGTAGCAGCAGTATTTGTGGCCGTAGTAACTACAGCTGTTGCAACAGCAGTAGAATCAGTATTAGATAGTAGAGGTTATAGCAGCAGTAGAAGTGAGAATAGCTTCAGCAATAGTATCTGTAGAGGGAGTATTAACTGAAGCAGCAGTTACAGAAGTTATAACAGTTGTCATAGTACTTGCAGAAATAGTAGCAGTAGCAATAGCATAGTAGTCATAGAAGCAGTACTACTACAAGTAGGAGCAGTAGTCGTTGTCATTGAAACAGCACCACTACAGCAGTCAGTGTGCCTGGGTTTGCATCTCAATAATCTTGTTGTTAGTTATTGATTTTTATTATTACTGCTTGCCTCATTTTCCTTTTCTTTAAACTGATGGTTAGAATATTACCCACCCTTTAAAATCATAGTAGAAGTTATATGAGAGAGCAGATCACAATTAGAAAACAGAAAACAATTAGATCAAGGCTGAGCTAGTGAGAGTGGCATTATGGAGGAGATGGCCAGGTGTGTTCTTGGTTTTCACAGAAAGACTGAACATGACCTCATTTTGGCAGGGGGCTGTGTTATAGGGTTATAGTGTATGCCGAGCATATAGTGTATTCTGAGCATGCTCTCATCACAGCAGGTGGGAGTGCATTTCCCATCTGTCCAGCCCTTTATCATGGATTTCATGTACCACTTACTGTCCACTGCATTCCTGCGGGCACTTAATCAGAACTGCCTGTGTGAGAGAGGAGAGAGGCCTTGTCTTTAAGACCCACTTAGCTCCTCATACAAAACTTGCTCACTCCAAGAGACCCTCAATAAAGATGGATGGAGTGGTTTTGTTCAGAATGTAAGTGTTAACACAAGTTAAACTATCTTTGAAGCCTCATTCTATATCTATAAATAAAATGCTTTATTAAAGGAATTTCTATCTCTCTGTGTTGCATCTACTTCCCTGGTCAGGGGTATGAGAAGAGGGAAATGTGAATTTATTTACTCATTCCCCGCCAACAACCATTCGGGCAGCTTGTAGATACATCTCATTTACAAGTGATTCTTCCCAAGTTTCCTTAGCAGCTATTACCACTTCTTTCTTTCTTAATGACAGTGTAGAAGGCAAACTAATTTCTACTAGCCTCTAGCTGTGAGATTTATTGAGAAGACTCTAACATGTTTAGAACAACCAACTCAAGAAAAAAAAAGCATTTATGCCATGGATTATTAACTTTGTCTTGATGAAATTAATGAAAATCCTTTTCAAAATGGAGCTCTCAAGTCCCATTTTAGTTCCTCCCTCAGATGGATGCTCTTGGGATGATAATTCTGGCTTAGAAGTTTTCATGAGGACCATCAAGAGCAGGGATATTTTACACGATCATCCATCTTTCAGCTTCTCCACGAGCTGGTCCCAGAAACTCCATCTTCTTCTATTAGGCCCATGGTCAGGGCTTTCTGTACTCTGTAACCAGCCAAGCACTATTATAGCAAATCAATTTGGTTCCTACTTAATACAAGAAAGTTCCTTGGAAGAAAAATACCTAAATAAGTGGTTTCTTAGTGGCTCCGAAAGCTAGTGTGCAGTGCTGTTGTTTATTTTCCTTACAAAGCACTGTCTTATTTGGATGTTTCTCCTCCTTGTTTTCTTGACAAGTTAGTTTAGGGCTTGTCTGACTCAGCCAGTAATAAAAGTGATAACCAGTCCCCGAGAATCCCAAGACTCTGCTAAGATTTCACAGCTCAGTGGAGAATATCCTACACACCCAGTGTCTTCAGGGCTGCAGTGTAAGTAACAGACATGCTGTCACATTGCTTCCCATTTTGATTCAGATGTGTTTCCAAAGTGGAGGGTATGGGCCAGGCAAATGACAAAAGCCCTGCGGTCTGGTCACTGTGGAGCCTGATCCTGGAATGAGCTGGGGGAGCAAAGGTGGTATTAGTCTCTTAATACCTCCCCCCAGGTCAGCTTTTCTCTTCTTTGACCCATTTAAAATTGTTGATGACTTGATGCAAGGAAGACCTCAGCTTCCCCCACTCCTCCATGAACACTGAGAATTGAGCATTTAATCTCCACCCTCTGCCATCCCCACACAACTCTAGGGTTTATTCTCTTCCCTGGGCCAGCTGTTTCGGTTGACCTGGACGATACTGTTAGCAACTAATGTGGGGCCTCAGGGCCCCCAGTGCCTTTTTTTTAGAACACTTTTTAAAAAAAAAATTATTGAATCACCGTGAGATAGTTACAAGCTTTCATGTTTGGGTTACAATCACACAATGATCAAACACCCATCCCTCCACCAGTGCACATCCCCCACCACCAATATTCCCAGTATACACCCCCTTTCCGGCCCTCCCCTGCCTCCATGACAGACATTATTCCCCATAATCTCTCTCTACTTTTGGGCCTTATGGTTTGCAATACAGACACCAAGAGGCCATCATGTTTGGTCCTTTATCTACTTTCTGCACACCTCTCCCATCCCGATCAATTCCTCCAGCCATCTTTTTCTTAGTGATCTCTTCTCTATTCCAGCTGTCTTCTCCCCTTTGCTCATGAGCCAGGCTTCCAACTGTGGAGCAATCTTTAGTCCCATATATCTACTATGCTTAGGTGTCAGCCTCATGTTATGTTGTTTTATACTCCACAAATGAGTGCAGTCCTTTTATGTCCGTCCCTCTCTTTCTGACTCATTTCACTTAACATGATACTCTCCACATTTATCCATTTATAAGCAAAGTTCAGTGCCTTTTTCAGAGATAGTGGCATAGGTAATCTCCCCATGGGCCTCTCATGCATTTCTGGCAGTAGGTGGCATTTGGAGTCCAGAGTGCCGGCCTCAGGTTTGCACAAATGACCCACTTGACTCTCTACGCCCTCCCACCAGGGTAAGGGGTGAGCCTAACTCCCATCCATTCGTCCTTCCCTTCTGCTCTCTGCCTCCATCATCTCCCTCCTCTGGCAGGGGCGCCCTTCCTCTGGGACAGGTAGGCTGGTGGCAGTTTGGCGTTGAGGCCTCGCCTGGAAATAGATTTCTCAAGCTGCGACATCTGGGCATCAGCTTGTCCCCCAGCTGAACCCTCTGCCCACTGGCTTGTCTGTTTTTGCTGGATGAGCACAGCCTGTCTGAGGAGCTGGTCAAAGGTCAGCTCTCACTGTCTGCCTCTGTCAGGTCTTCCCGAAAAGTCTGCTGGCTTGATTAATGATGGAGGGAAGAGGGAGCGGGGCTCTTGAGAAGCTGGGAGGAAATGCAGCTTTTCTTAATGAAAACATTTCCCTTGCTTCGAACTTTGGAGTTGGCCGATAATAGTTTGTTGGCAAGGTGCAGCTGGCCACGGGGCTCCAGCCCCCGCCCCCACCCCTCCATTCATCTTCCTTTGTCTTCAAGGATGATTCTTACCATGCTAATATGGATACACGACAGTTCCTGGGGCCCATCAAGTAGAACAGAGGCAAAGCTAGAGCACCTTGATGCAACTTGCTTAAACTCTTAGATTTATGATAGGTAGAGTCCAGAACACTGGGAGGGCTGACAGCCAGCTGCAGGGCAGGATGGTGTCCTGGATGTGGACACAGGTCTCAGTCTGCTGTGTTCAGATCGGATTGGAGGCACGTGGCAGCGTGCCTGTAGAGCTCAGCACATCTCACGGGGAGGGGGGGGGGGCTTCTATTTGCATTGCTTCTGGCCTAATCCTGCTTCTAGGGAGTCAGTAAATAAACAGATCATCCAGAGTTTTGACGGAGCTGTCTACACTCTACCTGGTGCTCACTCAGATGGAAAGCAAGTGTCTTTCCAAGCTTCAGGAATGTTCTCACACATAATGGGGGAGGAGGGGCCACATGGGGGGGGGATATTTGTTTGTTTTGTTCTAAGCTCCCTCCCGGGTGTAGACTGTTTCCTGCCTCCTCCCTTCTCTTCCCAAGTCCCCCTTCCTTTCCATTTTGCTGTCTTCCTCATTCATACTCCACCCTCTTTATTTTCTTCCTCTGGATTTTGACTCCAAAGTTAATTCTCCTCATTTTCTCATGAAGATCAATTTAACCACCGCGCTAGTAGCCTTTGCTCCTGCTGACATAGGTATTTTCCTAAATACAATATAGTTACTGATGCAATGGGAATTCTGGTGCTAACTCTTTAAAAATAAAATCTGTTTTTTCTCCTTCCCTGTTCCTTGGTTGACTTCATGTAATTGGTCTTTAATTATCTAGCAACCAGGAGTGTCTGCCTGGGTTTCTCAAGAACTGCAGGCCTTAAACAGAGCTTGCAACTGAATTTTCTCTTTGGCACCCCAGAGATGTGTCATTTTTCTTCTGAGACACAGTGCTGGCCGAGGTGACAGACATTGGAAGTGCAAGCCTTGTAAGCAACCCCCCTCAACCCCCATGTATGGAATCTGAACGCAGATGGACAGAATCACATAGACTGCATCGCTGGAGCTCCTTTGCTCTTCTCCAGCATGGGTTCTACCTATGGTCACTCATTCTCAGGGACTTCCTCTGCACAAAAGACTTGGCATCTCTTTGCTTGTGTGTCTTCCTCTGAAAATGGATTCGAATGGGTTCATTCAGTATTCAGTAATCCTACAAACACTCGTGGAACACTGAATATGTGCCAGTACTGTGTGAGATGCCCCATGATGCTTTCGCCCTTTATGCTCACCAAGTGCAGATAAATGTTTTTTTTCCCTATTGAATCATTGTGAGATACAGTTACAAAGCTTTCATGTTTGAGTTTCAGTCATACAAAGATCGAACACCAATCCCTCCACTAGTGTATATTTTCCACCACCAATATTTCCAGTATTCTCCTCCCCCCTCATCCCTCTCCCCTTCTATTACAGACAATTTCCCTCTTACTCTTTCTATATTTTGGGCATTATGGTTTGCAATACAGATACTGAGAGGCCATCATGTTTGGTCCTTTATCTATTTTCAGCACACATCTCTTGTCCCGAGCGATCCCTCCAACCATCTTTGACTTAGTGATCCCTTCTCTATTCCAGCTGCCTTCTCCCCCCCCCCCCCCCACCCGCCTTTTCTTTCATGAGGCAGGCTTCTGACCATGGAACAACCTTACTGGTCCTTCTTGCCATTGTCCTTGAGTGTTAGTCTCAAAACAACCCAAGTGCCTGAGAACAGATGACTGGTTAAAGAAACTGGCACACCTACACAATGGAATACTATACAGCTGTTAAAGAAAGATGAAGTAATGAAATTTGCTTATAGATGGATAGACATGGAGAGTATCATGCTAAATTAAATGGGTCAGAAAGAGAAGGACAGACATAGAATGACTGCTCTCATTTGTGGAATATAAAATAACATAAGATGTGGGTTTTTATTTCCATTTTGTAGCATGTTGCAGTTAGGGAGAACAGTGAAGGCCCAAAGCCCAGAGAGTAGCGATCAGTGTGCAGATGGCAAGTGGAGAGAGGCAAGAACAATCAGTGTCTGTGGAGAGGACAGCAGCTGTAAGGGTCCTCTCCAGAGACACAGGATGGTGTCTTTGGGGAGGTGAAGGGTCAGAACACGCATCTATGAAGACAACCACGTGGAGTATAAGCTGAGACGAGATTGGGTGACCAGGGACCACCAACACTCTGGGGACATATAAGGACAGCATGCCACACTGTGTCTCTGTGAGGGGACCTAGAAAGAACATCCTGAAACTCTTCTAGGACTGAAACCTCATGCCTGGGCAAGTGGCAGGCAGCAAGTGGGAGAACACAGACAAGGAGTTTCCCAGGGCTATAGATCTGCCCAGGCAGCAGATTTCAGGTGAGTTTACAAGTATAATGTTCAGAGGTTACCTTTTTTAAGAGTTCAGGCAAAATAAGTTTATTTATTTTTTTCTAATTTTAAAAAATTGAATACTCATGAGATACAGTTACTAAGCTTTTATGGTCGAGTTTCAGTCATACAATGTTCCAACACCTATCCCTCCACCAGTGTACATTTCCTACAATCAGTATCCACAGTATCCATCCCTAGCCCCATGCCAGCGCCAGCCTGCCTCTATGTCAGGCACCTTCTCTCTCTCTCTCTCTCTCTCTCTCTCTCTCTCTCTCTCTCTCTCTCTCTCTCTCTTCTTTTGGGAATTTTGGTTTGCAATACAGATACTGAGGGGCTTTCATGTTTGGTCCTTGACCCACTTTCAGCACACATCTCCCATCCAGAGTAATCCCTTCCAACCATCATTGTCATAAGCATCCCTTCTCTATACCAACTGCCCTCTCCCCCAGCCCTTTAGACAGGCTTCCAACTGTGGACCAATCATCTGGGCCTTTGTTTCTACTGTCCTTGGGTGTTAGTCTTATACTATGCTTTTTATATCTCACAAAGGAGTGCAGTCATTCTATTTCTGTTCCCCTCATTCTGACTTATTTCACTCAGCATGGTACTCTTCATGTCCATCCATTTATAATAAAATGTAATGACTTACTTTTTTTAACAGCTGTATAGTATTCCTTTATGTAGATGTACCAAAGTTTCTTTAACCAGTCATCTCTTATCATATTCTGGCTATTATGAACAGTGCTGCAATGAACATGGAGGTGCAGATGTCATTTTTGCTGTGTGGTTTTGCACCCTGGGGGTATATTCCCAGAAGTGATATTGCTGGTCATATAGAAGCTTAATTTCTAGTTTTTTGAGGAATGCTCATATTGTTTTCCACAAAGGCTGTACCAGTCAGCATGCCCACAAACAATGAATGAGAGTCTCTTTCTCCCTACATCTGCCACCAGCACTGGTTGTTCTTGTTCTTTTTTGGTGTGTGCCAGTCTCTGTGGTGTGAAATGATATCTCATTGTTTTTTTGATTTGCATATCCCTGATTCATTAGCAATGTAGAGCATCTTTTCACCTGCCTTTTGACCATTTGTATTTCTTTCTTGAGGAAATTTTTGTTCATTTCTTCTCCCTATTTTTGATGGCATTGGAGGTTTTTCCCTTGTAAAATTCTGCCAGTGCAGAATATATATATATATATATATATATATATATATATATAATATATTAGCAGCCTCTTATCTGATGGGTATTGGGTAAATAAGTTTTCCCATTGTGTGGGCTGTCTCTGTATCTTGGTCACCATTGCTTTTGAGTTGCGGAATCTTCCTAGTTTAATGTAGTCCCATTTGTTTGTTTTTGCTTCCACATACTTGATCAGTGGTGTTTCATCTTTAAAAATACTTTTTGCTTCAGTGTTATAAAGGGTTCTGCCTACATTTTCCTCCATGTATCTTATGGATTGAGGTCTGATATTGAGGTCTTTAATCTATTTTGATCTGACTTTTGTGCCTGGCATTAGACAGAGGTCTAAGTTCATTTTTTTCTTTCAAGTATCTATCCAGGTTTCTCAGCACCTATTGTTGAAGAGACTTTCCTTGCTCCACTTCACATTCCCTGCTTATTTATCAAAGATTAGATGATCATTTATTTAAGGGTCTGTGTCAGTATATTCAACTCTATTCCATTGGTCTGCTGGTCTGTCTCTGTTTCAATACCATACTGTTTTAATTAGTACAGTTTGAAGTTGAGGAAGGTGATGCCTCCCATCTTCTTTGTTCCAATGATGGCTTTAGCTTTTCATGGGATTTTATTGTTCCATATGAGTTTCAGGAGTGTTTTGTCTATTTCCTTAAAAGATATCATGGGTATCCTCATAGGGACCACATTAAATCTGTGCAATGCTTTGGTGATTATTGCCATTTTGATGGTGTTAGTCCTTTCAATACATGACAAGGGGATGCATCTCCATTTCCTGAGGTCCCCTTTTATTTTCCTGAAGTAGTGTTTTGTAGTTTTCTTTGTATAGGTCCTTTACCTCTTCAATTAAGCTGATTCCGAGGTACTTGATTTTCTCAGGCACAATTGTGATCAGGATTGTTTTTTAAATATGTCTTTCTTCTTTCTCATTATTTGTATATAGAAAAAGTAGTGAATATTTTTTGTATTGATTTTGTAATCTGCATATATATATACACATATACACATATATACATATATATATAAAGCTATTGTTTCTAGGAGTTTTTTTGTAGATTCTTGAGGATTTTCTAAGTTTAGTACCACGTAATTCTGCAAATAGTGAGAGCTTGGCTTCTTCCTTTTCTATCTGGATGTCAGGGCTGATTTTTGATTAGTCTTCTGACCCACATAATGCAGAAGCCAAATACATCCAGTCCTTATTCTTGAAGATCTTTCAGACCAAGGGAATTGTGGAATAATCTTTCAGACCAGGGGCATGTATGAGTGATGTTGGCAAATACAAATTCATTTCACTAATAATCTCCAAATATGGGCGGAGCTATAGCACAGCTGGTAGGGCATTTGCCTTGCACATGGCCAACCGGGGTCCAATTCCTCTGTTCCTCTCGTAGAGCCCAGCAAGCTACCGAGAGTATCCCTCCCACATGGCAGAGCCTGGAAAGATCCCTGTGGAGTATTCGATATGCCAAAAAAGTAACAACAAGTCTCACAATGGAGACGTTACCACTCGAGCAAATTGGTGAACAATGGGAGGACAGTGCTACAGTACAATAGTTATAATGGTCTCCAAACTGTTGTTCAGACCTTGTGGAGGGAACTCCCTGGGGAGACTCTCAGCTTGCACACTTTGAAATCAGGATATGCCTTTGGTCCTTTATTTCCTCTTCTTTTTTGCACTTTTTTGTTTTTAATTTAAATTTTTTTATATATTTTTTATATTAAAAATTTTTTAATAGTGAGACATCATGAGGTACAGATGCAGACTTACACATTTTTGTGCTTGGGTTTCAATTATACAATGATCAAATACCCATCCCTCCACCAGTGCTCATTTCCCACCACCACGGATTCCAGTATCCCTCCCACCCCCCCACTCCCCCGATCCCACCCTGCCTCTGTGGCAGGGCATTCCCTTTTGTTCTCTCTCTCTTATTGGGTGTTGTGGTTTGCAAAAGAGGCAATGGGTGGCAATCATGTTTAGTCTATAGTCTACTTTCAGCATGCTTCTCCCATCCTGAGAGGATCCTCCCAACACCTTTATTTGGTGTTCCCTTCTCTATCTGAGCTCCCTTTTCCCCTAGCTTGTGTGGTTGGCCTCTAAACCATGGAGTAAAATTCCTGGTACTAATCTCGGCCATTCTTGGGTGTTAGTCTCCTATTTTGTAACTTTATGTTCCCCAGATGAATGCAATCTTTCTATGTCTATCCCTTTCTTTCTGAGTCATTTTGTTTAACATGATACTTTCCATGTAGTACCACTTGTACTCTCCGAGACCTTGGACTCCAGGCTCAGCGGACCCAGGGACAGAGCTTCTCTGCTTGCTCCCACCACCACAGGTGACAAAGGGATTCTAATCAGGAGCCCCACCCTACCCCTCCCTGTCTGCTTCCATCAACCACCCAGGGATCGAATTGTGCACAGGAGACCCACCCTACCCAGATAAATACCCCACTGGCAGATTTCCACTCTTGACACTACTTCCACTACCCAGCCGTCGCCACACTCCAGGACGCTTTGCGGACCCGCGCGGCAGCTCCGGCCGAGACCCACGCACAACTGAAGACCCACAGAACAAGATAAGTGGAACTCTCCGAGACCTTGGACTCCAGGCTCAGCGGACCCAGGGACAGAGCTTCTCTGCTTGCTCCCACCACCACAGGTGACAAAGGGATTCTAATCAGGAGCCCCACCCTACCCCTCCCTGTCTGCTTCCATCAACCACCCAGGGATCGAATTGTGCACAGGAGACCCACCCTACCCAGATAAATACCCCACTGGCAGATTTCCACTCTCGACACTACTTTCACTACCCAGCCGTCGCCACACTCCAGGACGCTTTCCGGACACATCATAAGACACTAAATACCCATCTTCTGGAATTGTCGTACCATATTTGATAGGGTTCAAATATGGTAACACCTACAAGGGTGATTAGAGGTCACCCCAAAAGCCTCTATACCTCTCGGAAAGACTGGCAAGCTACCGAGAGTATTCCGCCCACACGGAAGAGCCTGGCAAGCTATCCGCTGTGTATTCGATATGCCAAAACCAGTAACTACAACTGGTCTCATTCACCTGACCCTGAAGGCTTCACCGACATGGCAGCACTGAGAAGGATGAGAAAGGAGAGGCCGACAAAATCTCAAGGCCGACCTAGGCTGCCACAACGAAGGAAGACAAAAATGATCGTCTGTACTTTCAATGCACGTACACTAGCATCAGATGCATCCATTGAGGACCTGATGGTACAAGTGCGAATGATCAAGTACGACATCATTGGTCTGACCGAGACAAGAAGGCACGAATCTCACCATGCCGTTTTCGACACCGGAGAAGAATTGTTCCTCGGAACATGCGATAAAAGAGGTGTTGGAGGCGTCGGTGTCCTTGTCAACACAAACTTGGCCAAGAGCATTGATTCATTCGAATGCCTAACAACCCAAATCGGACGTTTACATTTGAATAGATGTGGCTCACTGCCTGCAGTTTCTATCTTCGTTGTCTACGCACCAACATCTCATTATGATGAAAGAGAAATCGAGAAGTTCTACATGGAGCTAGAGAAGTTCTATAAAGAAGACCACACCTTCTACAAGATCATTGTGGGTGATTTTAATGCCAAGATAGGACCGAGAAGATCAGCTGAAGAACTTCACATCGGGACCCATGGCCTAGAATGGAACGAACAGGGTGAGAGACTGTCTGAGTTCATCATGTCGACCAAGACCATTCATGGTAACTCACAGTTCCAGAAGGCAGAATCTAAACGATGGACATGGGAGTCTCCCGGTGGACGATTCCACAACGAAATAGACCACATCATATTCAATCGACGGTTTTGCCTGACTGATGTCGCTGTTGTCCCAAAATTTCGAACGGGATCAGACCACCGTCTCCTTCGTGCAAAATTCTACTTCACAGAGCGGGGCGAAAGGGCTGCAAAGTTCAAAAAGAGAACTCCCAGAATGACCACCAACTGGGAACTCTTTGGTACTATTGCGGCAACATGGGAAGATGCCATTGTTGACAACATTGACGAGGAATACGATCGACTGGTTCAGCACCTCCATGAATGTGCGAGGAAAGCCAAGAGAGAGATAGCCACAAAAAGTCGCCTATCTTCAAAAACTCTTGAGCTAATTCGCCAGCGTGGTTTGGCGCATGCCTCAGGCAACCGCAAGCTAACGTCCGAGCTTGCAAAGCAGTGCAGAGATGCGATCAAGGAAGACCTCAAAGAGAGAAGAGCAGAAGTACTGATAGATGCAGCAGAAGCCGGGAAAAGTATTCGTAACGCCCGCCTGTCCTTTGCCAACTATAAGACCAAGATGACTGCCCTCCGACGTCCTGATGGATCCATCACATCCTCCAGAACGGCAATGGAGAAGATTATCCATGACTTCTATTCAAATCTCTTCGATAGCCATGTCCACTTGCCGACATACCAAATTCCACAGGATGGGTATGTCGTTCCTAACGTTCTCCCTTCCGAAATCCGACACGCCATTTCGTTGGTAAAGAAGCAAACAGCACCCGGCCCAGACAAGGTCAGACCTGAACACCTGAAGAACCTGCCGTCAGTACTCATCAATACACTGGCTCGGCTCTTCACTCGCTACCTGTCTGAATGCAAGGTTCCGTCCCAATGGAAAACCAGCAGGACCGTACTACTGTTCAAGAAGGGAGACATCCATGACATTGGCAACTATCGCCCGATCTGCCTATTGTCTGTCATCTACAAGCTGTTCACTTGAGTCATCCTGAATAGGATTGGCAGAACACTAGATGAAGGACAACCATGCGAGCAAGCAGGGTTCCGCAAAGGATTCAGCACCATCGACCATATCCACACGGTAACCAAGCTCATTGAGGTTTCTCGGGAGTTCAAGATGCCGCTCTGCTTAACGTTCATTGATTTAAAGAAGGCCTTTGATTCTGTTGAGACGGAAGCGGTCATTGAAGCCCTAGCCAATCAGGGCATTCAAGCCCAATACATCAGGATCCTCCGTGAGCTGTATTGCGGATTCACTACCAGGATCTCACTATTCTACAAAGAAGTGATCGTTGATGTCAAGAGAGGGGTGTGGTAGGGTGATACCATTTCACCGAAACTCTTCAGTGCCACCCTCGAGAACATCATGCGACGACTGGAATGGGAAGGAATGGGAGTGAAGATAGATGGTCGGCAACTACACCACCTCCGCTTTGCTGATGACATTGTTTTAATAACACCAAACATCAGCCAAGCGGCACAAATGCTGGCCGACTTTGACCGTGAGTGTGGAAAGGTAGGACTACAGCTGAATCTTACGAAGACAATGTTTATGAGAAACAGCCTTGTTCCTGACGCCCCATTCACTCTCAATGGAATGACCATCTCCGAATGCAACAGCTATGTGTACCTAGGTCGAGAGGTCAACATGAGAAATGACCTGGCACCCGAGCTGCGCAGGAGGAAGAGAGCGGCTTGGAACGCCTTCAAGAACGTCGAAGAAATAGCTAAGAGGACGAAGAACCTCCGGCTCCGGGCACATCTCTTTGATTCCACTGTTCTTCCTGCATTAACATATGCCTCAGAGACCTGGGCCCTACGCAAACAAGATGAGAACGCCATTCAGGTCTCCCAAAGAAGAATAGAAAGAGCTATGCTTGGAATAACACGTTTCACTCAAATGAAAGAACGAATCCGGAGTTCTGACATCCGTCGACGATCAAGGATCAGGGACGCTGTCTCATATGCCAAGGTGTCGAAAATCAGATGGGCTGGTCACGTAATGAGATTTAAAGACGACCGTTGGACTAGAGCTGTTACTGATTGGATTCCACGGGATGTCAAGAGACCGCGTGGCCGCCCACCTACCAGATGGTCAGACTTCTTTGTCAAGATCATGAACGATCGGTTTGAGGCCCTCCATGTTCCCGGAGCGAAGAGATGCCATTGGGCTACACTAGCACGCGACAGGGACAAATGGAGACGTTACTGGCGCCCACTCGAGCAAATCGATGACTAAAGGGAAGTTAAGTGATTAAGTGATTAAGTGACCACTTGTATGTAAATTTCGTGACTTCATCTTTTCTAACAGCTACATAGTACTCCATTGTGTAAATGTACCAAAGTTTCTTTAACCAGTCATCTGTTCTCGGGCACTCAGTTTTTATTCCATATTCTGGCTATTGTAAGTAGTGCTGCAATGAACAGACAATTGCAGATGTCACTTCGACTATACTTTTTTGCCTCTCTGGGATATATTCCCAGGAGTGGTATTGCTGGATCAAATATTTCCTCTGTTGTACCATACTCTATATGTTCCTACCAAAATTCAAAATGCACATCAAGAGCTGAAGATAATGCTTGGCACATAGTGTATTAACATCTGCATTCCACTGGAATAGAAGTAAATAAAGGCTGTCTCACTTTATCTTCGTGGGGTTACCCATCACAGTAGTTTGTAACCAAAATAAATGTATAAAAGTCATTGAATGACTGAGCTTCAACCTTATCCACCAAGTGAGTGGAAGAGGATATTCCATTCGCCAACCAAAAATCATTTACTGAGCACTTGCTATGTCTATTCATGGCTGTGGACATGGGCAGTGAGTCGCTGTTATGAATCCAAAGCTCATGGCAGGCTCCCACTCTAACTGCACACAAAGTAGTCTCAGAGTTATGGAAGAAAAAGTCATCATTTATTACTGGAGGTGACTGTTGGCTTCCCCCCCCTAGAATAGAGGTTATAGGCTTAAGAAAAGCATCAGACCATCCTCTGATATGAGACCCCATTGCATCTCTGAGCTGAATCTAATCTTTTGTTTTTATCTGAAACTTTTCCGCTGTCATGCCCTTGGCATCAGTATTTCAGCCTCACAACTAGTTTCTCCTATTCCACAGTCTCTTCTTTGTTCTGGGGTTCAGAATCTTGTGATACTGGTCACACCCACCCAGTCTTTAGAGTGTCTTTTTTTGCATTTAGATCGAGTCCCAAGGAAAGTCTGTATTTCTACTATATCCTCTTCTTTACCATCCTAAAGTCCTTCCTCTGGATCACCAAATGTGAGCAAAGAAACCCTTCTTTTCCATCCTCATGATGAATTCAGTAGGATTCTGAGTAAAGGTGAGAGCAAAAGTTAGAACTACAGGTCACTTACCTGTGGACAGTAAGACAGTGTCCCAGCAGAGGGGCCAGGGGTGAATGGAACAACACATGAAACTCAGAAAGACAGTTTGTGATATCTATAACCAAGAATCAAATAGTTTAAACATAGGAGGTGTCCTGCCAAGTCAAAGTTGAAAACAAAAAATCTTTTACTTCTATTATTTATAATTTTTCTTTCTGTGAACGAAGATTAATCATTGTATACTTTTAAAGAGGAGATTCGGCCACTTAATTTCATCTGTTCATGCATCCATCCATCCATGCATCCATCCATGCATCCGTCCATCCATCCATCCAACATATGTACATTAAGCACCAGTCATGTCCCTTCGTCATGCACCAGTCACGGTGGGTGCTGGATTCTAGAAATAATGAAACACACACACACAGCTGGAAAGGAACATTTCTTTGAATTCTCTGCATTTAAATGTGCTAACCCTTCCCAGCAGACATACTTGTGGGAGGGCTTGGAGCTTCTTTTTACCTTTCTGAGTCATATCCTATTTTTTACTTTTCATTGTCAGCTTCTCTGCATTTATACTTTTGTTATGTACCTTAATTCATAATTGTGAATAGAAGTGCTGAGGAGGGTTAGAAAGGAAATTCCCTTGGGAGCTGGTTGGGATCACAGTAGGTGGTGCCACCCTGTGTGTGTGAGGGGGTGGTGAGGTGGAGATGTGGTCGAAGTGTGCCGCTGGTTGAATGGCATTGCTCCAGAGTGGATGACTGGAGATGGATGAATGTCTCCAGGAGGAAATCTTCACATCATCAAGGACTCTTGGCTTTGACTTATCCTTTTGGGGAAAGAGGATGAAAAATAAAAGCAAGCCAGCTCTAAGTGACTGCATTCTCTCGCAGAGGTATCTCTATTATGTATTTCAAAGGGAAAGCAGACACAACAGAAATAGTTTCCCAGCATTTGAGGCTCCTGAAAGCTGGGGGGCTGACCGGAGCAGGGAGGGGGTTAGTCTTTCTCATCAATTAATTGCTGCCCCAGAATTGAGGAGTGGGATGACAGGGAGGCATGGCTCTATCGCTGTTGCTGTGTTCCTTGCTGGGCAGGGAGGTGAATACCCAGTGGTGGCAGTGCCGTCCCACAGCTGTCAGGCTATTATAGTAGGGGCCTCCCTTCGAAAGGTCACAGACATGTTTGCTTTCCTCAGACCTGAGGCTTTTGATTAAGTTGACAGTGGCTGGCCATCTAGGTATATCGGTGCCACTTCAGAGACAATTCCTGCCCATCCCTCCCAGCTTCTTAGCCTGAAGTGATCTGATGGGAGACATCAGGCACACAGACCTTAGTGGCACATATCCCTGTGCCAACAGTAGCCACAGGACACAGATTGAAGGCAGGTGGGCAGGAATGATTAAGGAATTGTCTGCTTGGTTGTCATGGCAGGGGTGCCCTTGGGTTAGCTTGAGTTATTGGGCAGGTACCCTGGAACATGGTTCTTTGGGTGCCCCACCCCAGCTTCCCTACCCTAGTCTGTCTTAAGTGGTGGAGAATGGGTCCAGGCTCTGGCTAGGGCCCGGCTTATGAGGGCTCATGGTCTAAGACATGCGAGGAAATGAAATAATAGTTGAAATGGTGCAGAGAAGGAGTTGGAGGTGTGAGGGGTATACTGGGGAGTGGTGGGAGGTGAGGCTGGGAGACAGCAGGGGTGCTGCCCACAGCCCAAGGATCTCATTTGATCTTCCCAGGAGTCCTTTGAGGCCCACGTATTGTCCTATTTATATCTGGTGATTCTGTTTTTCTAAAATATTTTTAGCAGACACCTTGCTGCTTAGGTGTGCAGGGAGTCATCCCCTTGACCTACTTTGGCTGATGGTTGTTTGTGCAACAGATTCCTGTGAAGGGTCCCCAACCTGATCATAGTGGAGGTGACTTCATTCTCAGTTGTCTTCATTCCCTGCTTTCATTCTCACTTTGCTCCAGGGCCCCTTCTAATGGAGGAGTGGGGATGGCGTGGGGATAACTCCTGAGAACAGGGCTGTACTCCCCACACTACACCCTGTGGGGCTCTTGAGAGGCAGGTGCTGGCATTTGGGCTCATCTAGTTGGCATTTTTACTTTACTTTGAATTATTTGGGGGGAGTGGCAGTACCTGACTGTGTCCATCTCTTTCTCCTGGCTCAGAGATACCTCCTAGTGGCACTCAGTCATATGTGGTGCCAGTGATTGAACTAGTGTCAGCTGCATGGAAGGCAAGTGCTTATCTGCTGTACTGTTGCTCTGACCCCAGTTGGTGGATTTAATCAGCCTGGATCTCCCACTTACTGGGTTGTCCTGTTATTCCAGTTTTTCTCTCCTCATTTTGCTCAGAGGTAGACTATGTCTCCTGCTCTAATCATGGCTGCACCCAGCTAAGGAGAAGGCTAGCTCTCAGAACCCACAGCTGTAGATCTCAAGGGCATCCCTGATCACTGTAATGTCACTGCAGGCTCTACGCAAGGACTCAGCAATCTTTGGCACCTCAAGCTGATGGGGGGGTTCCTCGTGCTCTGTTGACCCTAGGCTCTTCTGAGAACCATAATGGTATTGCCAAGGCCCAGGCCTAACTCCTGGGCATAGATCTCCACTGGACACACTTTATTCCTAAACTCACTTGTACTCTTCTGTAAAGTCCTCAAGCCTCAGCATGCCCTGATAGCTGCCCCCCTTTGAGTCCTGCCTCCCTATCGGACCTGTTGACTTGGGCATCTTAAAATGCCTTCAGAATCTCTAACCCAGGGTCCTGCCAGTTGTGGCTCCTGGACATAATCCAGCAACTGCTCATTTTTGTGATACACGTTTATTTGTACAATCATCTCTTGTTGTTTTTGGTTTCTTGCAGAAGGGACCTTTCAACCATACCTTGTAGTGCTCAGGGATTAGTACCTGGCTCTATGCAGAACTGATCTCTGCACCCAGCTAAGGAGAAGGCTAGCTGCTTTCATTTGATCATGTTGGTTCTCTTGTTTGCTGGATGTCTCTCCCTTTTCCTCCTCCTCCCCTTCCCTCTGCCCCACTATCCCCAATTCCTGAAGAAAGACTAAGTGTTAGTCTGTTCAGGACTCTGCCCCCAGACTGGGTTTTTGAATGAACAGTTGGAAGAGGGAATATGGTGGCATAGATATTGGGTCTCAGTACTTCTGGGACCCCAGGGATCAAATTGGGATCTATGCATGCAACACATTTGCCTTAACACTTTTACTATTTATCCAAATTTCTGGTTTTTGGGGTGATCTCCAAAGTAGTCTTTAGTGCCTGGATTCTCAATCAACTGGGCTAAATGATTGCTAGGGCCAGAGTGCCATGTTCTTGGGTCTTTGGTGCCAAGGTCACCTCTTCTCCTTTTAACCCCTTCCCACCATCCCCAGTGGCCCTGGTGATGCTCAGGAGCCTCGGAGGGCCACACATGGCCAGCTGGGGAGAGTTCAGGAATGAACTGGTATCAGGAGCTAACCTCTGCACAATCTCCCTGGTCCCATATCCACTTATGTACCTATCATCTATGGTTGCTCTTTCGCTATAACAGCAGGTTGAGCAGTTCCTTTCTTGGATAGATCCCATATACCCTGAAGTATTTAGTTGTCTGTTCTCTTACAGGTGATTTTGTACACTGTCCCTTGTGGACCCTGCTTCTTTGTACCATCATGTTTTTGCAGATGTTGTGCCCTTTCCTCTCCTTCTCCAGACAGATTTTTTGGCTCATGCATAGTAAAACAGCAACATGCCCCACCTCATCTTGCAAAGAATCTGGGTACGAGTCTCAATCATGGTGTTGATCATGTTGGTTCTCTTGTTTGCTGGATGTCTCTCCCTTTTCCTCCTCCTCCCCTTCCCTCTGCCCCACTATCCCCAATTCCTGAAGAAAGACTAAGTGTTAGTCTGTTCAGGACTCTGCCCCCAGACTGGGTTTTTGAATGAACAGTTGGAAGAGGGAATATGGTGGCATAGATATTGGGTCTCAGTGTTGGCAGCCTGGGTTACCCCAGCCCTTGACTGGCTTTGTCTCGCCTCTAGAAATGCACCAGTGTAAAGGGTTTCACTATGTCTGTCTTTTGCAGATCTCTAACCTGTACCTGTATGACAGTGTTCTCATGCTGGCCAACGCCTTCCACAGGAAGCTGGAAGACCGGAAGTGGCACAGCATGGCTAGCCTCAACTGCATACGCAAATCCACCAAGCCATGGAATGGAGGAAGGTCCATGCTGGACACCATCAAGAAGGTGTGTATGAAGTGGTACCTTTCTTAGCCAACCTCAAAGATACTCTGTTCTTCCTACTCCCTGTTCTCTGTCCTCTCCAATGTGACCTGAAATCAAACTCTCCATTGTCAGCTCAATAAAGAACCCTCAAGCTTTCCCTCTTCCAGTGCTGTAATTCCAGTCCTAGTGTTTGAGGCTGAGTTTGTGAATATGTGTTGTTACCATTTGTCTCCTCCGTACTGTCAGATAATTATTATTATTTTAGCTATTATTTTCTTCATAATTATTATTGTCTCCACATATAAGGAGATTGTATGCAAAGAATAAATAACTTGTCCAGCGTCAACCTTAGTGAAAAATGGGGGCTGCTGCCTAGCTCACCTCTGCCAGATAGCCCTTGATGTATGTTGCATTTTCTATGAAAGATGTTGTCTCAGTTGTCAGTGCAGGGAAGCATCAACCAGGACCTCAGCATTGCCTGCTGTGTGGGTGCATATGTATGCACATGATGTGTACATGTTCATGAAGATATGTACATGGGTGGACGTGGTTGCATGCATGCTCTATATTTGTGAAGTGCATCTTGGACTGAGACATGACACCAAGTTAGAAGGCTGGGTTTTAAATGAATTGGGCAATCCACAGAAGGCTTGTTAGAGAGAATTGACTCTTACAAGCTTCAAAGGAGCATTTAGGGAAATCTATAGAGCTACAATGCTAGGAGTGTTTGTCACAGTAAATTGCAAGTGGTTTTAGTAGCAGGAAATGGATTTTGATGTGGGTTCTAATCTGCTGCAACCTGGGCCAGAGACAAGTTCTCTCGTAGATTAGTTCATTCTTTAGATTCTCCTAGTGAACAGTGTCTGGGAGATGAAGTCTGGAAGAGAGCCTACAAACAGGCTTTCCCAGGAAAGGGTACTCCTTAGAGATCACCTCTGCCACCTCCCCGTCCCGAGCTCTCCAAACTGCCAGAATGAGGCGAGGGCTTGCACAACCATCACATCTCATCTGGCCAGATGCCATGTCCATAGAATGTTTCTGCCTCATTCTTAGCTGAGATCCAGATTTAATTGAGTTCAGGTTGAAGCTGTAGATGAGAATTGACTTTGTAAGGCATCACAGGTAGCAAAATCAGAACCCGAGCTGGGTTTGGTTGTTGGCGCTTATCCTTACTTCCTCACAACTTTCGCCCACGTGTCAGATGTGACTCTTGTCTTTGACTTCCCTCTTGGTTCAAGTGAAGGTGAGCCCTTGAGGGGATTATAATAGAAGACTTTAAACTCCAGAAAGTTGCTGCCACTCCAATTTTATGGGTTCTAGGACACATACAGGTCTAATGTTATTGACAGCATAAGCCATAAGCATAAGACATAGGAATTTCCCCTGTAAGCATGAATCTGGTGCCTCTGTGTTAATTCTGCTCTAAGAATCTGGGACTCCGTCACCCTTTCCTCTTCATTGCCTCATTAATTTTTTCCTTCCTACTTGTCTTTGAAATTCCCCACCTCTCATATTTCTACTTCCTTCTAACGGGTTATTTTTCTTTCCTGCAGGGTCACATCACTGGTCTCACAGGGGTGATGGAGTTTCGTGAGGACAGTTCAAATCCCTACGTCCAATTTGAAATCCTCGGCACGACCTACAGTGAGACCTTTGGCAAAGACATGCGCAAGGTAATTTTCAGGCACCATCTGCCTGTGCTCCTGCTGCAGCAGCACAGACTGGGGGCAGCATCCCATGTTCTGTGCAGGTGTCAGAGCACTGTTGTTCCCTGTTCCAGTCTTCTCTGCTAAAGTACTTTTGGTTGCTGTCACTTATGGGACACCATCACTGATGGGACACCATGAGGCAGAGGCTCAGAGAAGTTTGCAGACTAGAAGTGCCATTAATGCAGAAGCTGAGGACAGAGGTTCAGGTGTCAACTGAGTCAAGCTGTTCTTTGGAGGGAAGGGAGTGGATTTGAGCCTTACCTGGTGGGATTCAAGAGATATTTCTGGCTCTGTGCTCAGGAATGATCCCTGATGGTGTTTCAGGGACCATATGTGATTTGAGAGGTTCCAACTGAGACCAGCAAGATGCCAGGCAAGCATTTGAACTCCAGTACTATTTCGCTGAGCCTTGCTTCTTGGGCCTGTAGAAGGAGTTATGAAATCCTGGAGGGAGGCTGGAAGAAGGGACAGTCTGCTTCTCAGAGCAGTTAAATTCATGGAGATTGAGGTCACTACAGTTTATAGCCAGAGTATAGCCATGACTGAAGAGTGAGACTGGACAGAGATAGGAGATGTAAGGAGAGTGAGTGCACTGGAAACCACTGGAGAGATGCGACAGGCAGATAGGCTGCATACCTCAGGTGGGGTTCAGCCTTGTGTTTGGGATTAATGCAAGTGACTGGCCTGTGGAATCTTTCTACTGATACCCAATTCCTTTCTCCTAGTTGAGAATTTTAGACTGACGAATTGTGTGGGAGTGAACCTTTCTCCCGGACTTTAGCCATCTAAGTGAGGGAAAGCCTGTAAAGTTAAGAATCTGATACATGTTGGGACCAAGAGGCCCAGGTTGCAAGCTGGTCGTTGGAAAAATGATCAAAATAGACACCTCATTTGTGGTCACTGTGAATTATAGTGTGGAGTTAATGGCTAGGGCACAGGAAAGGGCAGTTGTGTGACTGCCTGTGGCCTGCTCAGCCCAGTTAGCTTTGATGACCTCCCAGGACTAACCTATACAGGTTTCCTTGTGTTTGTTTAACCAGAAATGGGAATATTCATGATGCAAAGGAGCACAGGGTTCGGTCTCACCAGGAAAGCATTCGTGGACTGGCTAATACTCATCAGGGGCTCTCATAATTCCATACACATGCATTTGCATACACTGCCACACACATTCCCCACATTTGAGAGGAAGATATCTCTTCAAATGAATGGCTTCTTTAGTCACTTCCATCATCGGCAGAGGAGAAACAAGGATTTTGCGATATTTGAGTATTTGAACAATGGGGGACTGGAATAGAGTGATGCTCTCATGGGGTCTTGCAGAGTGTGAGCACCAGAGAACATGAAGGGATTGCTCATCATTTGCAGCACGGGAGAAGGGCTGGCCCTTCTGCCAGAGGCTGGAATAACGGGGTACATGTGAGGGTGAGGATGTAGGGATTTCAGCCCACCCCGTGACAGTAAGTAGAGCCATGGGTTGATTTTATAAATCATAAAAGGTTTGCTATTTGATTGTGTTATAATAACAACATGCATGATTCAATGGCATTTTAGAGGTAAATTTGTGGCATTATAGAAATGTTGAAAAGAGGAGAATGAGTGACAATGATGTGGCACTTTAGATGGTCGGGTTGTGGCTTGTAATGTCACAGGTGATCTGTGAAGTCTTTTAGGGGTGCCCAAAGTCGGGAGGCTTGGTGGGTGGCAGCAGAGGTCAGGGCTATGACCACAAACTAGTTTGTATTGGGATTGGGAAGGGGCAACGGGAACAGATAGTCCTTCCAGTCTCTCTGATATGGAAGGAGTTTGCAGACTCCAGTTGCCTGCTGAGGCAGCCCTTTATATCTGCCAGAGTACCTGCCTTTATTCCCAAGGATTCCTCTGAGATTAGTGATAGATAATCAGAACCCGCTTGCTGGCTTCTTTTCTCACCCGTTCCTTCAGCTCAACTCTAATTCCAGTTCCCACAGTCAGTGGAAATGTTTCCCGAGCCATGCCGATTGGCCCCTCTAAGAGTGTGAGCCGGCAGGAGCCACTGTGTCTTCCACTTCCTGTTTCAGGTGTCTGGGCTTTCCGTGTTGCCAAGGCAACACATACTTCCAATACCCTGAAGCCAATGGGAGCTGGAATCTCAGTCTAAGGAGCTTCTGAGCAGGAGGCCGGAATGTAATTGAGTTGGAAGGAAGCTGATTTTCAAGTGGGTTTTATTTTCAAATGTATCCTTTTGTCATTTAAAAATCTGTCCTTAATAACTGCATATCCCCGTTGTTATCTGTCTGCCTGGCAGCTTACCTCTGTTAAGAAGAAGAAGTTATCTGGAAATCAAGGAATGAGATTTAACATGCAAACACTTGTTATGGGGGCCCCAGGTGCACAAAAGCCAGGTCTGGAGGGTTTTCAGATGAAGCTAGAGACGATAGGCACAAAGTGTCAGGGGTCTAGGGCAGCTTTTAAAGGCAGGGCTGAACTGTGGAACCTGATGGTGAGGGGTAAGACTGGGAAATGGAGGTGACCTAAAAAGAAAGTTGATGGTGAGCAGAAAAAGAGGAGCCCAAGGCTCAAAGGCAGTGCCGAAGACAGGCCTCCTCAGAAGGCAGGTCAGCTCTGAGGAATCGCCCTCGACTGCAGCTCTCTATGGCCCAGGCCCAGGAGGGAGCTGTTAGAAAGCCATGCAGAATAACTAATAGGTGCTGATGTGACTGTGCTGGAGGCTGGTAGAAGATTCTAGAAGGATGACACATATACTGTGCTCATGTTCATGCCCAAACAAATAGAGAAAACACTGACACCAAAACCCAAACCAAGTGTTTTTTTTTTCTTTTTTAAGATTTAAGCCAAAAGGAATTATTTAAATTAAGGAGCCAATAGAGGTTTTCTTAAAGAAAATAACCCCAAGAGAAATCTCGGGGAGAGTGAATCAGCCAGACGTTTTAAATTAAGTGGCATCGAGAAACTATAGATTACTCAGTCTCTTCAGAGATTGGAAGGAGTGGGTGATCGCCTTTCACTGCAGGGTGCTGGACAAATGCTAATTAAATTATCTCATCCAGGAAGTGCATTCTCGTTGAGGGAGTGCTGAATGGCAAAATCAAAGGTCTATGTCACCAGCTTGCTGTGTAGCTACAGGCAAAATATTAATCATCTCTCTGTTCTTCCTGGAGCTTTGTAGCATGGGTGATCACCAACCAACCCTGTGGGGGAAAACTTTGCTGGAAACACAATCCAGCTCCCACAGGGCTTGGCCTGACATTTTTTCCTGGGGTTCATGTTTACTGCTATTGGAATTCCACAATTTGTATTTGGTTTTCTTTTGGCACAGAAAGAAAATCTCTAAAGGGGGCTCTTGAGACTTTCCCACACAAGTGTCCTTAGCTCATGACTTAAAGTGGGACAGAACTGTTCATGGCCACTCTCAGGAAAATTTCCAAAGGTAAGGGAGTAGAAAAATGTTTAACCTAGGCCAAGAGGGAGCCAAGTAGGGGTAATCATGCACCTGCTGTGACCAAAGGTGTATTATATGTATGTATGTTTTCTCAATGATTTTGTAGCCTTAGTGACTCTCCTGACTCAGAAGACACTTCCCTTTCTTGAGCCTCATTTTCTCATAATGAAAGGAAAAGATAATAAAAGCCTTCTGGTGGAACAGAGGTCCCCGTCAGTGCAATAACTACAATGCAACACTGTACAGTGAGCAAACGGGGGGCTGTACACCTTCGCCTAGCACTCCGCCCCAGACCTCACAAGACAGGGCACACTCAGGCAGCTTCACACAGGCTCTTCTGCCACCAGGTATTGTGTACTGAAGCTTCTCTTTATACTGAATGCTGACCTGTCACCTAGAGACTAGAACTGTCCATATGCCAGCCTGTGTCCAATGTCCATTCCATGCCTAAGAGCAGATATACCATAATTCTATAGGCAAAGAGGGAGTAGCAAGATTCACCTCTGAAAATATTGCATTTTCAGGATTCTTTTGGTGTGATTCAGAAAAAGAAAAGGAGTCGTACCTCCCCCCCCCCCCCCAACCCCAAGCAAGCATGACTTGCCTAGGTTCATTAGCCGCAGCTCTGCAGATTTTTTTTTCTTTGACGTGAGTGCTAAGGATGTTCACCCTGATGATACTGATACATGGCCTTCAGTCCCATGCAGAAACACGGGGTACTTGGTGCTGTGAAACCTTGGGAAAATTGCATGCCACTGACCCTTCATTTTTATGGGTCCCATCCTCCTGATTCGTGGGGTCAGTACAGAGAGATCTACCTTCTTAAGCATGAGAGTGAAGAAATGGGCAAGGGGCATCATCTGGAGAGCCTCTGGATTTTTACTGTGGATGGTCATTCCAGGACCGAGATCACCCTGATGTGAGGAGAGAGAACGAAACCCTTCTCTACTCCTTTGGACAGAGCAGAATAAAGTTCGGACTGGACTTTAGACTGAATATAGTCTAGTGGTTTTCAAGAGTTTTCTGTAGCTCTTGAAAATCTGTTCTAGTAGAATCTTAGTTTTATTTATTTATTAGTGAATCGCCATGAGATACTGTTACATACTTACAAACTTTTGTGTTTGCATTTCAGTCATACAATGATCGGGTACCCATCCCTTCACCAGTGCCCATTCTCCACCACCAGTGATCCCCAGTATCCCTCCCATCACCCCTCCCCACCCCCCTCCCCTCCCTGCTTCTGTGGCAGGGCATTTCCTTTTTATTCACTCTCTCCTTTTGGGTGTTGTGGCTTGCAATAGAGGTATTGAGTAGCCATCTTGTTCAGTCTATAGTCTATTTTTGGCAGCTCCCAACCTGAGCGGGTCCTCCCAGGACCCATTACTTGGTGCTCCCTTCTCGGTGTGAGCTGCCTTTTCCCCTAGCATGTGAGTGAAACCCAACTACATTAAAGCTTAAAGTGGTAGTAGAAAAAGATATGTGATGATTGTACTAGGTGGGGGATTGGGGTAGAGGATCTTGAAACTCACTTGCACAGCCTCTGCTGCCCTGCATAATGGAGGGATTTAATCATGTGGCCCCAGTAAGCACATGATTGTGCTGGGTTCCAGACAATATGTAGCAAGGAGCCAGAACACTCCTTGGAATTCAGAACCATGCACTTCCTCTTGGAGAGCCCGGCAAGCTACCGAGAGTATCCCACCTACATGGCAGAGCCTGGCAAGCTCCTTGTGGCATATTTGATATGCCAAAAACGGTAACTAGAAGTTTCACAATGGAGACATTACTGGTGCCCTCTCAAACAAATTGATGAACAATGCGAGTTCTGTGATTCTCAGTCCCCTTAGTCCCCTCATTCTCTTCCTTCTTCCTGTCTGCCTTTAACCCCCCAGAGCCAATATTTAACTGTTTAGTCTCTTATAGCCCAAAATCTACTTGAAATTCCACCAATTTAGCTTTCACATTCTAGCAGTTACCTAGGGAAGAGAGAGAGAGAGAAAGAGAGAGAGAGAGAGTAAGTGTTGGGGTGGGGGAGAGGACCGCATTTTTCCTTACTAGTTTAAGATGCTTTTGCTCTTCGCCGTCAGTTTTAATCCTTAAAAGAGCTGTGTTTGGACAGTAATCCAATCCCATCTCTCTCACTACCCCTGCCCCCTCCTATCACCTTCATGTCATGTCCACAGGCGGGTCTTGTGACTGCTGATAATTGAGTGTAATAAGTGCTCATCATGCAGTGATTGTCAAGCCATAGGATCAGAGTCCTCTGGGGGCTTAGAAGTACATCATTAGCATTCTTGTCCAGGTCTGCTGCGCTATGTTACAAATTGTCCCACATTCTCAGGGTTCAGAAGTTCTGAGCCGTGAAGCCAGGTGGAAAAGTCAAAAGCCAGCGGGTAGGAGAACTCTGGCAATAATGTTGGAGCTGCCTCTTGTACCCAGGTGGAATCCGTTGCCTGGTGGCTCCTGCCGCTATGCCAGGGGTCTTGCAGAGAGTTTCGTAATGAAGACGGGGAGGTGGACAGCAGTGGAGCTGGGACAATCAGTCCTGAGAATTGTGTGGGTCTATCCTCTATTAAGCCTCTCTGATGAAGTCTCCCAGCTGTGCACAGTGAGTTGCAGAAACGAAATAAACTCGATTTCTCTATGGATTAGCATTCTTGCAGCATGTTTCCTAAGTAAAATGTCAACCATTCAGAACCCTTGTGCAGAACTGTTTTTGACAGGGCTGAGAACCAGACACTACTGCTTTATCTGAGGAATGGGATAAAGAAAGGGCACAATTAAGTATTTCATTTTAAGTCACGTTAATCTCTTTGTTTTGAAGAGAGCATCTCTCTTTGCTCCTTTAGGGTTGAATGTTTAGAAAACACAGATCAAATGAAAGGAATACAAAATGTAGTTATATCTTTGAACCAAGAAATAAAAGCTGCTAACATTTTTGATGAATTTCTTCCATCATCTATTTATAGAGATAGTGATAATGTATTTTTCTCAAATTGCTATTAATCATATACATATTTCCATTCTGACTTTCTTGCTTGGTACTGTTGGGGAATGTTTTCTCCTTTCTTTAATGATTCCTAACAACTCTTTTTTAAATGGAAACTCATTACTCAACTTACAGGGAGTCAACATTTGTTTTATATATTCCCATATAATGAATGTTTTCATATTTTCACCATATTACAGAATATATAATGAATATATAATATGTTATGAATGTTTAAAATGCATATACTTTTAATCACATATATTTCTTCCCTTATAATTCTTGAAAGGTAGAATTACCAAACCAAGAATAATATACTTTTGCATTTGAAATATATTTTCAAATTTATTACAGAAATATTTAATCATTTTCACGAAGATAATATATACAAGCCTCTTATGTTCTCTGCTCTGAAAATTGAGTAATATATTAAACATTTTTTCTCCCACTAGTTTGGTGGCCATATGGACAAGTAATGTTAATTTTGCATTTCTGTTTTTGTATGTTTAAAATATGATTATTGGACACTTGTATTTAATATTTTGTTTATTTGTACCTCCTTTATATTGAAGATGAAGGTTTTCAAATTATACAATCTCTCAGAAGATAACTTACTTGATTTATATCAAATATTTTGTTTTTTGTGAATTGTTTGTTTTTGAATTAAGAAAATATTTTCACATAGAGACATTTAAAAATTGATGTTTGTATATTTTTAGAAAGAGATACTCAATTTGCAAAGTAAAATTTATTCATATTCTCTTCTCCTGTTTTTATGGTTTGAATTTAATTCAGTGAAATCTGCCATCTGCCTTTGGGATAAATTGTGGTGTATTGACCCACCTTTGATATTTTCTCAGTAATGGTTCCTACTACCATTTTCCAATAATCCTTTCTTTTTTCATTGACTTGAATGTCCCATTTGTCATATGCGCTATTTTATATTGTAGATCTCAAAGATTTTGGAAGAGTATCTTAAGTTCTTTTCTTTTTCTCTCAGCTTAAATTTAATTCACCCTTGCACTTTATTGCAGTGTGCTTGTCTGCAAGTAACACAATGTTCATCCCAAGTGGATTAAGCAATAAGGAAGACTTATTATCTCACATTAAAAGAGGCCTGGAGCTCAGGTGGCCCCAGGGTTGGCCATATAGATGTTCAGGGCCCAGATCAAAGATTTGGGTCTTTTTCATCTTTCTAGTTGAGTGTCTTCAGGGCATAGTCTTAGCTCTCTTCATAGTTACAGGAGGGCTGTGCCTGTTCCAACTGTCATACCTAGAAAGACAGCAGCAAGTAGAAGAAGGTCACTCTTTTCTGTGTGTCTTCTTTTTATATATGATGAGACCTGTTGCAGGAGCTGACCCGGCCGTGCCATTTTATATAGTGATATGTCGCCTCTTTGTTGAGGTCGTCCACCTGGATGCATATGGTACCTTCACTGAGGTAGTTTCTATCTCAAAATGCTTGTGTTCAACGTGTCTACGTCTCAGGCTTATATTCCCTTTGTAATGCTGATAAGGATTTATGCTTTCTTTTGTATTTCTAGGGACAGAGCTCTTCACATTTCAAAAACTTAAACTTAGTAATATTATCTGGGGCCCTTGTTGGTCTTGAAGCTATTACTTTGGTGTATCTATCAAGAACTTTATTTTTTGTTGTTTTTGGGTCAGTTGTGCTCAGGGCTAACTCTGTTTCTGTGCTCAGGGATCACTTCTTTAGGGTTCAGGAGACTATATGTAGAGCTCAACATAGAACCCAGGCAAGTGCCTTTACCTGCTGTGATATCTCTCTGGCCCTATATTGGGGATGATTTTTTCCTGATTCTTACATTTGGATAGGGAATGTTTTTTCCTGATTCCTGCATTTCCATAAATCACTTATAGTACTCTAAAATCATGCTTATTACTGGTATTTTAAAATTCATTATGGAAATAATTTTTAAAAATCTAACTTCTCTTCTTAGCTCTGTATTGCCTCTTTTTATTTCATTTGACTTGATAAGACTTTTAATTGCTTATTTTTTTAAAAAAAACTGATCTAATTGGTTTAATCAGTTTTGCTGTATTTTTTGTTATCTAATGAATTTGTTTTTCTCTCTGCTGCTTTGTGCTTATTTCATTGCTAAATTTAGTGTTTATATAAAATAAAAAATAAATAGTGTTCATTTCATTGCTAATTTTAAATTTTATTATATTAGGTGTTAGATCATTTAATTTTATTCTTTCTGGTTTTGGAATGTTCTCTGGTTCTGAAAATAGTTGTGACTGAGTCTGAATGATTTTTCTACTGTAAATTGAAGTGAAACATTTGTGAATAATAGTCCCTATACTGAGAATAAGTAATGGTGCATTTTCAAAAGCGAGGACACATAAAGAAACAGAACAGGGGCCAGAGAGATATCTCTCTGAGCTTGAGCACATGCTTGTCCTGCAAGACCCTTTGCTTCAATCCTGGCACTGCACTACCCTCCTCCCCCACCACTGCCAAGAGTGAATCCTGAATAGGTTCACCAACCCTCAGAGGACTAACATGGGATGATATGAGTCATTAAGATAGGGGGGTGTGGCAGGTGGAGGTTCCCCAGGTGGCTTATGTGAAGTGGGAAGGAGAGAGCTGGCAGTCTCAGAAAGAAAATCTACCATTTCTTTCAACTCACTTCTGTCACCCTGGAAGTGCCAGGGAGATTTAGGCCCCTGCACAGCACAGATAATCAGTTCCTGCCAGCCCCAAGCGATATCACGATCATGACCATCCTGTTGTTCATTGATTGCCTCGAGCAGGCCCCAGTAACGTCTCCTTCGTCTGAGATTTTTTAAAAAGTGCCATATTCAAGGCTCTTTCAGGGTTAGGAGAACGAGATCCATCATTGTTACTGGTATTTGGCATATTGTGTATGCCACAGGGAGTTTGCCAGACTCTGCCATGTGGGCAGGTTACATTTGGTAGCCTGCCAGTTTGTCCAAAGTAGGAATGAGATAATAAGATGTCGTGCGGCCACATTCTGCTTCCGGGAGCTGGGTTTTATAGTCTCTGGGTCTTGGCCGTTGATGGGATTACACGGTGCCAGGGGGCCAGTTGGTGGGTGTGACCCCGGCCTACTAGAATATGGAGGATCTGGGCGGAGGATGCTCAGCCCCGATCCGAGCAGGCTTGGAGATCTCAGCCCCGGGATCCGCATGCCTTTGTTCCTCTGCTGGTACCTTCATGCGTGTGGAGAGTGGTCTCAGCATGGTGGTGGCTGGTTCTGGAGGTCTTCGGCTGCCGGAGCCCTGGTCGGGGCCGGGAAGGAAACTCAACCTGCTCCCTTCCAGGCGCCCCAGCGAGGAGAGCCAGGTGCGGGGGCAGGAGACTCTGCCCCAAGCGATATCTGTTAAGCTTTTCCTGACCTCCTCTTGTTCTGCATGGCATGGGAGATGATCTCTGCTACCCGATTTCTTGGAGGGCCGTGGACTTGGGCTGGAGAGAGGAATTGCTCTTTGAAGGAAAGGAAAACCACTCCAAATTTTACCCAGGCTTTTGGGTTTGTCACTTTTCCTTCACAGAAAAGAATTTCAGGAGGAGACAAATAGTTAAGTATAAAAGGATTATTAGGAAAATAAAGGGCAATAAGGAGGGAGGGAGGTTTAACATATGCTCAGGAGACAACATGGAATTCTCCAGAGTGGAGAGAGCCAGTGCACAGCCCAGTGTTGAAATATGCAAGTACACATCTCAAGAGTTGAGATGCAGGTGGCATGAACACTGGCAGCATGTGTCTGGCTGCATACGTGTACTTCCTCTGCCCAGGTTAGTTTATATATAGCTTTCTCAAACTCTGTTATTCCTCCATCCCTTTGCTAGGCTGGTTGCAGAGGGGAAGTTTGGAGCCACTGATGGTCTTCTTTAGATATTATTTATTCATACGGTCCATTCTGGGCTCCTGAGATGAGTCCTTTCTATAAGAGACCTCCATGTCTTCATGGTTCAGGTTTTGGACAGTTTTTCTCAGTTTATATAACCAGGGCAGGGCTCCCCTATCTTCCTGCTTGCAACAGAGGTAACGGGTTCTCATTGGTGTTATTTTCACTGTAGTGATTATTAAGAGTGTTGAACTTTTTCTTCATGGGTTTATTGTGTATTTGGAGTTTGTGAGATGCCCAGGCAAATCTTTCAAGGACTTTTTTTCCCATTTGCTTTTTAGTCTTTTTGTTTGTTTGTTTTTCTGAGTTATTGGTAGAGTTAGATATAGTTTGTTTACAAATATATGTATTGGAAATGTTCTCCCTTTCTGTGGTTGACCTTTGCATTGTTCTGTATGGTGACTTTTGATGATTGGAAATTGGTAATTTTAATACAGTTCAACTTATTTATCATTAGAAAAATTATAACTATTTTTGTTGTGTTTTAAAAGATATGTTTATATATTCAAAAATATGAAACTTTTATTCTACATACTTTCTTATTTTATACTGTGTGTATCTATGTTGCATCTCAAATTAATCTAAATATGTGGCGTGAGTTTGGAGGTAAGAGACAGTAAAAAATGGAGATATTCCACTGACCCAATAGAGTTTATTGAAAAAATAAACTCCTTACCCTACTTCTTTGCTATACTATCTTTCTATAGACCTGTTAAAGCTCTATTCATTTTTGTTTGTTCTTGTATTTGGGCCACACCTGATTCTGCTCAGGGCTTACATCTAGCTCTGTATCCAAAACTTATGCCTTGCAGTGCTCACAGACCATATAGGATGCCGGAGATCGAACCTGGGTGAGCCCTAGCAGCGGTACTCTCTCTAGACCTTATATTCATTTATTTTTCAGGCATTTTACCTATGCTCTTGATGGTGGAATTGGTTCTTTTCTCTGGTTTACTAATTCTTTGTCATTTGATTTATGTAATTAATTCCATCTTGTGAATTTTAATTTTTTTTTTTTTTGCTATTTTAGGTAATACCCAACAGTGTTTAGGGCTTACTCCTGGCTCTGTACTCAGGGATCACTCATGGCAGGGTTTGGGAACCATATGGGTGCCAGGGATCAATCCTGGATTGGCTGTTTGAAAGACAAGTGACTGAACTTGCTGTACTTTTTCTCTGGCCCTTTAATTTTTGCTATTCTCTGGAGCGATAGCACAGCGGTAGGGTGTTTGCCTTGCATGCAGCCAACATGGCCGACCCGAGTTCGATTCCTCCGCCCCTCTTGGAGAGCCCAGCAAGCTACCAAGAGTATCTCGCCTGCACGGCAGAGCCTGGCAGGCTCCCCGTGAAGTATTCGATATGCCAGACACAGTAACAACAAAGTCTCCAATGGAGACGTTACTGGGCCCGCTCAAACAAATCGATGAACAACGGGAGGGCCTTTACCTTTACCTTTACCTTTACCTTTTTTTTCCAGTTACAAAAGTTTCATTTAGTTTTATTGTGTGTCTTTTCTTTGCTGTTGTCTTGTTCATTTGTTTCAGAAGAATTTGTAATTGCTTGTTTAAGCATTTCTGTGATGACATTTAAAATCCTCTTCAGATAATTCTAACATCTGATTCATTTTGGTCTCAGCATCAGCTGATTGTCTCTTCTTATTCAAGTTGTGATTTTCCCGGTTCTTGGAATGATGGGTAATTTTATTTATTGTATCCCAAACATTGTGGTAGTTACTTTAGGAGACTGTGTATTCTATTTAAATCTTTTATTTTAGTAGGGAGTTACCTTATTTAGTTTTAGCACATAAGTCTGGCCTACTTCTGTCTCCCGTGCTTCCAATGAGTCTTTAAATTTAAGAGCTGGTGCTATTTTGGTCTGCTTATCTGGTGCTGTTGTTGCTCCCTCTACACGTTTCCCTAGGAAGGTGAGGAGCTTCTCCTGAATGGGCCACCTGGTGCCTCTGGTTGAAGGAAAGGATTCTTTCGACTGTAAAGGTGAAGCACATTCTAGCTGGGTGTTGTGGCCAAGCTACTCAACCTATAGGGAAAGTAGAAGACCTCCCGGGTTAAGTGCTGGTTGTGATTAAGACACATGTTAATGCCACCTAATGATTCCAGGGAGAAGAGAAGTCTCAAGCCTATGGAGACCAAGAGATGTCATAGATTAGGTACTTGTCGTAGTAGAATTGCCAGTTGTTAATCCCACCTAGCTACTCCAGTGCCTCTGAGTCCTACTCAGGCACTGCTCAGTGCCTCTGAGGAGCAAAGTCTTGGGCCCATGGTGACAATGCATAAAGATGCTGGGCTTTCTCATTATTATTATTTTATTTTTATTTTTTAATGTATCGCCATGAGGTACAGTTACAGATTTACAAACTTTCGTGCTTACATTTCAGTCATACAATGATCAAGTACCCATCTCTCCACCAGTGCCCCTTCTCCACCAATGATCCCAGTATCCCTCCCACCGCCCTCATCCCATCCCCACACTCGCCTCTGTGGCAGGCACATTCTCTTTTGCTCTCTTTTTCTCCTTTTGGATGTTGAGGTTTTCAATACAGGTATTAAGTGGCCATCGTTTTTGGTCTATAGTCTACTTTCAGCACACATCTCCCATCCTGAGTGGACTCTCCAAGCGTCCTTTACTTGGTGGTCCCTTCTCTATCTGAGATGCCTTTTCCCCCAGCATGTGAGGCTGGGTTCCAAGCTGTGAAGCAATCCTCCTGGTCCTTATTTCTACTATCCATGGGTGTTTGGGCTTTCTTATTATTAAGGAGAAATTAGTAGAAATGAATATGTACCATCTTATTCATAAATTCTCATGTTAACTGGTTTTTGAAAATTAAGTGCTTTTTATTGCAAAAATAACCCTGCTTAGTAATAATTTCTTGTTCTTGTTTTATATCTGCTTTTAATGTGCTAATATTTTTAGTTAGTTCTTTATGGTCATGAATTTTTTAATTTTTTAATGTGTTTATGCCCTTATTAGGTTTCAGAATCAAGAATATTTGAGGACTAGGTAGGACTCTTAAAAGCAGTAGAACATCTTTTCTTTCTTTTTGTATTTGGAAGAGTTTTATGAAATTAGTGCAACTTCATTCCTCATTGCATGGAAGAGATCATAGTGACAAAATCATGTTGATACCTTCACACACACACTTCAGAATGTATTTTTTAGACTTCTTTGTTGTTTTTGTTTGTTTCGGGGCCACACGTAGCAATGTTCAAGAGTAAATCCTGGCTTTGCACTTAGGCAGTGCTCTGGGGGCCATATGAGAAGTTGGGGATTGAATCCGGGTTGACTGTGTATAAAGGAAGTACCCTAACTGCAGCCTCTGCATTTAGGGGTTTTATATTACTTTCTGAGCCAGTTTTATTAATCTGTGATTTTTTTATTGTGAAAAATATGCATGTCTAGAATTAGCCAGTGGACTTAGTTAATCCAAGGCATCCTCCTCAGGAGCCAACTAAACACTGCTTTCTTTTCTCCATTAGGTCTGATCAGGGGGTTGCCCTTGGCCACATCATTGTCATAGAGCTTCTTCACAGCCTGTGTAATCTGGGCTTCTTGACCTTGTTTGTCACAGTTAACACGGGTGCTGTTATCTTTTATCTTCTTCCTGGCTGACTCAGTGGTCAGAGGAAACTTGATGATAACAAAGTGTTCAGGTTTGTTTCTCTGAGGCATGAGGAGGTCTTCCCTAGATATCTAGGCTACCTTCTCATCTTCAGAGTTGAACCTTAGGAAGGTGGGCGAGATACAGATCATCCTTCCTTTCTCTTTCTCCCTTCCTTCTCCATTCCTTCTCCCTTCCTTCTCCCTTCCTTCTCCATTCCTTCTCCCTTCCTTCTCCCTTCCTTCTCCATTCCTTCTCCATTCCTTCTCCCTTCCTTCCTTCCTTCCTTCCTTCCTTCCTTCCTTCCTTCCTTCCTTCCTTCCTTCCTTCCTTCCTTCTTCCCTCCCTCCTTCCCTTTCTCCCTCCCTCCCTCCCTTTCTCCCTCCCTCCCTCCCTCCCTCCCTCCTTCCCTTTCTCCCTCCCTCCCTCCCTCCCTCCCTCCCTCCCTCCCTCCCTTCCTCCCTCCCTCCCAAATTTCTTGGCCTTGAAAAACTTTTGCTTTGGCTTCAGCTTTGGGAGGAGGAAGACCTTTCCTCTTTATGTTAGGCACAAACACAAAGAGGAGTTATGTTTGAAGTTGTGATATATTTTACATGATATGAATTTATTTTTATAGACCTGGAGGTGAGAAATCTCAAATTAATGTATATGTAGGACTGCATTCCATTTGGGAGTCTCAGGAAAATCTATTCCTTGCCCTTCTGCATGACTTGGCTCACAGTTCTTCCTTCACATATAACCTCTGGTCTCTGTTGTCACATCTCTTACTACTGACTTCGATACTTCTGTCTTCCTCTTACAAGGACTTTGTGCTTCTTTTATCCAGGAATTTTCCCATCTTAAAAACCTTAATCTTATATTTAAAGTTCTTTCAACCTGAAAGATAACAAAGTCTAGGTATTATGACAGTGATGTTTTGGCGGTTTCACCCAGTCTATAAATGCGGTTATAGTAGAAGTTCAAATGACACCACATTCGTAATCAGATTAGGGCATAACAAAGTTAGAGTCATAGGATTTATATTCAATTAGATATGAGCATTAAGAATAAAGGAACAATTGAAAATGACTCCTAAATTTGGGGTTTAAGCAGTTAAGATTAATGTAGTGCCATTCACTAAGGAAAAACATGAGGAGAGAACATTTTTATAAGAAGATTAAAGGTTTTGTTTTGATTATAAAATATCTGAAGTGCTTATCATGTCTCCAACTGGAATCACCACAAAAACAGTGAATATGCAAGTTTGGAACTTGGCTCAGATGTAGACTTTTTTTGTTGTTTATTTTTGGGCCACACTTGACAGTGCTCATTAGGGCTTACTCCTGGCTCTGTGCTCAGATATCACTCCTTTTGTTGCTTGGGGGACCATAGACAGTGCTGGGGATGAAACTTGGGCTGGACAGATGAAAGGTGATTTCTTTACCCACTGTCTCTCCCTGGGCCCTCAAAGGCAAAATTTATAAGTAAAAAGGGGAGTAAGGGCATAACTAAGGGGTAGAGCATGATCTGCCTGTGTGAGACCCTGTTTAGATCTCTCATGCACACCCTTTCACCAGCAAAACACAAACAAATAGAAAAATTGAGGAATAACTTTTTAATTCCTTGGTACTTGTCTGGACTAGAGCATGAAAAGCTTTATAAAAATCCCTTATTTATTATGTACCTCAGTCAACCTCTCAGACTCTGAATGTTTCCATTATCAAAAGGATAGTAATATTTTATAGGTGTTATGAAGATTTGATAGACAGCTGTATTTACGACTCACATTGTCTCTAATATCATGAACGTGAATATTCACATTTAGACGAGCTATAGTTAACAAGAAAAGGTCTTTAGCCACATGAGCCCAATCAAGAGTTCAGTAGTCACACTGGATAATACGGAAAAACAGAATTTCCCTGATTAAAGATTCCATGGGACATGGAGAGCACTGGAGCTGGCATTTAATAAATACTCAGTAAGCTCTAAAAAGTAGTGTTATTATTTGTCTATAATACCCACTTCTGTCATTTGTCATTTGAATACCATTGCCTTTATTTTTGTCATGGTCTTAATGCCAGGACCACTCAGATTTACACAGTTCCTTTCAGATCTTGCCAAGTTACCAAGGTAAGACTGGTCTGAACATTTCCACTTTCATACAGGACAAGGCTTTTACCCCTTACACCCTTTTACCTTTATAGGCTAAGGCTTTTGTCCTTATAGGTACCTCATATAATTAAACATATAATTAAGAGAAAATATCATGGCATGCTTTGAACGTCCTATCGAGGTGTTAATTTTTTAATTTTAGTGTCCTTATTACATAACTCATTCATTCATTTTTTTTAAACCCAGTTTTCCTTCTCTCCACTTAGATCCAAATATTTTCACCTTCAAAGC
Source organism: Sorex fumeus (assembly GCF_029834395.1). Classification (NCBI taxonomy): domain Eukaryota; kingdom Metazoa; phylum Chordata; class Mammalia; order Eulipotyphla; family Soricidae; genus Sorex; species Sorex fumeus. The sequence continues at coordinate 2,093,651 of NW_026606135.1, read as the reverse complement.
GACATTAGTTCTGATCACTGTGGCAGTCTAAACTGCAGGAAGCAGTGCTCATCTAGCAAGTGCCTCTCTCTCAGTCCATTCAGATGGCTCGAGGTTATGCAGGTCGAGCTCTCATGGGCAGTAATAACTGCATTCACTGTTAGCCCTAATTCTGCCAGATGGGATGAAGTCACATCCTGCCCACGTCAGACATTCAGGGATTCTGATAGAAAGGTCAAAAACACAGTTTCTTGTTCCCTTGTAGCTGCACCAAGTATGGAGGGGGGTGCTTTAAGAGTTGGGAAAGGAAGTTAAGGTGATACGGGTAAGAAAGAATACTAGCAGCTTCCCTATGTGCACTCCCCAGACTCTACAGAAATATTCAGAAGGCTGTCCGGCAGGGACACTCTTGTCCCTTTCCTGTGCATATGGAATGTGAGCATTCACATGTGATGTGTCTGGCCAACTCCCCCTGCCTTTATTCTTGTTTTAGATAACTAATATTTTAATTGTCCATTCCAGTGCTCATCAAACTATTTCTCTGAGGAGGTTTTCTCTCTATCCACTGTTGCACATGATGGGTTGTAAAAAACATATTCTTTGGTCTGAAGAAAAATGATAATCAGTTATGAAAATTGGTGTATTATCTTCTAGTCTGGTTCTTTTGTAAGAACCTGAGCTTTTGTATCTATTACCAGGTAAGCAAAGCCCCATCCTGCATATCTGTCAGGATCTCCATATAGCACCCTCCCCCAAAGCCCCAGGGATATCAGCATCAGTCTCATTTGCCAGCTATGTAAAGGACATTCCGCCAGGGAGTATGCTGCATTACACATGCAGTTTTTATCTCCTTCGTTAAGAGACTGGGACAGCTCTTACTGGCATTCTGTGCCTCCAAGGATACAAGAGGACTCTAGCATTGCTACGCCCTCGTGCCCTCTCATTTTATGAGTCTAGCTGCACAACTCGAACAAGCCCATGTATCTGTCTGCTTGTTTAAATGCCAGTCACCCTCCTGGAAGGTGAAGGCATCTGAAGGCACCCACATGTCCATGTACCTTCAAACTCCTACAGGGATTCCTAGTGTGCCACATAATCGTACGCTTTTAAGAGGGTAGATTTCTGATACTCTTCTGACTGCCATATGACCAGATCACTGTCCACAAGGCAGCAGAAATAGAAACCCAAACACTGGGTGTGTGTGTGGGGGGGGGGTATATTCCCTCACCATTATTAAAAGTAGCATGTAATTCAGCCCGTCTAGATGATTTGTTACTGTGTCTGGCATATCGAATACTCTCGGTAGCTTGCCGGGCTCTCCGAGAGGGGCGGAGGAATCGAACTCGGGTCGGCCATGTTGGCCGCTTGTAAGGCGAACGCCCTACCCGCTGTGCTATCGCTCCAGCGATTTATTTTTACCTTCATCAGAGTGGAGGCCTTCCATTCAGGATGTTGTCCATGCACTCTGGACCTGCTGTCTACAAACCATACTTCTTTTGGTTGGTCTGTTGAGAATTGTTCAAAGGACTTTGAAAAGTGGCGATCGAGTTCAGTAGTTGCTCAGGCGATTCCAAATTGGTCTTTTAGGAACTGCAGATGGCTGTTTCTCTCATAGGTAGATAGCTATTAAGGAATGAAAAGTTACTCATTTCTCCACCATTTCATTCTTTTTCCTCCCAAACCATGTTTCTATAAACTAGGGCTAATCTGGCAGATCCCACTCATCTAACACCAATTTCATTGTGTGGTGTCCTGCAACCACTCTTAATGTGGGCACCTGTGGAGACTTAGCTCACACCAACAAGCATTTCTCAGAAAATAGCAAGATGTATGGGAATTCAGCTCAGCCCATACACTACCTGGAATGGCACCAAACTCCATAGGTGAAGGGCACTGTGAACTACCCCACTTCTCATGTGCCATCCTTGACACCTGGCAGTTACCTGGAATTCTAACCAACTCACTGTATATCAGGGCATAAATGATACAAGCATATGGAAAAGATGCACAGAGCAAGTTATGGAGAAAGGCATATTTTTAAATTAACACTTTGGGGCCAGCAAGATAGTACAGAGGGTCGGGTGCCCTCCTTGCACATGACTGACCTCAGTTGATCCCTGGAACCCTGTATAGTCCTCTGATCTCTGGTCAGGAGTGATCCCTGAGTGCAGAAGCAGGAATAAAGCTCTTAACATCACTGTGTGTGGTCCCCCAAGCAATATATATATATATATATGTATATATATATATATATATACAGCACTGTATACAGAACTGTTAATAAAGTTTGTAATTTTTAATTGGATACTTATATTTTATGAATATGATTTAATTTTTTCCTTTTTTTCTATTAGAAGCATAATATATGACAAAGAAGGCAATCAACTTCTTCCTTGTTTCCATCCCTCTAATGCACCTTCATTTTATTGCCTTCTTCTGCTTTTTTTAATTTTACTTTTTGACCTTTGGCAGCTCTAATAGAGTTGAAGGACATGGGGAGGCTTGATATCATTGCCTTGTACTGATCTTGGTAGGAAAATATTTAGACTTGCACCATTGAGTATGGTGTAGAATAAAGTTTTCCTTTTGAACATGCTTTTCATCCAGTTTCCACTTTAAAAAAAACAGAGATTAACCTTGAATGTAATTCATATTTTTCATCTATTGTAATTATTATATTAACTTATTTTCTGGGTCTGTTCATGTGGTGAATTATATTGATAGAATTTTTTTGGAATAGTAAAACAACACTGCACTTCTAGGCTAGATTTCCCCATGGTCATAGTGTTAAACATTTTTATATATAGTTAGGTGTAATTTACTTTTATGAGGGATATTGATTTATCATTTTCTTCTTGTAATGTCTTTAGTTTTAGAAGGAGGATAATGCAAGCCATATAAAAGGAGTTAGGAAGTATCTTTCTTTTGTCTAAAATTGTTTGTGAGGAGCCGATATTATTAGTTTCCCCAAAGGTGTTTAGGTAAATTCATCTAGACCTGTTGTTTTCTTTATGGAAAAATTCTAATTATGAATTACACTTCTGTTATAGATGTACTAAGAATTCTAATTTTTCTAGTGTCACTTATCATCATTTGGCTCTCGAAGTAATTTTTATACATTTAAATTTTATCGATATTATTACCATTATATTTATAAATTTATTTATTGAATCACCGTGAGAACAGTTACAAAGCTTTCAGTTTAAGTCTCGGTCATACAATGATGAAACATCCATCCCTTCACCAGTGCTCATTTCCTACCACCAAAACCCCCATTATACCCCCATCCCACCCCCACCCCTCCCTGTGTGGCAGATGATTTCCACATTACTCTCTCTCTACTTTGATTACATTCACTATTTCGACACCAGATCCACCATTATTATTTGGGATTTTACAACACTCACATCTGCTGAAAAGGCAACATTAGACAATTTGTTTTCTATTGCTGATAATAAATAGTATGCAATGAATGGCTACTGTGGCTACACAATTTTGGAATTCTGAAATCTTAGTAATTAAATCTGAAGGGATTTCTGCCAAAAGCCACTGGGTTGAGAGATTTGTTCTGAGTCTCTGGGATCATGGTTTGCTTGTTGAGTAGCCAGACGGCTTGTTTGTGGGTGGAGACTCAGTGTCTCATTGGGGTGGGGAGGAAAGGCCCGGCCCCGCCCCCATCCCATGAGGCCCCCTATGTCTCCTCACTGTAGGCCCCCACCCGGCTGTCCATTGGCCTCTGGAAGATGGCGGACCCCGAGCTGCCAGGGGGAACAGGCCAAGGAATGAAGCCTATTCCCACCTGGGGTGGCCCCGGATGTTCACCTAATGTGGAGTCCAGGCGTGTTTCTGCCAAAAGCCTCTGGGTTGCGAGATTTGTTTCTGAGTCTCTGGGATCATGGTTTAATATCAATATTATTTTATTTATATATTTATACATGTATATAATCTAAAAAGTGGCTTATTTGCTCCATTCTAACCCTCAGATCTTTTTTTTTTTTTTTTGCTTTTTGGGTCACACCTGGCGGTGCACAGGGGTTACTCCTGGCTCTGCACTCAGGAGTTAATCCTGGAAGTGCTCAGGGGACCATATGGGATGCTGGGAATTGAACCCGGATCGGCCGCGTGTAAGGCAAATGCCCTACCCGCTGTGCTATCTCTCCAGCCCCCTAACCCTTAGATCTTTTATTCCCCATTTTTTCTAATTGTACATTAGTGAATTTTTATGTTGATTTGTGGGCCAGAGCTATAGGACAGCAGATGGAATGCTTGCCTTGCACACCACAGACCTGGGTTCAATTTCTGAAGCCCATATGATCCCCTGGTCTCCACCAGGAGTGATCCATGAGTGAAGAGACTGGAATAAGCCCTGGCATAGGTCAGGGGTGGCCCCAAAATAAACAAACAAAAAAATGGATTTCTAACAGAGAGCTTCTTTTCTTCTTCATTTTTAAGTAATTTCTTTGCTATTTTTCTATTTATGATTATTTATCAAATATACTTTAATACCAGTTATTAGCCTAAATAACTTGCTTTCTATTTTCTTTTTGCTTTTTGGGTCATACCTGGCAGTGTTCAGAGAAAATTTTTGGTTTTATGATCAGGTTGATCCTAGTGGTGTCAGAGGACCATGAGTTGCCAGGAATTGAATTATGATCTAACGATCTATTTCTCTGACCTTCACATTTTATTCTTAATATATCAATGATTTAGCAATGCCTAGATATTAAGTTTTATGCAAAGCTTTTCTATTTCTGTGAGTTGGTGATAGTTTTCTTCTTTACTGTGTTTAACTCAATTGATATGCTGTCAATAAATGGTTTGGCAAAGCTTCCTCTTATTTAATTTTTTTCTGAGGATCAAAATTATAGTAGATTTATGACAGGAGTTAGGGCTTGTTCCATATAATACCAGAAAGAAAATTATTTTAGGTTTATTTGAAATTGATTGTAATCTCTCAAGAGCTTCTGTGTGGGAAAATATTATCTCCTGCATTAAAATCTCTTCATAAGCTATAGGAATTTTCATGTTTCATTTCTTCTTGAGCAAGTTCTGTTACTTTTATCAAATATAATTTCTTAACCTTTAAATGTTAGAAAAAAGAAATTAATATTGTAATATTTTATTTCTCTTCTCTATCAGTAATGATGCCACGTTATCCACAGTATTTTTAGGTGGGGGTTGGGGTATGGGACACACTTGGCTGTGCCTGTAGCTTGTGTTGTGCTCTGCATTCAGTGATCACTCGTGGCAGTGCCCAGTCAACTACACACAGGTCAAGTCTTGACCTGCTGTGCTATCTCTCCTGTCCCCAAACTATTTATTTTCAATTTATTTTATTTTAATTTATTGGGTTTTTTTTCACAGTAGTTTCCAACAATGCTGTTTCATTCTTGCAGTGTTGTTACACTTTGCTGACCATCAGTCAGAGTGCCAGGGTCTCTCCACCATTATCCTAGGATCCATTCCATCTCAGGAATTGTTTCTTTGGGGGATTATCTAATTCCTTGCTTAATTTCTTTATACTCTGAACATGACTTCTGATCATTTGGTCAGAAAGATCTTTTCCTTTCCAACTCACCTCATGTATTTTTATTTATTGCATTTCCCTCCAAGTTGCAGCAGATTATTATGATTTTTCTCTTTTCTCGTAGCTGAGTAGTGTTCTATCATGTATGTATACCGCAGTGTCTTTTATTTGAATTTTCCTGGTCATCAGTTCTAATAGAATTTTTCCTTGTACCTGTTGGTCTTATTTATGTCATTTTTGGGAAATATCTGTTCATCTCTTCTTTCTCTTTTTTTTTCTTTTTTGGCTTTTTGGGTCACACCCGGTGATGCACAGGGGTTACTCCGGGCTCATGCACTCAGGAATTACTCCTGGGGGTGCTCAGAGGACCATATGGGAATGCTAGGAATCAAACTCGGGTCAGCCGTGTGCAAGGAAAACACTCTACCCGCTGTGCTATAGTTCCAGCCCTTTCTTTTCATTATTTGATGAAGTTGTTTTGCTTTTTTGTTGCTGAGGTTTGAGAGTGGTTTATAGCTTGGATATTATTCCTTGTCTAATGTATGATGTGAAATATTTTTTTCCCATAGATGTTTCTTGTTTTCATTCTTTCAGACCTCATTTCTCTTGCAGTACAGAATTTTTTAGTTTTAAAGAGTAATATTTGTTTGTTTATGCTTTTATTTTCTTTCCTTTTGGGAGCTGGAGCAATAGCACAGTGGGTAGGGCATTTGTCTTCCACGTGGCTGACCCGGGTTTGATTCCTCCACCCCTCTTGGAGAGCCTGGCAAGCTACCTAGAGTACCCCGCCCCCATGGCAAAGCCTGGAAAGCTCCCCGTGGAGTATTTGAATGGCAAAAACAGTAACAAGTCTCACAATGGAGACGTTACTGGTGCCCGCTCGAGCAAATCAAAGAACAATGGGACGACAGTGCTACAGTGCAGTGCTTGGGGTCCTATCATTGAGGACTCCTCTGAGATGTAAAAGTAAAGTAAAGTAAAGGCCCTCCCGTTGTTCATCGATTTGCTCGAGTGGGCCCAGTAACGTCTCCATTGGAGACTTTGTTGTTACTATGTCTGGCATATCGAATACGTCACCGGGAGCTTGCCAGGCTCTGCCAGGCTCTGCTGTGCGGGCGAGATCCTCGCGGTAGCTTGCCGGGCTCTCCGAGAGGGGCGGAGGAATCGAACTCGGGCCGGCCATGTTGGCTGCGTGCAAGGCAAGCGCCCTACCGCTGTGCTATGATGGAGATCTTGAAATCTGTCTATGTTTTTTATCCATATATTTTATTTTTTCATTTTTTTTATAATTTATTTATTTATTGAATCACTGTGGGAAAAGTTACAGAGCTTTCGGGTTTAGGTCTCAGTCATGTAGATACCAAACACATTTCCCTTTACCAATACTCATTTTTAACCCCGAACCCCAATAGACCCCCACCTCCCACCCCTCCCAATTCTTGTGAGGCAGATGAGTTCTAGTTAATACTCTATCTACTTTGACTAGATAGATTATTTTGATAGAAGATGCACAATTATTGTTTAGAGTTTACGACCCACCCCCCACAATCAGACATGCTGAAACAGCGTTGTGAAATGATTTGCTTTCTACAACTTGGTTTAAGAATAAAATGATGTCACGCGGCCGCTATCGCGGCCGTGCGTCTTTCAATTTCTGCTATTTTACTTATTGACCCTGGAAGAATTTCTATTAAAAGTTAGCTAGTTAAGAGATTGGTTTCTGTGCCCTGGAGTCGTGGCCGTGCCGGAGAGCCGCTCGTGGGGGGCAGCTGGCGACCTCGGTGGGGCGTGGGGGACGGCCCACAAAGCCCCCCTTCCCATGAGGTCCCTGCCGCTCCCGCCAGCCCCGGCTCAAACCTGCATTCCACAAGGCTCCCGTGCGGCTGCCATCTTTCTTTCCAGAGAGGAGCGGGCGGGCCGGTCAACGCCCTTTCCCCTCCGGGCAGGCTTGGTGGCGCGGTTCAACACAAGTCCATTTGCTTTTCTGCTCCAAGCGGCTGGTTCTCTGTGCTAAGTCCTTGTGCCTCTGGGGCCGTGGCCGTGCCGGAGAGCCGCTCGTGGGGGGCAGCTGGCGACCTCGGTGGGGCGTGGGGGACGGCCCACAAAGCCCCCCTTCCCATGAGGTCCCTGCCGCTCCCGCCAGCCCCGGCTCAAACCTGCTTTCCACAAGGCTCCCGTGCGGCCGCCATCTTTCTTTCCAGAGAGGAGCGGGCGTATCCATATATTTTAGAAAAAAATATTTTTGAGGTCTTTAATTCAGTTTGAATTGACATTTTTGTATGATGTAAAATAGGGCTCTAATTTCATTTTTTGCACCTTGCTATTTTTAATATTAGTTTTTCTTCTCTGTCAGAATCAGTAAGCTCAGAGTCCATTTTTTTATATTTTAATATGATTAACTTTGATATCTATTGGATTTTATTTAACAAAGCCAATTACCCAAACTTTTTAACCAGATTCTGACTGCAGCGATTACTTTAAATAACTTAACTCTTTGCTTTTTTATCTCTATAACACTAATTGTAGTTTCCCCTTGTTATATGGTTATTATGAGAGTTAGATTTGTCACCAATTGTAAAATATTTGAACAATGTCTAGTGAATAGATTGTGATATCTAAATAGTTAATTTAGCTTCTCTTATCTTTAGTGTCTAGGAATATTTTTGGAATTATTATTGTCCTCTTTCTGCTCTTTTTAGATCTTCAGGTATTGCTTCTCTTCAAATGTAAAGATTGAAAGCTCTGTGTTTTCCTCAAGTTATGACCTTTGCTCATTACATAAATTTTGCTAAATTATTGCTTTGTTATTTTTGCTCAGTTTTAGGTGATTTTACAAACATCTTGTGAATTTTTGATCCATTTGAAAATTATCTAAGTTGACCAACATAGAGAAAGAGCCCACAGAATGAGAAAGAATACTTACTCAATACCCATCTGATTTGCTCGAGCTCGAGCGGGCCCAGTAACGTCTCCATTGGAGACTTTGTTGTTACTGTGTTTGGCATATCGAATATGTCACGGGGAGCTTGCCAGGCTCTGCCGTGCGGGCAAGATACTCTTGGTAGCTTGCCGAGCTCTCCGAGCGGGGCGGAGGAATCGAACTCGGGTCGGCTATGTTGGCTGCGTGCAAGGAAAAAACACTAGTAGAATTGTACAAGAAAAAAACCTCCAACCCCATCAAAAACTTGGGAGAAGAAATGAACAGAAGTTTTCTCAAAAAAGAAATACAAATGACCAAAAGGCACATAAAAATGCTCCACATTGCTAGCCATCAGGGAGATGCAAAAATCAAATCAACAATGAGATATAATTTCATACCACAGAGACCAGCACACATTCAAAAAAACAAAAGCAACCAGTACTGGCATGGATGTGGGGAAAAAGGGACTCTGTTTCACTGTTGGTGGGAATGTCCACTAGTCCAGATTTTCTGGAAAGCAATATGGACAGTCCTTCAAAAACTAGAAATTGAGTTTCCATATGGCCCCGCAATACCAATTCTGGAAATATATCCTGAGGATGCCAAAAAGCACAGTAGAAATGATATCTGTATCTATATGTTCATTGCAGCACTGTTCACAATAGCCAAAATCTGGAAACAACCCAAGTGCCCTAGAACAGATGACTGGTTAAAGAAACTTTGGTACACCTACACAATGGAATACTATGCAGCTGTCAGGAGAGATGAACATGAACATTGCTTATAAATGGATAGACATGGAGAGTATCATGCTAAGTAAAATGAGTCAGAAAGAGAGGGACTGCATTCATAGAAGGACTGCACTCATTTGTGGAGTATAAAACAACATAACATGAGGCTGACACCTAAGGAAAGTAGATACATGGGACAGGTAGATTGTTCCATAGCTGGAACCCTGAAGGGATCACTAAGAAAATGATGGCTGGAGGAATTGGTTGGGATGGGAGATGTGTGCAGAAAGTAGATAAAGGACCAAACATGATAACCTCTCAGTGTCTGTATTGCAAACCATAATGCCCAAAAGTAGAGAGAGATTATGGGGAATAATGTCTGCCATGGAGGCAGGGGGAGGGTGGGAAAGGGGGATTATAACGGGGATATTGGTGGTGGGAAATATGCACTGGTGGAGGGATGGGTGTTTGATCATTGTGTGAATGTAACCCAAACATGAAACTTTTAACTATCTCACGGTGATTCAATAAAATTTTAAAAAAATAAGAAAATTATCTAAGTTATTTATAAGTAATTCTCACATATCAATGAATATGTTATGCATGTTTTTATTATTGTATTTTTTGTGAAGAACATAATTTTTTCATTCTTAGTAGGCCCTCCCGTTGATCGTCGATTTGCTCGAGCAGGCCCAGTAACGTCTCCATTGGAGACTTTGTTGTTACTGTGTTTGGCATATCGAATACTCTCGGTAGCTTGCCGGGCTCTCCGAAAGGGGTGGAGGAATCGAACTCGGGTCGGCCATGTTGGCCGCTTGTAAGGCGAACACCCTACCGCTGTGCTATCAATTCTTAGTAATAATTGATTATATACATACTGATTTAGACTTACTATTTAATTTTGACTAAATAGCTCATCAAGATTTTGAATTGACTACATTTTTTATGTATTTTGTTATATTGTCTGTTTTGACTGATAATGATCTATTAGTATGTCAGTGTTTTTTTCTCATTTTACTTATTACCTCTTAGAAATTATTGATAACAGTGGATTTTCTGCAGTTCTGTACATTGAAATTTGAAATAATATTTATTTTGCCTGTTAAGAAATTTGACTTTTTTTACCACTTGAAAATTGATTTAAATTATCCAATTTTTCTACTTTTAAATTCCTTCTGTCCTTTCCAGTGACAAAAAAATTTGTAGCTACTGGGGCCAGAGCAGTAGTACAGCAGGTGGGGAGCTTGCCTTGCATGCTACCAACCTGAATTTGATGCTGGCACTGCAACGGTCCCCCTACCTCTAGTAGGAGTGATCCCTGAGCAGAAATTAAGGAGTTCGTGTTCACATCTTCCAGGGAAGGAGTTCAATTCACTGAGCAAGTTTCAGAGAATGGACTTTTTTTTTTTTTTTTGCAATGTGTGTAACTGTTGAGTGAAAATAAAAGTACTGTGCATTAAAATGTATTTAAGAAAAATTTAACAAAACCAAACCATGAAAGATTATTTTCTGGAATTTCCCCCTATGTCTCATTTAGAAAGGGCCAGGCAAAGTCTTTGGGAGGGGAAATCTTTGCTATCACATATTTAGAAAAATGCAAAAAAATTGTCGGGCTTCTTAGGAAAAGGAAAAACATAGTAGGCAAAGTGTGGTACCCTGTTCAAGTTGGCGTAGTTGGTGAGGGGCCTCTAATCTTGGAATTGGAAGTCCAGTTGGAAATACAAGCAAATTATAGAAGATTGATCTCATAATACCCATCTGTGGGATTTCAGAAAGGAAGGCCTATAGAAAGGCATAGGTTCTCCATTGATTATATTTCTAATCCATCATCTTTATATTTGTTCAGTGAAATACCCCAGTGTTTACAATGGGATAACTCCAGTATTGTCTTTATGGTTTTCTTTGATGTTCATCTCTGTATCTTCATAAATATTTTAACTGAAAGTGGGGGTAGAGTGTGTCGCCTGCAACTTTGGACCAAAAACTTTATGTAAGTAGCATGTGAGGTGACCAAATAATACACGCTGAATTTTCTGTCTCTCTAGGAGCAGGAAAACAATCATGTGGAAATATGCCAGCTTTATATTTCTCCATGAGCATTTGACCTCAAGGTCAAGACTATGTTGCCTCATGATTACAGCAGGCAAATGCAAGGTCTTACTCCCTGCCTCAGCCACCTTTTGTAGCGCATGGCTGTAATCAGCACCCAGCAGTTAGTCCTGGCTATGATCCAGGTATATGTTTAGAAGCCAGACTTTGAATGTATCACCATTTAATCCCCACCAAAGTTAGAATGAGGAAACAATTCCTTTAGTAGATTACTCAGAATCATGCTGAAAGTAGACTATAGACCAAACATGATTGCCACTCAATACCTCTATTGAAAACTACAACACCCAAAAGCAGAGAGAACGAAAGGGAATGCCCTGCCATAGAGGCGGGGTGAAATCGGGGAGTGGTGGGAGGGATTCGGGGATCATTGGTGGTGGAGAATGGTGGAGGGATGGATACTCAATCATTGTAAAACTGAAACCCACGCACAAAAATTTGTAAGTCTAAAACTGTACCTCATGGTATTTCACTAATAAAAATTTTTTAAAAAAAAGTTTTTCAATCCAGGAATCCTTTGGACACTTCAATGTTTATAATCTGCTAAAGCTGCAAATTGAACAGACCTCTTCTGCAAGAGAAGCGATTGCTTTGCTCCATGGCAATCCATTTCATCAAGTGTTTCAGTGTGATGTCATTGACTGACTTGGTTAGAAACCTACTTATGAAGCTGTTTATCGACTTTGTTGTCAACATGATCTTGGAAATTTTCTCTGGCTGACACGCGTTTTCTCTATAAGCGTTAATGCTTAGAGATTCAGCCTCAGATAGGAATAGCTATGGCTGTTTTTGTTCTATGCTATTCTAAGTCATGTAAATGATTATGTTACCAATCACATTAAGTAGTGAAAATGATGGGTAACAGAGATGATATTTAAATCATTGTGGCAGGCTCGTAGAGGCTAACCAAATAAACTCAGCAGGGGAAATTCTGCAGCTTTTATTTGGGTGAAAAAACAATCAGTTGAAACACCTGTCCTGCCACAGAGATTGATTTGACACTTCGGAGTGTGTTCTGAGCAGCAGAGTCTGAAGTAGAGGCTTTCTAAAGGGAGGACTCTGGAAAACTAAGTGTGGGGAACATTATTTGTTATGTCTGTCTTCTGATGATTCACAACACACATTAGCCTATTAAAAGTTTGTAGTAAAGAAGCCTGTTTAAATTTTGTTGTATCCATTTTTCTTTCAAAGTTCATTTACCATAGGACTCCTGTTGTCATCGCTGCTATTATTCTTCATAACACCTAGTTCCATTTGAGGAATATTCTGTAAAATTACCTTAGTAAATGCTAGGTTAAATCGTTCAACCTAAGAACCCTGAGGTTCTTGTCAACCCAGGGACCGTAATAATGCTCTTCTATCAGGTACTCTGCATTCTCTTCATTATTTGCCTGGAGTCCCTCCCCACCCTCCCCTATCCTAGCCTCCTCTTCTCTCATCTTCTCTCCTCTCCTCTTTTCTCTACAGTGATAGTAAAAACTCCATTTGTGGAGTGTCTAGGACACATCCTAGCTTGCAGAAGATTAATTTTACACCTAGAATAAAATTTAAAAATGAGTTTCCTATGTGTCAAGACCTAACACCAAGAAGAGGAGAAATATTGAATGGTAGAGCCCTAAAGAGATTATCAGAACCAAAAAGGGTGAAAAGAGGTTGGAGTTTAAGAGCAGGATGCAATTCCTTAACTCAAATCCTCACTGACCTCCTGCAGGCCTGTGCTGGAGACTCTGAATAAAGTGATGAATAAGGTATAGGTGTCTTCTAAGGACTTAACTTCTGGGATGCTGAACACGTTAGGACTTAGGAGATGACAGGAATTGTGGCCAGAGACACAAGAAGATCTGTGATTAGTTGAGAAGAGCATCCTGGGGCCGTTGGATGGACAGGAAGTGCCAAGTGGTGACAGGCTAAAAATTACCAAGAGAGGAAGCACAGACCAAGTTCCTATGGCTTAATAGTTGTTTCTGCATGAGGCAGTGAGTTTAGGATAGCCAGATCATCGGACATAGGCTAGAAGGACCAGAAGATGAAAGAGGTTGATGGGCCTGAGAGACTGTCAAAGCCCTTTCTCAGAAGCTGAGAAAGTGTGCATACATTTGAGCGTGCAACACTACTGCTTGGATGCTGTTTAACCTTGAGAAAGCTGTATAGAGACGAAATAGAGGCCTTGGTTTGCTTTTCCTTTCCTTTCCTCCCCTTCCTTCCTATGGGTCCACATTTGCCGATGCTCAGACTCTTTGGTGCTTGGGGGGATTCAGGCAGTGCTGAGATTTGAGTCATAGCCTCATGAGTGCTAGCCATGTGCTCCTTTGGAGTCACAACCCTGGCCCTTTCCTTGACTTGCTAAATGTCCAGGAGTGGAGCCCTTATTACATAACTTTTTATAAGACTTAAATAAGATAACATAGGCTTAGTCCAGTCTTCGATATCTCAACTGTGTTCTAATAGGTTACCTATTAGAAAATTAGATTACCCCTTGTAGTTACCCCCATGGAAGCTTCTGCGAGTGAATATGAAATGTGTTCAAATCACTGAAGGAGCCATCAAAGCATACTAGAGAGGTGATGGTCAGACTAAGTCCCATTTTAGAAGTATCATTTTGTGTTTTTCCAGAATGAAGCCCATGTTTCTCTCTCTCTCTCTCTGTCTCTCTCTCACTCTAATATCTAGGTTTGCTTAACTCTGAGATCAATGCTGTCTTCACTTCATGAAATCATAGTTAATCATTTTTCCTGAACAATGGCTAATTTGTAATTATGTGAAATATTTCTCTTTTTCATCAGGTTTTTCCCATTCTGGAGAAGTCCCTGTTTTCTCTTGAACACATAACCCTCTGTCTCACTTTCTATGGTTTTCTACAGTTCTTTCAGTAAATTTCTTTCAATTAAAACTAGTTTGCATCACTAAAAATGGTAGGAAAGACAGATCAGAGGCATGTGGTAAAGGTAAGGTAAAGGCCCTCCCGTTGATCGTCGATTTGCTCGAGCGGGCCCAGTAACGTCTCCATTGGAGACTTTGTTGTTACTGTGTCTGGCATATCGAATACTCTCGGTAGCTTGCTGGGCTCTCCGAGAGGGGCGGAGGAATCGAACTCAGGTCGGCCATGTTGGCCGCTTTGAATCAACACAGGTAGGAGGGCTGGAATAGGTGAAAGAATTAGAAGAAATTATAGACAGAGGATGTGACTTAAGGGCTGCTTGGGAAGATGAGTTTATAATTATTGGTATTTATTTTCTAGAAGTCCCTTGAAGTGGTCCTATAACAGTTGGATTTACAGAGGAAGGGTTATGTGTAGTGGGTTCTCCTGTGAGGTTGCAGTGATAGAAAATTCTCAACTCAAGATTCTAATAGATTTATCAGAAAATAGCAAAGTGTACCATCCCTGAAAGTAGTCCAACTCTAAATGCTATGGAACGAATTTCCATTGTCTTTGTGGATTTTTTATTAACTACCCCCTGAATTCCTTCCAATTCTAGTTTTCTAGGGTTCTGAGTTCTCATGTTTTCTAGGGTTCTAAATTCTCATGTTATCTGTGGCTTCTAAATCCATAGTCATGAAGATGTGAGCAGATGTAAGATGTCCCAGATGACATGAAACAGTCTTTCCTTTACTGTCATAAGGAATAATCTGCTTATTTGGATCTTTGCTGGTCAGTTGCTTCCTTGCGCTTGGAAGCCTATCAACATTGTTTCAGGTCATCACAGACTCTTGGTGACTCTAGATTAGGATGGGATGCCTGCATTTCCATTATGGGTCTTCAGTTTCAGTGAAAATTGAGGCCAAAGCAAGTCCCATTGGGCTTGATATTGACATCTCCCTGAAGAAATTGACATGAATCTCTTTAATTGCAGAATATAAGCGTCAGACATATTATTTAGAACCAATTTTTTGAAATGTGAGCAAAAGAAAGGGTTATGTCTATAGACCAAGACCCTGTCTACAGAGCAGGAGCTCTGTGCTAAAGCTCTCAGAGATCAGAACATGTTGACTGACATGAACAGTCATGGTCATAGCTAGTTCTCTCTCCCGCTGACTGCTTGCCTTGGATGGGAATAGGTGGGACAAGGCTGTGTTAGAATCTTAATACCCGTGATGGTGGCATGCAGAAAAAAGGTGTCTGGGCAACCTTGGGATATTTTATGTCATGCTTATGTCTGTCTTTCTGCCTGCGAAGTACACCACTCAATGGCCTGCTCGCTCAGGAGTCCTTTACTCTGGTGTCATTTTCTTGGAAGTTAACTAGGGTCAGGGTCACTGAAACTCCCCTGGCATATTTCTGGGATGTTATTTCCTTTAGTGTCTCATGGGGGAATTTCAACTTTAAGGGGAGAAGACAGTTTTGTCTGAGAAAGGCTGAAGTGTCTCTGTCTTAAAACCTGGCATGGGGGTGGTGAGCAGTAACGCAGTAGATAGGGCATCTACCTTGCACAACCTGGCCAACCAGGGTTCAATCCCTGGCACCAGATATGGTCCCTCGACCCCACAAAGAGTCATTCCTGAATGCAGAGCCATGAGTCAGCCATGGGCATTGCCAGCCGTGACCCCCAAACAAAACAAAACAAAATTAAAGATAAACCTGACTTGTGGACCCGGACACTCCGACAGAGCTGAGCTGTCATTATCAGTCAGTCTCCTGGGGAGGGGAGAGGGACACAGGGGTCCTGACACCTTCAGCAATTCAGCTTGGATCATGAGCTGGATTCCAGAGCAATAAAACCTGCCTCCTGCCAGAGAACAAATCATTTCAGCAAGAAAGTGGATTCAGGCTTCTGGTGTCTGACGACTTATTATGAAGTACAGCCAAGAGGAAAAATCATTTTTAAAATATTGAAAGGCACCTCACCAGGGCTCCCTCCACTGGTGCAAATATCAATACAAGATTTATTTGAGACTCCAAGTCCTGTGGCATCATCTGGAGACAGGGACAACACTGTCTGCATTTCAGAACTGACAGCTACAGCTTGTTTCTCCTGCCACTGGCTGCTGCCACAGCTCAGCTGTTGAACTTCATATGTCTAAACCTTGGTAACACGGGGACAGAATCATCCAGTGGGATGGAGAAAGATGCCAGTGGGTCCAGTTGCAAGCCTGCAGAAGGAGAAAATGGGGAGAGACATACACCACAGTGACGTGGAGTGGACAGAGAGCATTACTTATTCTTTGCACCAGTTTCTCAACCTTTTATAAGCATGACCCTCTTCCTACATTCTTTCCTTCCTGTGCATGCCCCTAACCTCCATGTCCTGCTGGTTTATCCCTTATTTTTGTTCCAGGTACATGATTTTTTCCCCTTGGAGTATTCTGAGAGCCTGGCAGGGGCATATGACCCCCAGTTGAGAAGCACTGCCCTTGACCATAGCCATACGCTCTCTAGGACATTCTACTCCTTCCAGTGACTTTGTCTGCTCACAGATCTACTGCCCACTTTCTTCCTCCTTCCCCTTCGCTGGCTGTAAAACTGAACCAGACTCATCTCTTTAGCCCTTTTTAGGTGCCTCTTTACAGAGCTCTCTTGATTTCTTCCTATCCCTGGCCTCCATCTTCCTCTCTTCATCAAATTCCATTGTTTTCTCACCTCTTCAAACCCTTGGATTTCTGCTTAGATGTCTTTTTCCTATGAGAGGCCTATTATCTGTAACTTCTTTGATATTGGAGACACTTTTTACCTGAACCCTTCATCCTCTTGTTCTATTCCCTAAGAGATAATTTCTTGAGACAGCTTTTATTTTTTCATCTGTTCTTTCTGATATTTCTTTCTTCTCTGTGCCTGCCTCTCTCTCTCTTTCTCTCTCTCTCTCTCTGTCTCTCTCTCTCTGTCTCTCTCCCCACTCATTTGTGAGGGAAGTTTTTTTTTATATATTCATATTTCATGTGGTGCCTTTCCGGTTGCCTCTGGCTTTGAGGAGTGTTGGTTTGGAGCAGACAGTACAGTGAAGCCACACCTAGCTACGCTTAGAGCTTCCTACTGGTTCTATTCTCTAGGATCTCTTCTGGACGAGTTTGCAGGATGATCCTAGTGCTGAAGATCGGTCCTATTCAGCTGAGTACAAGGCAAACATCTCATTCACTGTCTCTCAGGCCCTGACTTCCTCTTATCAGAAGCTTGCGGAGGGTCTGGGGCTGGCTTGAGAGGGGTGGACCGTTCTCCACTGTCATGGGCATCGGTGATAACCCAGCCAACCATTCTTTTTGTCAAGGTGAACACTTCTCTATAATCTTTGTGACTGAATTTGCTGGGATTCAGAGATAGTCCCCTCACCACCCACATTCTCCTTATAGTGTTTGGATTCTCCACCAGGGCTTGGGGCCTGTCTCCTGGCTGGGGCTTGACTAGAGACCACCCCAAAGCCTTCTCTCTCTACTGCACCCCTGTTGCTGTTGGGGTCTGCTCTGGCCACTTCAGCAGCATTGCTCCCTTCTTTTAGGGGCTCCCTGCACCCCTCTTTTCTGGGGATACTGTTCTGCCTGTCCTTGCCCTGAAACCCATTGTAGGAATGCTCAATCACTATGCTCAGGATTCTTGTGTCTTGAGGAAGGTGGGGGCAGATTGGGGGACAGTAGAGTGTGGGATCCTCAGACTCTCAAATAAATCAGGACCAAAACTAGTGAATGTCTCACCTCTGCCTCTGAGAGTGCCCAGATGTGTCTGGCATCTTGGAGAGCTGAAGATCAGATGACAGAGGGCTCTGCTTGCCACTGAATTGGGCTTGGTCAGCGCAGTGGTCAGGGGCTGAGAGGAGTAAAGAGGAATGACAAGCCGGGATGTCCCTTAACACGAAGGTATCTGACTCAAGGTTCAATGCCCACATCTGTCAAAACTACTCTTCTTGCCAATGTGTGTCACTTCTCAGCAGTCAAGCCGGGTATCAACGCCCATCTCACCTGAGCAAGCAGAGGTCGGATGGACCAGGGCCTGAGTACATCCTGTTAGTCCAGGGACTTGAGTACATCCTACTGGACAGCTCTGTTCGTATCCAGTGTCAGGCAGTGCTTGATTCCAGTGACTCCAGCGTGTCCTTGCCCCCATGCTGTTGGGGCTGGACCCTCCTGCCAGGACCATCTGCTGCCCCCACCTGGGACCCGCTAGCCCACTCCTGATGGCAGAGCTTCCTTTCCGCCTGGCTCTCAATCTCCCCTTCATCTCTCCCTCCTGAGGTCTCGTCTCCCTACAGAGGCCGACTTTGTTTCTTGCCTGTTTTCCTGTCTCAAGGCCCGAGATGGCCACTGGGTGTCGAGCCAGGTCCCCTGAGGACAATTGCCTAGTGACGAACTGCTGCCTGGCAGACTGAGTGTCATCGCATTTGTGCATTCTTCTGCTCAGACTGTGCTTATTGAGTTGCTGGGAGCTGCCTGTCCGGGAGACATGGGAAATGACAGGAGCCTGAAAGCAGGCACGGTCTCACCCTCCCGCAGTTGAGGTTTAGTAGCTCGTCCAGGGGACAGTCTCAGCCATGCTCCAGCTGCTGTGAGTGGGAGTTATGGGGTGCTATCGTCAGCACACAATAGTGGTCCCAGCCCAGCAGGAGGTAGGGAGGGGAAGGGCACCATGAGAGAAAGCTTCCAAACAGTGATATTTAAGAAAGTGGCATTTCAGCTGAGCCCTCATGCAGAGTCTGGCAAGGGAAGGAAAAAGGGAAAAAAGGGAGCTCTAGCTCCTGAAGGCTGGGAGAGCATGTGTGAGTGCCAAGAGACATGAAAAAGGTGGGTGCTGCCATCACACAACTGGGGTTTTTCAGGGTAGGTGGAAGTGGAGGCTAACGTAAATTAACTGCCCAGAACCATAGGTCAGGACTGAGTTCTGAGGCGGAGAGGGAAGCTGGCACTGAACAGGATGATGATGCTGTTACTGGGGAGTGTTTGGACCAGTGATGCTGGAATCTGGGATGCAACTCTGCTTTGTAATTCTATCCTCCTGACAATGGCCCCTTAACCCTAAACCCGAGCTTTTGGGACCATCCACTGCCTCTGAACCAGTCTGAAGTCAGCCCCAGGCTCTCCCACTCTGTTTGGAAATCCTCAGCATTCTCTACTCCAGCTGTGTCCGAGTGAGCCATACGCTGTGCTCCGATGCTCAGAGCAATGCCTGTCTGTCATGTGGTGTCAGCCTGCACAGCTAGAGGGGCTGCTTGTTGCTCGGAGCCATTTCTTGTTGCAGATATTGCATCAGGAGCTCTGCAAAGCCTGTTTTGGTCCCAAATCTCGGTTTCACATTTAAACAGAGGCCCTGAGAAAGACATGGCTGTTGCTGACTCCTCTGGGCCCATGGTGCCATCATCATGTCTCTAAGGCTGTACCTTCTCCCAGCCCTCTGCACTGGTCACTGTCTACATGGGAGTGTCGGGGCTCCACCGAGGGGTTGACTTTGGCAGCTGCCTCGGTCCTCGAGCCAGCACTCTGGCTCCTGCTTACACAGACAGAATGCTGAAATTTGAAAAGGAGTTCATAAATAGACAAGTAGATGACCTAAATCCAAGTGGAGTGGGGGCACCCTGGGGGAAGAGGGAGTTTATTTAATTATTTATTTATATCCGGCCTCATCCCCCAAACAGGATTAGTGGCAACTTACAGAAATACTTAATGTACAACTGGAGGTTATTTTTTCTTCCCCCCAAATCAAGAAATAGGGTAAATGAGGCAATGAGAAAATGAGGGCAGGGAGGTAGCATGCCCATAGGCAGTATTCAAAATGAATGGACCCACTTCTATTATAGACACTGCCTGGGCCTTCTCCCTAGCACCCTTACCCCTGTCCCAAGATTTTGAGCCCAGTTGTAGCTCATGACTTTGCTTCTAAGGAATTCAAGCCCTTCCAGTATGGTGTAAAAATCGGTGACTTGTCTGCTAATGTTCAAAGTGCCAGACTGTTCCTAGATGTATCAGGTACCATAGGAGAAGGCAAACTTCCAGGAATCACATAGGGGAAAGAAATCTACAAATTTCTCATATGTTTAGAACCATTTTAGTGCCCACATTTAGCCAAAGAATGATACAAATTCTCATTAACCATGCTCTGGACCAATCACTGTGTTCATTGCTGCAGTGAGTTTGACATGGAGACAGAAGACATATCTTAAAATCGTAATGAAAGGTCAGGGGACAAGCTAAGAAGGGTATGGGAGGAGTATGATGGAGATGAGGTGCTCCTAGGCCAGGTCTGTGTTCTGTAGTTCTTTCAAGTACACGTGGAAACCTAAGCATGGAGAAGGCAACCACACAAATAGCCCATGGAAGCATGCTGCAGGAGGAGGAAAGGGAAAGGAAAAGGCTCCAGAAAGTGATTGAGCCTGGTAGTGGCAGGCATTGCATTGGTGGATACTGGTAAGGCTTCCATGCTCTCTCTGACTTGCAATTCCATCCTTTTCCCTGGAGTGTCAAGGCCTCTAATGTGAAGCCTGAAGCCAAGGCTAGTCCTAGAGAGAGGCTTGGCTCGAGACAGATAGGAGTGAGAGTTTAGTTTGACAGTTAATGGTTCTTCCTTTTAAGGCAGAGGGTACTCATGAGATTTGGATGGGAAGGAAAGTGCTGGACAAGGGCAGCAGTTAACAGCAGGGAACTACATCTTCTTCATCTTCTTTGGTATGGACTGACCTCACCAGATGAGAAGGGGGGAGCTGGCAGGGAGCGTCTGTGTTATTAGGATTGGTATTACTAAGCACGGCCCTCCCGTTCATCGATTTGCTCGAGCGGGCCAAGTAACATCTCCATCATGAGACTTGTTACTGTGTTTGGCATATCGAATACATCATGGGTAGCTTGCCAGGCTCTGCCGTGCGGGCAAGATATTCTCGGTAGCTTGCCGGGCTCTCTGAGAGGGGCGGAGGAATCGAACTCGGGTCAGCCATGTTGGCTGCTTGTAAGGCAGTTGCCCTACCGCTGTGCTATCGCTCCAGCCCAGGATTGGTATATAAGGGTCAAAATGAAGAACTGAGGCAGGAAACTTGCATTTTATGAGGGTAGGAGAGAGTAAGGGAGAGAGAGAGGGGGGGAGAAATCTCATAAAGAAAAGAATTTCACATCCTAAGTTCAGATACAAGTAATTCCAGATGAGGTTATACCTCGATATTGTTAAGACATGGAGGACAATTGAAAAGATTCACCAATCAGAATCTTTGTTTCTCATTTTGGCATTATGTGGTTTGGAAGAGCCCACATTTGACTTATGCCATGTCTCTCTTATCAGATACTGGCTTTAAGAAAGAGCAACAAGGCCATTCAGAGGATTTGGAGGCAAATAGAGAGGATGTCTTGAGTGGGACTTCTCCTGTGAAAAGCAGAGCCCCCCAAATTTCCACTGGTTATCATTCCTTCTGTGTTTCTGGGTCAGAGGCGTGCTTCTGAATCAAGATTGGCTGGAGTCTTGGCCCATGTGTGCAGTGAAGTGGAAGCTTGGATTCAGGGGTAGTATGGCGGCAGTACCAATATTCTGTCTTCATACACTTAACTCTACCTCTCTAAAGAGTTTAAAGGCCAATAAGCCAACTGAAACAAAATCTACAAAATCTTTTCTGAT